>NC_140776.1:115598980-116798980 GCF_044657685.1 Stegodyphus dumicola
ATTACTATGGAATTTCCGACATTTAGTCATTTTGCAACATCAGACTGTCTCGACAAACAGATTTTGATCTGCCTGTGCCTCGTTCTTACTTTTTGGCTACCTCTCTATTGTTTAATATATCGTCATTCATTGAACAGCGAATCCCTCCTAAACTGCTGGTTTTAAGGTGTATCTTATTTAAACCGTATCGTAAAGCTATGGGACTTCCGCTCTTTTGCATGATGCCACTGAAAAATGCAGCTTACTTTTATTTCTAACACAACCACATTTGGAGAATTATGTACTAATTTTAACCGATGGTATTTTATGCGTAAGTTCTGGAAACCAGTGTACATTTTAAATTGTATGTAAGTAAGAATAGTTGCAGGATTTCGACGTACATATTATATATAAGTAATTAACTTCCAGCAATAAATGTAATAATTATTACTTACCAGATTCGATGAAATGTGGCTTTCCGCAACCTTTAATTAAACAGGGGATCTCTAATCCATTTGTTTCCTTGCGGCTTATATGCCATATATCAATCAATACATATATATGACGTCAAGAAACTAAGCTCAAGGCAGGTATGAAACATAGAGAACAGTGGTCGCATTTCCCTGCCATATCTACGTTGCAGTAGCGGCGATATTGGAAATATTTTTCCTCCGCTTCAGAAAATGAATCCATAAATCTTTATTATCTAAGCAACTAAAAAGTGTTCATAAAAGTTCAATGTATTTGTTTTTAGCTAACCAAATTTGAAAAATCATCTAGTGCAATACGGCTAATAAACGTTCTAACAATGTATACACACTTTTAGAACGATTTTGAGGCCATTTAATTATCTTCAGGATGTAAAGAGTATTTTTTAAATGTTTGATCTGATAGCATTTTTCTTAACTGTAAGTCTGCATTGCGATTTTCCTTGATAAAAGGGCTTTTCTTAAAATTTCAAGGGGGAATTATTTCCATTCCTGTTCCACTACTTTCCAGCGTCTATCGATAGCGATGGATTTCCGCTTAGAAAGAACTTCTTCCCAGAAACAAAAACCTCGATACTGCATAGGTAAAAATTCAGGGAACTTGGCAGGAATACATTATACATGCAATAGGTGTATCAGTCTTCATTTTTTTAAGAAATGCATCGGTACCTTTCGAAGCATGACTTGAAAAGTGCTGGGATGAAGAAATGTAATTTATTTTGCAAATATTCCCCATTGTAACAAAATCCTGCAACATACTTGACATTCTTACTTAACTTTTCTTCGAATTCAATAAATCAGGTTTATACATTATTGTTTCTTCGTTTTCAATAGTAAATAGACCATTTTTGCTACAGTCATTTAGGTAAATTCATGCTTCATCCAGAGGCACAATTAATTTCCATTTATTTCCTCCAAATTATTTTCTTGCAGGGTTCTACAAATTATTCTTCTTTGACCCACATGTCTTAGCAAAACTGGTGAATATTATGATTTTTAGCTTCTTTAAGTTATAGATCTTGATTTATAATTTTATTTATTGTTGCTGCAGATGTATATAATGAATTTGCGATTGATTTCTGTTTCGGAAAATTTCCCTTGCTACTAACGATTTAAATTTAGAAACATCAGAAATAGTACGTACGTTTTCGGGTATTACTTTGAAGACTTCTTTCCGTGAAGAATCAATGAGTGACAGTGCTTCCTTTGTAATTAATAATGTTGCTTATTTCGTAGTTAGAAATTTTAATGTCATGCATTTTGCAACAATTTTGAAGAATGGAATATGAATATTTATCTTGAGAAAGAGCTAAAATATTTCCTTTAATTCACAAGTTTATTTGTAACATTTTGAAAGAAGAATCAATTTAAAAATAGCAGACGATATTTCTTATTTCAAATAATAAGCTGCTCCCATTTATTTTTATTGTAAAATATTTGCTTTTTTTAATGTTTAAATTATGTAAGCACCCTCAGTATGTAGTAGCACTGGCGATATTGAAAATAGTTCTCCTCTGCTTCAGAAATGAATTCATAAATTTTTATTTTCTAAGCAAATAAAAAGTGTTCATTAAAGTTCAATATATTTCGTCTGCTTTATTTTAGTAGATTTATCTCATTATATTTGAAAACTCTTGTATTCCAATAGCGTTATTAGTATTAATAAATGGTATCGTAAGCTTTTATAACGTATGTTTCGGAGAAATCCATTTATCTTATCATGAGTCATCTTTATCAACCATACTTCCTTTGTTTGTTTTGCGATATTCAGTTTCGTCTGCACTTCTCAGGTGGTGAAATGCATTCTGAACGTCTGGAAAGCGCAATAAGGATATTTTTTCTTTATTTCCTTTATTGCATTAAGATTTATGATGCGACTAATAAAATATTCTAAAAGCTTATTGCCTTTAGATTTCTGCATCTTTCATTTGAATAAATATTCGCTAATCCGCTTATTGAGTATAATCTCATTAGCATAATCCCTTCATGCATAGAGAAGCTATTAATGCTTTGAAGTATGTAACACAACCGCATAATTTTAAAGTACCCATAGGATAGTGAAATAGATGAGGAAATGGACTCCAAAGTTCAGGACCTCATTTGTTTTTTTCTAATTAAAATTATGGATACTCACAGTTTATTCAAAATCACGTTTTCAAGTAAAATTTCAAGAAGGCGTTTTATGGTTCTACATACATGTCCCAGAAGTAATATTTTTACTTAAATGCGAATACGTAATTTTATATCAGTAGCACACGAATTCAGAGTTTACGGCAAAGAGGCGTAGCGTTCATATAATAGCGATTGCCTTTCATTTCTGAAATTTCGAGGAGAACAAATTTTCTTCAAGGCATGACGTTATTTGAAATATTGTACTAAAACTCATTTAAGGTTATAAAAATTAAATTCACGTGGAACTGAAATGCACTTCATATTTATATTTTGTTTAGGATATCTCATTGCACATAGTTCGGCCAATAAGGGTTTTTAGTATTAAATGGTAACACACCTTTATCGCATAAAAATCAGTTACACTTTCTATCATTCATCGTCATGAGTTCGTAATTGTCGCTGTAGCGTGTTGCAACTTACTTACAAAGAATTAATGCACGATACCACTTAAAGAAAGCACAGCCACGTTGTAAAACCACATGAATGACACCTTCACCAGACTTTGCCGATAGTAATTCTTTTTCTGGATGCATCTGAAAGCAGATCTTCTCAAACAAAAACCCGCCTGTAAAGAAAGAAATCTTCCGTAGATGTAATGCAAAGAAGTTTTGAGTACTGCCCCCCTAAATCGTGGAGGGACATATTCTCGCTAAATCGCCAAGTGTCCAGGGGATGAAGGGATACGGTACAAAGCCAAAGAACTTATAGAACTTGTTCTTTGATAAAATTTTCAGTATAACTTAAATTTGGATTTTGTAAAGTTTTTTACTCAAAATAAGTAATCCATTAATAACCTGATTGCGGGGATCATTGATTTGATTTCCGTGGATACAGTGGAAAAAATGTCGTCACAGAAGTTTGAACTCCTGATAAACATGATCTTTCACCTTCGACACCGGCTTGACAGCTATTTTGTGCATGCGCATAAAGGCTATATGGCTAACATCTATAAAGTGAATTTCGTGTACATGTTTCGCTCTTCAGTTATGGAGGAGCCATTCCTGCTTTTATGAAGCTTTTGTTCGTAATCCTAGAATTTTTCGGTCTCGCACCCGAAATGGACTCACGGAACCAATTATGTAAGTAATTATATTGTACGAGAAACTAGCTCAAGTACTTTGCGTTGCCCGGGCTTTAGGCTGAGTGTAAGGCTACACTAAGTGAGGCTTTGTTAAGTTAGAATACAACGCCACCCTATTGTAGAGAGAAAGTAATTCTCACTTGGCCACTGGCGTTGGCTAAGACAACATATAGTAGTACGGAACACAGTTGTTAGTGTTAATAAAGTTCTTAGTGTTCTTTTTAATACCCTCTACGCATTTAGTCTAGTATTACAGAAGCAAAGTACACTGGCTCTTAGAGCCGGAATAGAGAACAAAATCCTGACATTAGCTAGAAGTAAAACAGAATTAAAAGCGAAAATGATAGATTAGAAAACGTAGGAATGTGGTGCTAGTGTAAACAAAAATTAAATTCGTCTAAAGCATAGATCGCTTCAACGTATTCAAATGGAAACCAAAAGCTTAAAAAAGAGATGCTGCCGCAAAAGAAGAATACCGCAGCCACCGAATAAGGAATCGCCGAAAGAGAAAAATGAACGGAAGTTTTATGAAATAAGACGTAAGAATTATGAAACGAATACGTAGAATTAAGAACGTAAGAATTATGAAATTTCGCTCATTTCATGCGTATTCTGAACATGAAAATTACTGTACTAAATTTGAAATACCAGTTCCTAAATTTTCTGGTATACACACCGAATAAAATAATTTTAAACTGCAATTCGAAAACCTTACTGTGAACTCATACAGAACAGAAATACAGAAGCTCTATATTTTAAAAGCTGCATTAATTAATGAAGCAAAAAATCTTGAAAGCATTCATGATATTTTCAGTTCGTTACTTAAAATTCTTTAGGATAGATATAGAAATTAGAAATAAAAAAATCGTAATTACGATCCATAAAAATTAAATAACGGATTTAAGTAATTTAATTTTCCAATCGTCGAAAGGGATAAGATATGTAACAGTTGTAAATGTGATAATGTAATGTTGCTGAAAGCACATGGGTTTGAATGTTTTAAAGCATGAGATAAATAAATTATCGTACATTCTGTTGTAGGGTTTATATTTATTTTAACTAACATTTATTTTAAGTTTAAACTATCTTTCCTGTCAAGCCTTACTTTCCCCTGGAAGTGCCAATGCCAGAGTATGTAAATTTTAGTAGAACGCGCAAAGTATTCAAAATTGTCAGCGGAAGTAATCTGAGTTAAATAGAAGGGAAACGAGTTCGAAAGTGTGCTTTCTTGCTTCACGAGCGTGGAGGTGGCTAGTTAGAAATTGAAGAACCACGCGTTTCGGCCTGTGTGTTTGCCTCGGCAGATAGTTAAATCTTCCAACGTAATATTCAGAAGTTTGCTGAATTATCAGCGGTATCTTAGAACGCGGTTAGGTTAGTTACGTTTAGAGAGCCTCGTAGGTAGTCACTTGTTATTATTCATTTTTAGTTTCTTATTTTTATTTTACCGCCGGGTCGGCGTAGTTTGTGAGCGTCAAGGGCACGCATCTGTAATTTCTAAAGTTGAATAAAAAGGGATTTAAACCCTTCTAAAGACTTTGTGTACTTTCCAGTAATTAGCAGTCACCACTATTGTTGCGTGCAGGTTAGAAGCGCGCAACATTACGTTGGCGCCCGAACTCTTGTCGAACTGAAATGGCCGAAAATTGGATGGAAGCTGCTGGACAACAACAAGAAATGACAAGCCAATTGGAAGGATTTGGATACCTGGTCCAGACGATGAGAGCGTCAGTCAAGCCAAACGTCAATTTCGACGGAAAACTTTCGGTGGCGATATTTCTAGAAGGCCTCGAAAATCACTTCCAGCTCTACCCTGCGCCTGAAAGACAAAAAGTTGCCATCGCCACATCTGCACTAAGGACAGGCCTCGCTATGGTGGAAGAATATAGGCAAATTTTTATTAGGGGAATTCGGAGGCCAGACATATACATTTGAAAATTTCAAAAAATCGTTATTAAAGGCCTTCCCCATAGTGAAAGATCGAGCAAAGCTAGAAGCCGAACTGTGTAGTTTCTATCTAGCTAGAAGCCGAACTAGTTTTTATCTAGCTAGAATCAAAGCTAGAAGCCAAACTGTATAGTTTTTTTTTTTTTTTTTTTTTTTTTTTTTTTTTTTTTTTTATCAACTGTGAAGTTTCTAGATGGTTGCAGGGCCAGGGTAATACCCGAGTAGTCATATAAAGCCGTCCGGGTGCCATGCCCTGCTGTCACCTGTCACCTGTATAGTTTTTATCAACGGGATATAGAAGAGTTGACGGACTTTATTCTGCGAAAAATTAAGCTGACGGATATGCTGTATGGGAAGAAACACGACGCGGAGATTATTGAAATAATCTTACCAAGATTTTAACTAATTTAATATGAACACGACAAGAAACTTGTAAATATTTTTCAAAACAGCTGTGGAAAACTAATTTAGTATAAATGTAACACAAAAATATAAATACCTATTTTCACAGAAATTTAATTAATAAAATGCAAAACAATTTTATGACTTCTTCATAATGCCTTTAATGCAGAAGCCCATTTATTAACTGTTCATGGCATTTCTGGGAATTATTGGACGATGCTATGGCCGTGATCGCACTACTCGAAGGAAATACCTCATTCACTGGAAGAGAATATGCAAATGTCAAAATTAAAAAGTAAGCAAAAACGCCGGCTTAATATGGCGTAGAATTTGGTGAATTTTGTTTTTAAGAATAAAGGGAGAAAACGATTCGCAAAAGCTTAATTTCTTTGCCCCTAAAGAAGAGAGATGTATGTCTAGTCACCCTCAAAATCGATACTTATTCAAATTTAAGCCAAACTATGGTTGGTTTTATGCCTAATTTTAAATGGTTGACAAAAATCGAAAACAAGCTGTTTGGTGAGATAATCCTTTGCTTCGAGATATTTTTTCAACTCTTGGTGGTTTTGGTAATCTACTTTGAACTTATTGACTTTTTCTCATATTATGTTGCATCTGTGAGAAAAATTATTCTGTAGTAATCTGATACTAATAACCGAACTTTTAATCAGAGTAAGCGATGTGTTTTCCATGTTTACGTATACGAAAGGACAAGACTTCGGCAATTTGAAAACAATATCCGAATGATAGCATTAAACGCGATGAACTGAATGGCGTCTACTGCATTCGAAGGTGAGAAATTATGTAGTTTGGACAAATAATGACGTTTAATTTTTAATTTTGTATTAATTTAAAATGCACAAATAATTTAACATTTTAATGTCAATAATACTTTCTTCAAGAATAGGGAGAATGTAACTTGACATCTTAATTCCTTCATTGCTCATGCAGCTGTAAAATTCTTTGGCGAGTAATAAATACATAACAGTAAAATCAAAAAATATTTCAGTTCCACTGATCAGAAATATGATTGTTTATTAAAGATATATATATATATATATATTTATATTAATCTTACACTAAAGAATTTGGTGAAAATGTAATTAATCAAGTTTCCAGTAATTGTCAAACTATAAATTTCTCTTGGTAATTAAAACTTCTATGCTGAGACATATTTGTTTCTGAATTTTATTTGCAGAAAATTCAGAAAGCATAAAAGCGCAAAAGGATTTGTTAACCAAAAGAAATGCATTTTGAAATCCCCAATTATTCAGGGTTTCAAACCGTTAAAATTTAATCATTTTTATTCATGCGGGGTTTTAAACTTGTCAGCATCTTTTGGTTTAATGTATTAATTCAGTTCTAACCAATTTCAAACTGAAAATGTTTTTAAAAAGATCCTATTCACGTAATATGTTATTTCGTTGATATAATTTAAAATTAATTATTGTTCTAACTGTGGTATACAATTTTGTGTGAAATTTTAGTTACTCGAAAGATTGCTTTTGAAGTTCAAATATCAACATAAGAAGGATTAATTATTTAACCACCGCAAAAAAAAATTCTTTCCACTAAATGTACAGTGTACTTGATTTTGTTTAAATTGATATCAAAGTCAAGTAATAATATATGTCCAAGTATAAAATCACTTTTGAAAATTTTACCAATGCAGGTTTCATTTTAAGCCCTGAATTTAAAAAGGCACGAACGGTTGTCACAAAATTCTTTACTCACATCTTGATTTATTACTATATACACGGGAAGTTAAAATTTTATTACTCTAACCTCAATGCGCACCTCTAAACTGCAAAACAGAATTATAAGGCTAATTATAAGAAAACAAGTAAGCCCACGATTCTCAAACAAAAAGCGAATAATGTTTTAAATTATAATAACCAACCAAAGTACTTGTGAACTAACTGTACATTGTTTGACTCTTGTATCAATGCCCAGTTATTTGTTTCGAATAATTTTATCGATGCTTCAATATCGATACTAATTCTCGTTGAACGTACAAAGAGAGCAGAATTTTTTTTTTTTTTTGCTGCTGGATGATCTTCCTCAGACTGTTTTTGATTACACTCATTTTCAAACACATTGCTTATAAATGTAAATATTGACCCACTGAGTGCGTCTGTAGGGGTTTCAAATCGAAATATCCATTTATTTAAATGTTTTCTTACGTGAATATTCAAATTTTGAAACATAGCCTCTTTTATGTTTGCAATAGTTATTGTAAACTCCCGTGGTGTAGTGGTTACAGTAGAATGTTTAGTAGCTTTGAAAGGGGAGAAACAGAAGAACGAATATATTTAAAATAAAATGAAATGAAATGAAAATTCTTTTCCTGAACATTTCATTTTAATAAATGAGAAAGTACGTAATTATTATTTTTGGAATACTGCAAGACGTCTACGCCACATACATTTTTTTCTCTTCTGTCTTCTTTTTAATCTTCATTGTTTCGCTTCGGCTTCCTTACTGATGTCAGAGTTAACCCTAGTTATAATAGACGAAACAGCAGAAATACTACCTAAAGTAAACGGTATAACAAAAGTCGGCAACCCATACCTTAAAATTCATTCATCTCATAATACCTTAAAATTCATTCATCTCGTAATATCTTAAAATAACGAGGAAATTATTCACAGAATGCAAATCATAAAAATCATAACTTTATTTTAAGTTAAAAGCCTTTAAGTACTTTTTGGCGTTTTACTGACGTGTCTAAGAAAAGCTTTAAAACGTTGTTTTCGCCCAATGGAAACATTTGTGCCTCTACGTTTGCTCACCAGTCTACGCATCTTCAAGAAAAGTAGCAAGTAGCAAACCCAGTTCTCACGCATATCGTTTCATTACTATTTCATGATGAAAAATCTCTATGTATGTTATGTATTTGTCTTGCAGTGTGTAAAATCAGTGGCACCTAGAGCTACTGAATATACAGTACATGTAGTCCTCTACTCAAGCATGTGCATTTTGTAGTGCAAAATTTAAATTTACGATTTTATTTCCATTTATTTCATAATTTGAATGAATTTTTGATTAACAAATTAATAATTTGAAAGCGAACAGGTAGCAGCACTCTCTGGATAAATAAATAAGATTATTTGATTATATATATATATATATATATATTTTTACTTTTAAAGCAAGCGGAAGGTCACTGACTGCGTAAGATTCCGAAGAAACTTCCCGTGAGATCCACTTCTTCATATGTATATATAGAGAGAGACAGATAGATAGGTAGACAGAGTAGTATGTGCGAATTTAATGAACTTTTGATTAAAAACTACGATTGAAAAGCTTTGCGTTGCCACTGGGGAAACAGTAAGATACTTATGCTTCAAATTTAATCAGAAAATTTGTCAGTATGAAAGAAGTGTGTGGCCATTCGGGAAAATGCAGCTTATACCTTTCGTATTTACTCAGCGAACTTAGGGATCTAAGAGAAATAGGTTGCTTTTGCCCGAAATGAAATTACTTTTGTTTTCCACGCGTTTATGTGTTGTCGTTCAAAAAAGCATAAGGTATTTAATATTTCTTTCAAATTAATTTTGTTATTAATAAATAAATTGAGCGATTCAGAAACCATAAGTACAGATTCATTTCAAATATTATGAATTACTATCAGGTTTCGTGAAATAATGAAAGCTTTCTTCGTGCATAGTTTTCTGAAGTTCACATCGCCATTGTTGCGTTACAGCTCTCAGGTGAAGTCATACAAGCAAAACAATAAATTTATACTTTTGCCCTACAAAAACGAATACTAATATTTCTGCACTTTTTCTGTTTTGAGATCACGTCGCCTATCTTAGGTTCACGTCGCCGTTGTTGTGTTCCCACTATCAGTTCATAATAAAATGGTTAGATGGCAAAGCAGACTTCAGAATAGTATAGAATTTCAAAATAAGATGTAACTCATAACAAACCAAAATCTAACTCTTCAAATAATCAATCAATGAATAGGTATTAATTCATAATTAAAAATGTTTTTTTGGCGGAAAACGTCCGTTACAACCAGATATAAAGACGGACGTCAAAAAACAAAAATTTTCAAATAATTGCATTACTAATGATGTAGAGTCATTAGGTTAATTGGAAGCAGAAAAGATGAAAAATATGCAACCGCCTTCGAATCGAACCACGGACCTCTGGAATACCGGCCCAGCGTGCTACCGTTACACCACGAAGGCACGCTAGGGAAGTGGGAGAAATACCTTATAATGAGACCGCCAGTTTGAGACCTATAATATGGTATATATACAGGGTGGTGATAAGAAAACTTCCCCAATATATGAACCCCTAACGGCCTATCTGTTCAACCAGTCAAAATGAATTTTCAGATATTGTTATGTGCCCATCTTCGCAGGTGATAACACATAGCATGCAGGAGATTGTTGACAACAGTGATGAATTGCAAGGCAAATCTGTAAAAGTTCACGTTTTGTGACATCTTTCAGTTCTGACAAATCTCATGGGTTTGATAAGTACAATTTAGATTTTAGATAATCCCAAAACCAGAAATCCGTTGGAGTGAGGTAGGAGGAATGCGGTGGAAACGAAACTGCAAAGTTGACTCTATCTTCAAGTGTTATACCCGTTGAAAACTTGTGATTCTAATAAAAGGTTTTATTCCATTTCCTCTCTATTGTTATCACTGGTCCTTTAAAATGCTCTTATTTGCAAATACTTTACCCCGGCAATTTTCGTCATATGTGTATCATCTAAAAGTATTTATGATTTTTCAATATGCTGATCAATTTGCACAGGTTCAAGTGGATAATGCCATTTGAAAATATGTAATTTTTTCCACTGTAACCGTAATCTTCAGAATTCTGTTGTTTTAAATAATCACAATTTCGAGCGCATATCTTCGAATAACAATATCTGAAATTTCATTTCGATTGGTTCAGGGGATAGGCCGATAAGTCTTTTTTATTTTACGTAACCTTGTAAATATTGCTAAAGATGTAGCATGAGCCCCTCCTGGAGACTCCTCGGATTAGTTCGGCATTCTGATAATCCACACTGACGACATATTTTGGAACTCTTATGACAACCTTGATGATCTGCCCGGAACAGCACCTTCTTTTTTTTTCTTTTCATTGGTCATTCGTTTTCATTTTTTTTTTTTTCTGTTTTTGGTTCCTTGATTTTTTTCCCGCTACAGAATGTTCGGCGTTTCTACTGAAAACTGAAGCTTTCTTCAGAAATGGAAATATGGAAGCCATTTATAATACCGCATGAAATTTTAGATCGCTATTTCCCATTTTAATGTGGCTTAGCGTGATCATCAGCCTGGATTTCCATATATCAGCTAATTTTTTATTGATGGGTATGGGAAAGAGCCATTTTAGGGCAAAAAGAATGACAACATTAAATATGTTAACACGTTTATCCAAGCTATGCTCTTCGGCTGGTTCAGTTAATGGACACCGGTGAAGCTGCGCATTTCCGTATAGAAATTTTAAATGCTCTTGAGCCCCTCCCCAGGAATACCGCCACATGAAATCCCCTATCCGATCCTCTATCATAAGGCGCATTACAATATAATAGGGGCATCATAAGGCCACTATTATATTGTAAATATTTTATCCGTTTTTATTGTAGTTTGATTTTCTGTATTGTTGTAATATTCTGTATATTTTTTATTTATTTATCGTCTTTTGAATGGTCATTTTATAGTCTATTTTGGGTTTAATCTAATTTGTATCCGAATGTCTTCTGTGTAAGCATATATTTGTTGTACAGAATTCTATATCTTTTAATTCTTACTGGAACGGCTTTAGAACTGTAAAATTAGCACTGTTAGAATGCGAGATATACGCAGTTTAGCTCCTAAGAGGCCTTTGTGACAATTGTTTCGTCCAGGTTGGGAGCAGAAAATAAGAAGAGTGAGAAAAAATGGTAAACTCAACTAAACGCACTATCAAAAGAAATGTTTACATAGGATACTTACGGAAAAGATTCCATTTCCTTATCCCAATGACTTTTAAAGAATGAAACTTCATCAAAACAAAGCAACAAGTCATACTTCGAAAAGTACCAACACATTCCTTGAAAAAGTGATGATTGATATAGGTATTGAACATATACCTTTTCAACATATTCCTGCGAAATCCCCTGAGGTTTCATCTATAAGCACAATAATCCTTATTGTACCTAGAATGAGTTCGCAACCCACTACGATATATGGACTCTGAAAAATGGTAGAAAAGGAATGGAAATCAATAGTTCTGGGAAACAAAAGAAAGAAAGAAAAACCCTTCAATCATGCAGACTTATAATCGAATAAAAAAGCTATCAAATATAGCATTTAAAAATACTGTTTACATTTTAAGCATTAATAAACTGGTCTGGTATGCGAGGAACATAAATACAGTCAGTGCTGATTAATGTGATCGCGGTTAATGTTATCATCTGGATACTGTTATTGAACTGAAGTCTTATCCGTTTCTACAAGAAAACATGAAAAATGCATAGCTTATTATGATAAAAATCCAATAAAGGTTATCAAAATATTATAGAATGAATTTTTCAAACTGAAGTTAATTCTCCTCATAAGGACAAAATAAATTTTAAAAATAGCCTAATGACTGTGATGTATCACTCAACACACTGCTTGCTTTTTATTTTAGCAGACCATTTAAAAATAGGCAAATAAAGCAATGTTTTTTTTTAGTTTCGCTCAGACGTTTAATTCTGTTGATTTCGAAAACGATCACATGTTGGTCTCCCTGCTTCAGACAGAAAAAGATGAAAGAAGATATCTGCCAGTAGCCTTCTGAAACAGATCCAAGCACATCACTTGATAAAAATTCTGAAGGACATAAAACTCGATAACATAACTCGATGCATTCCTTGTAAATGTTGATATAAGGAAATTCCGTTCGAGTATTAAGATTAGGAGTGCAACATCGATTAGATTATACATAGAAACATTAGGCAGAACTCGTAAATGAACGCTTGCAGAGAGTTTACTTGTAATGACTTCTTTTGCAGTGAAAATAAGTTTTTTATATGTCTGTAATTACATTTACTGTACATTCCAGTGTATAACGCGCATCTTTAATTTCAAACTATATTTTAAAAAAATTAGGTATATTCATCGTATAACGTGCACCGTTTTCGTTGTGAAGAAACTTGAAAGATGCTGTTATCATTTGAAGTTTTTCATTCGAAGATTTTTTGCAGACTTTCGAACAATGGGATACTGAACTGACAAGAGATAAGGGGAACAATATATGTGTGGTAGAAATGATTGAGGCAGTAAATAATTCTATAAAGAGGGTGAGTCGTACTCAATGCAGGTGTGCACAAGATGGTTATTGTAGGGCTTCGAGGAAAGGAGGAAATAATTTCTAATAGGAATATACTTCCGACTTGAATGAATTCGCGGAATTAGGAGTCAGATGTCTGTAGTCATTTGAAGCCGTGATTTTAAAATGAACATCGGAGTCTTCAGTAAATCGCATTTGCTTTCGCTGAAGTACAGTTGATCTCGTGTTCCTTTTAGTAGTAAATATGGCCTGCCAAGCGAAACAAACATAGTGCTGGTTTCAAATACAAAGTCATTCAATCCGAGAAAGAAAATGGAAATCGTATTACAACAAGGATGTTTGCCGTTGGTGAATGGTCTATACGTGAATGGAAGAAAATTGGCACAATAATTAATATGCCAAAGGATGAATGCGCTTAATGGAAAGGAGTAATGAAATGGTCTATCCTAGATATGCTGTGATGTCGGTTCTCGATAATCGCCAGAACTTCCAGTAAGAGCATTTAGGTAAATGTAGAAGTCAAAGTTTTGTATGCTCGTCTTTTCCTTATATTTAAATCGATCATTTTTATATCCGGCGTACAACGCTCACCCGTAAACTTCGATCTCATTTTTTTTGAATTAAAGTGTGCGTTTTGTATCGGAATATAAAATATACTAAATGAATTAAAGTCTATTGTTAATTGAGGGATATTTTTTATCCTCTTTTAATGTTATGCGGTTAACGTTAGTAAAATAGCCGTGGAAAAATATGATAGCACAAAGCATCACATAAAGCATGTACATTTCTTAATAATATAATAGGATTTCTATGGTTTCATTGCTAGGAACTTAATGCAAAATATGCTCTTACAAAAATGTCGTAGAATTGTGTAAAAAAAAATCCATTATTAAACATATTTACAACACTTTAGCAATGTCGGCTGTGTATAAAAAAAGGCAAGACTAATTTAAGAGAGTATTCAGATATTAGAATTTTTTGGAAGCGCGTCAGATGAAAAATTAGCAACGCCTTCGCTGGGAATCGAACACGGATCTCTGGAATACCGGCCCAGCATGCACAACCACTACACCACGAAGGCAAATGTATCACAAGTAGAATCTTACACAATGTGCATAGAATCACCTAATAGAATTCTACTAAAAATATCAGATACGGCTTATAGAAAATTGAGTATAATTCTAAAAATGTTTCCTTGTTTTTATTTTCTTGAAACGATCCTACAGAAATCTGTCCGATGAAAATAAGTACTTTCAGAAAATAGTGTCAGGAATTCACTTCAAATGCGATTGAAAAAAGATATTACATCTGACAAGATTTATGTTGCAAATTGTGCCTGTTTCGGCTTGAATGGCAGTAATGGATTATACGTCACAAGCTCTCCTTGAAGGATAACATGCCAAATAGTTAAATTAGTTTGTCCTCTTTCGTAAATTTTTATTGGCATAGCCTAAATTACTTTAGTTATTTTTAACCCTCTTAGTAGCGCAGACGGAAGCTTTAAATTTTAATCTACCTAAACTCTAATAGTACCTTCTTCAGAATTTCAAAGACTTAGATAAAGATAATCCTTAAACGTTTGAAGTGCCTCAAATAGAAACAAACTGAGGTTTATTCGAAAGATTTTTCTTAAATAGCCAAAGACAATAAAATCGTAAACTGACTCTGGACTAAATTGATTGAAAACACTGATGCGTGACCTAATTTTCAAGTATGTTCAAGTTCTACATTGGGATGGCTGTAATTTATTTTCATCAAGCAATCGATCAAATATTCTATCTGATGGTATCTACACTTTTGACGCAAATGAGCATCGAGAAGAAGCAAACTGCGTCCTCTGGTGGGATTACAGCAGCTGATGTTCGGTATTGTTAATCCCAAGAGCAAATATAAATAATCGGATGGTATAATAATTATTCTTATTTTATTTTTTCATTCCATATGAATGTTTTATGCTATTTATTTTGGAAGTTTCCTGATCTCTCGAAGACAATGTTTTGCGTTTCACGTAATCTACTGTTTTCGTCTCTTGAAAATTCTTCTTCGAGAGTAGTAATTTCCATTCGATGAAAGAAGCCAAAGTTATTTCCCTCGTGAATCTAATGGAATATCAATTGGAACAGAATGAAAATTTTAAGAAAGAATAAAATTACTGATGTAAATTTAAAATTTAATATGCAGTTCCTATTAAATATAATCAGAATAAAAATAATATCATATATTAGAATAGACAAAGGTGGTTTCCAGAGTGCCGCCATACTTTAACGGTAGTATTGAATCGGAAAAATAAAGGGTATCAGATTTCAAAGGAAATATCCAAATATGACCGTTCCCAAATCCATTTGGCCGATTCCATAATGTACATACGGACTGAATAAACGACTCCTTTTTTCTAAAATGAATTGTAAAATGGATTTAAAATTTATTAAAAATGTTGTTTTTATGACGTCTGTATGTACCTACGTATCTCACATAACTCAATAAGGATTAACCATAAAACGTTGAAATTTTGCATACTGGACTGCTATAACATCTATTTCTCCCTTTTTTATTGCAATCGGCAGTATATATATATACACACACACATATATATATACTATATAATTTTCTATACCACATATAGTTCCTATACTATATATATTGGCAAATTAGTTACAAGTCAAATATTTAGTAAGTTTAAATTCTACGGTTAATTGACCCTTGTATTTTCAATGTAAATTGACATGCCTTGCTAGATTTTCTATTTAATTACATTGTATATTTTTATGGAAATTTATTTTTAATATTAGTACAGAAAGATTTATTTGTGTGAAATTTTATCATGATGCGGTAATTGCATAATATTTTGAGCATGGTTGTAAATAATATATACTTTTTTCTTTTTAATTTACATTTTATTTTATTGCATATTTTATTTTCATCTTTAAATGCTCAAACGTTTATGCGGAACTAAACGTGATACAGCTCTTTTGGATTATTCAGGTTTTGATATTTCAGATTATTATTCCCTGAGAAGTCGGTTTGGAACATAAACACATGAATAATCTATAATGTATTATAAATTTTAATATGATTGATAAAATAATTTACAAAATATTTTAAAAAATAATAAGTTATCGTCTTTAATTTTGATTCGTATTTTTAAAATGTAATAATTTTATTTATACAATTTTAGCATCTCCCTGGGATAATTTAATCTATTTCTACTAAGTTATTAATTTAAAATTTTGATTACGTATATACTTTTATTATGTATGCATAATTTTGATTATATATATATAGTATCACATATATACACCCTCCACCTTACTTGCTTAAAGTCTTTATCCGGCCTTTATTTTCACAATCGTTGGTCATCTACACGTAATTACATTTTATTTTAATGACGAAAGTATTATGTTTTCACAATGTCAAGTTTAAATAAAAATATCAAACTTTTAATGCGGTGTCTGCTCTATACTTATTATAACGCAACGGTTTAGACTCGTTATGAAAAAAAATCAAAATTGTTAGAAGTTTGACTCCCGTACGACAAAATTTGGAATATTTAATGCCAAAATTTGCAGTTTTTGATGTCGTTTTCCACTCTCCTCGAGAGATCAGTTAATTAAGTTAGGATAAATCAAATAAATAAGTTTAAATGAAGTGTAGCAAAAAATGTGTATACTTTAATAGGCCATACAAGAAAGCCATATATTGCACACATCAGATTTTTTATATTCGATATGCTATTTATATTTAGGTTGAAAACTGATGAAGGTATCCGAATGATTTGTGCCGAATGTCTTCACTTGTGAACTTTGCTACTGCTGAGAGTTGTAAAAAAGCTCCAATTTTTTGCTCATATTTTTTCCTGTTCTGACATGATTATTCACAAAGTTTAAAGACTCTAATTCAGTATCTGAAAACACTGCAGAATATCAAAATATATAATTTAATTAATCCTTTGTGTTGAAGCTGTACATGGCAATAATTCGTAAAGAAATTTAAAAACGGAATCCTAAATTTTAAAACTTTGATTTTGGAAAATATACAAAATTTTATTTTTATATATTTAAAATTGTGAATTTAATACAATTTACAGGATATTATAATCCTTGTTATTAGGATCTAATGTTTATCAATTTCAATCTTTGAATTATTTTGATGTTAAATAGAAATGAATGAATGATGCATAAACTGTCTGTAAACATTGGTTCCGTTCTATAGTAATTATTTACTTTTATTATTAATTACTATTATTTTAGTTATTATTTCTATCGTTAATAGTCACATCAGCATCTTGGTTAATTTAATTGAGAAATGCGAAAAAATAAAAGAATAGCGAAGAGAAAAAAATGTGTATGACTTGGACATGTAGTTGTAGCTGGCAGTATTCTAAAAATAATAATTACATACTTTCATATTTAGTAAAAAAACGCTCGGAAACAGAGCTTCAGTAATACACGTTATTTCAAATCTTTTGGTTCGTATAATTTTCTCCCTTTCTGAACCATCTAAATAATTATCGTTAACTTCTACACCAGTTAAGTTTACAAAAATATACCAAACACACAAAAGATTATATTTAAAAATCATAAATATGTACGTAAGAAAATAAAAATAAATTGATATTTTTATTTTAAACCATTTTGATGCACTCAGCTGATTAATGTTCATGTTTGTCTTCGAAAATAAGAATAATCAAAAACAGTTTTGAGAGAAATCATCAAAGCAGTCCAAATATTTTTAGTTTCTCAGTATGTGCTCTTTGAGATAACATCAAGATTGATCACTCTAAATGTTCAATTCTTTCCGCATGCGGGACAAGTTAACATTAATATTAACACATAAAACCATTTAGCCGAAATAGATCATTCAGAACTGAAAACTAGGGTTAAACTTTGAGCAGGAGATATGTGCGCTTTTCAGTTTAAGGCACTACTCGATTCGTTAGAGACCTGGAAGTTAGTGGTTTGTTTATAAGATACAGATCATTATTATTTTTATCTCCCACCAGAGTACTGTGATACTTGAATGGCTTAAACATTTACAACGCTACATACTCACAGGGAGAGAATGCAGTAATTCCTTATTTTTCACTCACTTAAAAACGCAAAAGAGGAGAGAAATAGGACTCTTAATAAATTAAGTCCAAATCCTCACGCATTATCTATCAACAATCGCGTTTTAATTCGGCGCCATTGCAGATACCATCAGAGATTTTCGAGCATGTAAAATCAAAAATCATCCGTGCTACTCCTCAGAGTCGGACGACGGATCTTTTACTTGCTAAAGGGTTTTAATGTTTTAATTTAAATTATAATTTTAATAATATAATACAATTTTAATTAATATAGTAAATTATATATAATTATATTATTTACATTAATATAATTATTATATATAATAAAACAAATTAAAATAATGTAACAGTTTTATTAGCATACTAAGAAATATAATTTAAATTTTATTGTTTTAAAATTCAGTTTTTAATTTGATAGGTTGTAATGTTATATGATTGTAATAGCGTTACCTCGGTGTTTGACAACGGCATATTTTGAATATTATACAAAGGGAGTTTACACTTTTTTAGAACGATTCGAGGAGCCGTTTAATTTATGTTTAAAATGTAAAAAATGTTTTTCTAAATGTTTGATCTGATAACGTATTTCTGGACTATAAGTCTGCATTGTGATTGCCAGAATACAAAGGCTTTTCATAAACGTTTGCAGGTGTATTGATTCCTATGTTTCTTCCACTACTTTCCACAGTTCACCCATCGTGTCGGGTTTGCTATCAGAAAGAGTTCTTTCGAAGACAATCAGAGGCACTATAGTCCACAGATGAAACATCAGAGGACATAGCAGATTGGTTTATTTAATTATGAAAAAGCAATTTACGGCTATACGACTAAGGGAAGAGATGTGTTCTTGGAGGACCTTTCTAAACGAAACTGGCTCGCATGCACGTTACAAATAAGAAAATCGCGAAATAACCCATGCAGCCAGCCGTTTTGCCTAGAGCGAACTACTAGTGTTCAGCAACTTTAACCGCTCAACCGCTAAAGAATTCATAGAAATGCCTCAAAAAGGTGCGAAATATCTAACACCTGTATCAGAATCTAATATCTGTACCTTTCGAAGCATCTCTTCTTGTCTTCTGGCTTTGTCTCGTTAAAGTTTGACTTTCGGAAAGTCATTGGGATAAAGAAATAGAATTTCTTCTGTAAATATCGGTCGAAACTTTTCTTTTGATAGTACGTTTTGTTGATTATTAATACTTTTTCACGCTTCTTTTTTTTTTTTCATTTCTCATTAAGAGTATACTGTGACTATCACATCAGACTTTCTTTACATTGAAGTAACCAAGTTTGGAAATTTTTCTCTATTCGTATTGGATAATGAATTGGCCATTTTTTTTCGCAATTATTTAGAAATATCCATGTTTCATCGACGTCATGCTAAATAACTTTCATACAGGGTTTTACAAACTGTCTTCCTTTGAGCCATATGCCTCAGCAAACGCTTATGAACATTATGGGTTTTAGATTTAAGCTGCAAATAATTTTTCATTATTTTATTTATTGTTGCTGCATATGTATTTAAAAACTTGCAACTGATTTCAAAATCAGTGTATTTTCTCTTGTTACCAACGATTTAACTTTAGAAACATTAGAAACAGTACGTATCTTTTTCGGGTATTCATTTGGAAATTTCTTTATAATGATTGACGATTCTTCTATTTCCAATAACCCATACTCCTTATTTTCCACTTGGAAATTTTAATACCATTTCCCACTTTTTTTTTTAATTGTAGGATGGGGATATTTCTCTTCGGAAAGCGCAAAAACATATCCTTCAATCTCCCTTTTTATAATTTTTTAATTATTTGTTTGCATATCAAAGGAAGCAGTAAAATTTCCAGCTACGCCACTGTTTACACACTTATTTGGCACCCTGTATTACACAAGAATCGATTCTGGCTGAGCAATAATTCATATATTTCAAACCCCCTAATTTTATAAAACCGTAGTAACTCTAATCTTCATATCTTTAGCATTTAATCTAATGCTTCAAATCTTTAGCATTTTATCGACGGATAAACATGGCATGGAAATGGAAAGCAACTAAGTGAATACCGATTATCTGCACCCGCATCCTTAAACTTTCCTATGAACTTCATTAATGGAACAAGGCGGAATCTTCCTTTTTATTGATTTCCATTTACCACAGCTCTTTCTAAAGAACAGTCTTTATAAATGTATAAAGATAGTTCTTTATGAAGAACTGCGATAAACGAAGAGGCACAGCGTAAGTTTCTTCCGAATATTCCAAATGCAATGACATATCTTTGAATTCATTTTCGTGTCATGTGCAGCAAAAGGCATTTTCTCTGCTCTCAAGTATTCTCTAAATATCTGAAGTTACAAAACATGACTGCATTTAATGGATATCGCATTAGACATGATTATTTCATTTCTAAATTACAAAAGAATAAAGTGCAAAACTGGTTCTCTTTATGCAATCCATTTACGATATGACAGAAATTATATACAAAATTTTAAGACAAAAAGTTTCAATTTACGGGCAAAAACAACGGGTGAAAAAGGGTTTTATGGTTTACCTAGTCAAATCGCTTTTACCCAGAACGAATTTATTAACTTTTAATCCTTTTTTGATGACCCAGGAAATATTCATTACTTTTATAAACTTTATTTAGACCATTCGTGGTTTTTCACTGCGTGTGAAATTTTGTCATCGATTTTTAATTTACTTCCTGGTAAGCTATCAAGTTTTAATTCTGTTGGTCTATGAAAACAGAAATCGATTTTCCACATATCTTGGTATAACGAACAAACTAAATTCTAATTGATTTATATGGCAGCTGATTTTCTCTTGTTGCCAACGATTTATCATTATTAGAAACGTTAGAAACAGTTAAGTACCTTTTCCGGATATTAGTTTGGAGTCCTCTTTCTATGTAGAAGTAATGACTGACGGTTTTCTGTTTTTCGATTAACAATATTATTTGTTTTGGACTTTTTTTTTGAAACTTACTTTTTGGACTTGATTTTTGGGAAATTTGACTAACGTGCATTTCATACCGTTTCTGATTTATGGAATAGGAATATTTCTCTTCTGACATCTCAAAATTATATTCGTCACTCCACAACTTGTATCCATGCAATATTGTGAAAGAAGAATAAATTTAAATATAGCTGATGATATTTCTGATTTCAAATAATAAGCTGCTGTCAGAAATATTTATTCCAAAACTTTATCAAAATCGTTCTAAACATGTGTAAATATCCTCCCGTAGTACGGATCCAAATTATGAAATTTGTTTAATTAAGAAAAATTACCTTTTAACTTTATTAAGGAAACTCCGTTTAGAACAGTTAAAAAGAAGTTGCGTAAACCAATGACAGAATAGATGAGATGATCACTCATATAAAGTAGGATTTAAAGTGTCATATTCTTTCTAGAAGATATATTTCAGGCAGTTATCCGAATCATAATTTTAATAAGTCATAGATGTTTCCGATGTATCCGACATTTGTTATAAACGGTTATAGATGTTTCCGGATATTTCCAATGTTCCCGTCTTTAAATTTAATGCGTTGTACATATCCATGTGGGAAGACAGACGCCGATATTTCTCATATTATTATGGAGTTCTTTCGCTTCAATGTATATTGAGAAAGAATGTCTTGTGCTGTTGTCAATTCCTTGTTATGTATATTCTTTGCGTCTTTCCTTTGTACCTAATGAAACTCTTCTGCATGCTTTTCTTTGCACATAGCGTGCTTTTCCTTTCTACTCACGCTTCAAAATTTCTTTAGTTTAAATCTTTAAGTATTCGATCATATTTCCAAATTTGATGACGCAGCCAAAGAAGTCTATGGCTGGCCTTCGTACAAAGAAAATGATAGTTAATAAATAAGGACAGACACAAAACGTTAATAATAAAAAGATAAAATGTTTTGTAAGTCTTCTTAGTAAGAAAACAATGATATGATAAACTGGCAGACGATGAAAAAAATAGAAAAATATGTGCTAACACTTAACAGCGTATCCGGAATTCTTAAGGTATACCGCATTTACAATTTGTGTGACTTTCTCTTTGAATTTAATCTCTCTTCAGTGCAAAGAAAAATATTTTTAATATTATAACTAAGAAGACCAAGAAGTGTTGTCAACAGAAGTGAGTGCAGATTGGTGACTTGCGGTACTCAGCAAGAGCATAAAAAAACCTTTACAAATCCTTTGGTACGATGTTAAAATCTGAATCGTTTCAGATTCAGATTTTCTTTATAATAATTACTTATAATTTGGATGCTAGCACTTGCCCTTTTCATTAGCTCGTATCAGAATGTAAATGAGCTAAAAGATTTTTAATGCGTAGTTTTGAAATGTTTAGAGAGAGAGACCTTTCGGTAATAACGCTAATACTAGTACAATTATCTCGTTCTTCCTTGATACGCTTGTTATAGGGCGTTAGCCCGTTTGCTAGCTGAAGTAAATGGCGCACTTCGAATTTGAACTAGTACTTAGTTAGGCAATTTTTACAAATTATAAGTACAAGATGCATCGAATACATCTAAATGATCGTAAATAATTATCTCGCTAGAATCATTTACATCCATATTAAATAAACTAATTATAGTAATTATTAAATGGACTAATTGCATCAATATTAAATGGACAATAATCAATATTAATTGGACTATCTCTGTGCTCCTAATTTTCCGCAGTGCTTCGCAGAGGCCTTTCATGTTACATTATAAAAGACATACTATAATTTCATTAAAATTATTTACATGTGTACAGTGTTCGTCACAATACAATATTATTGTTCATTTCTTAACCTTAAGACATATTCATTACATTTTCGTTAATAAGATTTTTGTCTTATTCCTTAAACAAATGACCTGCTTGTACAAACATAGCACATCAAAGCCTGAGAGGACTTTCCTTTAAGAAAAAATGAAGACACTCTTAATTCAACTAATTGAAATTGCTCTGCAAAAACCTTAATTGCTTCCCAGAAAATATATTGCTTTGGGATAAAATCCAGTGACAAGGTAGTGAGAGTAAGTATATTTTCTCTAACACTGAACAGGACGTAAAATTAGGGCACAGAAATTTGGCGCTTTTAATTAAATTTTAGAAAATACCTTCTTTCTTACTTCAAACAATACTGAATTTTATTTAGTTTTCTACTCCGTATTTCTTCGTGTATTCCCCTCCACAGTATTTTAGCTGCTTCTGAAAAATTAAATAAATATTTGCGTAATTTGTCTCTTTCGCAATCATTTCAGAGAACCAACTCCTCTAAATTTTAAAATTGATTCGCCCACGCAGTGATTTTTTTCGTCTTACTAACAAACATAAACCCTCGCAAACTATCTGCGAAACTGACGCCCAACCCTTCTCATCTAAACCTAGAATTTTATGCCCTTCTAACAGAAGAATGGACCCTAGGCGAAGCAAACATGAACTGATATTCAATTGACGATTTTGCAGAGTCGGTTGGCCATTTACCTTCTTTAATTACTCATGAATGATTTTGAGGCCTAAGGAGCAGCAGAAACAATACTGAGAATGGGTTAGATTAAAATTGCAGGAATGAAGCAATGATAATATATTATTAGATATTGCAATGTTAATATCACTATATATTCTTATTGGAATATAGGTTTCTTTTAAATAAGTAATATTGGATTAGTTGTAGTTTATCCATGACTACTTTTCATTTGTTAGGCTGTTAGAGCAAAAGGGTAGAAATTACATTATTTCATAATTTTCCCCTCTCGAATTTTGGACCATAACATTTGTAGAAAAGGATGAAAAATGCACAAAGAAATACGATAATAGAGACGAAAAAGCATTCAAATTGGATTTTTAGTCTTGTGCGCTTTGAATAAATGCGTTTTTTGGCCGAAATACCTAGAGGTCCCGGTCACAGGAAAGGGGCAGCGAAGAATTGTTTTAGAAAAGAAATTTAATCCATTTCCGAAGAGTAGAACATGTCCCTTCTCCTGAAAAAAAAGGAGTTTTGAAGAAATAACTTGATCTTTCTGTGGAGCCCTTTTTACTGTAGAAACAAACATTATTTACCTTTAAAGGAATTTACGTTCTTAAAGGTAATAGAATAAATAAGCATAATAAAACATAATGCAATAAGAAGCTAACATAACTCCCGAATATGTGCGTGAGTTTTGCATAAACATGCACTAAAACACAAATATCCCTCAAAACATTATTAGAATGGTTTCACCGTCAAATTTTTTATAAATATTGAAATAAAGAAAATATGTTATGCAAATTCTATACCTCATTTTATGCGATAGCATTAACAAGAAGAATAAAATACAGCATTACTTTCCAATTGCAAATGTGTACAAGCAGCGTAAAAATGCGAAGAAGAAATTGGAAAATTTATAACCGACCTTGCGCTTAAATTCCCTAGAGTTTCTTATAAATGATAATTTTACCTAAGGGGTTTATACTAAAAAAATTCTGAACCGTAAAAGAATTTCTAGCAGCAATTTGAAATGTATGACATTTATTTTACTTGCACATTATGACATACCTTAAGAAATACGGGTACAAACATCATAGGTAATTTACGTTTAAGAGGTTATGTATGTTATAGGTTTTGCAAAATATTGACAGTGTATATGCAGTAGACGCCGCATAACGAGATCGCGGTTAATGTTACCATTCGGATACAATTATCGTTTTGCGGAAGTCTTGCCCATTTATATACGAAAACGTGGAAAATATATCGCGTATTAAGATCAGCAGTGTGATTATTAGGATCAAAATATTATAGAATATATAATTTAAACTGAATTAGCCAAATAAAAGAAGAAAGCCAAATAAATGAAGTAGCCAAATAAAAGATAATTCCCCAAATAAAGTCAAAAGAGATTCTAAAAATTATCAAGTGACAGAGAAATGGCACTAAGTAAAGGGCTAAATCACCAAACAGCATGATTTCGATTTTAGAGAACCATTTAAAATTAAGGGGAAAAGCAATCTTAGATTGACGTAGATTTTGAATATCTCTATTCATTTTGAGGGCTCTCAAACAGAGAACTCTATTCTTCAGGAGAAAGAAAAATCTTCAGAATTGTTTTCCCTTGCCTGAAAATTTGAAAATCTGCGGAGTTATATTTTACACATTACTAATCGCTTGCTAAATTCACTGGTTAATAAACTCAGCTGCTTATTACTTTCAAATTTGCAGGAACCCAAACAAATGCCTACTAGCTATTAGAGAAACCTCAGTTCATTAAACTCAGACTGGTAAAAGACTGATTTTTCAGAGCCGGATTATCCCACTTATATGTATGAAAGTTTTTCGTAATTCATCTATTTAAGATAGTGTTCATCCATTTAACATATTATGCGGGCTGCGGCTTTATTATTCAGGTACGTATTGTTTCAATAAAACGGGTTTTGACCAAAAAAAAATTCTTATTTCCCTGTCCCTGTACCTTATCTTTCAGCCTTGCATGAAAGTTTGAAAAACAATTTGCCTGAAAACATCTAAGACAATCTAAGTTTTTAAATTCCTTAATTTAAAATTTTATATAGAGCAGTTTTTTCCAGTGAGAGATGCCTTCTGAATATTAAGATAGATCAAATAATTTCCAGAAATGTTCGAAAATGAACATTTGCGATTTTCCAATAAAAATACTATGAAAGTGCCTATTTATATATTTCTAGTTATGCTATACATTGAATTAGTTGAATTATATTGCTATTTTGAAGTATTGGTTTTCCATCGTTGAATATTATCATTCCTTTCATGTTATAAAAACAGGCGTGGATAAACACGATCACATTAAGGGGGGGCATACTGTACACCAAAACACTATCGCAATCGTAATTCATAATTCTGCGCACAATATGCTCATTAAATATGAAGCAGGTTTGCTCTAGTGGTTTTTAATTCAATAATAATGGTTCGATTATTGTTCCCATATCATTTGTTTGGCAATAACATCAAAAGAACTCCAAGAATTTAATCGCAGGGAGAAGCGCAAAACTGTATCTCGACAACTGTGAAGAAGAATCCAAGCAGTATCGGAATGTTGAAACAGTATGTCTTTCCTTCTATAATTATGTTAACAGCATTTAAACGGTTCTATACGACGTGTTAAAGTGGCGCGTGTTACAGCAGTATTTTAGAACGTATACTTCAGCACACAACGTGCTTTTAGAAACGTTCCCAGAAATTGTTCTAGAGTATGTTCTACGTACTCTAGTGGTGCGTGTTGCAACCATGTTCTTAGCCGTCCACGTACAACACCGATATTTCCGAAATGTTTTATAGGTGACAATAAAAAAATTATTTTTTTTTTAAATTTAATATTTTAACGGCTTATCGCACATACTTTCTTTCAACGAACACATTAAACGTATCGGAATTTTATCTTTTGTGTCATCGAATATAGCGGAAACAATCTTTTCAATTAAACTTTATGAAAATTGTAACTTAATTTCTGAAATTTTGGCGAATTTTGGAAATCGCTGGATTTTTTTAGACTATTTTCTGTTTACGATTTAAAAATTTCAACATCTAATAATGTAACGGATATAAAGTTTGCTATTTTCGTAGATTTTAAAACAAAAGTTTCGCTCTTCTTACTTCCTGATACGAAGTAAAGGAGGTAAAGGTAAAGTATGGGGGACACCAGCGATGTACTATAGATCAACTTGTAATGCCTTCCCATACTAACTCTTTGAAAAAAAAAGGGGGCTGAATTGCAAGTTTTATAAGAATTTGCATAGACTGAAGCTTTCCAAAAGGTCTAGAGTTTGCCTATTATGGTACATCGTGCAATCTCTCAGTACGCCCCGCATCCAGTATTTATTAAAAATAATGATGTAGGGCATAAGTAGATTCCAAAGTAGTCCGAAAATAATTTGAGATTCACAAGATAAACTGAACATCTGGTTTGGTGCAACAAAAATAGAAAATAAACATAATTAATAAACAGATAAACATAATGATATAATTATAATTAGTACTGGCAACACAATGTTAAAATGAGTTGTAATAATAATGCTAAAGAGGTGAGTGTCCATGGGTCATTTTAGATATATTGGTTTATTGCAGTTCACGAGCGGAGCCATTTTGTCCATAATCACAGCATGTAAAAGTTCACTGAGTTTAAACAGTATGTGGACTTACACTTGACAGAGATCTAGGCCGTAGGAAGAGAGTCTTTGCATAATTTTCTGAAACTTTGATATTGATGTTTATCTTTAATTGGAATGCTAGGAGGTCAGTTCTTGGGATTTTATGGGAATATCCTCAGTTAAGGGGCATGAGAAAGTGTAATTATCAGGAGTTTCCTGTTACCCACTTGTACAGATATCAGAATTTTCCAAATTTCTTGCGTAGAAATATGTGGGGAAGGATCCATGTCCTGTTATAAAGTAATTTAGTGAAGGATTCGAGTACAGAGAGGCGAAGCTTACATTGGGGATCAAGTTATATGTGCGTCTTCCCTGTGGAGCATAGTTCCACAAATCTTGCTAAGATTTTGAAGCAAGTTGTTTTAGTTGGTACTTGAAATTTGAGCGAGGCCACGGAATGATGATTTCAGTACCATCTTTATTAATAGCTGCTTCTTTGGCTAGTTCATCTGCCTGATCATTACCAAAATGGCCATTATGTCCTTTGATCCATGAATCTTGAAGAATTCCGAGTATCATATTTCAAAAGAAAATATCCATTTTGACTGCTATGAAATGCAATTAATGATGTTTTTGCGTGAAAACTGTACTCAAGGAAAGAATGAAAGACTTTTTTCCTCCAAACGAATTATAAAACTGCATTAAAATGGACTCAGAAAATATTTTTTCCCTGGCTTCCGTACGTATGTATGTACGTATCTCGCAAAACTCAAAAATGAGCAGCACCAGAATGTTGAAAGTCTGTGTATAAGACAGCTGTAAGATGTAGTTGTGCACCTCCATTTTTGGTTGAAATGGGCAGCACCAAAAGTATACTATAAATTATAAATTAGATATATATATTTACCCACTGTTACTCAGTTTAGTTTCAGTTAGTGAGCTCAGTTTTTTTATTCTTATATGTTGATAAATTGCGCATTTTTTATTTTAAAATGATTGAATTATTTAAAATGATTGATAAAATGATTGAATTTATTTTAAATTAATTTTAAAATGATTGAATTATGTTGTTGTCATCTTTAGGTTAAGGTTTTTATGGTTTTAATTAATCTGTATGGAGTAGTTGTGGAATTATCAACAATTTAAAATTTACTTAAGTGTGGCTAAGCCTACTTTTTCATTATCATGGCGGCCATGTTTGTTTATATTTGAAACTTAGCAGAATAGTAAATTCATTTTATGCACCTTCAGTGTCTTTTTGCCGAGTGGGATCAAAATTAAACTTTTTTTTTCTTTTCACTTAAACAATTCATTTTTGTGCACCGAAAAATCCGCCCAATTGTTGCCTGCTGGCGGAATTGCTTGCTTTTGAGTAGAAAATCTAATTTTAATTAGAGTTTTTTTTATTGTTTTAACTGTATTTGGTGTTTTATTTTTTCTATATTTTTCAATTTTTAATGAAGATCTTTTAAGGTTTTATGTATTTTTGCCTTGTCTCGAAGTGAAAACTGAATTAATTGAATGAGAAATATATCTCTAAAGAAATTCGAGGAAATAAGTTTAAATGAAATGCAGCAGTAAGTGCATATAATTTAATATACCTTACAAGGAAGTCATGTGGTGTACACATCAGATTTTTTTATACAAGAATGATAAAAAAATATTTTTCATCGATTTTCTCTACATTTTTTTAAAAATGCGGTGCAGTTTGAACCAGATTGGGAAAAAAAGCGTTTATCCGCGAAAAGCTGCTTTTCCTTTTGCAGGCTTTGCCAACTTAATGACGCATTTCTAATATTTTAAAGATATTTGTTTCTTATAAACTTTATTTTTACTGATAATAACTAACTGAGACTAAAATGTAGGAAATAAAATACAATTATTAAAAGGTTTTTATATATAATCTTTTATTTTAAATGGATTTGATAATTAATGCACAAAATAGAGAAAAATAATTTATCATAGAGTTTAATGGAAATAATACATTACATAATACTTTTTATAGAATTCATCTACAAATTTATCTACAATTTGCTTTTCGAATAATAAAATCATGGGGAAGTCATGATAAATTTAAAAAAGATTTTGGCTTATATATTTGACAATGCTAATTGTTTTTAAATAATTTCTTCTACATTTGACAATGCAATTAAATGAACAGATTTCGTTAATTAGGTTTCTTTTAATAACGCATTAATTATCATATCCATTTTAAATAAAAGTTTACGAGTATTGTATAAAAAAATTTTAGTTGTATTTTATTAAATGTAATTTAAACTCTCGGTTATCTCCTCTTTGCCTATGTCACAAATATTAGTTCAAATCAAAAAATTATTCAAAATGACTCATCCGCATTAGAGTGTAAGTATTTCAGAAAGTTATCTACAGCTCATTGGAATTGCCTTCTTTTTCATAACTGCACTGCTCCAGCTATTTACGTTGAAAAGATCTTAATAGTGGCCGGAGGCAGCATCGAGTTCCGTTAGCATTTGAAATCCTTAAATGCTCTATTCTGTAGTAGTTATTTAGGTATAAAATCGGGTTTACTGTTTTAAAAGATTAAATTTTAATACAGTACTCATCACTTATTAAATTCACTGGTTAATAAACTTAGCCGCTTATTATGTTTAAATTTTCAGGAACCGAAACAAATGCATACTAACTATTAGAAAACCCCAGTTTATTAAACTCAGATTGGCCAAAAAACTGAATAATTTTTCAGAGAGCCAAATATCCCACTTGTACGTATGAAAGTTTTTTGTTGTTCTTCCATTTAAGATATTGTTCATCCATTTATTTCATCCATTTAAGATATTGTTTATTCTGCGGGCTGTGGCTTTATTATTCAGGTACGTAGTGCTTCAATAAAACGGGCTTCACCGAGATTTTCTTATCCTTCTGTCCCTGTACCTGTGAAACACTGTTTTCAAAATTCTTAGTTTGCAGTGGACGTCAAAGCGACAGAATTCCTTTCTTTTAAGGTTAACAAAATAATTCTTTAGCGACATTGTAAGTGAGTGTAGGCTCCTTCTGGAATACCAGCTGATAGGAGGTGAAATTTCAACTTCTGTATTCCAACTTTTTAAGTTTCCACCCTTTCAAAATCCAAACATTATGTTCACAGAGAGTTATAAAAATATTCAAGGAATTCTTCTATGCACTACCGTGCATTAATAGTATTTGAATCGAATGGAAGTGGTAACTATACACAACGAAAAATCTGCAATGAAATATTGGTAGCCGTCCAGACGAGACTGTAAATAGGGAAGCCTACTGCGATACCGAAGGGCCCGTGTTCAAATCCAAGGAGAAGGCATTGATGTATGTTAATGTACGATGTCTTTCCGGTATGGGGACACCCTAAATATAGGATAAGCCGAAAGTCCTCTCGTGTGGTTAGGTGGCAGGGAAGAAGGGTGGGAGCCCCTCGGATCATCCCCCCAGAGTGCTTTACCTCAAGACTGCGGTGGAAGTAGAGGTCTAACTTACTTGACGCTCTGGCAATCATTCCTTTATGAAATACAGGGCTAATACAACAATAAGCATTGGTCATGTTAGTAATCATGAAATAGCAGATCGATTAAACAGACAAAACGCAATATTTCTGCTTTCTAGAAAGTTAAATTTTGAAACTCGAATAAATAACTGGAAGAAGCATTTATTTTTTAATTTGTTGCGTGCGTAATTTGTAACTTTTCGAAATGCCAAGCAAAAAGACTTGACCCGTACTTCCGTTTACATTTGTCTGCTTATTCAGCGATCAAGGGAAACAGATTAAAGCTTAAACGAATGAATACGTGCGCCTCAATAAATATTTATCACGACATAAAAATTCGGAAGGGGTAATATTTTGAATATGCAATTTTTATGGAATGGAAATAAAAGACTGTAAATGAAATATTTTAGTTTTGCCATTTTAGTGATTGGAGACGTCGTTGTCGGTGCATAAAAAGACGCAATAAATAGAGTAGAAGGAGACGTGTAGCTTTAGAATTCGTAGCTAAAGAAAACAAGGAAGCAGAACCAAAAAAGGAAACCAAACGCACGGTAAATAAAGAAAGGATTTATTAGAATAACATAAAATATAAAGCTTTCTTTCTTCCTCCAAGTCGCAAATTTAGTATTCATAAGCAGTAAATCTCTGGTAGTCTCGAGAACAGTCTACGAGGGAAATGAAAGAAAAATATCATAAACGCATAGTGTAGTCCTAGGTACAGCATAAAAAACAAAAGCTTCATCAAACTCCATGTATTTTATCATGAGCATTTGAAAGTACACCTTTATACTAACTTCCTAATTTTTATAATCAATAACTTCCTATATTTTAATGTTTGTAATATTTTTGTAATCTCAACTGGTTTCGAGATTTCAATTACTTTTTAGTATTTCAGACTAGGAAAACAAGTCTTTTTGTTAAATAAGGAAGTACGTAATTACTATTTTTTGAATACTGCAAGCTGCAGCTTGCAGTATTTGCTATGCTTATATACCACACTTTTATTTTCTTCTTCTTTCTTTTTCATTCGCCATTTTTTTTTCTCTCCCCTTTTCGAATCAAATTAAGATGCTGATATCACTGCTAATGCTAGAAATAACTGAATAATAAACAAAAAAGAAATTAAAATGCTGAAAGGTTTCACATTTTAACAGTCTCTCAAAAGGATTAGTTAAGCGTTTTACGCTCTCGCTGAGCTTGCAGACTACCACTTTGATGTTATACTCCCTCTTAACCCATTTTTTTGTATTTTATCATTAAGTGTCATTTCCTACGCCATATGCAATTCAACAACAAAATTACAAAAAATTTTAGAAGCAGTATAGTAGTATACGTTCAGAATTCCTGATGCAGCATTAAGTGCTGACATACATTTTTCTGATTTCAGTCTTTTCTCAGTTCATGATATCAATGTTCAGCTTTTTTACTGAAATGCGTTATGAAACTATTTTGAAACTGTGAAAAAGATAATAAAACAAATTCGAAATTCAAATTTCGGTCTTCCAGGTGTCCATGCTCGAGTTGAGAACTAACTACGTTATTGAAAATTTGATGGATCTAGGTACTGCTATTTCTACACATTTCGAGAAACATGCATGCATTCATATATATTCTTCATTCTTTAATTTCTTTGATTATAATACAGGGCGATAAAACTTAGTGGCAAAAGTTTGAAAAATGATACGCCTTTTTTTAATGATTCTAAGATTTTTTTAAACATTCCAGACTATTGCTCCATTCGGGACAAACGGCCCTTTTGGTGATGGTGTGTGTGTGTGTGTGTGTCTGATTATGGCAAAGTCTCGAGGGCTATCTGCCTAAGGAAGGGATGCCTTTGTGGAGTACTTTCTAAGGGAAACTGGCTCGTATACACGTTACACATGGAGAAAACCACGAAAACGCCCATGCAGCCAGCCCGTTCGCGGGATTCGAACCTTGGACCGAATTACCGTGTTCAGCGACTTTACCGCTCGGCCGCTGGTGGGCCCTGGCCCTTTTGGACTAATAACCAAAGTGGAAAACTCATGTAATAGCTCGTTCATCTTGTAATATCTTAAAACTAACATCTAAAAATTTTTCAGAATAAAAATCTTAAAATTTGATCCTAATGATAAGTTTTATAACATCCTATTGCTTGCGTTATTGGAATTTTAAAATTCACAATTTTGAATACATAAAAGTAACTTTTTACCTGCTTTCCAAAACAGAAGATTTGAAATTTCAGATTCCGTTTTAATTGCTTTACAAATCGTTGCCATTCCTAGTTTCGAAATGAAGAATAATTAAATTAAATACTTTGATATTTTCCAATGTTTTCAGATGCTGAGTTATTATTTTTGTGAGTTAACAATTCGTATACACTTTGTAAATAAACATGCCAGAAGAGCAAGAAAAGAAAAGAACTAAAAATTTGAAAACCTCTTTTATTCCATTAGGAAGTAGACTTTTTCATGTGAAGATATCCAAAGGAAATCCGGGTATCTTTATTAAGGTGAAATGGTACCCCAACATCGATGAAATTACAGATTTTTAAATTTTGACAGCTCTTTAAATGCCACATCCCTCTGTTTATTTTTTTAAATTCTTAACTTTTTCCAGTAACTTATTAAAAATCAGCGTAAATGAAAAGGGGTGTAATTAAATATGACTGCAACTATCAGCAAACTTTTTTTATGTGTATAAACTGATTTATTTAAATGCAAAGTGAAGTTTGAAAAAAAATTTAACCTTTAAACTGGCAAGTTTATATATATATATATATATATATATATACTGAGTTCAGCAAATATTTCTATGTGTATAATTTTTTTAATTTTGCTATGCATCTTCAAAAATTGAAATTATTTGTGATAAGATACGAAACGAAAAGTGTAATACAAATGATCAACTTCTGACTATAGCATTATTAAAATACTGCTGGGACAAACATTAAACTCTGTAATTAATTAAAATACACCTAAATTAAATAAAATGCAATTTATATAAGAGAACAAATGACTAAAAGAAGAGAAGAAATCACACATGCTGCTGAATGGTTTTAAATAACATGTTTCAGGTTTGTTCAAATTTTAAATTTTGCTTTTTGAAATAATGAAATAAACGAAAAATTAATATCATTAAAATTGATTATAAGTGTTTTATAAAATATAATTAATTAATACACTAAAATTGTTTTGAACGTGTTTTAAAAAAACAAAAACAGTGATGAAAAATTCTACTTGCATTTTATGATATTTTTGCAATATTTCTAGCCAGATAAGATTTTAAACAAAAGCTTGTAATTCATGTTTATATTGATCAATTGAACAGTACTAGGTTGAATTTTATATATATATAATATGTATTGTAATTAAATTATAAAACTTTGTAAGAAATTTGGAATGATTTAAGGAATTTACAGACAGTTTATATTCTTAAAATTGTGTTTTCTCAGTTTGAATGTTTTCAATATATCCTTTTATTTAAAGTCCTAAATCGTTTACAGATGTGGTCTAAATTATATAATATCTTTACTGCTCATTTAAAATTATGTACTTAATAGAAACAAGGATGGGTTTTGCAAAATAGTGAAAAGAAAAATTATTGAGAGTGGAAATGTGATTGAAATCATATAATCGAAGTTTTTTAAGTTTTTACATAAAAATATACTTTTAATTTCTTTCTTGGAAACTAATTCATTAATTGCAAAAACCTATCCTGAAAGTTATTAAGAATAATAAATACAATAAAACACTTTTGGGCAAAATCATTGTAAATTTTTGGAGAAGAATGACTTTTTAATTGTTAAATTTTCCTTCAAAAGATTTAAATTAAAAAAATGGCTAGCAAAAATGTTTTTCAGCTTGAAATAATTTTGCCTTATAAAACAACTTCTAATATTATTGATAAAAGACAGATGAAAGATTTTAAATAAAAGAATCATTCAAAAGGTCCCAAGTCTCCTTAATTTGCATAACAGAAATGAATAGTATAGCCAATATAAAAGAAACGTGGCAACACTGAACACTTTGGAAACGTAAATATTAAGAAAACATACACGTAGATGTATATTTAAAAATGCTGTGTAATTTCGTTATTATTTTCCATGCATGTTTTAGCATTTTATTACTTTATAAGGTATTTTTCCTCTCATTTTCGCATCTTTCTTGGCGTAACTGGAAGCATATTCGACGCGTATTCCATAGATCCCGTAGAGGTCATTGCACGTTTAAACGTTCTCCAGCATAAAAAAAAACTTAATGACTGTAAAACGTGAGCAATTAAGAGTTTATATTTAATCGCAACTGGCCAGTCATCTTGCTTCAAACTTAATAAAGTTATTGTTTTTCATAACAAATATTTTACGTACTTTTTCTACACCTATATTACTGACTGACAGATTAAGATAGATACAGCTTCATAGAAACCCGAATCCATATTAATCTCGCGATTTGAAGCAAACGAGCTGGCTGTATGGGCGTTTTCGTGTTTTTCCCCATGTGTAACGTGAATACGAGCCAGTTCCCTTAGAAAGTCCTCCACGAAGGCATCCCTTCCCTTAAGCAGATAGCCCTAGTGTGCTTTGCCATAATTAAATACACCACCACCACCTGGCGATTTGATGATGAAAAATTATATCAGTGGTAAAAGTATTTCATACAGAATTCGAAGACTATTTATAGCAATGGAAAGAAATAAAGCTGTAATGAGCTTTTTAATGAACGTACTAACTTAGCTATCCATAAGAACGTTCCTAAAATGGTTAATTAAAAGGCTGAATTTAGAAAACGTACACTTTTTATGCTGGAAAATTGAAGAGTTATTTTTAGTCCTAGAAAAATCTATTTTCGATTTTACTTAAATTCTCTTTGTTTCGTTTCAGTATTTGGCAGTTCGTTTACTTGCATTTAGTTGTTAATATTGGTTTTGTATTTATTTATGCATGAACTCGCCTTATTATATTACAAGAATTATTAGATTACATTTATGCAGTTATCTTTGTCTTCATTTATGTGAAAAATTCGGATATCATTTTGTATATATGACTCTTCAACGAAGCAGTGAAATAAAAATAACCAGTTCAATAAACATACTACAGAGCACTGGTTATCAGATCATCAAATAACCCTTTCAATCAAACAGATTACTTACAGATAAATATTGCATGAGATGGTCAAAACTGCGGTTCAAGTCAGCCGGCAACTCCAATTCAAATGCTTGGCCCTCGTGACTGGAGTAAATATAACAGCTTTCCATTCCTAGATAGAAAATAAAAAGAGTTAATCTAAACCAAATGCTGCAGATCAATATGTGCAATAATTCAGACTTCAAACAAGATAAAACTCTACTCTAATGGTGACTCTACTCTAAAGCTTTAATTACGCTTTCTGACTATAACTGTAATCTTAAACATCCATTGTATTTTGCACCACCGTATATAACGAACCAAACATTCTGTTCCTTTAAGTTCGCTATAAATGGATTAGATCGTTTTACAAGATACCTAATAATTTCTGTTATTAGAATCTCAGTTATTAGCTCAGAATCTTCCAGCTTTTATATATAAGCTTTTAAACGGGGATAGGGTTAACACTAAGTTTAAAAGGAGACAATACATAAGAAATCTTCATTTTTAAAATTAAAACGTTTCGCATACATTTAGAACGTCTGAAAAGTTACAAGTGTGCAAGTACCACTTGGAGAAGTAATTACTCCTATCAAGACTACGGCTGTTCTGAATCTAGTTGCGGTTGATCATCGAGAAAGCACCTCACGTGCTAAAGAAAACCTTGGTACATCTGACCTCCTTGTGCTGTAATCACGGTATAAAAAGATCTGGAGATTACTTTGGCCGCCAGCTTTTCTTTCCTCTTGGGCTTTAGTAGTCTTTACTTAAGACGCTTTGATAAGACCACTATCAAAGTAACTGTTTTCCTCCTCTAATTCCTTGCCAAGGGAAAGGAATTTCCTGCCTCCATGTGGGACGGAACTACTGTCTAGCGACTCTGACACGGTCAGATGATCTTTGATATATATATATATATATATATATATACTAGTCATTAGAAAACTTCCCCGATATATGAACTCCTGACGGTATATCCGCTGAAACAATCGAAATAAAATTTCAGATATTTTTATTTGAAGGTATGCACTCGAGATTGTGTTGACTTAAAGCAATAAAGTTCTTACCGAAAATGGTGATATTGAAAACATTTCGAAATTTTCTAATGGCGACACCCACATTTTTATGCGCAAATTGGTAGAACTGAAAAATTATAAATGACTTAATTTTTCTCGTGGGCTATAGGGTCCAATTTCGAATGTATTTTGGCTATTTAGTCACTTATTTTAACTGAAAGGAACAGAAAAACAAATCGACAGGGTATTGCACTTCCTAATCCATATTAAGGAGTAAATTTTAAATCTCCATAGTTTACTGAAATTTCTTGAGACACAAGTAGTGAACGTGCGGGACATATATGTCTCAGCCCCCGGGAAAAGGTTAATGCACACATGACGAAAACTGCCGGCGTAAAACATTTTCTGCAAAGAACATTGTAAAGGACCAATGACACCACAACAGAGGAGAGGGAAAAAATTTCGGAATTCGTAATAAACATCTTCATAAATGATAACGTACTGCATCCGAAAGGTTTGTAGAATTCCTCACTTGGTAATTCTAAGTTAATGTGGGAAGTGAAGAATCTAAGAACTGATAAGCGAATAATCACTTGAGTTCGGTGACAAGAAACAACAAGATAGAAGAGTAACTAACCCTTTATTATTCCAATAGGATTTAATAAAACTCCGCCTGGGAGTGTACAAGCAAAGCCCGCACTTGGACTTGAACTTAAAAGACTAAGAATTAAACTAAAACTAAGATTAACTAAAGAAGTATAGCCGAAGCTATCAAGGTTCAAATTGAGTTGGCCCCTTAACTTATTTGACTACGAAGCTTAGCAAGGGCCTGAGTACGGCCGAGCGTAATAACAGCTTTGTGAGAGAGAGAGTGGCCGAAAAGGCAGACGCACGTAAATCAGAAACTCTGATTCTCTCTCTGACTCAGTAAGTAACTTCGTGGTTTAAATACCGCTCCTCCTCATTAAATATTCAGCAAGATTCCAAAAAACTATGTTCTGGCCGGAAGTAGTAAGTTGAAGAAGTAAGTTAAGAGTAGTAAGTTAAGTAAGGAAGTAGTAAGTTAGTGAGTAGTAAGGAAGTAGTAAATTAAGAATTTGACAGGAAAGTAACTTTAACTTAAAATTTAACTGTTAATAAAATTAACATAATTCTTACAGGTTGTTTACAACAATGACTATCATAACATCTGTATAATATTACGTTTATGGTATCTCCCGTTTCTGTAAAATCTCGCGGATTTGATGTGTATAGCTTTGATTTGGGATAGCCCCAGAACCAGGAATACACTGAAATGAGGTCGAGGGATCGCGATGACCACGAAACTGTAAAGTTACGGGAGATGACTGAAGCTTAAAACGTTGTGCACTTTAAATTCCAATATTTTTTTTTCCTATGCTATCTTTTGTCTTTTGCAATGCTCTTCTTTTCAAATGTTTTACGCCAACAGTTTTCGTCATACGCGCATCAAATCACTGCCATTTATGTTTTTGCGCATGATAAATTTTTCCAGGAAAAAAGTAGATGTTACCATTCAAAAATTTTGAAAGGTTTTTCACTGTAACCATAACCGTGACTGCTCTATTCTTTTAAATCCCTGCAGAGTCCCTTCAAATATCAATATTTGAAATTTCATTTTGGCTGGCTGAACGGATAAGCCACTAGGGCTTCATATATAGGGGAAGTTTTTTACCACTACCCTATTAATAGGGTATGTGTTCCACCCCCCTCATCTGTATACAAAGTTTACACCTTGTGACCATGATTTCAATTAGGTGGTCAACCACCACAGAATTAAGCAATCGCCATTTTTCTTGTAGAGCAGTTTCCTGCTCAATAAGAGTGTCTGGAGGTGGGAAACGTGAAGATACAACACGGCCGAGAGCATCGGAAAGATTTTCAATGGGATTAACATCGGGCGAATATGCTAGCCACGCCATACGCACAATCCCTTCACTCACCAGGTAGTCATCGACGATGTCAGCTCTATGGAAACGTGCGTTATCGTCCATTAAAACAAACGTAGGGCCAACTGCTGCAGCGTACAATCTCACAATGGGTTCTAGGACTTCATCTCGATAACGTACAGCCGTCAAGGAACCCCGTTTAGAGATGTGCAGGTTGGTGCGGTATCCTAATGAAATCCCTGCCAACACCACAATGCTTCTGCCTCGGAATGCGTGATGTTCGGTGATGTTTTGGGACTTATTCCGTGTTCGTGGCTCACGCCATATTCTTATACGCTTGTCATCTGGCTCCAGAGCAAATCTCGACTCGTCAGTAAACATGACATTGCCCCAGTCAGACACATTCCAATTGCCATGCTTCCGGTACCACTGTAATCATGCCCCTCTTGTTGGACGGATAGAGGAACACAAACTCGAGGTACCCGGGCGTACAGTCCACTCATATGCAATCTTCAGCGTACAGTAGCTGCAGATATCGCCTTACCAATGGACGCTGTAATCATAGATGTCACACGTGTGGAGGTCGCTCTGCGATTCCGCTTGGCTACAATAGCAATATATCGATCTTCCGGGGGTGTTGTAACCCTTGGACAACCGCTACGAGCCTTCGGACAATTGTCTCTGTGGTTTGGAATTGTTTCTATAAACGTGAAATTACAGAATGATGAACGAATAAAAGAGCAACATCTGTGATCGACTGTCCTGCTTCAATGCGCCCCACAGCGCGCCAGCGCTCAGAACCTTACATTCTTCTTCTGGAAGTCATAGAAACACGTATGTCTTGAAAACAAATTATACGAAAGTTTTAAACATCTTCTATCAGCACTTATAGTCAACTTCTGTAACCCTTCATAAAGCTGGCTTCTTATAAGACTGTCTTTTTTGCATATTTCTTGACATGAAAGCGCGATTGGCTGTTACCTAACATATTGGCATAATTCCATCCTTTTCAATTCTGATTGGCTTCCGGAAATTAGCATTTTCCTCTCCGTGCTTAACTTTTAGAAGTGAGTATATATATATATATATATACAGAGGGTAATGCGTATATATGTAATTCAGAGGCAATAAATAAAAATATGTGCATTGTTTAGGCAGTGCATTGGAGTTTTAAAAATGTAAAAATATTTAAACTATTTTAACATTATAAAGACTTTCACAAGGCATTCTACATGTTGCTTGCAATGTATGAAAGCCGGCAGTCTATGGGAAACCTAAAGATTCTATATAATGCCTAAAGTTGGCCGACAGCATATGAAAGGATTAACATTTCATATATTTCCTAGGCATATATATAATACCAAATGAATGCACTAGCAAAATGTGAAATATCTCCGATTCGTTTAGAATATTCATACGTTTAATACATTCATTCCATAAACCCATAAATTTTATGCATTTTCCTAGAATGTTTTTCTTTAATATAAAAGGTATAAATCTTATTTTGTACAACTTTAATTTTTCTTTTCATATTTAGAACACAAGTTTTTTAATGGAATGCTTGCATTATGTTTCAAAAAAACATTTGTATTTTTGAGGAATGCACGTCTTTTAAGTACTAGTCTTATTGTGACCGTTTTTCATGCTTTACCTAAAATACATTCATCAGTCTATAGAATGCCTAAATATTATATACAATGCCTAGACAAAGTACATAAACATTCTTATATTTCATACTTTGCCTAAAACTGCCAAGCATCCCATAAAATGGCTAGATATTCTATAGAATCATTTCATACGTTGACAGTTACAGATGCAATACTTAGGCATTACAGTGGATGGACAAAAATATGGAAACACCTTGTCAAATGCATGTTTGAAAAGAAAGATTGATTTTAATGAAATATGTAGGTGGCGCTGGCGTTTTTGACTACTGGCGCCACCTATACAACTTCGTAAATGTGCTAAACAGTTCAGTTGTTGTCGGAGTACTGTTATGTGAGGTTGTCATTGCATTATGTCAGAGTTAACAGACTTCGAACGTGGGCAAATTGTTGGAGCACGTATGGTAGGTGCTTCCGTAAGCAAGGTAGCCGAGGTGTTTAGTGTTTCAAGAGGTACTGTATCGAAGATTTATTCCGCATATTTGAAAAGCGGAAAAACATCATCTGCTAAATCACAGCGCGGACGAAAGTGTGTCCTGAGTGATCGTGACAGACGATCATTAAGGGCAATTGTGACGAAAAATAAGAAGACCACAGCTGTAAAAGTTACTGCTGAAATGAATGTTGTGTTACCGAACCCTGTGAGTACCAAAACAATTAGAAGGGAGCTTCATAAACAGGGAATTGCTGGCCGTGCTGCAATTGAGAAGCCACTCATCAGTGTTGCTAATGCCTGTAACAGGAAAAGGTGGTGTTTAAGTCATAAAGCCTGGACTATAGAGCAGTGGAAGCGAGTAATATGGTCTGACGAGTCTTCTTTCACATTGTTTCCCACTTCTGACCGAGTTTGCGTCTGGAATACGCCATCTCAAGCCTATAATACAGACTGCTTGTTGCCAAGAGTGAAACATGGCAGGGGTTCTGTTATGGTTTGGGCAGCCATATCGTGGTTCTCTGCTAGCCCCATGATAACTGTGTCAGGGCACATGACTGCCAAGACTTATGTGAACATTTTGTCCGATCAAGTTCATCCCATGGTACAAACTTTGTTCCCCGACGGTGATGGTGTCTTCCAAGACGACAGAGCCCCTGTTCACACAGCTCACATTGTCCAGGACTGGTTTTTCTGAGCACGAGGATGAGTTGGCCCATCTCCCCTGGCCACCACAGTCACCAGACCTGAATATTATCGAACCTTTGTGGTCTACATTGGAACGGAAAGTGCGTTCTCGTTATCCACCGCCAACATCGTTATCTGAACTTGCCACCGTTTTGCAGGAATAATGGTATAATATTCCCTTGGCAAACATACAAAAACTGTATTTATCCATTCCGAGAAGACTGCGACCTGTTTTGGATGGCAACGGGTTTCCTACACCATATTAAGCAAAGTAACATGTTTTTTTAAAGGTGTTTCCATATTTTTGTCCATCCCCTGTATGTACACTGTGATCACATTAAATCCTTAGCCAACCTGTAATTTCGGAACCGTTCGACGTAGACCTGTACTTCCTGTTATAAAAGTCTTTCAAATGGTTCAAATATTCATGCTTTCACATTTTTAAATCTAAAAAAAAAATAATAATAATAATTTAGCATAAAATACGGAACGTAACCTTTTACACATTCCTTCGGTGCTATGGTTATATTCAGGAAAATTTTGTACTCGTTATAAAAATTCAAACACAAAACGTTTGACCGGACGACCAGTATTGACCGAGATACTTAATTTCAAAATCTACGATATTTGACGTTATTTTCAATTTGCATTGAGGGTTCGTTTAATAAATATATGACAGTGATTCGAGGCTGAATTTTTTCTTCTTAAATACAATTCAATAGTATACCTTGGTGTTTTACTAGTGTCTTTTTTAATAATGCAAGCGAAAATGGAAAAATGGAGTAACACAAGTAATGTATAAGTTTCAAAAGTCTAAAAATATCTTATTTATAATCTGATGCAGTTCTATTACTTTAGAATCATAAAAAAATTCATGAAAGTACAAATACTTTTCCTTTTTAATAAACACGAATATTATTATGAGCTGACTACGTAAAATAACTGAAGTCTACTAATGTATTCTAGAGCATGCATCTTGTGAGATTTTGGGAAAAGACTCCCATTTTGAAGGCAAAATTGTATAGCTCAATAATCTGCATAGAAATTCTCCTCATGTAATCTGTTAAGCTCAGGAATCCTTCCTAAAAGATATTTTATTTTTAGTTACGTACAAACAAATATCTCTTTAACGTGTGTACGGCCCCTGAAAATGATTCCAATTTTTTTTGTCATACTGAAGTCAAATTTTCTTTTATTCATTTTTTATGTCGACTACCACAATTTTTAATCATAGAGACTGAGGACACGTATGAAAAAATAGATTTCGTATTTTACACAAAATTAATATATATATATATGTGTGATATTTTGGCAGTCGTGAAGCTCGGCGTCAGAGTTCAGGCATGGCTTTTCGCAGAGTGGTAAGGAGGCTATCCAAATACGGCACAAATTGATTTAGCTTCTAATGGTACATCTTTATTCCATAGCTTTAATTCAATTTTTACCGTAGATCATGCTTTACTTCATATGAAATTCTCTAAATCACATATTCAATGGTAGTTTAAACCAAGTACGACTAAAGTTAAACTTTATGCGTCATTACTATTTCTAACAAAGGAAAGATAAATCAAGCAGCAGCCAGATGTATAGCCCAGGACGACAGGCGAGCTTCTTTTGACGCAAAATGGCGGGCGTTCAGTATTTATAGTAAGGGTTACGTAATAGGCTAGCAAATTCTAGAAGGTACTGGTCTAGGGAAAAGATCCTAAATTGCAGAAAATTAATTGAAGGCTGCGTGTTCGAGAAGAGCAAAGCCTGGCTTACAGCAGATATATAAATGGAAATATATGCCTACGATGGTAGGTAAATAGAACTGGAAGTATATGTAATTGGAAATCGAAGTATATATCAAGGACGTAACTGGAAGTATATGTCTACAATGAAAGGTTATAAAAATAAAGGCTGTGTAAGGGCTTTTGGTTACACAGTGTATAAAATTATAAAAGCTGTGTAAGCAAAGTATTAAAAGAAAGTCATAAAAATGATTTCATTGAAAGAGGTGATGTAACATTCGATAACACTAACGCATTCTTTAACAAATTAAATCAGCTTAATTTTGTTTTTCCATTAACATCCATAGCGAATCATCAGCTAGCTATTAGTCTTGAGTTTCCTACTTAGCACTGGCCCACCAGCAGCCGAGCAGCAATGTCACGGATCACTGGTAGTCCCGAACTCGGTTCAGTTACAGGCGAACGGGTTCTCTGCATGGGCGTTTTCGTGGTTTTCCTCAAATGTAAGGCGTTACACAAGTTAGTTTCCTTTAGAATGTCCTCTTCGAATGCATTCCTCCCCATAGGCAGATATTCCTCCCCATAGGCAGATATTCCTCGCGTACTTTGCCATAACGAATTTAATCACACCTTCTTAGGCCTTTCGTTCACTAACTTCCGGTAAGCTTAAAATTAGGCAAAGCGTAATTCGTAAATTTTAACCAAATTTTAATCCATAGATTTAGAGGGCGAGCAGATGCAGGTCCCTCATTATATGGAGAAAAGAATTTCTGCAAGAAGGCAGCTGTATTTATACCGAAAGAAAATAAGTAAAATGAACGAGAAGGTAGCGCCTTTTGCCCATAGAAATACTAGCGAAATCCATCAATTTTTTATTTTTACGTACATTATCACCTATCAATAAAACCAGTTCTTCGATTCTTAAAGATTCAGTTCGACAGCTAATTATAGTTGGAAATTTAATCACAGAGTTGACTTTCAGTCTGAAAACATTTTCCAGAAAATTTCTTGAGTTAGCGAATTAGACCTCCTTGAAGTTTTCTACTGTCATAAAGATTGACCTTGTTTAATACACGACCTTTATTTCATGATTTACATTATTTAATTCATGACAGTTTTAATCCATTTCTTCCTAACGTGTTTATAGGCCCACCAACGGCCGAGCGGTAAAGTTGCTACACTGGTAGTTCAGACCGAGGTTCGAATTCCTCGAGCAGGTTGAGTGCATAAGCATTTTCGTAGTTTTCCCCATGTGTAACGTGTATGCAAGCCAGTTTCCTTTAGAAATCCTCCACCAAAGTATCTCTTCCCTTAGGCAGTTAGAACTTGAAGCTTTGCCGTAATCAAATAAAACAAACCAAGCTTAACGTGTTTAAAATGCATGTAACTTAACTTCTTAACGTTTCTTTACTATTTATGTGAACAAATGGTTCTACCTTCTCGTTCGCTTTACTTATTTGTTTTTGGTATAAATACAGCTTCCTTTTTTGCAGAGTTTCTTTTCGCCTGATGATGTGAGGACCTGGTCTCGGAAATCGATAGAATCTTGGTCTAAACCTACGTCAAACAGAAGGTTTTTGCCTAATTTTATGTTTTGCTTCGGCATGTTTTTCTTTTCTCTCTTCTGGTAAGCAGTTTTGGTTAGGAAAATATTGTTTTTTGCAGCATTGGTTCACCCTTTAAACGATCAATCGTAGAATCTCCGGTGTGTTTCCATACTCCATGATGTCATTTCGCAAAATACAAATTGCTTTTCCATTTTTATATAGCAAGTTTCGTATACGTTACAGTCTTTGCTGAACAAATTATTTCCGAACGAAAGACCAAAATGCAATGAATTCTCAATCTGAGACGAGAGTCAGAATTCACATTTATTGCTACACGACTTTAGAAATGATTCTCTTCTCTTTAATTCTCCCATTTTCATTCCCATGTAATTCATATCATAGCCAGTTTCATGCATTCGCGTTTTCGATTCCTTAGAGAATAGGAAGCTTACTAGTTTTTTATCTTGCATACAGAATATCAGCTTTCTTTCATGTCTGTGATATGTACATTTATTTAAACAAATGCTTGAAAGTAAGCTTTTGTTTATTAATTTTATCCTCCGAAAATCGACAGGAAAAATTATGTGAATTATTTAATTTATGAAAGGCGCGGTTACAGTAAGTACATAATAAATGGAAAGAAATTATGGATAAACTACAAGTAACTATCACAGTATTATTTCATTTAAAGAAACCTACAGTCCAATAAAGAATTCATTGTAATATTAAAGTTACAATATGCAACAAAATCTCTTTATTTTTACATTCCTATAACTTGAATATCGACCTTTATATTGTTACATCAGCTACTGCTTAAGCCTCAGATCATCCATAAATAATTAGAGAATGTGAATGTACAACCCTTTCGGTGAAATTATAACTTAAATATAGTTCACATTTCCTCCGCTATGATGGGTCGTTTCTTGTATCAGGTTCGCATAAACTGCAACAATTCAGGAGGGTTCGCCGTGACCTTTGCAGACAGTTTGCGAGTGTTTCTCCTTGTCAGTAAGACGAAAGTCATCCCTACGTGGACGAATCCATTTCAAAATTTAGGCGAATTCGTTCTCTAAACGCACTGAGGAAGGGGAAAATGACGCGAATATTTTAAATATTTTCAGGGTCTAACGTTGAAAAGCTACACGTAAAAATATGCGAACAAATACGGTATTCCCTTTATTGCATCATCTATACAAATATAGGGAAATACAAAAGGAACTGGGACAAAATCTTTTATTCCATTTTTAGAAAATGAAATTTTGAAATTCAATATGAAAGATTTTACAACGAGACTACATTTTGTGCTTTTGTATGCCGCATCAGCATTTCCTTCGTTGTTGTTTTAAAATTCAGAGATAAAAGTTGAAAAGGATAAACACCTTTATTTTTTGTTTATAAAAATAATCAAAGCTTTAATTTCTTTGCAGTTTTCTGATGATGTTTTACTTTTCTTGTTGGATAGTGGTCACAATTCCCTCTTTGTTTTCTTCTTTCTTTCTTTGTTTCCTGTTTATTTCATGAAATAAGGTTATTTCAAATCCTTAACAACTTCTTATATATATTTTTTCTTCCTTAGGTTATATATATTTTTTCTTCACTTTTTCTTTGGTCCAAAAAATAAAATACTGTGACATACCAGAGAGTTGTTTTTGTTAGAATCTTGTTTTCGAAAGTGTTATTCTGTGTGTATCCTATCTTGTTATTGGATTTTTATATCTTTACTTCATATAAGTAATTCTTTCTTTTACTATAGGGCTTATTAAGACGCGTTCTAGCAGAAATTTCTAGACCATATATTGACGACTTATAATATTTCCGCTTTCTATTTTGTGCACAGTAAGAACAATATCTGAAAGAATTCAGAATTTAACCTCTATTAGAGTTTGTTAAAGCATTTTCTTCTTTAGCTGCGCTTCAAGTGGAAAATAAATTTTAAGCAATCTCCATCAAATTTATTTTCCTGTTTAAGCTGTGTTGGTTAAGGTTTGGTCTGGTTTACTTGATTATGACAAAGCACTTCAGGTCTCTCTGCCTGAAAGAATGGGCGTCTTCTTGGAGAATATTTTTAAAGGAACTTTATTTTATACACATTATACATGAAAAAAAAACATGAAAATACCCATGAAATCAGCCCGTTCGTCGGGATTCGAACGACAGACCAAAGTGCGATGGTACAAAGACCCCACAGCTCGACCGCTGGTCGGGTCTGTATTAATTAAGAACTACAACTTTTCCTTTAAATGTTACATTGGAAGAATGGAAGTTTAAAAATCATACGAATATTATTTTTCCTAAAATAAAATAAAAACATTTCGACACGAATAATAGCCATGAAAGAGAGAATGAGAACTGAATAATGAGACTGATGGTAAATTCCTTTGCGGAATAAATATGAAATTCTTTTATATGTTAGACTGTGGTCTTCCAACGATACACGAAATAGATATTTACCCGACAATATTGTAAAAGGTGCCAATGATAATTTAAGAGTCGAATGGCGGCCCACAAATAAATATCTTCAGATAATAAAGCGGTAAAATGAAAATCCTATTGATTACAAGGATTATTAATATTGTAAAATTGATAATTAATTGTATATTGATGTAAATTAATATAATTTGGTACAAAAATGCCATGAAATAAATTATTCAGTACATTTTAGAAATTAAAAATAGTTTTTTTATTTTAATACGTAAAATGTGCAATATAAAACAATAAAACGCAGGAACATATGAAAGCAAAATCCAAAAAATACGAAGAAAGCAACCATAAAATATATTATAATATAAAAGGAAACTGAAAAATTTAAGAGAAGATTTTAATGTTCGCTTCCAAGACATTGAAAAATTTGAATGCGCTAGCATGGCTTATTAAATCACTGATATATTTTTATGAGCAAACTGAATGAGGATGTCAAATTACAAATTTTTCAAAACACATAGAAACGCTACTAAAAAGAAATCACATGCACTCGAATAGAGGAATCTGGCTTGCCACGGTATGTCCCTAAAACTTGAGATGATTCTGCCTGCGAACACCGTATGTAGTTTTGCTATCGTATCTTGAGCGGTATACTCAGTTACCCCATCTTGCTGGAAACAAACTGATGACGAATCAACGCTCTGTCTCTGTAATTGAGAAATCAAGATTGTCTTCAGTAGGTCTCTGTAACGTTCCAATTTGCCTGTGACTGTGTTTCCTTTATGATCCGAAAAGAAGTAGGGTCAAATTACCCTGGAAGCTCGAAAGGCCGCCCAAAACCGGGCATTTATATTGTAGAGTGGTTTTTCGTGCAGTTACTGTGGATTCACATTACTCTAATATCGCATGTTTTGTTTGCTGACATGGCTTACCAGTTCACAGTGTGCCTGATCTGGCATAACCGGGGAGGGAAGAATATCCTTATTCTTGTCCGGTAGGTCGATAATGTCTGACTGAATTGCTTCCGTGAGTCATAGCGGAGCTTGAATAATTTATGTGTCACCTGCATTTTGTGCGGATGATAACTTGTAAGATCTAATCTCTTTGGCTAACATATACTACTACTAGCCCTACTTGGAAGTCTGTGAAGAGACTTATAGTTAAGATTAGAAGATGAATACGACAGGAAAAGGATGTAAAAGATCCTTTTATTGAAATCAATTATTTATAGACAGCACAGTCCCTGTGCTAACAAAATACACCGTCCACTTGTGGTAAGGATCTTAAAGATAATGGTAACAAACTAAATTTAAAAGTAAGCTAGTAATTGAAGACTACACAAATTAATTTAAACCATCAGACTGACTCAGAAACCTACACCAGCGTGATATTAAATTCAGCAGGTAAGAATGCAAAGCGGAGATATAGAATCCAACAGCTGGTAGAAATAACAAAGAGCCATTCAATAGCGAAAACACGCTCTGACTCACCTAAACGCTACTTCAGTTTAAATACACTTTCGTTTAATCCAACTCATTTATATCGCGGCGAAAAGACGCAGGAAAACAGGAAGTGATAGAAGAGGTTAACAAATTAAAATGACTATTAGTAAAAATAATACAATGATTATAAACTTAAATCACTGCAGAGAATGTGGTGCAAACTTTTGTCTGACAAATGTAAAACTGCAGCATGTTTCAAAAGTCAAACAACAAAAGTCAGCGTTATATTTTCAAATTTCGATGGTTTTACCTAACCACCATTCTCAGCTCCTAGCAGAAACTAGTCCTTGGAAAATTTGAAAATATAACGCTGATTTTTGTTGTTTGACTTCTGAATTAGTATTTGTTCGGCGTGCTATTGTGTCTTAATTGCAGCATGTTTGTTTACTAACTCCTAGGACTCCTGTCAATAGCACTCCGTACCCTCTCAAAGTATTCTTATGTCCATAATGTTATCGGATTTGCTGGTGGTTTCTTATTTGTGCCACTTGCAGCAGCACGAAATTGATTAACCCACGTACGAATTATATGCCGTAATGGTACTCTTCTCCGTCTCCTAATGTTGAATTGCTGTCGAAACTTCCGCTTCGTAACTACCACACTGTGACATTTTTTGAAATACGCTTCAATCCCCCAAAACGCGATGCAAATTGATCCAACGCTCCATTGTAACTAAGCTGGCGTCCTTCCTTTTCTCCTCTGAACGTTAAAATTACTGAACACTGGTAACTCGATGCAGGGTTCGAATCTCGGCGAACGGGCTGGCTCCATGGACGTTTTCATGGTCTTTCCCATGTGCAATGTGTATAGTTTATACAATTAAATTTTTTATAGAACGTTTTCCACGAAGACATCCCTCCCCTTAGGCAGATAGTCCTGGAGCACTTTGCCATAGCTAAATAAACTAAACCAAACCTTCTCCACTCTTTCCTGCTTGGTGTTTTGCTCATTGCGGGGCCATATGATTTACCAACGAATGAAAGTGATAGATTGGTTCTGCCAGACCCTACATTAAAAAAATTGAAGAAAACTTGTTTATTTTGGTAAAATTATAATAATACACAAAACAATAAAACAAAGCTAACAAACTATTTTTTCAAAGCTCTTGTTCATGTTCTTAATCTAATTGCGATCTTTAAGTTATATATGTACAATTATTTGCATTGTTATTAAGTTATATGCTGTATGTTGTAGAAAAAAGTGTAAGGGGTTTGATGAAGGAAACCATTTTTAAAAAAAAGGTGGATGAAAAAAAAAAAAAAACGTTGAGAATCCCTGGTTTAAACTATTCCTTTCTATAGCGAGATGAATTCTATAATAAACTGTATGAGAAATATATTCCAAATTTTTTCCGAAGATACTTCCATGGCATGAAGTAAAGGAACTGGCAGCACACTTCCAAATCCTGTGCATACAAATATTTCAGTAATCTTACTTTCATAGAATATGCTTATTTGTATCATTTTTGAACGATAAGTTTCATTGCTTGTTAATTAGAACATTGGAGTCCAACGTAATTGCTGTTGTGAGGAAACACATTAACTGAAAAATTCGAATGAAAACATAATGCCTAACATCATATTAACTTAGCTAATGAGTGATAGGAAAACCAAGGAAAAGTACAAAAGAACAATAAATTACATTAATAACACATTTGTATTAATGCGGTTGCAATATGGCATTTATATTGATCTGCAGAAAATACTACTTGACAGTCAGGATTGAGCAAATTTTGCCAGGGAATCGATTTGTTGCCAATAACCTAAGTCAGACTAATCATGAAATGTTATTCATATGAACAGTCAGGAAGTAACGTATCCATGGCAACAAAAACAATCAAAGAATTAATTACATCTTTCTACAATAGTGAATGAAGCGATGTTGTCATTGTTCTAGATTTGAATCTATGATAGCAAATTTTGTTTATCACGATATACTCATGCAATGTTTGTTAATATTCTAACTGACATTTTCACATGCACACTTTATCCTGCAAAAAATATTACTTTGGCGTAAAAGCATAAAGCTTGCCTACACCCATCTACATTAATAAAAAAGTCTCATTGCTTCTGAAACTTAGGGCTACTCAATATACATACATTATATATATTATACCTATACTGTACCTACTCAATATACTGGGTTAGGAATGGCAGACATATGTCATTTATGGGACGTCATGGGCAGAACACGTCATTTATGAGGAATACTTATTCAATAAGAACTCCTGAATTTATTCAATGAGAACTATATATATATTCTCATTGTTATATAGACTAATTATGAGATGGAATTATGAGGCGACTAAGGTCTTTTATTGAAATATCATTAACATTTTAGACATTGCAGAACTTTTAGAGACGTTGTTATAGAATAAATCCTCTTAACAACGAATGAATTCTTAACAATAACATTCCGTTCTAAGATTTACCTGTTGTTTTTCCACCTGCTTATTTATTTCTTAAGTGTTAACATTAAACATAAGTATTATCATTCTTTCTTCTTATCCCGAAAGGCTATTAGTTTCAAAACAGAATTTTGTTTCACTTTTCATTCGAGTCTATTGCCGTTCGGAAAAACGTAATATACATCTCTTTCATATTTAATCTGCCTGTAATTCATTAACAAACTACACTATTTATAAGCAATAGGTGCAGATCTTAAGCATATTTTTTTAAATTTTTAATCGTATTGTTTTAAGCAAAAATGCATTTAATTCACGATATACCCAACTAAAAATTTCAATATTTTTATAGAATTCCATTACATACTTTGTCACTTTAAATGTACAGAAAATATATGTCATTCCCATGTTAATCTAAATGTATATTTGTTAATATTCTCTAAAATGATTCACTGTTACACCTAGGCTATACCTATCGAAAAGATCTGCTGATAAACCGTATTAAACTTTAAAACAGCCCTTTTGAGCAAAGCCTTAAAACCTGAAACATTTCAGTTTTTTTGGGAGGTTAGAGAGGGGTATCATTTACAATTCTTGTTTGTGCTCATTCTATAGATACCTGCTAATAGGGAAGTTTGAAAATATTTAAAGTATTTTTGAAGAAACTGCAACAATTTGTTAATCAATGCTGCAATTGCATTTAGTAATATAATTTTGGAATGGCTAAATTAATTGTTACTTGTTTATTAAATTAACTACAATTTCTCTTCATAATATATATTTTACCGGCAAAGTATGAAAAGAAATTCTATGAAATGTTCTATAGAATGCCTAGGCATCGTATATAATGCCGGATGCTTTTAGGGAAAGTATGAAGTATGAGAATTATTTATACTCTTTTCCCAGGCATTGTATATAATACCTAGGCATTGTATGGAATGACAAATGCTTTTTAGGCAAAGTATGAAAAAAAGGTTATTCTAAAGCTATTATGTAAAATACGTTCATTCCTCAAAAATACAAATGTTATTTAAAAAAATTAATAAAAAGAGTGCCATTAAAAAACTATTATTCAAAATATATAAAAAAATAGTGAAATGATCTTGATGCAACATAATAAATATGTATTTTCTATCTGGCTGAGATTGGGAATCAGTAAGATCTACCTGACAACGAAAATTAAATTCAGAAACAGTCATAAGTTTCACAATGTCCTTTTCAATACCTTTTTTCTTTTGTCAGGGCTCACATAGGTAGTTGTACAGTTCGATATCATTACGTGTATTTCACTGAAAGTTCTTTCAACATTCTGTCACGCCATCCGTGTCCAGTACTCAAATGAGTTTTCATGAACTACCGGAAAAACTCAGCGTCAGTGACGTAATACTGTGTAGAACTAATGCTTTCTTTAACAGGATAAATATGTACTTTGTTTTCCACAAACATCATATCCTAGGGATTCAGCGGCCAGTAGTACCGTGGTTCCATCTTAGTAGTCATTTTGGTTTTTTTACATCAGTTATTATCTTCTGATAAGTAGTTTCGGTTCTTCGAAACGAATCGGAAATGTGTTTCATACTTTGCCGGTTTGTCATGTTTGTCAAATGTGTGAAATATGAATCGTGAATCGTTTCATGCGTTTCCGGCCATCTGCGACAGTATAATAATGCAAAATGTTTTGAGATAATCTCTACTTTTCAATAGTGAGGAATCTGTATGTATATTAATAGTACTTAGACCCATATAATTTTAAGCATACATTTAAACACATCCGAACAGGTGCACCTTGAAATTCAAGTATGAATTTCGAAATTGTTTTCCATTGTTTCATATTTTGTGCAACTGTAAAGAACTTTTGAGTAAAAATTCAAGAATTTAAAACTCTTGTATTGCCACTCTGCAAAACATAAAATATTCGTATTTCAAATTTAATCAGAACCTGAAGTCATTAAAATAGAAAAATATTACTACTTGGCAAAACACAGTATATTTGTCTACAAAAAATATTATTAATTTAAAAGAAATGTGTTGCTCCTGCCGGAATTAAAATATGCTTATTTTTCAGGCGGTAGGAAATGGAAAGATAATATTTAATATTTCTTTCAAATTTATTCTGCTATTCATAAGAAACTAGTTTTTTTAGCAGCAATAAAGACAAATAGATATGTATGCTAAAAAAACACAATATTGACTTTTCTGATACTTTGGGATTAAAGAATAACGGGAATGTTCCTTAAGATACACACGTGGAAATAAATCACTTGTGAAATTTTGGGGACTCTTTATGAATTTGTCGATGTTTAGCATCAAGCCATTCTTTATTTCTTTTTATCCTTAGCGAAGATAATCGCTTTGAATGAATAAATAATACTTATATTAAAATAGGGAATAATCTTAAAGAAATACATTAATTTGTCATTATACAGACGCTGATGAAACATTTAGAATTTTAATGATGGAGGCACTTTGTAGAGCGTGAGTGATTGACAAATAATCATTTGACAGTCTGGTTATAAGTTTTGCCTAAGCAATATGGACCGTGCATCTGCGACAGTAAGGGAACTCCCGAACATTATCTGACGAGCTGTCCACTGGCATCCACCCACCATCTCAGATTTCGGAACAATATAGATGAGAGAATTCTGTGCTAATGCTACATCATCAAGCAAAACACTCATCATGTAGATCAAGTCAATCATGAATGAAACCATTTATATAACAGTTGTGGGAATCGCTCTTCGATTCCCTTGAGTTACTGTAACAGTATAGCGATCCTCAAAAGGTGTGACAGCTTTTGGTTGATAAGACGCAGGTCTCCGGACAACTGTTCGACTTGTTGGCTTGGAATTGTTTCCACAGCTCAGAATTTACCGAGTCACCTACACAAGAGAAAAGAGAGAGACATTTGATAAACTGATCTTGAATCTATTCTTTCGAAATTATGCCAGCGTTCTCTGTCTCCTGTTTGTTTTCTTTCAGCAACAGAAACGTGAATGTTGTCACAACTTACCGTACAGAAATTCTAAAACTTCATAACAGCATGCAAATGAACATTTTGAAACCTTCAGAATTTTGGCATCTTTAACAATCGCCTAACTGCGTATGTTTTCGGAGAGTCAACGCTGACTGGCTGTAACATATATAATATTTGCAGACTTGCGTTTACATCCGCAGTAATTTATCAACCGCTCAAATTCAATTACGCTTTCTAAAATTGCTAATTTGCATTGCATACTTAACTTTTGGTAGACAGTGTAGGGTATAATGAGTCTATTTCGGGTTAAGTGCCACTAAATATATTTTTCTACCAAAAATATGATCTGAGTTACCGAAGAAATACGAAGTTGTCTATGTTTATTCCAGAAATACCCACTACTCCTAAATTACATAAATTAGAAGAAATTACTTTTAACACCCGCCATATTTTATTATTTTTAATACACTAATTATGATTTTACAGTTCATTTATCATTTTAAGACATAAGCCATAATCCTGAAAGTTGAAAGTAGACGATATTAAATATTTCAAAAATGTAATTTTCGTAATTACAAAGAATTTGATAAATTGTATGCTTTTGAGTAAATAGATATAAACAACTTCACAAAATTAAATTAATTTCAATCACAAATTCCACACATTTTGTCAGGACTTAGTCTTCTGTGCATACTTTTGGCAAACATAATGGTGACAGTATCAAGGTCCTGAACTCGAACAGTGAGCTTGTAAGGATCTTAAGTTTTACTAACGTTTATTTTATTTTAAATCTTTACTATCACTTCTTATTTTCTACTTCCGGCCAGAATTATAAGCGTGAAGGAGTTTATGCAAAGTTGTCTGGCGAACGCCAAGTATTTAAGTGTGGCCTTTTTGCCAAGCAGAAGAGAGGAAGCAGTGAGTTCGAAGCAGGCCGCTTACCTTAGAAGTTACGCAGTTGCTATTTGCCTTCCAGGCCAGAGGTTTTAATCCTCTTGATAAATTAAACGTATTGTAGTGTTCACAGTCTCTGTGCTACATACGCTTCCTGTTATTATAAGGCCAATCTTATTCTAAAGTTAAATTAGAGTTTAGTTTTATTTTGATATCTTTTACGTTAGACCCCGAGTGGAGGGTCATTGTATTCCGAAGTACGGAAGTCATTGTATATAAAGAAAAATAAAGGGTTTTGTATACCCTTCGTCTGTATCCTGTCTACTTACTACAATTAGTGAACATAGCTTTAGTAAGCTCTCTGTTCTAGTCAGGTCATTGTATGTTTCCGAAGAAGGTAAGAAGAAACATTGAACCTGATAGTGGCGCCCGACGAAGAATAACCATGGCCGAGTTTCAGGAAGAACCTGTGCTGCCTGCAGAAACGGCTCAGAACCCAGAAATGCCAGCTGCCGCCCTGGAAGGATTTGGGTACATCGTCCAGACCATGCGCGCTTCGATGAAACCAGAAGCAACGTTTAATGGAAACTCACAGGTAACCAGTTTTTTGGAAAAATTGGATGACCACTTCATGCTCTACCCCGTGCACGAGTTTCAAAAAGTTACCTTAGCTAGCAGCGCTTTGAGGGGCCAAGCGCTTAACTGGTTCAAATGTATCGGCAGAAGTCTCTTGGGTCAAGCAGGAAGTCCCACCTATACTTACGAAAATTTCAAGACTGCCCTACTAAAAGCCTTCCCTGTTGTAAGGGATCGTGCGAAATTAGAAACAGAACTTTTCAGTATATATCAACAAAGAATGGAAAACCTCTCGAGCTTTATTTTAAGAAAAATTCACGTTTTCAAGCTCTTGTATGGAAACCGTCCGGATCCTGAAATAATTCAAGTGATTTTGCCGAGGTTACTACCCCAAGTGCAAGACTTTATTGAATTACGAAATCCGACTACACTGGAAAAGTTATTTGAGCTAGCAATGCAGTTTGAAAGTAGAAGAACGGCGGACGTCGAAAGAAGACGCCAATATCAACAGCGAAACCAATTTGGTACGCCAAGACTACAGCAAACTCAAGCACATGGCTACGGAGAAAAAGCGAATCAGTAGGCAAGGAAACCCGAGCATTCAAAAACAGCCGGCGAACGTCGACAGTTCAATAGCAACCCAGGAAAAAAGTCTCAAGGCCAGTGGAGAAAGAAGGAAAGCACCGAAAGGAAAAATAATTTAAACTAAAACGGATTTCTGCTGACAAGAGGGTGCGGAAATCCGAAGGCCACGAAAACCCCTCTTCCTACAAGTTAAATACAGTAATGGTGAAAAATTTGACTCTTCCGAAGATTGAAGTGTTGGTGAATAATATCCCAGTCACCGCACTCCTGGATACAGGCGCGCAGTGTTTCTGTGTGGCAGAAGTCTTTTTTAGAAAGTATTTTCGCAAATACCGCATATATAATGCGGATAATACAACAGTATTAGCGGCGCAAGGAGAACAATGTAAGTGCGTAGGTAAAGTACCTTTGTACATCCGTATCAAGGACGAACAAGTAAAGGTGATGTTTTTTATAGTAAAGAATTTGCAAGCAAATTTAATCCTAGGAATAGACTTTCTTTCAGACGCACAAGCTACACTGGATTTTAATGCAACGTCCCTTAAGCTGACGATGAAACCAGTGCGTGTAGAAAAGGTTGAACCGCCAAGGTTAAATCTTGACCACCTGCCTAATGACGAGCAAGATAGAATCCGACAAGTGGTAAGTGAATTTGCTTCCTTATTTAGTTATATTCCAGGATTTACTCAGGTTACTAACCATAGTATTGACACCGGAGATGCATTGCCGGTTCGTCAAAAACCATACCGGTATGATAAGAATAAGGAAAAAATTATAGAATGGCATATTACCGATATGCTACGTAAAAAGATCATAACGCCTATCTCAAGTAGTTATGCTAGTCCGGTGGTTTTATGTAAGAAAAATAATGATTATCCTTTGGAGCATCCAAAAAGGTGGAGATTCGCTATTGATTACCGTAAATTAAATTCCATAACGAAATATCCGGTATATCCGTTACCGATCATAGAAGAAATTTTAAGGAACATAAAATCAACCAAATTTATGACGACTTTAGACTTAACGAATGGTTATTTTCAAATAGGGGTCAGGCCTGAGGACGTGCCTAAGACTGCTTTTATAACCAAGTCTGGCACTTATGCATTTTTGCGAATGCCGTTTGGCCTTTCAGGCGCCCCAGCAACATTTCAGCGATGCATGGACATTGTGTTAAGACCTGTTCTTGGAAAGTCCACATTTATCTATTTAGATGATATCATTATTACTAGTGGTAATCTCGACCAACATATACTGGATTTAAGACAGGTGTTTTCTTTATTAAATGAGGCCGGTCTAAAAGTTAATGTCGAAAAGTGCAAATTTGCAGCCCCTGAATTAAAATATTTAGGTTACAAAATATCGCAAAAAGGGATCGAGACAGATGAATCAAAAATAATCGCTGTACAAAAGTATCCGACTCCAAACACGGCAAAGAAGCTCTCTTCTTTTCTAGGACTTTGTTCATATTATAGGTCCTTTATAAAAGATTTTGCGGCTATCGCTGAGCCATTGTTAAAATTAAAAAGGAAAAAGGCAAGATTCTCGTGGACTGCCGAAGCCAATAGTGCTTTCGAAAAATTAAAACAAGCATTAACGCAAGCCCCTGTGTTGAAATTTCCTGAAAAGGATGAAAATTTAGAAATTTCAGCGGATGCTTCGGATTATGCGGTAGGAGCGGTACTTTCGCAAAATCAGCAGCCCGTGGCATTTTTTAGCCGAACTTTAAATCAAACACAAAGAAACTATTCCGCGACCGAGAGAGAGGCACTTGCAATTCTGTTAGCAGTGCAAAAGTTCCGAGTCTATTTTGGAAAGGCGCCGATAACAGTATATTCTGATCATGCGGCGGTAACTAGATTGTACTCAGGGAAAAATTTATCCCCAAGGTTAATAAGATGGGCACTCAAGCTGCAAGAATATAATCTGGTAATCAAGCATACCCCCGGAAAGAAAAATATCGTAGCAGATACCCTATCACGAATTAAATTAGACGAACAGGGTAATACCGTAAAAGTTGCAATGCTGACAGCGTGTACAATAAATTCCCGAGAAACTGTAATAACCGAACTGGGTAAGGATCCTGAGTTTGGAAGTATTTATGAGTATTTGAAGGATCCTGAAAATTTTAGCCACCAAGATATTGTGGCGATAAGAAATAGGGCGGCCCATTACGAACTAATAGATGGTCTATTATTCTACACAAAAACTACGAATTCCAACAACGAATTTCGACCTGTTATCCCAGCTAGTCTTAGATTAAATATCCTGCAAGAGCTCCATGACAGCCCTTTAGCTTCTCATGCTGGTATTCGAAAAACTATCCAACGCGTACGCGAGGCAGTCTACTTTCCTGAACTGCAAAAGTTAACAAGGGCGTATGTCCAGTCCTGCCCAACATGTCAAGCCGTTAATTATATTAATTTCCGCCCGGCCGGGTTTCTAAATAGTATTAAATCCGAATTTTCAAATGAAATAATCGGCATCGATTTATTGGGCCCTTTCCCAAAAAGTCAGTTAAATAAAAATCGCTATCTCCTTGTTATGGTTGATCATTTTAGTAAATGGACCGAAATTGTTCCCTTAAAACGAGCCTCCGCGAAATTAGTTACTGATTCTATTTTAAATAAATATATTTTAAAATACGGGGCGCCCCTAAAAGTTATATCGGATAATGGTCCTCAATTTGTAAGTAATATATTTGAAGACATGTGTCAAAAACTGGGCATACGTCATTTAAAAATGGTCCCGTATCGGCCGCAATCAAATATAGCGGAACGGGTCAAGAGAAATATAGTGAAAATTATCCGTAGTTATGTTAAAAAGTTTCATAAAAGCTGGGATAACTATGTCAATGAATTTGCTTTCGCCCTTAGGACCGCAAAACATGATACAACGGGCAAAACTCCTGCTGAGTTATTTCTAGGCAGAAAGGTTATAACACCGTTAGATAAACTATTTTATGTGCAACAAAGAGCCCCAGAATTTAAAATGGGTGATATAGAAAAACTAATAAAAGAAGCAAAAAAGAATACGGAAGTAGCACAAAGAAAACAGAAGTTATACTATGATCTGAAACGACGGGGAGTAACTTATAAAGTAGGGGATGAAGTTTTAAAAATTAAGCATTCACTTTCTTCAGCACCAGAAGATAAAACTGCCAAATTTTTTCCACGCTTTGAAGGACCATATGTTATAGAAAAAATAACTCACGCTGTTGTAGTGTTAAAGGCAAGAAATGGTGAAACCTGTTCCGCAAATATGGATCAAATTAAACCCTACTTCGATCGTAATAAAATGAAAATCTTTTCAGATCTTTTGCAGGATCCGGTACGGCAGACACCGCAGGTACAAGTTCCAGAGGTGGGAAAACGACAAGTACAAGGGCAAGCCAATGACAGAAGCAAGTGAAAAGAAAATTGCCCCGCGGAAAAACTGAAGGTAAAAAGAAAAAGAAGCCGTTCCACCGTCCAGAAAACAGAGTTCACGAACATCCCCAGAATGAAGAAGGGAGAAGGACGACGTATGTGGAAAAGACCGGGAGAAAGGACGGCAACTATAACCCGGCTGTGAAACGGAAGATTGACTCATCCGACAGAACTCTCCGCAGCAAAAGTCGCCGAACTGCGGAAGGGCCATCAGCGGCGGAGGAAAAAGTACAAGAAAAATTTGAACGGCCAACAACGAGGTCCAAGCAGGATCACGACAGAAGTTTCCCGGTTCCACCAAGACCAGCTGCCTTCAAACGGCCAAGACCACAAGCAGAGGACAGAAGGAAGATGTTCAAGGGTGGCCGTAGTGGTGAAAAACGGAAGCTTCCAGAGGAAAGCACTGAAGGGCGAGCCCGTACAAGAAGGAGGATCAACCAAGCTACTATCAGCTATACCTTTAAAGACTGGGCCCAGAAAAGGATGTCTGAATATTACAAAGATAAGTAAAATTTTATGTTACTTTACAAACTTAAGTTAATCTTTCATTCTTACTGCAAGTGGCAGATTTCAAGAAGTTTTACCTCATGCGAGGTCTACCTTTATCGCCAAAAGGGCGAGAAATGAGTTGTGACCGATTTTCTTATTATGTTTTTCAATTACTCGCGCGTAAAACTAAAGTTGATGTATAATAGCGTTGTGTAAAGACTTAAATATTGTAAAAATTTATTGTATAAATTTTATTTAAAACATTCTAGCAAGAAAGAAGTTTTAGTCTGAAAGACTTTTTGAAATGTAGTATTATTTCAATGTAGAAAGAATTGGCACTTGCTTTGAAAAGAATAGAAGTTAACAATGTACTACTAATGTATGTTTTCAAATGTGTAAAATTAACGGCATGTTGATATGTTCTTGTATACATGTGAACTGTTATTTTGAATGTTAAGAAATACCGTGATATGGTAAAAGTGAAAGTAATGTTAAAAATTTGTTATTCGTGTGACTGTAAAGATTAAATCATGACGAATATATGTTAAAGGTTGAATGATGTAGTTAGGCTCTCTGACGCTACACTTTAGAGTTAGCCACTTTCAGAATAGTACCTCAGGGTCTAGAGTTGAAATTAGGGTGTGTTAAGAGGTCTCGTATGTTGAATTTTAACACGTTAGTGTTTTGATTGTAGGAGGAAGTGTGGCACACGTAGACAGAAACACATTCGTGGTTGGTGTTCTTTTACAACACATGTCAGAGAGCACGGGGAGAGATAATTAAAATAGTCATGAATGAAATAAGAATGTTAAGAAAAGTATATTCTATATGTTATTTGCAATGTCATTCTGTAACATTTCATTAAACTAGTTTTCCTTCCAGATCTCTGGAAGGAACCAGAATTGAATAAAGCTCCTGTTTAGATGCAGTACAGATGAAAAAGAAAAAAAAAGATTGTTGTATATCCCGGGAGCTACTATTGTAACAAATTTCTTTCTTTTAAATTTTCTAGTTTCTAGCTAAGTTATGATTGTAAAAGGTTGGCCTCGCGTTAATTTTTAGAGTTAAAAGTTTTCAACAAGGTCGTTTTAGACCTCAGTTTCAAACAAATTAACTCTGGCGGGAAGTATGTAAGGATCTTAAGTTTTACTAACGTTTATTTTATTTTAAATCTTTACTATCACTTCTTATTTTCTACTTCCGGCCAGAATTATAAGCGTGAAGGAGTTTATGCAAAGTTGTCTGGCGAACGCCAAGTATTTAAGTGTGGCCTTTTTGCCAAGCAGAAGAGAGGAAGCAGTGAGTTCGAAGCAGGCCGCTTACCTTAGAAGTTACGCAGTTGCTATTTGCCTTCCAGGCCAGAGGTTTTAATCCTCTTGATAAATTAAACGTATTGTAGTGTTCACAGTCTCTGTGCTACATACGCTTCCTGTTATTATAAGGCCAATCTTATTCTAAAGTTAAATTAGAGTTTAGTTTTATTTTGATATCTTTTACGTTAGACCCCGAGTGGAGGGTCATTGTATTCCGAAGTACGGAAGTCATTGTATATAAAGAAAAATAAAGGGTTTTGTATACCCTTCGTCTGTATCCTGTCTACTTACTACAATTAGTGAACATAGCTTTAGTAAGCTCTCTGTTCTAGTCAGGTCATTGTATGTTTCCGAAGAAGGTAAGAAGAAACATTGAACCTGATAAGCTGAATGCACCTATGTTCTTGTGAAGGCTAGAAGAATTACAACGTAAGAAGGGTGTAAAAGACCCTTTTATTTAAATCACTATTTACAGCAACTCCCAGCTTGGGAATGATAACAGAAAAATAATGACCGCGCTCGGGTCTAAACTGAACAATCAAGCAATTTAAAGTAAAACTTCAGTAAGCATTTAAATAGTCGCTGTTCACAGACTTACGCGAGACTGGCCTATTTATGGTGCGTAGCAAGCCTTTGCTAAGTACTAACGCACTTAAATCACTTCAATCAGTATTAGAGTAATAGCGCTAAGGCGTAAGAATTTAAATACTAACTATTCTGGCCGAACGTCCCCCGAGCCAACGTGGTCTGAGACCAAAAGCTCTCTCACACATTTGAGAAGTTCCTCACTAACCTTTAAATACAAAACTTGGCTCCAACACAAATTAGCATAAAGCTGAACCGCGCGCTCATTCTGAAGGGAAGTTGAAATAAGAGTTCATAGAAAAGGGTAACATAAAATAAAAAGAAACTTGGTTAGTTTAATTTAAAACCTTACAATTTTACTAAAACCGTTGGCATAAATGGAATTAAAAACAATTTCGTTTTTCTATTTAGATTATTTTAAGCTCTGGAAAAACGGTTAGATTTTAGTTTGCTGTTAAGACTGACAATACACCGAATTACATTAAAACGCTTATAAGCTGTAAGGTCATGCTAACTATGTGTTATTTTTATATGTGTTACAGGCAAAGTTTCAAATCCGACATTCATATTTCATACATTTCCTAGGCATTCTATAGAATGCCATCGTTTCACACTGGCAAAGTATGAAACACATTTCTGATTCGTTTCGAAGAGCCAAAACTAGTTACCAGAAATTAACGTTGTAAAACAGCCAAAATGACTACTAAGAAGGGACTACATACTGATGAATTTCTAGGATGTGATATTTGTGGAAAACAAAGGTACATTCATTTATCCTGTTAAAGAAAGTGTCAGTACTATACAGCATTACGTCATTATTTCCAGTAATTTACGAAAGCGCATTTGAGTACTACACACGAACTACGTCACAGAATGTTGAAAGAACTTTCAAGCAAATACAAAACACGTTACATGTAATGATATTGAACTGTACAACCACCTTTATGATCCCTGTCACAAAAACAAAAAGATATTAAAAAGGGCATGGTTGTAAAACTTAAGATAGTTTCTGAATATAATTTCCTTTGTTAGGTAGATCTTATTGATGCCCAATCTCAGAGAGATAGAAAATAAAAATGTATTATGTTGTTGTATCAAGGTCATCACACTTTTATTTTTTACATATTTTGAATAACAGTTTTTTAGTATTTTTCATTAATTTTTCAAAATAACATTTGTATTTTTGAGGAATGTACGCGCTTTAAATAATAGCCTTATCATAACCATTTTCCATACTTTCCCTAAGGAGCATTTGTTATTCTATAAAATGCGTAGGCATTATGTACAATGCCCAGGGAAAATATGTAATAATTCGTATATTTCATACTTTGCCTAAAAACGTCCGGCATTATATACAACGCCTACGCATTCTATAGACTGCCGGTGTTTCATACTTTGCCGGTAACATATGGATTTCAATTCAACGTATTAAACTTGATGCGTTAAACACATCAGTCTCACTTAAAATATACTTTTTCCTCTAAAGTCTTTCCATTATAAGATTAAAGACATTGATTAAGCCACGGAATTTTATTTTTATAGCAATATATATCATAGGTTAATAATACACATTTAGTAATTAAGACACAATAACACGCCGAATAAATACTAATTCAGAAGTCAAACAACAAAAATCAGCGTTATATTTTCAACACATTTAGTACTTTGTCCAGAATGTCGTTAATTCTGTGATAAGGCTAACTGTCTTTTATTGTATTCTCTTTCAACTGGCGGTAGTCAACACAGCATCTATTTTGACCCTCCCTCTTTCTGTATGGAAAGGTGGAAGGTTGCAGAAGTCTTGATAAGGACACATTCTTTCATGTCATATCAAAGTTTTCACACTTCTTCCTGGTTAGCAATCGGTAGAAGACTTGAGTGGATGATCCCCCATATCAATTATATGCTGTACCAAACTGGTTCGATCAATTCTTTATCAGAAAATGAGCGGGAGAAAACATCTTGAAATTCCTTCTGTAGCAAGCCTCCCTTCGTCTAGTTGTGCATTTTGCAAACACTCCAATATTAGGGTCTTCGAAGACACAGTGGCTGGAGGACCACTGACTGATTTAATGCAAATCACTAGAGTGCATGCTGCGACCACTTCGCCTTTCCTAATGACTTTCGCATTATGACTTATATTTGCAACTTTTATCGGGATGGCATTCCTCGATATGCCAACACGTGCCAAGGCTACAGTTACTCCTTTCGAGCTGTGACAGTTCTTAGCATATTCTATCATGTCGTACCATAAATTTGTATTTTCAGCCGCGGATCCAGGTAGCAATACGTTCTGTATTGCTGGTACTGTGATATCCTCTTACACTGTTGTTTTTGAACGGATTTAATCCCTTTCTCTTTAGTTCCTTAAAGGGTTATACTTTCAGAGCCAGAATGTAGTTCGTTCTTTTTCAAAGAAATCTGTATTTCCTTAGATAGCTCAAGTCAAAGAAAATCTGTATTTCCTTAGATAGCCAATCCCAGTATTCAAGGATTTGTAATATTTGCCCCGTATAACGTGCGATGATAGACAGAAATTCGAAACGTGATGTGGATATTTCACTTTCTGTCAATGTTGATTTCATCAGCGGACACAGGTGTTGAGGGTAATGGAGGGCGGCGTTCGGATGAGATTAACTTTCAGTCGTTGAACCAGATATTTTTGGATGAAGGCACTTTTTATCTTGCGTCAATAGTCATATCGCAAGGGAATTCATTTATATGTCTCATCATTGGAAAGCCCATTAGTGCCGTCAATCATTGCTCTGAAGCGCTTTTGAGCTTCCCTGTATTGGGTTGTTCTCCAGTTCCTTTGTACATGGACTTCATCGCCGCAGCTCCAGAACTTTTGAAACGGTTTCCTGTCACTCATATTCATCTTTAAGGCATTGAGTGGAGTGGTCAAATCATGTACATGAACAGTGACTTTATCCACTGTCTCTTGAACTTGAGCACCTCTGTGATGGTCTTTACTTGTTGCTTGCTGAGCTGCCCCGAATTTCCTGGCGCACACTATAACCCTTTTTAGAATTTTGACATTCGATATTCACCTGACTTTTCATATCTGAGGATCCCGCCCGTTAGTATACGGAAATCTGGAAAATAAATCTCTTATTGGTAATAAATGCCAAAATATTATAGAAATAGTTTTTCAAACCGAAGTCATTCTACGTAAGGTCAAAAGAGATTACAAAATTCGCCAAGAATCAGATAAACATGTCAAAAAAAGGAATTATATTGCCAAATAGCCTGTTTTCGATTTTAGTCAAATATTTAAAATTAAGCAAAAAAGCAACCTTAGTTTGGTCAGTTTTTAAATAACTCTATCGATTTAACTGATCACCAGACACAGGTCTCTCCTCTTCTTTAGCGGCAAAAAAATGTGAAGATTTTTTTTCTCGATTCTCAAAAACATTTCCTTGAAAACAAATACGGCAATATGCATTTGTTGGAGGTTGTATTTCTGAATAATTCAAAATTTTGGATTTGGAATTTCTCTTCCAGTAAATGTATGTAGTGTATTAAGATTGTTGGTAGAGCATCGGTCAAATAATTTTAAGAAACGTTATGCGCAGTTCATAAATGAGCTCATCCAGTAAAGACATTATGGAGGATTCATAACCAAATTTTTGCATTTTTCTAATTAAAATGCCTTGAAAGTACCTTTTATACGTTGATGGTTATACTTAATAGTTAAATTTCGTTGTTATTTTGAAGGCCATTATTTCTCTTTGTTTCATATAATTCCTTTCGTTAATGCTATCAAAATAGCCGTGGACGAACGTGATCAAATTTAGCAGTGCCTACTCTATCTTCAAACGGAAAAAAAAAATGTTTCTCTTTTTCAGAGGAAAAACATTTGCAGCACTTAATTAGCAGAAACAACACTTTTGCGTGAACAAAAATTAAAAATAACTTGTTGCGCGAAGAAAAAACGACGTCTAGACCTTGTAAATTAGAAAAACCTCCAAAGTATTACTACTAAAACATTCAGCTCTTAACTAAATACACTTCAGAGAGGTTTCTGTAAGTATCACTTCCATTAAATGTACTGAATGTCATAATTTAGACTGTTTTCACGCTTAAGATTCCTTGTTAATGAATATTTACCCAAGTGGTTTCGAACTTATATTTCTAAGACGCATTTTATTTACTATGTAATGTATCTTTTAACAGTTTAAAAGAAATAATAAATTTTAACATTGTTTCATCCGAAGCAAATACGCTAGCTACTAACATTCACTAACATTATATTATATGCATGTAGCAAAATCTGCTAATGTAAGTTCTTAAATAAGAAGACTCTATATTGTGTGTATGTATGTATGAATGCATATATGGTTGTTAACACCAAAAGTGCTATTAGTCTTGAGACTCACATTTTGTCCATATCACTTTGATGTCCGAATCACTTTTCAAATTGTTACCCCCAAATGTTATCGCCATGTATAATTTTAAGAAAATAATTAAATAATGAATCTATATGCATGCGTGCATGCTTCTCGCCCTATGAAAAATGACGGCGCCTGCAGATAGCAAGTTTTGGGCACACGTAATCTTTCACCACCTCATCATGGGCACCTCAAAGATTGAATTGTGAATTTCGAATTAGTTTTTGATTAATTTCATATTTTATATAAATTTAATCTTAGATTAATAAATTCAACAATTTGAAAGCGAAAATAGCAACATAGTTCGAAACGAAACAATATTATCTCCTTCGCCCCAGACTGTGGCCATTCAACAAAATGTAAGATTTTAATCCACCAACCCGACTAATTGAAAGCAATGTGTTGCCACTGTCGCAAATAGAATACTTATAACTTTCCCGCACCAGAGTGCTGCCATTCAGTAAAGCGTAAGATTTTAGGTTTCAAAATTAATCTTTCTGTTCCTGAGCAGTAAACCAAGGAATTAAAAAACAACAAACGCAGTTCTGAAAAGTACTTTTTCTACTTCTTAATCTGATTGTTTTAATGAAAAATGTGTTCCAATTACAAGGTGTGCAGTTAGAAATATTAAACATTTTTATGAAATGATATAAGCTGGGCTCATTAAAATCATTATACATATTTACTTCTTCATAACATTTTTAGACAGCTGACCGCTGAAGCGGCTAGTTTTCAAAGAAATAATATAGAAAATATCCAAAAATAAATTATGGCAACCCATAACATTCTATCTGGAATTTTAAATATAGGCTGTTTTTAAATAATCTGCAATTTTGATCTTGAATTTTATGTTGAATATGTGCGAGGAAAGTGATGCAATGCTGAATAATAAAGCTAAAAAGACCAAAACATTGTGTTCGCCGGAGATAGTGCAAGAGCAAAATGGTAACCTGCGATGCTCAGTAAGAGTTTAAACATTCTTAATAAACAATTTGGTAAGACATTAAAGTCTAAATCATTTCAGCTTTTTTTTTTTTTTTCATTATTTTCAGTTTGAAAGTATGGCGCCTAGAAACACCATATTTAGAATATACATAATCCCTCCCAAATGCGTGCAGTATTTGGAGTTTGAAACCTGATTTTATACATTTAATATTTTATGTAAATTTTTTGAGTTTTTGTTTAACTACTTCGGGATCTTAATAGCAACGCGTTGCGATGTCAGTGGGTTGCCATTCGGCAAATCGTAAGAAATTTAACATTCAAATTTAATGTCTTTCTGATTAACAAACTAAGCAAGCAATTTGAAAAGCATTAAACTCAGTTCTTATTGATATATCTTTTATATATATAAGCGGCTTAAGTGTTTGTCGCCGATAGTTTATTGTTGCCACTCAGAAAAATGAGAGCAGAAATTAATGTTTTCGCAGTTAGTTAATATCTCGGCCTATTAAATTCGTACGAAGATGAGAACGGTATCGATGGATTGGGAGAATTTTTTGGAATCCGAGGATACGCGTCTCGAATTTGAGCTCGGCACCGTTCCGTAGATATTCGAGAAAAAAGAATTTGGTACCTAACCAAATCCCTCTAATAGGGAAAAACCAAGAACGAAAGTGGAAAATTTAGGGAAAATTAGTTTTTAATTAATATCTCGGGTGATTAAAGTCCCACGAAGACGCGAATGGTCAAAATTGCGTGCCACGGACCTGCGGAATCCAACGGTGTGCTTCGCTAAGCCCGGGAGCCAGCCGTTTTGGAGAAGATGATGTTACTTCACCCCATATATATATATATGCGGCTTAAGTGTCTGTTTGTCGCCGATAATTTATTGGTTGCTTGCCTAACTGTACTAGCCAATGGATGAAGTTGCCACGGCACAGGGTTACCGTTTCAATTGAGACGCAGACAATTTCCTGTAAAACTTGCCTTTGCTATGACTATCAATAAGTCTCAGGGCCAAACGCTTAAGCGTGTTGGCAATTTTTACCTGAGCCTGCATTTGGACACGGTTAACTTTATGTTGCCTGTTCAAGAGTTCGTGAAAGAACGGACGTAAAATTAAAAATAATCTATGGTCCTCTGCAAGGCGAGCTTAAAAATGATGAAAACATCTACACAAGAAATGTTGTGTACAAAGAGATCTTTGACATGTGAATTAACATTTTATTATTTAAATCACCTTTATTTATTGAGCTAGCGGTGGCTCTTAAGTGTACCACCAGTGGTTTCCTTCATTGCACTCTACTTTAAGCAATTAAGCAAGGGGGATACCTCGTGGGGCAGTAAGCAAAGGGACGTCCTTGCCGCCGGCCCTGGGTAATTCAGTTTGAATTAGCCTACACCTTTGCAAAAATCATTTTAATTACAATTCATAATATCTACAACAGCGGTTATTTCGTATGACCGCCGGGCTTTCTAGTATATATATATATATATATACAGATGGAGGACAAAATAATGGGAACACCTGTGAAAAAGTATGACGTATTTCACACCTGCAGTACAGCCACGCCACCTGCAACAGGAGTCTGCCACCTATTGTGCGTGAAGAGTTAGGTATCAGTCTTTGAACAGCAGTCACCTGCGTTGCATGCTTCGATCGAACTGTCTGTGAGAACTTGAAATGTCAGACCTTTCAGAGTTCCAAAGAGGGATGATAGTTGGAGTGCATTTAAGTGGATAATCGGTTACGGAAACAGCAAACTTTGTGGCGTGTGCAAGGGGTAGGGTATCAGCTGTTATGACAGCGTACACGAAAGAGAGTAAGACGACGTCTTCAAAGCGCATCAGTGGCCGAAAGTCAAAGCTGACTGATAGGGATAGACCGGTGTTGAAGCGCATAGTAGCCCGGAAGCACAAGCAATCGTTATCCGAGATAACATCCGAAATGAACAGTCATCTCCGGGACTCCGTTTCAACAAAAACTGTCAAAAGGGAACTTCCTGCTGCGAATATTTACGGCGGAGTGGCAATTCGTAAACCCTTGGTGACAGCAACTAATGCTTTCAAGAGATGTCAATATTGCAGAGATCACAAAGGCTGGACCCACAGCAGTGGTAACAGGTAATATGGTCAGATGAATCGTCAATCACCCTATTTTAGACGACCAGATGCGTTTATGTCTGGAGAACGTCCAAAGAAGCGTGTCATCCTGCTTGCCTCTTGCCGACTGTGAAGCATGGGCGTGGCGCCATTATGGTATGGCGTGCGATATCTTGGCGCGGTCTTGGGTCACTTGTTATTCTGCATGGGAGGATCACATCCAATCATTATATAAGCATTCTAGGGGATCATGTACATCCTTTTGTCCAGTCTGTATTCCGTGTGGAGCGACGCTTTTTTCAAGACGACAACGTCCCTATCCACACTGCTAGGTGTATTCAAGAATGGTTCGAAAAGCATGACGATGCAATTGAACATTTCGCTTGGCCACCTCAGTCTCCGTACTTGAATATTATCGAACATTTATGGGCATATTTGGAGTCCAAACTTCGTTTCCGATTTCCACCTCCATCCGGACTTGCGGAATTAAAGACCGCTCTGCAGGAGGAATGGCTTAATTTTTCTTTAAATATTGTCCATGACCTTTATGAATTCCTGTTCATAATTCGCACAGAAATCCTTCAGTTTTCATTGTGTTCAGTCCTTCCAGTCTATCCTGTCTCTAGCGTTAATAACACTTTAAACTCCGTTCTTGATAACATTGCACAATACCTAAAACCACTGCCTATTTCATGTAGAAAAACTACTTTGGGTTCAATACCACGAGAACAGCTGACTGCGTGTTTGGTTTTCGTGGCTTTCCCTGCACGTAACGTGCATACGCTCCAGTTCCGCCTAGAAGGTATTCCACAAAGGCATCCTTCCTCTTAGGCAGATAACTCTCGTGACTTTGTCATAGTCAAATAACATAACCTAACCTAGCTGTTATAAAGTATTTTCTTCACAAATCTAAACCGCTCTATTTCCTGTTAGTTCAGTCTACCGTTCTTGATAAATGATGTCATACTCTGTCCGTGAAATGTAGCCTGTTCAATCGACAGTTTTTGATCAAGGATCCCTGGTTGAACCCATCTTACTGTCGGTGAAACGTAGTTTATTACAATATCAAGACTTGATATTGGATTTGTTCTAAAGCATTTTCTTCATTATACTAAATCACTCGTTCACCTTTCTCTTAGTTCAGTCAATCGTCCTAATCAATGATCCATATTTTAACATATCTTACACGCTTTTGATGTAGTTATGGTACATTTTAAGTTCTTGAAAAAGCAATATCCAACAGCTTTTAAATGCCTAAAGCCTAGTATGAGAGTTTGAAGTTGATGAGAGCTTGCTAGCAATTACTCGCTGTTTTCGAATCCAAAATTTATGTTTAGAAAGGTTTCGACTCATTTGATGTAGCAGTTTGTTCTCGCTCTTATTGAAGTTTGGTTTTGCTGAGTTTTTCACGTCATTTGATAAACCGTCTTTCCTGGGTATATATCAACTACTTCTTGACATAGAGATCGTTCTCCAAATCGGTCGAAATTTGTTTAACATTTACGGAAATATAATGTTGTTTTGCTTACTTTTTATAAGGTATTTCTGCCTCTTTCCGGAATGTCTTCGTGGTGTAATGATAGCACATTACATATTCGAGAAGTCCAAGTTCGAGGTTTGGTGAGAGCACTGCTGATTTTTCACATACTCCTGCTTCAGAAAATGTAATCTAATCCCTCTGCAATGGCGCTCGAACTAAATGGTGTTAGACTAGAATTCGTCACCATCAAGATGTAGCAACTGGGTACCCTAATCTCCAGACGCCCTTTAAAAGGGGAAATATGTAAAGTGTTTGCCCCTCTTTCCAGCATGCCTTCGTGGTGCAACGGTAGCCCACTCGGCGCTTATTCGATTATTCGAGAAGTCCAGCTTCGTGTCCCGGAGAGGGCACTGCACATCTTTCACGTCTCCTCCATCAGAAACCCTACATTTTAAATACAGCTTTCTTTTGCAATGAAAACTAATAATAATAACTTTCTAAATGAAAAGATTTCATACAGTCTTAAAATTAATTATTAAATACTATTTTATGCTAGATCAACATACAAACGGGAATACATAAGCAAACGTATGCACGCAAGTGAATTTTTACACATCTATTCATAACTGTATTTTAAATAATTTTGCATTTTATAATTTATTTGCTTCGGAAGACAATTAAAATCTAAAACAGCTCTTATAGAACAAAAACAATTATCATTACGTCTCAACCAAGTGATTCGTTCGCGAAATTAACAATTAACAAACGAGCAGCATATAAGTTCCTACTCAATATTTGCTCCTTGGGAAAATATTTTTATTAGACAGAGTCTAAAAGCAATGGAGTCACGTGGCAGATGGCAATTGCGGCAACAGTTGCAAATGGACACCAACGCAAACATTTGTTTCCGCAGAATGAGAAGAGACATTCTTTGACTCTCACTTAATCCGGAACAAGGCCGAAGACTAAAGACCAAAGATTCTGCTATTTGTTATTTCCCGGAGAAAGTTCTATCGTATCGAAAAACTGATCCAAGATTAATTAATTGATATAATGCAGGCTATTGATTTCATATATGTTTATTGAAACTATTTATACGCATTTTCTTCCAATTTGGTTCTGTGAATAATAATAGATAGTAAATGCTTTTATATTAATTTCCTCTGCTTAAGCGATGCTTTCCAGAAGAAAGAAACGTAGATTATCTTTATTATTTAAAGAAGAAGAACTTGCTGTTGATTCCGTTAAAAATTAAAGTTCTGTTTATATTAGCTTTTGTTTATTTTACTCAGGTGTTCCACTCATTTTGTCATCCATTTTTAACCTAATCTGTGATAAGTTATCGAGTTCAAATTTTTCACTCACTCTTTTTATCGATGGCAATGCAATGTGCTGGAGCGATGTTTTCAAAATTCAATTAAAATTTTTATTTAAGTTTAATCGATTTTTTGCAATGATCTTTCCCACATATGAAAACAACAGCAGTTAAAACAAAAGACTGAAATAACAGTAAAAGACCTAAATATGTAGCGCCATTATCTATACCTAATCAGTATGTTATTATTATTGTTAACAAATTTTATGTATATATATGTACACACAAATGGACAAAACATAAGCAGCAAGAAAATCATTTTTAGTATACAACAGTGTTGTTGAATTGTTCAAAAGGGCTTTTCACTACCAAGACAATGAAAAGCTAACTTAGTATTAGAAGTCATGCATGTGCAAATATCAAGAGTTTGGAATTGATAAATATGTCGTAGCAAGAGCTTTAAAAATCCTTTCGAACTACAGGTACAGCTATCAGGAAGATTGGTGGTTACCAAGCAAAACGTAAACGTTGACTGATGACCGATATATCAGGCTGCAAGTGAAAAGAGATCGAAAAGATCGATCATACAGCGGGCTCAAGCAACTCAGCTCAGCTTAAGTCAGTAACTCACGCAATACTGCTCGGTATAAAGCCAGGCAGCCGAAGACATGTGCCCCTGTTTACAGACGAATTCATTAAGGTGACATATTTGTTGGCCTTCCTGAACGCTGCATATCATCGACAGCATCCCATCGGCAAACACAAAGACTGGACACCTCATAATTGGAGAGACGTCCTCTTACCGATGAGATTCATTGCAGTGCGACAAACGATTATGTGCAGTAGATGATATATGGTATGACATAGGGACACGTTTTAATTATACTAAGATCCAATAAAGAAACCATGGGGTGATGCTGGCATGCTTATATGGGAAGGCAGTATAATGACTGGACAGACGGAGCTCTATATTTGCAGCTGAGACTCAGTTACCAGAGATCGTCACTGTGATGAAGTTATACTCCCCTCATGTGTGTTTGTTTCGGGTACAATTGGCCCTGACTTTGTTTTTAAGGATGACAATGCGTAGTCACACAGCACTTATACTGTTAAGCAACTTCTAAAAACTGAAGATATCCACAGAATGGACATGCGTGCTTCCCTGTTTTAAATTTCATTGAACATGCGTGTTATACTTCAGGATGACGTCTAGTGGCACGATTTTACTGCCTGGAGAGCACCAAGCAACTAAACCAAATTCGCCTTGAAGATCGAGAACTCTCATGATACGAAGTGTCAGCTAATCTGAAGTTGAGTATTAACAGACTCAGAAACGCAACATTTAACGTCAAGAGAGATCATACCCCTTACTAAGGCCATTTGGTTTGTTGTCCGTCCTCTGGGCGAGACAATTTTTAGTACCAACACCATTTTGTCAAAAATTTATTTTTCTGTTCATTGCCGTACAGTGAGTGTCCTATTCTTTTTTCTGCTACTCTACTTTCCTCATCCTTTATACGTTGTGTCTTCGTAATATGAATTTGGTTACTCCCAATTTAATTTGGGTATATGTATACATAATATATATATGGGGGTATAAATTTTAGTGCATAGTTGTATAGTTTAGTTAGTTATATTAGTTATAAACACACTTTCTTTATTGTTTATTCCTCTTTTTGTTTGCTATAGTAACGAATAACGTAAACGCAATTAAGTCGTCCAGTTTGTTAAACCAAAATTATTTTAATTTGTACAAAATGCTAAATAAATCTGAAAGTCAAAATTCGAGCTTCAAGGTTCGCATGTTCGGATGGATGACTACGTGCGTTCAAAACTTTGAGCCTCTGTGCGCTATGTCTATTTTTCGCAATGCGAGGAACTTGCATGCAGATTCTTTATTATTTAATAATAAAGTCTTTTAATTTCTACGACAGTGGCCTAAATATACGTAAATGGACGAATGATGACGGAAAACACGAGAATAGAACTTCTTTTGTTTGGATTAATTACAGCATGCTTAGCTACGCATGCAAACTCAGACGATAATAATTCAAATAAGCAGAGGATTAACAAGTGAATCTGATGATATATTTTACTAAAAGAAAGCTTCTTTTCAACCTTGAAGTCACAATTAATAAATTCTCTTAATTATATGAACTGAAGACACTTTCATTTTGCACCTCACCCATGTCAGAAATTCTCTTCTGTTTGCTTATTTAGATTTATTCATGCAAATCCATTGCACAAAAAGGAATATTCCAGTTCTTCCTGGAAGCTTTTAAGCCTGCGAATGTTCTGCATACTAAATAGGCTTAAAGACGCTCATATTTACTCTTTAATGCACTTCTTATGCAAATTTTACATTAAACCTTGTAGAAAGATTCCACAGCTTGAGAGAAAAGTTATTCGAAGCAATATATATACGAGCTGCAACTGAGGAAAGAATCTTGATATCTGCTTTTAATGGAACCTTTGTTGTTCAGAAAGCTGCCTTGTTGTTTTTTAGTAAGCGAAATGACAGTTTACCCTAATTATATTATAGCACTTAGATAGGATAAAATTAGATGATCGAAAATAACCTAATGAAGAGATTTTTAATTTTAAATAGTTCCGTTTAAATACGCTAGTTTAAAATACAGTTTAAAGTGTTAAGTTTACAATATTCTAAGTAGTTTAGTTTACAGTGTTTTAAAGAGTTTAGTTTAAAAAAATTATATTGCAGCACCTTGCTGGTCAGAAAGCTTTTTTTTTTTTTTGTTTTTGTTTTTTTGTTTTTGTTTCTCAGTAAGCAAAATAACAGTAGTTTAAAATAGTTATATTATAGCACTTATATATATATATATAGGAATTTTTATTAGTCCAAAGGGATTTGAATCCCGAAGGACTATTAGTTTCGTTTAGGCATTTTGCGTCGGACGGATAAATGTCGGTTCACTTTTCAAACTGTTGCCATAAAATGTTAGAGTCCTGCATTATATTTGAAGAAACTAAATAATGAAAATCTGCGTAAATGTATGTATATTTCTCACATTGTCATAAAATAACGGTACATAGAGTCATCGAATTTTGAATAACGTAATCCTCCAACGAATATGAGCATGTGGAAGACCAAATTTGAAATTTGAAATTTGTTTTATGATCGATTTCCTATTTTTTAAAACTTTGACGAATTTTTGATTAACAAACTCAAGGATTTCAAAGCGAGCAATGGCAACGTTGTGCAGAAAAAACATTTTTATCTCCATCGCGTGAGTCTCTGTATCGGAAATTCTAAAGATATGCTCGTTTTAAAACTATTTTGCGATATTGCTGTTGCACTGGATCTTATGGTTTAAGTGCGAGGAACATGATATTTAATAAAGAAAGGTAACACAGAAAATGTTAAAAAACGCCCCTTTGGACGTAATTTAAAATCTGAAACATTTCAGATTTTTTTTTTTTTTTTTTTTTTCATTTTGTGTGGTTTCTTTGATGAAATGAAAGAAATTGTATAGAGCAAAATTAAATGAAAAAAAATAACATTAAAAAGAGATTTGATTTTTAATTTTGATTTTACGTTTAAAAGAAATTTCTGCTTTTGAATTTATTGTCTTTGTAGGCGATCTGAATTACAATTTAGCAACCATACCTTCTTTATGGAATAAAATAACTTCCAAAAGCACATTAAAGCAACCCTTTATTTATGATAGTTAAGAGCGAGACGTAGATCTTTTCAGTCCTTTTATTAAGTTAGCAGAAAAAAAACTGAAATTCGTATTGTACTGCAATATATTTTTTTCTGTTATAACGTATATCCCACAGAAGAAATATATTGAAGAATAAATTTCATTTTATGTCTATTCGAACAAGCAGCCAAAGACCTCAGACAATATTTTGCGTATAATTTATATTTAGATATATTATTTCTTAATGAGAGTTATTTTATTAAAGAACGTTTTCGAAAAAAGAAAGGAAAGAAACGAAAAAAAAATACGAAATGCTGAGTAATTTGAGCAGAAAGCTCGATTGTTTACAAAAATATCAGAAGTTAATTCTCTGAAATCCGTAATGACTATAAAAATTTTGCATCGATTCGCATTTCAGTTTTGGGTTTTCGTCGATATTTCATTGCAGTGATTTCATAGGAATAAACACTATAACAAATCTATTTTAAACTATTAAATTATTTTAAAAGAGAGGCGTCAAACTTTAAAAATTTCTTGGATCACGTTGAAAGAGGATTTGTACCTCTTTCAACTTTTCTTTTTCTTTTCTTCTTCAAATATTCCTAACACCAGTGACAGCTCATGACCTCAATAATAATAACCACGTTACACAAACGAGAATTATACCACAGACTAAAATATCCTGTTAGTTTAACTTACTTTCTTTAAGAAATATTCGTCACTTATGTTAATAAATCTTTATTCTCGGGTTACTTACATATCACTGAGACGATAGAACTGAAAATACAAAATTACTATGTGCACTTCAGAAAAGCATAACCGTTCAAACATTACTGTTCAAAAAAACCTCTGTTGTTGCCAGTCGGTAAAATATATTAAAAAAACCGTTTACAATCCTAAACGATCATTCTACATTGTGGTGTTCCTCCTTTTTATCTAACAACTAAATGCAGAGGAAACTAATGAACAGCTAAGCGCATAATTTCTTAAATTCGGTAACAGAAACATAAAACTCACGAAGGGTTAATTACCCTTTTATTGCTCAAAATATATACAGTTAGCACTTTCCTCAGGGCGTACAGCACAGCCTACACTTGAGCTTAAACTCAAACGTGTAAGAAAGGAGAACTTAACTAATGCTTAGCTAAAGAGATGTAGCCGAAGCTAACACATATCTAACTAGTTAGCCGCTAAATATCGAATTAGCTAGAGAAGCTATCAAGGGCCCGTAATACGGACGAGCGTAGTAACAAATTAGAGAGATGTGGTCAAAAGGAGAAAGCGCGTTAGTCAGTAACACTGATTCTCTCTCTCGAAGTAAGTGGAACTTCGACTTAAATACTACCCCTACTCATATACATTAAACGTAATTCTAAAAACACATTCTGGTAGGAAATTGTAAGCTGAAATTAGGATAGATGGGAAAGGAGCTTCAACTTAGAAATAACTGCTATAAACTTAGGATAAACCTTACAACATGATCATTTGAAGACGACTGGGTATGTAAGCTACTAAGACATGGAGGTTTTCAATAATTTAACAAATCAGAATATGCTTATTCGATTTTTGGCATGCAATTCTTTGCTGAAAAAATAAAGAAGAGCCTTTTTTGAAATGGCTGATTACTGGAGATGAGAAGTAAATACTGTGCAATAATGATAAAAGAAACATTTTATGGAGATGAGTCAAAAAAACCTTCTGCATCGAAAGGGCGCCTGCATGTCCCAAAAGTAATCCTTTGTGTATTGTTTGACCATTAAGGAAATGTATACTATAAATTGTTGCCACTAAACATATAATACGTTACAAAAAATATCCCTAAATGGCAGGTTTTAAAAGCAGAAAACGAAGCAAAGCTCGGCACCACATTTCGATGAATGTCATTTGAAAATTTTATTGAGTATGGTTGAGACATTTTGCGCCATTCTCCATATTCACCACACTTTATCCCCTCGGATTTTCATCTCTTCAAGTCTCTTAAAAAAAAAGTCTCCAAAGGGCGTTGAGTTCATTTCTCTGGAGTCAGTTCAAAAGCATCTTAATAACTCCTTTGCAAATAAATATAATGACTTTTTTAAGAAAAGAATTTTCGAGTTGCCGGAGCGATGGCAAAATATCATAAAACAAACTGGTGCTTTTGTACTCCAATGAAATTTTACGTTTCTGCATTGCCTCATCATAAGAAATTGCAGAACCTTCTGCATAACACAAAATTTTCGAATATCATTTCTAAGAGAGAAATATGCAAGTTTAACCGCGTTAGTTCGAATTTTCTTAGTGTGTACTACATACAAAAAACGAAAAAACGCAAGTGCAAAGAGGAAAGTGCTAACTGTATATTTTAAGGGAATCAGTGATTCACTTGATTCGTATTTGCCATTCGTATTTGCCGGAATTGTCTAACACTAACAATGACTGATGGGTAAAAATATTAATTTATTTAATCTTTATTAATTTATAATTATTAATTTTTTATTAATTTATGATTGTTATAATGACAGCAACATAGAGTTATTTTGGCATTTTATAATAAAATTTCTTTACAAATTTAATTTACAGTTATAAGTATTGTAGAGTCTTCTTGTTCTTTTGAAGAGTATACATTGAGCATACCCTACTAAAGAAGAAGTAGCGAATTTTCGCTATGTCTTGAAAGAAAACACATGATTGTAGACGAAGATTATAACAATCTTTTTATTTTACTAAACAGAAGCTGCACTCACTGAGTGCTCATAAATTAACCACCATTTGTGGCTAAGTAACTTGAACACAAAATAATATGACAATCACAATAAATTAAATTTTAGCTACACGATTGTCTCCTACTCAATCTAAACCTCTTAATCGGCTACATGCAGCAAAGCCGGGTCTAGAATATCAATATAAATTAACGTAAGCGGCTAGCACCAAACATTCAGCTACAGAGCTAATTTTGAACACGTGGCATGATTTTTTTCCTTTTGTAAACTGCAACGGTATTAAAAGAATATTGTTAGAAAAAAAGTAGACTTGACAACAAAAGGTTTCCAGAATATAACTGTAGTTCTTTGTTATAAATCCTTCCTTAACCTAACGTAACTTCCAAAACAATCTTAAAGAAATCCAAAATACACCGTAAGAATACATAAGCAGCTCTAAAGTTGTTTGGGTGTTATTTGTATGTTTATCGTTTCAGTCTTACGAAGAAAAACATGTTTACCTTTTGATGTTTGTTTCAGTTTTGGAAAAATTCTTATAAAGAATGATAACAAAATTATTTTTTCTTAGAATGTCAGTTTTAGGATATGTTTGTGTTTACAGAAATGTTGAAGAATTTTTCGAGATAAAATTGGAATAAATCTGTAAGAGTGTGTGCCGCAATTGAAGCGGATCGAGCTTCCATTTTCACAATTATCATTAAAAATGTCCTCACGAAATATATAGATTATATTTATCAATATTACTTCAAAAACTGATTTTCGTTTGGAAATCTGAAAAATATTATATAAATGCAAACCAAATAAAATTTTGAAAAAATTTGAAAGGATTCATATTTTAAATTCGCAAAACGAAATTAATAGCCCTTCTGGGCTAATGCCGTTTGAGCTAAAAATAATATAACCTGAAGTTAACGTATACGTATTAATCAGTTTTCTAAAGGAAGGGGGATCTTTTAAAAACAGATATTAAGAAAAAAAATGAGAACTGCTGTCTAGGAATAATATATATTCTGATTTTCTTCATTTAATTTACAAAAAATTCTTTTTGGGTTTTGTAAACAGAAAGAGAGCAGCGATTGAATAATAACAAATTTTGTTCTTTTGTTTCTTAAATTTTTAAAGTTAAAATGTGTTTAGACACATTCGAAAGATGAGCTTAAGAACAAACATAACCTCATTCCAAAGGAAAAGATATAGGTTCAAAACTGCAAATATATTTTCCTACTTTTCTGCAAGAAAAATAATGCAAGACAAGTCGAATCCCTTGGAATCTCTACTCAACTACTACTACTATTTTATAAACAGAATTCCTGAAGAAGATTTCACATGAACATTTATAAAAAAATTTATTCTGTTGCATTTCTGCGTGCGAAATGATCTCATTTTCGAAGAAGAATTTTGCACGATGTTTATGCACTCTTTACTAGTACGAAGATTTATTGATGCGTAATTATTTCTTGCAGTAAAAAGTTAGAACATCATTATCAAGTTTTTGAATTTCACAGAAAATATCCACCTTTCATTACCAAAGATACCTAAACATTTTTGCTATCTTTTCTTCCTAAACATCTTCCCTCATACTTGCTTCCGAAGCATTCAAGAAAACCTCATTAAAATGCAAATGTAAGATCAAAGGTGTCGGCACATCGTTTCAATATTTTATTTTTCTAAATCTGTATTTCGATTAATCTTACTTTATATGTGTATACAGTGGTTTGTACCAAACCATGAGTAATGTATATATATATGTAAATTGCTGCATATTCAGTTGCCTGCGATGAATTTAAGCAGCAAACATTTTCTGAGATTATTTCTTCGCTGACAACGAGATCTTTAGATAGCAAATAGGAAAAAAAGGGAGGAATTTGTGCATTTTCGAGTGGATTAATTCAAAGCAATGATATTTTAAAAACATATTTTCATATTAGAATATGATAGATTAAATTTCACTCATGCATTGCATTTTCTCTCTCTTTGTCTGTCTTTATTTCTTTCTCTCTTCCTGTGTATACGTACATACCGTATTTCATAGCAAATTTGTCCCCTTCGCTTTTCAGCCCAAGTTTCTGAAAAGTTTAAAAATATTTACTCAGTTTTCTCCTTTCTCATTGCGTTCACGGACAGGGCTCTGCTAAATTTTAAACCGAATTCGAACACGTAGTGATTACTCTCGTCTTAGTGACAAAAACAAACCCTCGCATATTGTCCGCGAAGGTGATGCCAAATTTTCCATTCTAAGTGCTAAATTAAAAACTAAATCATCACATCGAAGATTAAACTAATCAAATTCAGACTACGATTTCGCCGAGTTGGCTGCATATTGACTTTCCCTTATTAATTATGATCCATTTCAGAGGCGGCTCAGAGAGTAGCACAGACAACAATAAAAACAGGCGAGCTTCAAGTTATAGGAAAGCAGAAAGAAAATATATCATATTAGATATTGTAATGTTATTATTATGTTGTTATCTTAATAAAAGGCAGGATTTTTTTAAAGAAATATTTTTGTGACAGTTACCTGTAGTTTATCTCGGATAACTTTTCATTTGTTACGTTCTTATTGCTACTACCCGCCGCTGAGCAGGCATTCGACCATCATCCAGGATTATTACCTACTCATCAGAGGGGATCTTTCTTCGGCAAAACTGCAGCCAAGAGCTGGATGACAGAACAGACTGCATTATTATGTTTCTATAGCAAATAATAAAATGAGCAAATAAGGTTCTTGAGAAAAGCACATGCTTTCAATGCACAGACATCATTATCGTGCTATTTTGAAATGAACGGAGTATTGCATTATATAAGGTTGCGACAAATTATTTGTAATATAATATAAATGTACAGTTCAGTTCCAGATGTACTTCTAAATTGCACAATATACGTATCAATGTTAAAATTGAAATGATAATAGATTAAGTACTTTATTGTAGACAATAAACATGCAATTAGATATAAACGCAATGAAATATAAAAATAAGGGAAAATCATATGCATGAAGCAAATAGGACTAATATGACTCTGGTCCAAGTTCACAACATACTATAGACATAGAATTTGTATGCGTGTTACATATATGTGTGCGGATTATTGGATGTTGGCCAATTATTATTATATGCTGCAAATTGGAAAAAATAATCCATTTACATACATAATAGTACAGTTACATATACAAATAGTAAAACTTCTATATAATAAATACGTACATAACACAATATGTTCTTACGTTCTTACTTCGGAATTACGCGTAATCTCCCACCTCGATTTTCTTGGGATAAATTTAGTAAAAAAATCTGATGTGTACACCACATGACTTCCTTGTACGGAATATTAAATTATATGCATTTTTTCTCTCATTTCATTTAAACTTATTGGATTGAATTAAATCTACTTCGTCGATAGCGCATAAACCACAATAGAATAAATACACTCTTTAAAATTCACTATATTTGTTTACCGTAACTGGCGCAAGGTTCACTAAACACAGTTACATTTCATTCATTTTGTAACTCAGAATGCACAAAATTTATATCATCTGAAGAATTATCTAATCGTTGCCACATGTTGTATTAAAATACTATAATAAATCTCAAACAATGTATAAAAGAAATTAAGCACAAAAAAAAAAAAAAAAAAAAAAAAAAGAAAAGAAACAGTTGGTACTTTTCCGTTTCGCCGGCGCAAATCTCGCCAAGCAGACTTTATTGGCGACAATATACAGTATACACATAAAAAATATTAAAAAAAGGTTAGTTCTAAGAATTCTTTTTTTGAAGGCATAAACATTTTAATATCGCTTAAAATTTTATAAAAAGCCAATAAATAAAGACAATAAATTTGTGAAAAGACATTAATTTAAGAATTTACTATGCTTTCATGGTTCAACATCCTGATTCGCCGGTTCATATCACGTGACCCCAAAAGATCTCATCTCACGTAAACTACTCTACAAAAATCAAATGCTCTCAGTAATTATCTACATTAATTTCAAGTTAAATCTTAATTTGGAACACAAGTTTAAATGCAAGAAATATTCCAATTCTTACGAATAGCTTACTCAGAAATTATGTAAAACTGCAGTGCTTTACTTCGCTAATGCATTCTCATTAGAATTGATGAATTTAACCCTTGACTTTACCTTTTCTATATTTTCGGCTTCGGGTAAGCGCTGTGATTGCATCCTAATTGACTTAATTACCGAAAATGGCCTTAGACATAAAACTGAACTATGTGATAAAAATTCTATGTAATTATATGCCAGTATTAAAAGAAACAATCAATCTGATAAGAAAAAGCTGCCACTTGTTTTGAAAATGAGGCGTAAAAGGTTACCAGCGAGAATATTCCGTTTGGCATCGGTTGTACCATTATTGGCGACTTTATCGCTTGCGCCAGCAAAACGGAAAAGTACCAAATAGTTTTTCACAGATGATTCAGTATTTCTCATTCAATTAATTCAGTTATCACTTCAAGACAAGGCAAAAATACATAAAAACTCAATATATCTATAAAAGAAGGCGTTTTCTTTGTTGTTGCGAAACTTAGTTTCTCTAGATTGGCAACAAATCCGCTATTTTGCCAAGTTTGAAATGTAAACAAACATGACCGCCATCGCAAACTCAATTAGACTCAGCTGCACTTGAACAACTTTTAAATTGTTCTACAAATATTGCATGCAGATTTACTATAGGCGTAAAAACCTTACCCGGAAGATATGAACACATAATTCAATCATTTTTAAAGCAAAAAATGCGCAACTTATAAACATATAAGTGTAAAGAAACGGAGATCACTGAGCCGGTTAACAGAGGGGATATATATATACATACATTTATATACGTTTGGTGTGGCCGATTGTAACCAAAATACGAGATGCACATTTACATATTATAGCAGTCCTATATACAGATTTTCAACGTTCTGAGTTATGCGAGATACGTACATACGTACAGACGCCACGAAAAATTCTCTTCAGAATTCATTTTAAATAAGTTTTATAACTTTTTTTGGGGAAACGAGTCTTTTATTGTCCTTATATACAGATGTCATGCAAAAACATCGTTAAATCGCATTCGATAGCGGTCAAAATATATATTTTCGTTGAAATATGATGCCTGAAAATTTTTGCGATTACAATACTTCCTTTTTACTTCGTACAAGGACGTAAAAAGGGGCAAGAAAATACACGAGGAGCTACGGTATTTTCAAAGATTAGATGGGAAAATTAAAATTTAATCCCATTAGGATTTTATGGAAAAATTTTGAATAGAAAATTAGAATTAAGATTGTAAATGGCCGTAGAAGATAACGAAATGCCCTTCCAATGTAGTCGAATGTTAAACAAAAGTAAATAAAGGAAGTATACCTGAGCGTTTGTTGTACAGCCATAAATACAGAAAGTTATAATTGCGTGGTTAATTTGTTTCAGAAGAACAGAAGGAATTACTTATACAATCAAAGATTTTCCATCTTGTTTCTATGGAAAATTATTATCGAATTATACATTTTAGAATGCTTGAAGAGTATAATAATTATTCTTACCATTTGCGGAAACAATAATAATAAGTACTACATACAGTCACATAATTCATATCAATGGTCTCAAATTGGTGGCCTCCGAAATATCTTTATGCTGCTCGCGAAAACATTTCAGTAATATGTTTGCTTCAAAGATTTGAAGATTTTAGTTATTTGAAGTCGGAATTTATATATTTTCATTTCTATTAAACAGGAAAGTGAATAACTAGAAATCTACAAATGGAGCTAATTAACTTAATATAGGATTTAAACATTTTCGAAGATGCAGATTTTAGTTTTTATTCGTATTTATCAAAAAATACATATGCTCTGTTTACGAATTTTTGCACTAAAAATTATCCCTTTGTTTGGGAATAAATTTATTTGTGAATACACAGTTTCGCAGTTGAAGATTAATAAGAAAATGACATTTTTTTCTATTACAATACTTTCTTCTTACTTCGTACAAGAAACTAAAATTTAAAAGAAATAAAGAAAATCTTCTGTATGGATTTCGATTTAATGTCATACTTAAGAAATAGTTAAGGATTTCTCTGCTCTCGTTGAGCAGCGCGGGTACCACTCTGCCGTTAGATTCACTCCTGCTAACACAACGTTTTTCCTTTTTTTAGCTTTATTATTTTTAGCTGGTTTCCAAAGATTTAGGAAAGCTCACAAAAATAGCGATAACGCGTTCATAAATAAGCTAACCCATACAAAATTTGAATAACTTGCCAAATAAGTGTTATTAAATAAAACTGCAGTATGCAAATTAGTGGCGCTGCAATCGTAATACGTTATCGGCGAGGAGCATAAAATTGCACATTTAAAAACAATCCTGCAAATTTTGCTGTGATATTGAGAAAAGAAATCTGAGATAGCCAATGCGTAATAATGATCTGCAGGCATCATTTTCCAGAAGAACAGCGATGAATAGCTATTGGGAGACTAGAGACAGGATAAAGTCAGACAGAAGTGACCAGATGGCTAAATGTGAGTCCTTCTGTGGTTCATATATTTTAGCAACAATGTCTAACCACAGATTCGGCGTCCAGGAGGTTCAGGCAAGGACAGCCTACCGTTACTATGAACGCCGATGACAGATGCTATTTTTATGCGCATGAAAGAATAGAACCTCAACCCTGACTCATCTCAGATCCTCTCCTGCTGCAGCCATTAGAAGGTTAGTATCAGCGTCAGCCTTGCGTAGAAGGCTTCACGAAGGAGATTTGTATGTGAGCGACAAGCCATCTACGTTCGGCTCAAGTCACGTCATAGAAGAGAACGTTTGAAGTAGGCACGTCAACATACCAACTGGAAGGCTGATCAACGGCTGTTCTCTTTACGGAAGAGTCCAGGTTAAGACTCCAAAGTTATAGTAGGCGTTATTTGATTTGGAGTGATACTGGAACCTGTTATCACCTATCAAACATCCATGAAAGAGATGCATACAGAGAAGGCAGTGTCTGTGTTTGGAGTGGTATCAGTTTGTGAGGACTCACAGACTTCCATGACTTGCCACGTGAAACCTTGAATGCTCTAGGGCTATAGGGCTCCAGGGCATCCTTGATCCTTATTTGTGCCCTTATGCCGGGGCAATAGATGATGATTTTCCTGCTACAGGACGACAACGCTATACCGCATTGGGCTCACATCGTGAATGATTAACTTCAGGAGCAAACAATTCAGCGCATGGAGTGGCCAGCTCGATCATAGGGACCTGAATCCTCTCGATTAAGTTTGGATTGATTAAGTTTGGGTTGCTTTAAGAATACGTATATCTGCTCATTTTTCTCCTCTTCAGACCTTTGCCAAGCTACATCCGATATGCTGATTTTATATGTATGCTAATTTCTATAATAATACAACTATCTGGTAATTTCTTTTCGTGTTATACCTTACTATGTGTTGTATGCTATCAGTGAGTTTTTATTAAATTCTACATGTAACTTTTTGCGTAATCGACGTTTTTGAATATTTATTTAAAATATTTGTATATTAAAAAAGAAACATATTTTTAGAATTTCGGATAGAGCAGTTGTCACATATTTTTTTAAAAATTCGCTCTATTATTTCTTTGCAAACTATCTGCTTAAAGATGAGCTGTCATAATAAAGTATATATTAATTTTAATGATTATAGATGGTGTCATTTCATAAAAATATTTAATATATTTAATTAGACATCTCAAGATTTTAATAACTATTATTAAATCAATCGGATTAAAAAGTACAAAAATGTTTTTTTAAGAACGGGGTGCTAAGGGATAATAAGTATTGTATTTGACGTGATGGCAACACGTTGCATTCACATATCCGAATCTGTGAGTCAAAATCGAAAGATAAATATTTAACATTTTGCTGATTGGCAACTGTCTGGTGCACCGGAGATAAAAGCGTTTTATTTCGAACATCATCACTATTATTAATCACTTTCAAGTCTCCGAATTTGTTGATAAAAAATTCGCTGAAGTTTTACAAAACGTGAAATATATTAAAAGCAAATTCGAAATTCAAAATTCACCTTTTGATGTGCCTATGTTCAATGGAAAACTATGTATATAAAATCGTTCGGTGGCTCTAGGTGGCATCATTTTTTTACAATGCAAGGAACATACTATATACATACATACAAATTGTATATTATTTAATTCTTTTTAAAAACTAATTTACTGCAATGATATTTGGTGGCGACAGTTTGAAAAATGATTTAGACACAAAATTGATATGGACAAAAGTTTCAGCTGTTTAAAATCAATAACGTCTCTGATGCTAAAACTTCGTTCATTCTTATGGACATTATTAACTTATTATGACAGTAAAACAAAGAATGCATAAACCCGGCATAATAACATATCAAATAATATACAGGCTGACTTGAAAGTATCGTACATTAAAATTTTAAGAATTGTAGAATTCCAGAATAGATGCTATTTACAAATGTTTTCATTGAATGACATATATATAATGTCGCAAGTAAATGCAGGCGAATTATAAGATGAATTCTGTAAATAGAATATTGAGCCCATTTTTGTATTATGAAAAATTAGTTTTACTTATAGTACAGTGATTATCTTATCCACTTTAAATAAAAGCCTTTCCTTAAGTTATATTTTATTATCGATTGTGACGACTCCACAAAGCTTTAAGGGCGGAGTACCATCTCAGGTATTTATATTGTGAAAACACCACTCACAAAAATCAATCCAGTATCGAGCGGAAAAAACTAGTCTATGTGTATCCTTTCCCGAAATTCCCTATTTAGTTTAGATCGATGCGAATCGAATGATGTCTAGTGAGGCCATCGGTTTTTCCATGAACAAAGCACAGTATTGAAGTTTGCAAGTATTGCAAAAACTTGCAATGAAATCCAAAAGCTGATTGAAAACAGTCAAGAGGTAGATGATTTGTACTAATAGTAATGAGCTCTGGATAGTGATTTTGTGTATTTTGGTTTGAAAATGTATTGTTTAAAATAGCTCGGTTATCCATTAAAGTAAGTATGCATTTAGTAATACAAATCGGAATAAACTATCTTAGTAAGAGTACTCGCCTTTTTTGAGAGGTTCTGAACTAAAAAGTGACAAAATTGAGACAGGTTATAACGTTTATTTTAACTTAACTAACAAATTATTTTTAAGTTACAACAGACGCTGGAAAATGTGATCACGGTTAATGTTATTATACGGATATTGTCCGCTTAGTTGTTCACAAAAACATGGAAAATAAATAGCTTATTGGCATCAGCGATTCAGTTAATATAATTAAAGAATTATGGAATAAATTTTCTAAATTAAAGCAATTTGTCCAGATAAGGTCAAAATAGATTATAAAGACTGCCAAATTTCAGAAAAATGTCGCCAAGTAAGGGATCATGACGTCAGACTGCGTGCTTCCGATTTTATTCAACAATTAAAATTAGGCCAAAAAAATTAGTATGTTTTAGAGATTGAATAAAACTCTATCAATTTTGAGTGTGATCAAATGCAGGCCCCTCTTCTTCAGAAGTGAAAATATATCTGAATTTTGTCCTTCATCCTCAAAACGAAAACAAAAGAGAAATAAAAATGACTTCATTTTTGCATTATTAATTTTTGTAAGCTTTCAGTTACCGGTATCTGACTTAGAGTTTGCAACTTCGCTATCAGTGCCTTATCCATAAATATCTGCATCACCACAACAAAGTTTGGGACTCAAACCGGGCCATCATTTGGGGGGGGGGAATTATGTACGCATTCTTTTAAAATGAGAGCCACAGATTCTGCAATGCAAAGATTTCTGTCGGTGGAAAACTTAAATGAAATATTTTCGCTCTTGAAGATTTGAGATTCATTTATGTGAAACCCTACAAGCATCATACTTACAAATTGAAATTTTAATTTTTTTCACACATTTAAACCACGGCACTGATAAATTTTTATAAGCTTATATAATATAAATAGAAAACTGAAAATCACTTAAACATTATGAATGACAATTGGTTGCACATGACCAGTAACGTAGTTAGAGGTTTTGCCACCTAGTATGATCTATGATTTTGTCGCCTCTCCTGATATACAGATGAATAACAAAAAATGTCAAAATGACATATAGAGAAATAAATTTAAACACAATGCGTAGTTTTGGAGAAAACTTTTAATCACAAGATTTGAAAATTATATTATTATTTTGCTTGAATTTTGTTCCCAAACTCTTCGATGATGACATTGCAGAGATCTATTTGATTGCTCCAAATGCTGTAGTGTAGACAATATAAAAAAATATTTTTTAAATGCAAAATAAATATATGCAGTTCTGAAATAAATTTTAAACGATTTTTATTTAGAAAACGTTTCTCGCAACCGGTAGCGCTTACTGCAGTTGTGAGGGAAGTTCGACCTTGTATTATAATCTTTGGAATTTTTTTTTTTTTTTTGAAAATACTAGTTTATTTTTGTACTAGTTAGTTATAAACTGTAATAACTAAATTATAAACTGTAATAACTAAATTATAAACTGTAATAACAGTAAATCTAAGTAGTTATAAAAGTAAGTAGTTATAAACTGTAATAACTAGTATTAACAGTTTATAACTAGTTAGTTATAAACTGTAAAAATTCAAAAGGACTGGGTTTCCAATTTTTTGTTTTGTGTTTCCTAATAATAGAAACGAAACTGTTGAAATACATCCCTCTTAACCATGAGTTCTTCTTTATTAATATCATTGTAAGGTAAATTTTAATTTTATAACAGTTATGTTAATTTCGAAGTCCTTTCCTATCAGTTCTTGTTTCCACTTACAACTGCCTACCAGAATGAGGTTTTAGAATCGCGCTGAATGCAAATGTGTAAGAAGAAGTATTTAATGGAAATTTCAACTAACTTCGATAAAGAGTGCTAGGAATCCTTAGTAATGCATGTTTGTCTTTGGGCTTTGTGAGAGTGGGCTTTGTAGCGCACTCTTGAAGCTGTTACGTTCGGCCGTATTATTACGTTACTTTTGATATTCGACGGCTAGTTTAAATTAAAGGGCCAACTACGTTAGATACTTGTGTTTAGCTTCGGCTAAGTCTCATTTAGTTAATTATAGTTTAGTTTCCTGTTTCTTGTTCTGAGTTAAAGGCAGAGTAGAGGCTTCCTGTAAGCCCGAGATGGAGCCAACTGTGTTTCTTATTTGAGTGATATAAAGGGTATTTTAACCCTTCTCGAGTTAGTTGTTTGAACTCAGCATTAAGTCGCTACATAGTTCACTAGGTTCCTCGACGGTCATCTTAGACAAAAGGAGTGAGGAAACCTACATTATATGTAGCATAATTTAGTTCACATTTGTAATTTTCATCCAGAAGCTTCGACGGTAATAAGAGGTATTACGAGAATATGTAACTATCCAAATTTCGTTAATTTTCAACATGTGACGCCGAGTGAAAGCTATTTAATTAGGTATGCTCATTATTCTTTAAGTACTTCGACGATCTACATGACTAACCATCACAAAATAATGTTTCACATTAAAAACACGCCCCACTTAAGAATGTGCCGTACGGAGCAAATCTCTACTTATACCTAAGCCACTGGCCATGACGTACGTCAGAAACATTTTCATGAAATGTAAATATGGCTTTAGTCAGGGAAGACTTTCTAAAATTTCGTACCAACACTTTCGTTTCGTTAAAATTTCTTACACCAATATATACGTTGTATCCACTTGCCTTGGTACGTATTGGAAACTTCATCACGTGGTACAACATTTACCACATGGTAATTTGTAAGCATTATATGGTAAATTTTGCCTCTGTTATAGGGCTTTAAACCTCTCACATAACCAGCTTCAGAATGCTGCCAATCGGTAAAACTTAAGCTCGTTGATTTTTCTGCCGAGTTTAATAAATCTGTAACTGTTTAACAGGTTAAGTGATTTAAAGCCAATAAAAGCATTTCTTATCGCAATGTTTTTTATTTTATTTTTTATTAATATAATTTTTAGATGTAAATTAAATTGCATTATCGTACACTTTTAGAGTTGATGAGAACTGTTCTTAATGCCATAGAGTAGCAACCTGATATAGAAATATTTTAATTTTTATGTTCTTATATTTTTACTCTTTAAATCTTCCTCTTTTATATAATTATCTTTACACTACTTTTAAACACATATTTCAATTCTTTGCGTGTAAGTTTTGATATTCAAAGCCTTAAACAAGCGTCAGGAATTTAACAACACCCTTAGAAGCGCATTATAAATCTATTTCTAAGCCACCTTATGCGCTAAACAAAGTTTTAAGTGCGTATAATAGCACAAGAGTCTTCAGAGATAATAAATTATGCTTTTTCTTTTTTTATTTAATGCCGTCCAAAGGAATAACTGAAACCTTTTTCTTTAGAAAGAAACAAGAATTTGACCGACTTTACCTTTCAGTATAATAGCTGGGCTTAAAATGAGAAAACACAGAAACGAAATTGGGGCAGGTTATTTGTTAAACTCGGCAATAAATGTTTTCAGGGAACATTTCTTAAATTGCTCTGTAATAATCACTAAACAAGATTAAAATCAAATTCAGAAAGAGTTTATGGGCTTTAAAAGTAATGGTTATTATCAAGTGAGCTTTGGACTCGAGAATCAGTGTGTTTGTGGGACTTCTAATTAACTTAAAATAGCCAGTAAACGACTGCTATCACTTACCCTACTTAAACGAAATATTAGACAAGGGTATCTCAAAGGGATCGGTATTGAACTCCCATGCGTGTCGATGAAACTTTAAAGGAGGTCATTGATGATCAAAGGGGGTTTCGATGAATAATCACTGGCAATTAATCGGCATAATCCAGATCCAATTAAAAATGTAAATAAAATTGATAATTTATGCGTAACGTACTTTTGTACTTTGTCATGGCAAAGAAGGTTTCAGTAAGGTGTTTACGTTTCTTGCAGGATTTTCTTACATTACAAATTATTTCATGAATTTGAAATAATTATTTCATACATTTGAAATTGGAAGGCGATTGAAAATCGAAGGCGAAGTGACAAAGGGATACGAACAGACAAAAGGGGATCAAAATTAATGGCACCTCTAGTACTAAAAAATGTAAATCGATTTTTTAAAATATCTCTTCACCATATTTTATTGCGATCTACAAAGTGTTTGAGTACAAAATGTGAGCTCGATAACTTATAAGGACCGCATATCCTCTTGTATCCCCCATCTTTTTCATTTTAATAATTTTATCGTCCAAAATTCGAGAGGGAAAAATATGCGAATCATTTAACTTCCGAAGGATGCGTTTACAGTAAGAACATAACCAATAAAAAGTAATTATGAATAAAATGCAGGTAACTGTCATAATAATATTTTTAAAAGGAACTTATATTCCAATAAGAACACATTTAATATTAACCTTACAGTATCTTATAAGATAGCTTCATTGCTACTTCCCTGTAACCTGAATCTCATATATTCTTATTGTTGTCTATGCCATTTTTTAACCCCTAAATTATTCATAAATAATTAGTTAAGGTGAATGTGCAATCAACTCTGCGAAATCGTAGAGCGAAAGTCAGTTTGCATTTGCTTCGTCCTGGTGGGTCAGTTCTTGTGTTAGACTCATATAACGTTCAAAGTTAGAATGGAACGCTTCGGAGCGACTTTCGCAGGTATTTTGAGAGGATTTGTCTTTGCTATTAAGATGAAAACAATCATTACATGAGAAAATCCATTTAAGAAAAAAAATTTGGGATGGGGGAGGGAGGTCTTTCTAGGAACGCAGTGAGGAAGAGAAAATTAAGGGAATGCTTACATTTTTTTTAATCTTGCTGGAGGAGAAGGAAATATGCAAGGAAATACTTTAGTTTAAAAATCGGTAACAAAGTTTTGACCATAGCGATAAACACTATGAAGGAATTAAATAAAAGCTTATAGAAACGAACTGAGCCTCAAGTTGTGTTTACAAACAATTTTTACATTTGTCGTAAAAGGAAAGTAGCTTTATGTTGCGCTTTATTTCTAGTGCTTTTGCTTCGACTTTAACAATCAATCGAAAAGGAATTAATGTTGCTGCTTCCTAAATTCAAAGTAAACCTATTTAAAGGAACTAAGCATAGGATCTTGAAAGCAAAATCGAAAGCAGTTGAGCTTTTCCTGAACTCAGTTGCGTACTTGAGAATATTATTTTTAAGGAATTTGTAGAGCAAAACATTGAGCGAAAGGGAAGCTGAGTATTTGCATACAACGTCCCCTTCACCGGCGAGTTCGTAGAGAAATAATCAGATTAAAATGCGAACCGCTGCTCCATCGTATGTTGGATAAGGTCACGTGATCACCACCATTCCTAATTGGGCCCCGGGAAGCAGAAAGGATCCAACTACATTAACTACGAAGTGAGGTGGGGTAGAGCGAAGCAAAAAAAAAAAAAAAAAAAGGGAACTCGATGATGATGGTGTGTAGCTGCTAACGATTTCCCTGCTCTCCAGGTCGCGTGGTTGTGTTGTTCCTTCCTTTCTCCTCTTTCCTAAATTCCCCCTGGCTTGCTCGGAACTGGAGTGTTTCTCTGAAGTGTTTCCTGGAGTAGTGATGGTATATTTCCGGAATTTTGAGAGGAAAAAAAAAGATTCTTTCGAGACATCGCTTTAAAAGCACTCGACACGTATATACCTCGAGCTGTTAATGAGTTTGAATATAATCGAGTGGTATCGATAAAAATTGGGACCTTTTTCTTTCATCGAAATGACACCGATCAGATCTGCTATTTTAAACTGCCGCGAAAGTTTAAATCGATATTTGGATTTAAATGTTACACAGGAGTTATGTTTGACTGCAAACAGTGAGTTCCCGGTTTACTGGGCTAACAACATGTAAAAATTACTATGAATCTCAGGATGATTAAAAACGCAGGGAAAAAGAATAATCCATATTATAAAAAACGCAATAATTTTATTTACAACTTACGAAGCGTTATTCACCTGGAAGATAATCTCATTTAGTTGCCGTGATTAAATCAGCCCTCAAAACAAAACAAAAATTATTATTATCAAAAATACTAAAATAAAAATTCTTAAAACACTCTGAGTTTAATTGTAGCTCAAAACGGCGCATTTTACAAAAATATTGAATGTTTTTAGTCAGATACGTCATGAATTCAATGCATTTTTATCTAAATCAGTTGGACTGAAAAGTTAAAAAATATCCTTAAGAGCTACATCTATTGCCTATAAATAGTTTAGTTCATTAATTATGACAGACAGATTAAATGTGAAAGATAAATATCTTACATTTTCCCCGTATTGTAACAGAATCGAATGAAAAGTGACAAAACTAAAATCGTGTTTGGAGACTAAAAACTATTTTGGACTAATAACGGCGAAAATTTCAAATTTTATCAAAATATCGTACATTACAAAACAATCCATTCCTTCCGTACAATGAGTTTCAAAAACCACCTCTAGGTGGCGTATCAAAGCTTCATTGAGAACATATAAATAATCTACCAAAGTTTACAAACATGCTCGATATGATGCCCAGTATTGTCTGCTACCATATGGAAGCGTAAAATCGTATATTCGACCGTTGAAAGCAGCATGAACTGGGGAATGTTACGCACATGGTTTTCTATGCTTTCTTTAAAGTCAGACAGAGATGTGATGGGATCACGATAGACCATGGCCTTGAGGTATCCCAAAAGTCGCAAGGATTCAAGTCATGGGATCTATAAGGCTAAGGTAAAGGAAACTGAATTGCCGACTGATGATTCTGTCATCCCCGAAATGGCGCGGAACACTTGTTTCACACAATGGGCGATATGTAGAGGAGCACCATCCTGCATAAAAACTGTGGTTGCATCATATTGCCTTACCTAAAGAGCCGGAGTAACGGATTGCTCTAATAATGAAGCGTATCGTTGACCGATGACGGTGCATATCACAGGCTCTGCCGCGCTGTGCTCTTGGAAAAAAATGGACCCATGAATGAAGGGGCCAGTAATGCCGCACCAACCGTTACATGCGAAGAGTGCAATGGAATTTGTTGGAAGTGATGTGGGTTTGTAGCAGCCCAAATACGGCAATTGTGCGTGTTAACGCACCTTCCATATGTAAGCGGGCCTCGGCGGTCCACAAAATGTTCCATGGCCATTCATCCTGGAGCTCAACTCGCGCAAGAAACCGGAACGCAAAAGTTTGTAGACTATCCCGATCAGCTGGTAAGAGCTGCTGTATTAGCTACAGTTCATAGGGATAGTAGCAACAGACATTTTGAAGAATCTTATAAACCGTGGACGAGGTTGGTCAACAGATGCTGAAATACGCGGAACACTAGTGCTGCCAATGGTTCGCGATCTGTCTTCCTCCGTTTGCGTCGTTACATCATCCTCTACCTGTGCTGCAACACATTTTCGTTCCCTTCCTGGCTAAATCCCCAATGTTTCCGTTTCTTCAAATTTCCTAATCATGTTTGATAGTCCTTGACTAGTGAGTGGACCTTTTCGTAACCGCTTCAAAGACCGAAATTTCCACAAAGCTTCGGTGGTAGAGTCTCCGTTTTGGCAAAACAATTTCAACAGTAAAGCACGTTCGTTAACGTCATTTTCCTTGACTTGGAAACGCGTATGACTGCGGTTTGCCTCTCGCAACTTTATAACGTTGCTGTGAGCGCACAGGATTACTATGGTTACGACATTTGCATATGCCAATAGTTTACATTGCACAACGCCATCTAGTAGTGTTTTTTGAAACTCATTTTTTCCTCGATAAAATTCCCATCATTTCATTCTGCCATTATCCAATTTTCATGCAATTCTGCTGCATAGGTTTTGCTACACACTGCTCGCAAATTTTAAGTTTAATTATGGAAACCCTGTATATTTCGGATTGAAATAAAATCTGACAAAAAAATTTAGACTTTTAAGAAAAAATACTTACTTTCATAAAGCCCATTGTGCCCGATTAAATAAATACATAACAAAATATATAACATAATTCTATCAAATTTGGTATATATATATTCTTAACAAGTACTTCTACTGCTTTTAAGCAGCTTAATTTGTTTATCCATTACAGACACACTGAATTTGAAAGATAAATATCTTTTACATTGCAAAATAGACTGGAAAAGATAAACAAGTGAAATAACGCAAAATCGTGTTTCGAGACTAATAACCCTTTTGCAATAATAACGTAAACATAAGAGGCCTAAATATCATAAGTTCTATTTATGAGGTATTTCTTCCATCTTCTTAGCATGCCTTCGTAGTGTAGTGGTCAGCACTCTCGGCGCGTATTCGAGAAGTCCGTGGTTCGAGTCCCGGCGAGGGCATCCTCATTTTTCATCTCTTCTGCTTCGAAATGACTTGTTGTCTCTACAGTGGCGCTCGAACTAAAAACAATGGCGGTGGATGATGATTTTCCGCCAGCAGGATTTGGCGATATGGTCCCCTTATCCCCAGTCGCCCTTTAAAAGTCAGAGAATATAAGGTATTTCTCCCGCCTTCAGCACGCTCGTATTTCGAGAGGTCCATGGTTCAAATCCCGGTCACGGCATTCCTCATTTTTCACCCCTTTCAAAAAATATCTGATGTCACTACATATTTTCCTGCAAAAAATATTTTAAACAGCTTCTTTTCTTAATGGCTCTACAAGTTTATTATTTACATGAACTACATATTATTATTATTATCTTAAAAGAAAAATTAAATTTTTATTTTCAGTATTATGTTTTTAGAAAGAACTCTTTGAAGGTCTTTGAAATGAAATATTTGAGATACATTATCAACACCTAGGTAGATATAATTTTTTTTTGTTTTGTTTTGTTCAGAGAATCACTTCGAATTTGCATTTGATAGTTACAAATTTATTCAAAACTTATGTGAACCTACTTTTATTCTACTAGTTAGAGCTGAAAAATTTCGAAAATGTTTTAAAACAAAAAATTCAAATTCTTAAAAATTATCGTATATTTTTTAATAAAATCTGTGCCTTAATAATTTATTTCTTCTCGGAGAAAACTTTAAATACGTTCACTCAGTATATTTACTTAAATAACATTACAAAACAAAATTTAAGGTTCCTTTAGTGGATAGAATTTTATAAAAATACACTTAAATATTGAAAAAAGCGAAAAAAACGAACGAAAATTCTTCCTTATTTACATTAACTTTTTAAACGTTTTCTTGCACCATAATCATATTGTGATAATTGCTCTGAAGTTTCAGGTTTCATTTTATTTTGTAGTTTAAATATCCGTGCTTTCTGAGTGGTTTTACAAACTATTATTTCTACTTTGAAGAGTGGAATTTCTAAAACTTTGGAAACGCCTTAAATGTATTACTGTATATCCATATTAATCTTAGAAATTTTCAGCTATGTACTTCCTTAAAACATACAACTATGCTATTGCACAATGGTTTACTTATTTTCTTAGCACTATAACTTACTTCTGTATGCCTCGTTGTATACTTTGTGAAACACGAGGAGTTGATATTATAGTTAACACGAAAAGACGGTATATAAGTGTATCTACTCTCTAATTTTCAATGAAGTTACACAAAATATGTTTAGAAGCTTTAATCCGTCCGTATGCTTATCTAAAAGCTCCTGTGAATTCAGATATCTGTAAAGCATTTTTTCAGCTAACAGACATAATTCTGAAAAGAAATTAATGCACATAATACTGTGGACATAAAAAGAGCACAAAAATTACGAAAAATACAGATGAGTCTCAGAATGTATTTAAAAGGCACTTATTTAAAATTGTGCCTTTACGAAAGGAGTTGTCTTAATTTACATCATTTATCTTAATTTACTAGTGTTTGGTACTATAAACCTAATTTGCATAAGCAGAAAATGTTATATATTTTTGGAATTAGCAATTCTCAATTTGATTTTTAAAATCCAATTAGAAAAATCTACTTTTGAAACGTTATTTTGGCTTTGCTTCCTTTAAAGATAGTTCCTAAAATTAAAATTTCAAGGAATAATTGTTTTCGAGACTGAGCGTGTCTGTCTGCATCTCATTTATCTCAATTAACCAGCATTTGATACTACAACAAACCTTAATATGTTATAGATTTTTGGAGTCAACATTTCTCACTGCGTTTTTAAAAATGAAAATTGAAAAATCCAGTTTTGTAACGTTAATTTAGTCTTACTTCTTTTGAAATTACTTCCCCAAAATAAAAATTCTACTGAACTTTAGTTTAGAGACGGAGCGAGTCTGTCTTAATTTACATCAACATTTATCTTAATTTACTAGCATTGGGAACTACAACCATAAACATGATATATATTTTTAGAATCGGCAATGTTCACTTTATTTTTTAAAATCAAAATTGAAAATTCATTTTTTGGAGCGCTAATTTGGTATTCCTTCCCTTACAGTCAAGTCCACCGAAATAAAAATTTTTACACTACTTTAGAGAAGTTGTGAATTCGAAGCATATTGTAATTTTAAACATGCTATTAAAGTTTTCTCCAAATGCCAACTTTTAATCTGCAATATGCTTCCACCCTCACGAAATTTACAGCTATGCTCCAAATTCCAACATGATATCTGCGTTTTCACCTTCCCAGAGTTGAAACAAATTACATATTTTTCTGATCTCGCACTGAATCGAGGAGAGAAGCGTACTGTAAGCGGAATTCAAATTCGACGTCAAGCTTGATACAGCGTCTGGGGAATAATCGTAATCCTCTTACGGCATATAAAGGGCGCCGAAACGAAGACGAAAAACGAATCCGCCCACCGAAAGTGCACCTGCGGCCTTCTTAGCCCTCCCTGCGTGGAATTCGAATCATTTTGGGATGTTGACGATCATATCCCAGAAGAGCTATACATGCATGTACGAAAGTCGTAGGTTAAATAAAACATTGAAGCGTTCTTCGATGAACTTTGGCATTTACCAGTTTCTGAAGGCGTTATTGGATAGTCTTTGTTATAATTTACGTATACGCGCAATAAAGATCTTAGAATCACGGTTTTGATTTTTCAGTCGCCTTTGGAGAGGAATGTCGAACTTTTCCGACAAGTGCCCCATGTCATGTGTTACTTAAAAGAGCTGTAAGTAATACATTATTTATCCCTTCTAAAGGGATTACGTTTGTTTCATTGACGTGTTCCATTGTTCATTTCATATCTGTAATTCAAATCATAATTTATAATTATGAAATTTCCTACAAATTAATTCAAAAACGCTGTGAAATGCGTAGAATTAAAATTTCAAGTGCAAAATAAGCAACATAGAAAAAAAGGAAAACCATCAGTCATTACTTCGACGTTTCCGTGAATTTGGAGAAAAGACTCCAGACGAATATCCGAGAAAGATAAGTACTGTTTCTAATATTTAAAAAAATAAAATCATTGGTAACAAGAGAAGATCTACAAATGGAGAAATCAACTGCAAAGTGTTTAAATACATATGCAGCAACAACAAATAAAATAACGAACCAAGAGTTAAATCTTCAAAAAGCTAAAAAACATTATGCTTATTAGCTTTTACCAAGGCATGTGGTTCAACGCAGAACAATATCCAGAATCTTGTCCGAAAGCTATTTAACACGAGGTAAATGAAAGTAAACTGTGATCCTTAATTAAGTACGGGTTTATCTTTATGACTGAAATAGCAACAAAAAAAAAAGAAGATTTTTACTTATTATCAAAAAACAAGAGAAAACAATTGCAAACCCGGTTCCGTCATTGGAAAAAAGTTTCAGTAAGAGGTTTATGATTATCGCAGGATTGTCTTAAAATGTGAACTTAAAAGTAAGAAGAGTGGAAGAAAATATTAAAACCAACCAAATGTACGATCAACATCATATCGTTACAAAGAATCAACATCACATCGTTTTTATAACAGAAAGTTGTAACGATATGATGACTGATGTCATTACTCATAACATTACTCATAACTAAACTTACCGTAATATTTTCTGGTCAAACAGGAACAAGTCTTAGAAAACCCTTGGGGGTCAATGAAATTTTAAAGGGAGCCAATGATGATCAAGGGATTGATCGGGGAATCGACACATGAATATGCACCCGTAATAGATCGGCACAATTACGATTCCATTGATTGAAAGATTGAAAGATGCATTTATGAAATTAAAAATTAATGGTTTTTTTGTTGTAAAGCCGTATCATGTAGTAAGGAAAATATCACGAATTAAATGTAAAAGTAAAAATACTCTAAAATTATTTAATCTATTTTAAAAAATCAATACTTATTTTAAATATATATTTTTCTCATGCACTAAGTTGAAAAAGAAACGCTATAAGAAAATGAAATGAATGCATAAAAGAAAACACAAAAATACGAAAAATGCAAAATTAGAACGGAAAACAAGAAAAAGGTGAATATCTTTGAACGAGAGTATTTAAAAATTGAATTAAGCAATTTTATGCCAAATATTATAAGCGTTATATCGATACATCCAGAGCAACCAAGTGGTTGATCAAAATCGAACTTTTATGTAACCAGAATTTTTTTTTTTTTTTTTTTTGTTCCTGAATTATTTTTTTTATATTTATAAAATTAAAAATAATAATGCAGAAAACATTAAAACATTAATACTTAACGCAGAAGCCATTAAGTATTATTCTCTAAACCTTTGTTCTTACTCTTAGGCTGTCTTATTCTTAGGCTATTGTCCTATTCTTAATCTACGAGTAATTCGTTAAGTTATCTGTGGATAACCACTAATCCACAAAATCCATATATATATATATACATATATATCCATTCATAACATCCAAAATATGTTTTGGATCACACCGGCACAACATTGAGAAAATACTCACAACAGAGAATCAAACGTTCTGGGATAAAGTACATAAGACTAAAAAATGTAAATAAATAAGTTAATAGAATATAACAGGAAGTTAAAAGGAATTTTTAATAACTCAACTGTATCTTATTATTAATAAGTTGTTTGTATTTATCACTAGTGTAAACTTTCCTTAAAATGTCTTTGTTATTTTTAACTTCTGTGTAGATTTTGCGACTTTTTAAAGTTTTACGGTTGGTTCAGCCGTTCTACCTCTTTTTTCAGACCATATGATGATCATTATTGAAAATACTTCGTCGACTGATGCCTATGTTCCTGGCATGCTTGAAATGTATCCTATTATTTGAATAAGATTGGACAACGAAATTTCTTTTTTCTTTTATAAGAGTGAGAAAATGTACACATTTTTCTCATAACTTTTTGGCCCACCAGCGGCCGAGCGGTAAAGTCGCTGAACACTGGTAGTTCGGTCCGAGGTTCGAATCCCGCGAACGGGCTGCCTGCATGGGCGTTTTCGTGGTTTTCCCCATGTGTAACGTGTATACGAGCCACTTTCCCTTAGAAAGTCCTCCACGAAGGCATCCCTTCCCTTAGGCAAATAGCCCTCGAGGCTTTGCCATAATCACACACACACACATAACTTTTTGTTTTCCAAATTTCACAATTAACTGATCAAAAGATCTTTCGCAACCATGAATTAAATGCATTTTTAATTAAATCAATCAAATTAAAAATTAAATATATAATATTTCTATGAATTACTTTAACTGCCTTCAAGTAGTTTAGTTTATTATTTAATAACAGAGAACTAGATACGAAAGCACAATATAATACGTGTTTCTTCTGACGGCAATTGACTCGGATGAAAAGTGAGGTAACGCAAATCCTGTTTCGAAACTAATATCCCTTTTGGGCAAAAATAACTCTTGCAAATAGAGAAGCATAAAACAACTAACCGAAATATCTTTGTTGGTTTACAAGCCAGACGAAAATGTTTTAAAACTTAAATATCTGACACATGAAATTCTGCACAGATTCAGATATTTTATATAAATACCCTTTACGAGATATTCATTATATTACAGACATTTCGTATCATGGGTAGAAAATAATTACGAAATTAAGAAGCTAGAATGCTTACTGTTAATCAGAACTGCCATGCATAAATGTTAATCGAGTTCAGTGGTCCATAACATTAAATAAAAATAATTATATTGAACTAGTGTATCATTCAAATGTTAAAGTCTCATTAATAGAAACTTTAAGTTTCTGAATAAAATTTCTCCTTTTTTTGGAAGAATTTATTCAAGGCATTTTTTATTTAGAGAGAGTAACCCGAGAATAATGCTGTGATTTTAACTCATTTTTAAAGACGAACTATTGGCAGGTTGTGCTAACACGTTCATTTCCCAAGACGGTGGTTTGAAAGGAAAAGATATATTCCTATCAGTCACGAAGCCTATTTCTTCCGCTATTGGATTTCTTCTTTCGGGATTCATCTTGAAACTCTGATTTCAAATGAAAAGATTCAGAATCTTGCTCATCCGAAGAGAAGAAAGAATACTGCAATTGAAAGCATAACATCTGTAAATATTTCCTCGAGAGAGGATCGAAAGATAAAAATTTGTTTGATCTTGGTATGTATGTTATGCCATTAAAAACGCTGAAAAAGAGACATTAAAACTTGTGAGGATTTATCTGTTTATTTTTAACTAATAGTTAAATATAAGTTCAAATACTTTTCTGACGCACTCTTTTCACCCACACTTTTCATGGCAGAATGTAAATGAGATAGCGAGTTTTTGATCTGATTAATAGAAGTGCTATTTAAGCCAAGGTTTCGCATGTTAAATTTTAGAGCGTGTTCTGCCTACTTCAGGCCACGTTGTACAGTGACTTATTAGCGATTTGATTTTCTGGCGTTGAGTGCTTCTTGTCATTAGGCTTGTCTCGTCGGTTTTCTACAAAGCAAAGTCTTTCCTGAGCATTACTTTATCTTGTGAGCCGTGATGCCAATTTTTCACATTTGATTTAGCTTTCGTATTTAAGTCAGAAGTGTTGGCTCCTGTAAGCCAAAGTTGGGCCATTATTACTTCTTTATGTTCAAATAAAACGTTCGTATACCCTTTTTCTGACTTTTGTTTTGTTTTACTAGATAGAAGATAATTGTTCAATAGTCCTTTTAAAGTCCTTAATTTATGCTTCCTAACAATACAAAACTTTACAAACTGTTCCCAGAGGATATGCCAATCAAAACATGTCAGTTTTTATATATAATTTTTGATAAAAAGATACTAGATTAATTTCGCTGAGAATATAAATTATATGAGGTTTGTAAAAAAAGCACTTTCAATTTATATTAAAGAGAATTCAATTAATATTAAAGTAACTTGAAAAAATTCTGAATGTGCTTAGGAATTAACAGTCGCTCAATATATTTTATCAATACAGATTATCCATAGATATGGCTCAGATGTAACAGTGAAATACTTTAGAAAATATTAAATGTATTTAGACTAACATTGGATTCTCGCAGATCTTCTCCGTATTTGAAAAATGAAAATATAAAATGGAATTCTGTAAAACTATTGAATTTTTTATATCACGAATTAAATTAATTTTTATTTAAATCAATGCAATTCGAAAGTACAAAAAAATAACTTTCATGAGAATTACATCTATTAATTTTAAACATATTAATCTGTTAATCCATAACAGAAAAATTCGATGGAGCGATAAATATCTTACATTTTGTCGAATGGCAACAGATTCTTACGAAACGTAACACAAAAAAAAAAAAAAAAAAAATCGTACTTTGAGACTAACAGACAAAATAGGCTAATATTTGAATCTAAGAGACTAAATAATAATAATTTTGGGCCATTATAATAACATGAGTTTTAATCCAAAAGAGCTAATAGCGTTATTAAATGAAATAAAAGTTAATAATATTATTAAAATAATGAAAAATTAAACGTTAATTTTCAACTGACACAAAAATTCTCTAATAAGCACCCTTCTACTGAAACAGCACATAACGCAAATATAAAAATAATGTATTTTCCTTCATGGATTTTTTTAAACAAACAAAAATCTATCAAGTATTAGAAAAGGCCACAATATTTCATTATTTTACCATCGAGACAATATATTCGCCTCTCTATTTCGGGTGCTGAAGTTCAAAATTGCATTCGATTAGAAACTATTTTTTTCTCTATGAGCCTGTATTTTGATCCTATTATTTTGTAACTGTATTTTTGTATCTGTATATTTAACTTGTATTTTTATTAGAATTTTATTGTGAATGTGCAAAATTACCATAGCAAATTGCAACAACAAATGTCAAAACGGTAAAACGAATGCAATCTGCCCTTGTATGGCCATGTAAATGCTCTTGTTAACATCCTAAAAAGCTCCTGAGGTGGCCTCTTGAGTCCCCAGGGAGTTGTTCCTGGTTAGAGGAGGGCGCGAGACACATGCCTGTTTACCTCTGTTAGACATCAGGCGTCCCCGTCCTCCGTTACCAACCAACCAACCAACCAACTCTGTAAACTCAAGATATTTTAGGAGAAGAAAAAGGAATCAAGATAGCTTCTTATGCAGATTCTTCTTATTTCTCGTAATATTTATCTTTCTTATCAAATTATAAATATGGTTGGAGGAAATTTTTGTCTAATAGTTGAAACAACTGACATTCTGAAGCATGTTTTCATCAAAGAATAGTATTTTTTGCTACAGTCGTAATACCCCTTTAGTACAAAGAAGATTTCATTTACAACATATTTGATACAAGTTAAATATACTGTGCATATTCTTAAATCGTAACATTTACTTGTTTGTATGTATGTAAGAATGTTTTAAAATTTTCGAAAACCAAACTATTTTCTGGGTATATCTGTTGTAATTCAATGACTTATAAAGCTGAAAATGCACAATTTATAAACATATAAGAAAACAAATGAGCTTACCGAGCCGGGCAACAGAGAAGGTTATATATATACACGTTTGGTGCGGCCGATTGCAACCAAAAAGGGAAAGCTAAATGTTATAGCAATCCGATATACAAGATTTCAACGTTCGAGGTTACTCTTTTTTAAGTTATACGAGATACAAACAAACGTACTGCCAGACGACACGAAAAAATCTCTTTCAAATCCCTATTAAATCCATTTTACAATTCGTTTTGGAAAAGAAGTCCTTTATTCTATCAGTACGTACCTTGCCAAGCAAAAAAATCGTTCAAATTGATTCGAAAAATGGGTATTTTTGCTGAAATAATATACCCAAAATTTTTCAAAATACCTCATTTACTTCTTAAAAAGAGGTAAAAGACTAATATTTTTATTTTTTAAAAAATTTAATTTCAACTCTTCGTGTTCCACAAAGTATACCACAAGACTGTAGGGTTTCCCTTATTTTGCATAACAAATTATTTTAAATTTGATACCTTTCCTGAACTCCTCAACTTTCCCTCGTATATCCTCTTCCCCAGGATATAAATTTAAAGTTAAACGAAGAGAGTATTTAAACGGATGAATCTCTGAGTTTAATTCAGAGTGTGTTTTCTCTAGCCAACGCACGTTTCATTGCTATCTCGCTGTTACGCTAGTACGCCCCTTAGCCATTTCGGATAATTGTCACGCCCTGTTAGGTTAAGTCAACCCGCCATACTTAAGCATGCCAATCCAGCACTATTCTAATTAGACTTTGAATTGATTTATATTCTACATTTAAGTTTCACAGCAAGTTGGCAGTGTTATTGTAAAGCACAAAAATAGTGCCTTTCTGTTATTAGCTGGAATAAATAAGGGAATATTTTTACTCTTCTTCTGTGCTGGTATTTTATTCACGCCTGTGCGAGAATTCGCCAGGTTCATTTGTAGGATCTAGTTTAGTTTATGTGGCCTAAAACGGCTAGGTCTTATAAGGCTGACTCTAGATTACGGACTAACAAAATAAATAAAAAAAATGTACAATAGGGGAAATAATTTAAAAATAAACAAATAAAAATATGAAAGCTTTCAGACTTTACATTACGCCCAAAGGGACCTTTTTAAACCATTTGTGTGTTACCTTTATTTATTAAATGTTCTTCACACTTGAATCATAAAATTCAATTCAACAGCAATATCGCAAAATAATTTTAAAATTAGTATATCTTTAGAATTTCCGAAACACAGTCTCGCGCGCTAAAGATAAAAATGTTTTTTTTTTTTTTTTTTTTTTTTTTCGTACAGCTTTGTCAATGCTCCCTTTGAAATCGTTTAGTTTCTTAATCAATAATTCGTTGAAATGTTACAAAATATGAAATCGATAATAAAACAAATTTCAAATTCCAAATTATGGCTTCCAGATGCCCATATTCGGTGGAAGATTACGTTATTCAAACTTTGATGGTTCTAGATACCCTTGTTTTATCAGAGTGCAAGAAACATACATGCAAATTCTTCATTATTTAATTTCTTTAAATATAACACAGGGCGATAACATTTGGTGGCAACAATTTGAAAAGTGAACCGACAATTAAAGTTTCCAACGCAAAATGGCAAAAAGGAAATTAATTGCCCTTTTGGGCTAACGCCCTATAAATTAATTCAATATAATAAATAAGTAAATAAAAGAAAAAGTAGAATAAAATAAAAAGATACAATAAAGAAAACCGAATAATCTAAACTGAGGATGAAATCCCGAAAACAGAAACTGTCTCTTTAGCACGAAATGTCCAGAAAGATCTGAGGCCAAGATACAGACGGAGCCTCAAATATCTTCTGCTCATAGCCATGATGAACGCAATCAAGAAGAATGTGAATTACATCCCCGTCGTCTTTACTGCAGCTAAAGCACTGGAAGTAAGTCGAAATCACTTTAAATAGCTCTTAAATTTGCCATGGCCGGGTAAAAATTGAGTTACTATTGAAAACTGAATAACTTCGTGAAAAACCGTAGAAAATGTCTTTTGGTCCAATGAGCTTTTGGTGAAACCAGATATTCTTTGTTCAAACAGAGATAGCATCATTTGTCTAAAAGCGCCTCCAATGAGAAACAGGAACGCGGAGATTTAAATTATTGTGGCGTGACTAGATTTGCTAGAGTCCTCGCTCTCTCATTTCCAAAATTTCTACAGAGTCCACGAACATAAGCAAAATGAATATCGATATCAAGATATTCATTTCATCAAGATATTCTTTCATATCAAGATATTCGATCTTGCAAGGTCTTACTAATAATCTGAATTTAAAACTAAATTTCTCTGACACACCAGTTTTCTGTAATAATTGTAGTGAAGTAGTACATATTAAAATGCGTACAGATCTTAAATCGTTAGAAGAATTTTGAATCCATTTCACAACAATATTTAAGCATGGCAAATCAGCTTAAAAAACAGAGCACTTATCCTGTATTATGTACATTTGGAAATTTGTTTATTCTTACTTTCTTCTGTAAATTAAATTAATTTGTACTCTTCATAAATACCATCAGAATAGTAACAACTAGTGTACGATTCCTGTTAGAAGCATGCATAAAGTATAGAAGAAACTGGACAACTGTCGTCTAGGAAATTTGATGAGAAGTTCCTGAAAATGCTTTCCTCCAGCACAATATTATTCAAACGTTCAGTATCTGTGAATAGAATGCCAGCAACAATAAACTGTGCCTCGTAACTAACAGTCTTGTAGTCCCAAACAATTTTTAAAAAGCACAATCTTTGAATTTTCTTTAGAAGCTTGAAGTTTACGTTTTCCAATAAAGAATCGCCCAAAACCCTTGATGCATAGGAAATAAACGTCACTACTCCTTGCCTATAAATCACTTTAGGAACATCTGTTTTAATTCCATAAGTAGTTTTAGAAATTTTAAGTAATCCTGAGAATACTCTTTCGCATTTTCCTGAGACATGGGAAATATGATACTTCAAATGAAATTTGTTATCCAAGATATCTCCTAAATACTTTATTTGAGTAACTTTTTACCAGGAACATCCCTAAGTAATAAACGTATTCTGCAGTCAGTATTCAGCATTTTATATACCATAAAACTTTGGTTTTAAACGGAATGAATTTCAGTTTATAAATTTGAGGTCCCTGAAAGGCAGAATTAAATAAATTTTAAGATAAAGGACTAGCCTCAAAATAACTTTTGCATTGAACAATTAAAAACAGATGATCCTCAAAAAAAGTTTTTAGAAAGTTTTGAAAGTTAAATAATTAGCACAAAAAATCATTAATTGTAGGATTTTACGAAAAAGGTTCAGAGAGTGATTCTTGGGTACAGCCTTTTCCAAACTATATTCTTTGGTAATATCATCTAGAGAAAGTTCTACAGTGCGACTATACAAAAGAATCCTTATTCAGGTGGTATGTGTTCTTAAATACGTCAGCACCTTTTTAAATAAATTTATGATTCCTTTCCACCAAGCATTATCCAAAGTCCATTTTATATTTAGAAACCTCAAGAGCGTGACATAGCTTTTCTTTTACCTTCCTTTACTGTGTCACATAGGCGAAGAAGCGCAACTTCAGCTGAACCTTGAGGCGTAAAGCCATACTGAACCTCATCCAAAATATTTCTGCTTCATAAGTGTCAATTCAGTGCTAATATTATGTCTAAGAATCCAGTTGTTCTTTCGCAACAACAGATCAGCAGATTTTATTATCTCTACTAGCTACAAGTGAACCGGAGTGCGGTGACAAATATTATACTACAGACCTCGGATTAAAGTTTTTCCAAAATAAGAGAACCAAATACAATAATAACAGATAATTTATATTCATGTGTATAAAAGCGAATGTTGATTTATCGAAAAGAGATCGGGATAAAAAAAAGGATACAGGTTGAGAGTGTGTTGCGACATCACATTTATTCTTAATTAGCTGTAAATAGTGCTCGCGATTGAAAGGATAATATGTAAGTACCAAATATTCAATTCTCCTGACTTACCTTAAAACAAAAAAAGTACCCTACCTGGTACTAGGAAGAAAACTCCGGGTTTCATTTCTTTTAGGAGTAAATATATCCCCCTCTGTAGATTGAAATATATGTTATTCAAGTAAGTAAAATAACAATAAGAAAAAGGAATGAAAAATAAAAAGTAACAACATTTGCGTTATTTATCGAGAAATTTCAGTCTCATTTATCGGCAACAATCATAGCAAAATAAATAGAACATTTTACACAGAAAAATTAATCAAGCATAGTTTTTGTGCGGAAGTAATATCAATCAGAAGCTCAGTTTGGCCTAAATTTACTGATTCTATCGTTTATGCCATTGCTATACCAATGAATGTTTCAGCAAAACCTGCAAAGCGCCCACAAAGTGATTGTGCTAATCTAGGTGTATTCAATCAGAAATCATTTATATTCTAGCACGTTAATCTATTTCAATTTATTATAAATGACATACATATATTTAAAGATTTCCTTTGAAGATTATGTAGATTTGAAGATTCTTAGATTATTCTAAAAATGTGTCATGAAAAAAATAATTTTCATTCAGTTTATTTATAGCGTAGTTTCACAGCAACAACTGTTTTATTAGACTTATCTGATTACTTGCTATTTTTTTCAATGGTAACTGAATTTTGTTATTTTATCAAACGCGTTTATCAATCCTGTTACTTCACTCTTCTAACTTATGAAATAAATTTTTTGTTAAAGAGGGCTTAGATAGTGAAAATCATTTCTCTTGATATAGGTCATCATTTATAATGGATAATACTGTCTTTCTTGGCATCAGAATTGTGCGAAAGACATATCTGCACTCTATTCTCATCAATTAAGTGGTATGGCAAATTGCCAATACCGTATTTTATTTAAACGAAGTAAAGAAAGCCTTTTCTCTGCGTATTCTACTTACCACGTCAAGACGTGTGAAGTTAATTCCCATAGTGCTATTCAATATTTGTCTGATTTTATGAAGAATATGACAAAAATCTTGACAACATATAATGCATTTCGTAGAATCATTATTCTTTATTTTACTTCCAACGTCATTTAATAACAAGGATAACATCAGTATGGAGGACACTTTATCCACTTTAAACAAATAATTTGTTTAATTTCTAATCATGACAAGTAAAAAAAAAAATCTGAAACTCTGATGTGGACACCACATGCCTTCCTTGTGCACCTATCAAATTATGCACTTTTTAGCACTACATTTAAACTTACTTCCTCGAATTAGTCCGAGTTAAATTAACTTATCCTAAAATGCAAATTGAAAATGACATAAAAAATTTCAAGTTTAAAAATCAAATTTCTCTTCTAATTTTCGTCGTACGGTAAAACTTGTTTTAGTGAAATTTGTTATAATGTTTTATTTTTTCATAAAGACTGTTAAACGTTTCTCAAATATAAGTATAGGAACGATAAGAACATACTAAAAGATAGATTTTATTATATATCCAATTTTTTTTTAATTTATCATTGCGAAAATATGCATATTTCGTCATTTAAAATACTTCTGTCATTGGAAGTGTATAACTACGACCAACCGTTGCGAAAATAAAGGCTGTGTAAGGACTTTAAATCCGGGTTAGGGGAATTGGGTATGTATATATATATTATATATATATACTTTTGGTTAATGCCGATTGCACTAAAAAAGAGAGGATCACACTTAGATGTTAAAACAGCTCCATATTCAAAATTGCAAAGTGCTAACTTTGTTAGGTTTTGAATTATGGGAGATAAATATGTACGTAATACGAGATACATATGTTTTTTCATTAAATTTACTTCATTCCTCTATCACAATGCAAAAAATTTTATTTAAAATTTCCCAAGGTATACATGAATTCATATACCGGCGCGTTTTAAAATTTGGCATATTTGTTATGAGCGATAATAACGCGAAATGTGGTTCACGCATTTGTTAAATTTGTTTGAATATGTGAATAATGCTCTTTTTTTCTAGCTTGTCCACCCTGAGAAAAATATATTATTTTAAATTATGAATTTTGCCAAGAAAATTATTCTTGTTGCAAATTAAAAAATGTGCTGCAAGATAAGTTTTTAAATTTCTCAGTAAGTTTCTCACCAAATTTTACAAAATCTGATATTTAGGCATAATTTTAGTCGTAAAATCTAAACATGAAAAAAATATAGGTCCGTATTTTCTGAAAAGTCCGATTTTGTGTCAAAATACCTATGCTAGAACAATGTTATACATAAGTCCACTATACATATATCTTAAATCACGCTTTGGACACATGAAAAACGCAAGTTAAATTTCGTCATTGGCCCAGTAGAACGGGAGATATAGAACCATGTTTTTCGTGGGTTGGGGCAATAGAATGGGAGATATAAAACTTTTCCATGTTTTTTTTTTTTTTTTTTTTTTTTTTTTTTTTTTTTTTTTTTTTTTGTCAAGTATACATACATCCAAATTCTATAAATTAGGAAACATGTTTTAATAAGTTATACATTCGTTTGACTCCATGACAATCAAGATGTCGTAAACACTAAACTTTTACCTGTAAAGGCTGTTTCTGTGCATATACTAAATATAAGCGGAGTAACATACATTACAGGTGCGTTGGCAGCCATTTCATTGCTTAATTTACCTTGCGATAATTTACCACTAGATCTTCAGCATGACAAAATGATGGATTTTTCTGCTTGGCAAAAAATATGAGCATTAGTCTTGGTTAATAAATGGTTTGAGTTATTGCACACTTGTGACGCATAGCATTCGTTTTTACTCTTCTGGAAATTTTTCTTTATATCATATATAAACATTTAGCAATGTTACTATCTAACTACATGTGTGTACTACTTGAAAGTTATAAATGTGTTTTGCTTTCAAAGTTTGAGTAATTTAAAATTATTTTTAATTTTGCAATGCTTCTTGGAACATATGTAGAGAAATGCAGAATTATTACACTTTATTGTATGATACTATATTTAGTGATTCATTTTCCTTAAAAAAGTTTATAGTAATCACTACTATAAGATAATGAAGAAGCTGCATGTACGCATGTGTGTACTTGATGCATGTTCCTCGCATTGCTAAAACAAGGCGGAGCCTAGAGTTTCTAGCTTTCAACACACATAGTCCTTCCCCCGAACGTATGTAACTGGAAGCTCACATCTTGAATTTCAAATTTGTTTTTGATTTATTTCGTATTTCGTGTGAATTAAATGAATTTTTGATTAAACACTTTTGATTGGATTTGAAAGCAAGAGGTAGCGGTATCTTTTGAAAGAAAACATTATTATCTACAGGGCACAAGACTGTTGCTATTCCGTAAAATGTAAGATAATTATCTTTCAAATTTAATCACCAAATTCCGCTATTTGAATGCAATGTATTGTCACTGTCTGAAATAAAATACTTTTACATACTACGCTCCTGCGGCTAAATAAAATGTCATTTAACAAAGTGTAAGATATTTAACTTTCAGGTTTAATGTGTCAGTTGCAGAGTATCGAACGAAGCGACTGAAAGGAGATAAAGGCAATTCTTAGGAATTTTATTTTTAATCTGATTGATTAAAATGATTAAATAATGAGATGTGTAAATAAAAGTATTAAATATTTTTAAGAAATTAAAATTAACTGGATTCATTAAGCTAATTATATATATGTATATATATCATGTCAGGTTTAAGCAACTAAAATATAAAATGCGTTAATGTAAGAAAAATGAATTGTACCATTTCAATATGTAAATAATTTTAGCAAATCTATTTAATCCATACAAGGAAAATAATAATGTTAATTTTTCTCACCATTAATAGCATGTAAATTAAAAAAATATATATATTCTTTGATAATACTTTCAGTGTTATATCATTGTATATCCTAATGTTTAAATACAAATGTATTGGAATTTAAAAAAAATATATGCTTCAAACTGTATTACCATTTAAGATGCAGAGACATAACTACTCGATAAATAAAAATTTTATTCATTTGAAACAAGAATTTTTATCAAAACGTGTAAGGATCTTAAGTTTTACTAACGTTTATTTTATTTTAAATCTTTACTATCACTTCTTATTTTTTACTTCCGGCCAGAATTATAAGCGTTAACGTATTTATGCAAAGTTTGTCTGGCGAGTGCCAAGTATTTAAGTTGTGGCTTTTTGCCAAGCGAAAGAGAGGAAGCAGTTAGTCGAAGCAGGCCGCTTACCTTAGAAGTTTTACTCAGTTGCTGGTTGCCTTCCAGGCCAGAGGTTTAATCCTCTTGATAATTTTTAAACGTATTGTAGTGTTCACAGTTCTCTGTACTACATACGGCTTCCTGTTAATATAAGGCCAATCTTCCACGTTTATTATTTTAAAGTTAAATTAGAGTTTAGTTTTATTTTTATATTTTTACGTTCAGACAAGTAGTGGGTCTTTGTATTCCGAAGTACGGAAGTTATTGTAAATAGAGAAAAATAAAGGGTTTTGTATACCTTTCTTGTGTATCCTGTCTACTTCCCACAGTTATTGAACATAGCTTTAGTAAGCTCTCTGTTCCGAGTCAGGTCATTGTATGTTCCCGAAGAAGGTAAGAAGGAACATTGATCCTGATAGTGGCGCCCAACGAAGAAGAATAACCATGGCCGAATTTCAAGAAGAACCTGTGCTGCCTGCAGAAACGGCTCAGAATCCAGAAATGCCAGCTGCCGCCCTGGAAGGATTTGGTTACATCGTCCAGACCATGCGCGCTTCGATGAAACCAGAAGCAACATTTAATGGAAACTCACCGGTAACCAGTTTTTTGGAAAAACTGGATGACCACTTCATGCTCTACCCCGTGCACGAATTTCAAAAAGTTACCTTAGCTACCAGCGCTTTGAGGGGCCAAGCGCTTAACTGGTTCAAATGTATAGGCAGAAGTCTCTTGGGTCAAGCAGGAAGTCCCACCTATACTTACGAGAATTTCAAGACTGCCCTAGTAAAAGCCTTCCCTGTTGTAAGGGATCGTGCGAAATTAGAAACGGAAATCTTTAGTATATATCAGCAAAGAATCGAAAAGCTCTCAAGCTTTATTTTAAGAAATATTCACGTCTTCAAACTCTTGTATGGAAACCGTCCGGATCCTGAGATAATTCAAGTGATTTTGCCGAGGTTACTGCCCCAAGTGCAAGACTTTATTGAATCTTTTGCAGGATCCGGCACGGCAGACACCGCAGGCACAAGCTCCAGAGGTGGAACAACGACAAGTACAAGGGCAAGCCATTAAGAGGCAGGAGCAAGTGAAAAGAAAGTTTCCCCGCGGGAAAATTGAAGGTAACAAGAAAAAGAAGCCGTTCCACCGTCCAGAAAAGAGAGCTCACGAACACCCCCACAATGAAGAAGGGAGAAGGACGACGTATGCAAAGAGAGCCAGGAGAAATGACGGCAACTATAACCCGGCTCTAAAACGGAAGATCTACTCATCCGACAGGACTGTCCGCAGCAAATGTCGCAGAACTGCGGAAGGGCCACCAGCGGCGGAGGAAATGTTACAAGGAAAATTTGAACGGCCAGCAACGAGGTCCAAGCAGGAACGCGAAAGAAGTTTCCCGGTTCCGCCAAGACCAGCTGCCATCAAACAGACAAGACCACAGGCAGAGGCGAAAAAGAAGGTATTCAAGGGTGACCGAACTGAAAAAAAAAGAAAGCTTCTAAAGGAAGTCACTGAAGGGCGAGCCCGCACACGAAGGAGGATAAATCAAACAACAATCTACGCTACTTTCCAGGACTGGGCTCAGAAAAGAATGTCCGAATATCACAAAGATAAGTAAAATTTTATGTTACTTTGCAAACTTAAGTTAATCTTTCATTCTTACTGCAAGTGGCAGATTTCCAGAAGTTTTACCTCATGCGAGGTCTACCTTTATCGCCAAAAGGGCGAGAAATGAGTTGTTACCGATTTTGGTATTATGTTTTTCAATTACTCGCGTGTAAAACTAAAGTTGATGTATAATAGCGATGTGTAAATACTTAAATATTGTACAAGTTATTGTATAAATTTTATTTAAAACATTCTGGCAAGAAAGAAGTTTTAGTCTGAAAGACTTTTTGAAATGTGGTATTTCAATGTAGAAAGAATTGGGACTTGCTTTGAAAAGAATAGAAGTTAACAATGTACTACTAATGTAAGTTTTCAAATGCGTAAAATTAACGGCATGTTAATATGCTCTTATATACAATGTGAACTGTTATTTCAAATTTTAAGAAATAACGTGATATGGTAAAAGTGAAAGTAATGTTAAAATTTTTTTTTATTCGTGTGACTGTAAAAAGACCAAATCATGGTGAATATGTGTTAAAGGTTGAATGAATGTAGTTAGGCTCTCTGACGCTACACTTCACAGTTAGCCACTTTCAGAATAGTACCTCAGGGTTTAGAGTTGAAGTTAGGGTGTGTTACGAGGTCTTGGTATGTTGAATTTTTAACACGTTAGTGCTTTGATTGTAGGAGGAAGTGTTGAACACATAGACATAAACACATTTGTGTTTGGTGTTCGGCATGTTAAAATTAACGGCATGTTAATATGTTCTTATATACAATGTGAACTGTTATTTCAAATGTTAAGAAATACCGTGATATGGTAAAAGTGAAAGTAATGTTAATTTTTTTTTTATTCGTGTGACTGTAAAAAGACCAAATCATGGTGAATATGTGTTAAAGGTTGAATGAATGTAGTTAGGCTCTCTGACGCTACACTTCAGAGTTAGCCACTTTCAGAATAGTACCTCAGGGTTTAGAGTTGAAGTTAGGGTGTGTTACGAGGTCTTGGTATGTTGAATTTTTAACACGTTAGTGCTTTGATTGTAGGAGGAAGTGTTGAACACATAGACATAAACACATTTGTGTTTGGTGTTCGGCATGTTAAAATTAACGGCATGTTAATATGTTCTTATATACAATGTGAACTGTTATTTCAAATGTTAAGAAATATCGTGATATGGTAAAAGTGAAAGTAATGTTAAAATTTTTTTTTTATTCGTGTGACTGTAAAAAGACCAAATCATGGTGAATATGTGTTAAAGGTTGAATGAATGTAGTTAGGCTCTCTGACGCTACACTTCAGAGTTAGCCACTTTCAGAATAGTACCTCAGGGTTTAGAGTTGAAGTTAGGGTGTGTTACGAGGTCTTGGTATGTTGAATTTTTAACATGTTAGTGCTTCGATTGTAGGAGGAAGTGTTGAACACATAGACATAAACACATTCGTGTTTGGTGTTCTTTTACAACACATGTCAGAGAGCACGGGGAGAGATAATTAAAATAGTCATGAATGAAATAAGAATGTTAAGAGAAATATAATTATACATGTTACTTGCCATTTCATTGTGTAACATTTCATTAAACTAGTTTTCCTTCCAGATCTCTGGAAGGAACCAGATTTGAATAAAAGCTCCTGTTTAGATGAAGTACAGATGAAAAAATTGCGTATCCTGGGAGCTGCTATTGTAAAAACAAATTTCTTTCTTTTAAATTTCTAGTTTTTAGCGAAAAATGTTTGTAAAAGATTGGCCTCGCGTTAGATTCTAGAGCTAAAAGTTTTCAACAAGGTCGTTTTAGACCTCAGTTTCAAACTAGTTAACTCTGGCGGGAAGTATGTAAGGATCTTAAGTTTTACTAACGTTTATTTTATTTTAAATCTTTACTATCACTTCTTATTTTCTACTTCCGGCCAGAATTATAAGCGTTAACGTATTTATGCAAAGTTTGTCTGGCGAGTGCCAAGTATTTAAGTTGTGGCTTTTTGCCAAGCGAAAGAGAGGAAGCAGTTAGTCGAAGCAGGCCGCTTACCTTAGAAGTTTTACTCAGTTGCTGGTTGCCTTCCAGGCCAGAGGTTTAATCCTCTTGATAATTTTTAAACGTATTGTAGTGTTCACAGTTCTCTGTACTACATACGGCTTCCTGTTAATATAAGGCCAATCTTCCATGTTTATTATTTTAAAGTTAAATTAGAGTTTAGTTTTATTTTTATATTTTTACGTTTAGACAAGTAGTGGGTCTTTGTATTCCGAAGTACGGAAGTTATTGTAAATAGAGAAAAATAAAGGGTTTTGTATACCTTTCTTGTGTATCCTGTCTACTTCCCACAGTTATTTAACATAGCTTTAGTAAGCTCTCTGTTCCGAGTCAGGTCCTTGCATGTTCCCGAAGAAAGTAAGACGGAACATTGAACCTGATAAACGAACTAAATGAAATAAAATAATAACTTTATTCCGTTTATAATTTCAAACAATTTCCTAGCGAAATAAAACATATATATATATATATATAACTTTTACAGCTGTATATTAAAATACGTTTTTATAGTCGATTATCTTTGATACGTATAGAAATAATAAATGCTGAATTTATTTATAATGCTTTCAAGCACTTGAAATAAATTAATACTGCAGTTCGATGTCCTCCATTACTCAGAATTTTGTTTGACTACTGAAGCGCACTGAAGATAAAAATATTCTTTTATATTTTGATTCAATTTGACGTTATCTGAAGATTTACTGTGCTCAGCTTAAATCCGTGCTTTCCATTTGAATTATCTTCTATCTTTGAAGTAATGTAAAGAAAGGAACTGAAAGCAAAATGAATATGAATGTGGATAACATTAATTTAAAAAGAAATCAAATTGAAATTTTCCGTTCTTAGTCGATATACGGTATTCATGAATTAAAAAATCTTTATTCTGCTCTTTGTAATCAGAAGGAATATCTTTCTAAACTGTTTTTAGATGCATAAATGAATATGTGATCTTTAGAAATTGCGAGTGCCATTCATGAAGATGATTGTATGAAGATAATGTAGTCAAATAGAGAATAACTTAAGTAATAAAATTATTTTAAGGATTCCAATCGAAAAATCTTTTGGATTCTCAATTTAAAATATTGTAGTAATTTAAAGCTAATATAATAGTAATAGTGTAGTAATTTAAAACTAATTTTAAAGCTAATATTCACACCTGTGACATTTTAAAGAACTTGCTATTTAATACTTTTATATCCAGTATTAAATAATTAAAACCTGGGTGTTCCAGTAGAATGTGCACACGTTTTTATGACCGTAACGCTTATAATTATGGTTTATCGTACCTTTCATGGTACAAATGTAAGACAGGGAATGGGAACGGCACCATTGTTTTTATCGTACTTATTGTGCCGGGCAAAATAAAATAAAAATCCTCGACCTCCACTAGTGTCGAATAAAACCCTGGTTGCGGCACCATTTGCTTTATCGTTCTGTTAGCGGTACCATTATTAAGTACCGAAGCTCGGTACCAATATAAAGTATCATTCAAAACCAATTTAATATTTTTCAATTACTAAAATGATAGGTTAAGACTCAAATACCTTATTAAGCTCAATTTAAACCAAAATCTTTAATTAAACCGAATACATAAAAGAACTGCGTTGTGTTTAGTGTTACCGGGTGCGTACCGGGTGAAGTGACCATGCAAGAGATTAATAAAATAATTCTAAGGTAAAACAAATAATCGGCAGGATAATTTAAGCTTATTAGTATCCATTTATTTTAACTTTCAGAACTAGGTTAAATTATTTTATTGCAATGAAACATATATTTAGAAATCATTTAAAAGAAGTAGGTAAGGTACCCAAAACCTAACATACTTTCTTTCCTTAATAACTACATTTCAGGTCCACTAAGAGAACTATTGGAGTGCTCTGTTTTCACGCATCTTACACATTCAGTTACAGTTAAAACAAACATTACTAATTCATTTAATTAAAGAATAAAAAATCTTTTAAGAGGCATTCTTTTAACTTAGTACAATTATCAATCTTTGCCCTTAAGTTACAGTGATTATATCAATACAAAAAGAATTCGGGAGAGGCTGCAAAGTTCATGACTGTTCATTAAAATTATTCATCCATTAAGCGGATAAAAATGTAAACTGGAAAAATAAAGATAAGGTGAAAAACAACTTATCCATGAAGCTGTCACTCGCCGATGGTGATCGGAGCTTGAGAGAAAACAGAACATCTGACGAAAAACTGGATTATGCCTCGACGAAACGCAAGAAAACTAAATGAACTCCACGCGAGTCTTACTCCAAAAACTTTGGAAGACCGCATTGGAGAAACAGCAACCTGGAACAAGACGAACACGCTCAAGGGCTAGACGAGTATGCAGGATCTGTCTGGAAAGAGGAACCATTTCCTTCCAGGAAACAATACCGGCTCGGCCGAAGACTAGGAACAGCTTGGGTTCCTTTAGGCAAAACTAACAACAGCATTCTGACACTATTAACTTACTAAGAAATTCTTAAAATGTCCGGTAAAATTTCACGCATATTGGCTTAGATGCTCATGGATTACCGCGAGGAGTCCAGCTATCGATTCTAAGGAATGAACTCGGAAAGGTGGCTTAACTGAATAAGGAGCAGTGGAAAAGATCATTAATTTTTCATTCATAAGGCTTCTAATCAAAACTGTTGATTTTCATCTCTCTAACCATTTCTACGATAGGACTTAGTAGCTAAATTTTCCCTCGGAACATTCGGATGTACCAGAGACAATACCCATAGGGAGACACCCTTGAAGTCTATTTCCTGACAAAGTCGCGAACACCCGAGCTACATGAAGCTACAGACGAAACGTGACGAGATCCCCGAATTCCCAGTTATATGAACAGTCTGAGAGCATTTTGGATGTTACTTACACAAGTGATAGCCTAAAAAGTAGTCACGAACGTAACAAACCCTTCACAAAAACAGCCAGGATACCAGAAATCCAGAATTTCGCACTCCCTAAACACGACTAAAACCACTATTCCGCCAAATCAGTCAAACATAAACCTTTGCGCAAGCGTGGCCAGTCATCCCGAACGCCAACAGTGGACGCTGCCCGGGCCAGCCCGTCGAACTCTTCGCATAACCTAATATTAACCCTTGACCTTTACTGAAGAGGAATTACGTATTCAAGTCCCTAAGCAAGATACGGAACAATGCAAAAAACTTCGAGAACGTTCTGCCGTTTTCCCATACTTTGAATATAGATTGACACAGCAGAAACTCGCCAGCTTTCCTGATTTTACACACAACAATTATTTCCTTATTTTCACAATTTTCCGATTGAAATTTAACAAACAAAAATTAGCATTGAAGCACTGGTTTCAGATAATAATTTAGTGAAATAAAAATTCCCTATTAATTCAAAGAATAATGAAACAAAACTAGAATTATTCTAGTTTCTAAATAATTACAATTACGCTAATTAATTCTCTTGTCGATAAATTCAGATATTTTTCTACATAACAATTATTATGATACGAAAAAATTTCAAAAATCAAAAATGTGAACAAATGCAGAAGCCAGTCATTTATGGAAATTATAAAATTGTTGCCCATAATGGTCCATACACAATCTAATAACGCTGACCAATGGAAAACAAAATGTTCCTAATCGATGAAATTGTCATTTGGCGTAATCTCTTTCAACAGCTACTTTCAACTCATTGATTTTAGCTTGTCTTGAGCTGTAAACATTATACTTGGCACGCTTCCACAGAAAAAAAGTTCTTACATGTCGAATTCGGTGTGGAGGGTGAGTGTGAAGCCAAATCCAGTTCGGGTGGAGGTAGCCTCTTTGTCCCATCCATCCGTTTGGTAGGTGTTCGTCAAGATAAGCCCTTACGTCTCGATGGTAGTGAGGAGAGGATCCATTTTGCTGGAAATAGAATATCACGTCTTCGACGCGTGGTATGACGCATTCCTATAGTAAGTTTAAACAATTTTCACCAGTCACTCTATGATCAAAAAGTCAAATCAAACGAAATGCTGACAAATCACAACACACTGTAACTCTTAGTAGGTTCACATGGTGTTCTTTTATCATGTGAGCATTATCAGCTGCTCAGTAAATACAACTGTGCGGACGTATTGAACCATTTAACTTAAAAAGGTCGCATCACTCCAAACGATCTTTTAGAGGAATTGATTGTCCTGTGCGCATCTTGCTTGATACCACTCACAAAGTTATATTATATGGTCATGATCATCTTAATAGAGAGCGTAGAGTAATCTAGAAATAAAACTTTTCCATTGGGCACGCTTCAAAATACAACGGACGCTTGTCTTTGGAACTTTTGTTTTACATGCCGCTTGCCGAACAGATTTTCTAGACGATTGGTGAAACCTTTCGACAGCCCCCTTTTCTCTTGTGGGGCGGTGGATGACCATGGTCTTCCAGAATGGTTTTTTTGGCCTTTCTGAATATTCCCTTCTTTCTCAAACTTATCTCGTAAACTAATAATTAAATAATATGATTTATCAACAGAGATTATCAATAGAGATGGCCTAGATGAAATATCAAAATATATCCGACTTACATTAACTATAAATTTTGATTTATATATATATATATTTATTATTTTTGTCCTAATCATTTTGTGCTCTCGGTCGGACAAGTATCTAGTCTTTAAAATACGTAAAGAAAGTAAGATATATTTATTATCTACGCTTATTTAATTTTTTTGCTTGGAGATTTCAGAAAGAAATATCGCAATGTCAAAGGAAAAGAGCTGAAAAATGGGAAAGGAACGAGCTGATCCTTTGTAATACTTCAAGTTTTGAGACGATTGAGGTCATTGTGTTTCAAAAAAGTCCCGAGAAACATAAAAGTACAGAAACATACCTTTTACCGCATGTGACATCTATATAAAGCCAAATAGGTAAACAAACAATTGATGGATTCAAAGCACTGCGGTAGAAAATATTTTCTGTACGGATTTTTTCAGAATTTCAGAGATAAAATAAAGTTCTGCAAATAGAGCAAAAAAAGATTAAAAAAAAAAAAGATTTTGATACTCAAATACTTTCTGAAATGTACATTTCCATCTGTTAAAATGCTTTAGAAAAGCTATCAGCTTTATAATATATTACTGAAAAATCAGTGTTATCAGAATTCCTACAACATATTGACTACATAGACGTTTGAAGCTCATAAGAAAACCTTGGAAATGAGTAAAATAACTAATAATTCTGTAGTTAAACTCATGCATGTTAAAATACGGTTCACATTTACTAAGAATTCAGTCACCTTCAAAAAACCATTGAAAGCGATTTCAATGAAGCTACTGGAGACGAGAACAGCTTTTATTTCTTTCAATTGTATAGCAATTTTACTGTACAATATACGTTTAAGCTCTCAGTTGAACATAGTAAGTTTATTTTTCGAACATATTAAAGTTATCGTAAGAACTTCATGAGTTGAGAGAAGTTATACTTCTGCGTTTGTTGAAAGCTTTCCATTTTTTTGAGGGGGCAACAGCACAGATAACGCTTTTCATAAAATCTTAAAGAAATTGAAATTTCTAGCATCATAACTGTTTGCAGTGTAGTTAGAATACTTTATTAGCAATTGAAACATTTAAATATTATTCGCCACCACACCATCTTACAAACTCAAATATTTGCTTCCTTTTTTGCTCCAGTGTAAATATTTTACTCTGAAACTAGAATTAGAAATGTTTCTTTCTCCCTTTCTCACAGTCATAAGTTTATACATTTAAATAAGATATAATTTTATTCACAATTCACTCAATAAATTTCAATTGTATGTTAGCCAATAATTACCAAATACTTTACATATTTACAGGTATAATAAAGCTTCTGCCATCGAAATCTGGAAATCCCAGGTTCAGTATTTTTGTACAATATCTTCACACTGAACCCATAAATTAATAAACAGTTTTATTACACACATCTAATAGAAGCTTTCACTATTAAAACATAAGAACACTTTCCCTTATCCCATTTCTGAAAATCTCAAAAATAAATGGATAAACAGTTTTGTAAGTATAACTGCAGAATATAAACGAAAATGGAATATGATCTCGATAAACGCTGAAGAAACTTTGTGTTGCTTGTCTATATTTCCAATTATATTCTCAGGCACATCAATGAAACGAAAAGGGCGTACACGCCTCCATCTTCCCGGCTCCAGTTCATTTGAAGATCTTTTATCAATATAAGTGTCAACCATTTCCCCTTTCGTGCAGTCGGTGTTACTCATAAAGAAATAGTTGCATTCAGGGCGAACAAGTGGGTGACTTATTCACCGTTTTCTTTGGCATTTAATCTTGGTTTTGGACTTTTTTGACTATGATTAACCTTTAGATTTCCTGTTATTTCAAACTTTGATGAACCCATTTCATCTATTCAAAATTTTCCCATTTACATGAAGCAAGGAAAAGATCTCTGCGTTTCTTTTGCAATTTTTTTTTTCACATTTAGTCAAAAGATTCTTTATCAGCAACAGAAAATATATATTAAACCACGGCTTACCTTTTTAATGCATAAACATTTAGACAGAGATATTATTTTCATTTGCATATTTTCTTAATAAAATACAATATTTTTTTTGTAAAGTGTATTTCAGTTTGTTCTACTTTCACCGCCATGGTAACTTTGTCTGTTATTTCAACTACAGTAAGTTAAATTTAAAAACCAATTCGTTACGTTCTTGTTGATACGTTTCCTTAAAGTTTTCTACAATTTATTGTTAATATTTTTATACAACTTTAAAGTTGAATTGTAAATAACATTATATATCCTTTAGTATAAGGATAAGGATTTATCAGGGTAATGGAAAATTTTAAAAAGTTCATAAACTTATCTTTACAAAAAAATTATTTCCCGAAGCAGCGTTCAATTTTGGCATATATGTCTCTGTTTTTTCCAGTTCTTACTCAGTTCATCATATCAATGTGTCTTTTGCTTACTAAGTTGGCTTTACGAATTTTGTTTGGCTTTTTCATTATTATCGTTTTGTATGTTTACCTTGTTTATTTCTTGTTTTCTTTACGTATTTGGAATAAAAGTTTTCTAATGATACTCTTTCATTAATTTTTTTCAAAATAATATTTATATTTTTAGGAATGAATTTCCTTTAAATAATAACCTTACCAAATCCCTTTTTCATACTTTGTGCCTAAATAGCATTTTTAATTCTACAAAATGCTTAAGTATTATATACAATTCCCAGGGAAATTAAATAATAATTTCCATTTTCCATACTTTGCCTAAAAACTCCAGGCATTGTACAAAATGCCTAGATTTTCTATAGAAAGTCGAAGTTACATATGTATTATGCGGTTTCATTCGAATTAAGTTTTCCTCGCATTATAACACTTTTTCGACATCCATGGATGGTGCATTGCCGATGAAAGCATCGCTGAAACACCTATGGTTAATAAATTAAACTATAGAAAACATTAAGTTTTGCAAAACTTAATGTTTCCTATAGTTACAATTCTTCTTACGGTACTGAAAATTAAAAGAACTCAGCGTGTATTTAACCTTAATTTGCATAATAATAATTCATAACATTTTAATGTTTTTCTACTAGTTTAGCTCTTAATAAAATGCGTGTTTGTTCTTAGTATGTCCTATCCAACCATTAAAATTAAAAATAGTCTTGTGTTCTGTAAAACCATGCACGGTTTCAAACAGCATCTTTTAATACGTATAATAAGCATTTTTTGCAGAAACCTGCATGCCAAGTCCATAAGATTATTCCAAAGTACACTCAAACGAGGAATGAAAATGAATATCTCACCCACACCCAGCATAATCAGAATTAATGGAGTAATAAATGCATCAGCATATTTGCTACATATCCAGAGAGTTAGCAGAATTAATGATGCATTGATACAATTGCTTGCTATACAAGCTAAACTGAACGAAAGATTAATGCTCTAACATGTACTTTTCCTATCATTTATTTGATTGAAATTGATGGTTTGTGAATAAACTAATCTTTGGGAATAAGTAGTAATGTGTCTACACTTTTGTTTTTCTTTGCGTCGTGCTAAACATGTGGAAAAATTAATTTTCTGTGTTTTTAGAGGAATAAAGGAGATTTCCGATATTTAACTTCACGATTCTGGAATTTTCGTATTATTAATTTACGCATTTAATACATAATCCCCTTATTAAAAACCAAATCCATTTATTAAAATTTTCGTATTCTGCAATTAATGTATTTGTTGCAAAATTACAAGATTTGTTAAATAAATTATATCTTTGGAAATGTCCATACTCTGCAATAAAGCAATTTCTACTTTATTAACTAGAAATTTTGGGTTTTTGTTGCTTTTCTTTGTTTGTTCACAAGTTTTCTACATATGATTTAACTACTTCTCCTTTAAGGGTACTTAGGTGTTACCTTGTCGACCGTTGGCGGAAATTTCGGCAACGATTGCCAATAATTAATGCGGAATTCTAAAAGACACGGTCATCCATAACTTGTGGTAAATCGCGCTACTTGGCCGGTCAGCCGGATGATACGTAAGTATCCCTTTACATTGTTAGAAATTATCGCCTTCCTTATTTCGTGCTTTTGTGCTTAAAGTGATTATCACATCCAGCTAGCATTAGAATCCCAGGAAAACTGTAAGTTGTGTTGATATTTGCATAGCAGAATTAACACGATTTTATTATTATAGTACGGATTAATATTATTTTATTTGTCAATTTCCATATAGAGTTAGGCTTTCTAATGCAGAAGACTTGTTAAGTCAACTGTACCTTCAACTGCATATTCAAACCGAGAAACTTTCAATGTTAGCTTCAATCACTTCTGTTTTAGTTGAACTGCGATCTCTGATTTGTATATTTGTGCTACACTTAACCGCCGAATAATGTTTGTGTTCTTCACACTTTTTAGTCTTCCAGTTCATATCGATAAGGACAAAAAGGTTAATGTATTTCATTTCAAAAATTTCATAAGTACTCATCATTAAATTTTGCTGAAACGTGGTTATTCCAACAACAGAAACGTTGTCCGCTTTTAACCAATAGAAACGTGATGTCTTCTCCGAACAGGTTTTTCCGCTAAAGAAAATACAATACTTAATTTCAGTATTTGATGATTACCTTCTCACTTTAGCACCAAATTTCTGACATGAAGTTCCGAATAACTTTGCAGAGAACATTTGATTTTCCTGCAAGATGAATTGCAGGAAAATCAAATAAATTAAAAACAAAATTAAATATTTCAGGATACCGCATATTTCAAAGTGATTGATGACCTTCGAGCATATAAAGCTCTTTATTTCATTTTATTCTAATTCCTGTTCACATAATATGCAATACAGACGATTACTGCTTTTTAAAGTATAATTATACTTCTACTAATAGTCCTTCACAGTGAACCGCCTCTAAGACCACTTACCAGAGTTATAGATTATTTTGTTCTTCAGTGTAGAATGTTCGCCTTGGGAAGTGATGTTCGATGTCGGTGTTTATATACTTGTTTCAGCAGTAATATTCATATTCACAGGTTGTTAACTTGTAAAATGATAGCAAATTACATGTACTACATTTACAACTGTTTAATACTGTCGAGCTCTATCAAATTTTCCTCTTTACGTTGAAGTGCAAGCATCAGTAATGCAGACAACAGACAAAACTTCATTAAATTATTTATTAAAACTACATCTCACAGTACAAAGAAAAAGTAATATGACCACTTACCGAGTTCCAAAAACACGAGTATTTAAAACAGTAATACAAAAATCTAATTTTATACAAAATACAAAATACAAAATACAAAAATCTAATTTTAGCCAATTAATTTGGCACAGGAAGTGGGACTTTATCCCTACACTTTTACATGTTTCAAGTGAGCAAGTTAACTAAGTAGGAAATTTCTCATTTCAGGTTAACGCACTGTATTGGGTAGCTGCAGGAAAACTCTATCTAACTACAAACTTGCTCTCAATTTAAGCTCAAGTTAATTTGCATTCTCCAAAGCAGCAGAAGATAGAGAAAACAAACTTAGCATAAATTTAACGCCCTAACTTAAAGAAACATTACAGCTCTAGGAAGGAAGTCACAATAAGAGGGTTCGCCGAAGAAGACAAGTTTTCCTTAAATTAAAACTACCTTCTGGAGAAAAAACACTTTTTACTATTAAAGCCTCGGTTTCATAATAAACACTATTGAACCTTAAAAAGTACAGTAGCTTCCACTCAAATATATTGATACATATTCTTTAAGCAAGAAGAAATTTGGTAATCATGTTGTACGCGATCGACCATTTTTATTTATTTGCCATTTCCTTTTACCGCATGTTTGAAAACTAAACCTATTGAATTTTTTATTTATTGATGTTATGATTATTAAATAACTAAGCTATTGAAATTTAAACGGCTAACGTGAAAAATGAGGGGCACGCCGAATTTGCGATAATAAGCGATTTCCGTGTTAGATAATGATTTAATTCTAGTAAACCTACTTTTTCGTTGTGCGTAATGATTTTATTTTGGAAAACTGCTTTTCTAAAAACCGGAATTGATAGGATTGTGGGATATTAGAAAAAAAGTAATGTATGATATAATCTGTATAACGTTTAATGACTCTACTGCCGAGGATGTCAGCAAAGCCAAGTTTGTGGCATTCTCTGATTTTTTTTAAGTAAATCCAGATGACCATGCACATGGGAAGACAACAGTAATACATCGCATAATATGTATCTGATGTTTAATGTGAATAATGCCAAGACCATGCGCGATGCCGATTTTGTGCGATTCTCTGATTCTTTTAAGGAAACACAGAACGCTCTTTACACGGGGAGATAACAATAATTTGTATAAAATAATATATATAATGTCTAATGTCCGTTAGTGCCGAATTTGTGCAATTCTCTGATGCTTTTTAAAGAGAAAAGACATCGCTGTATGAATGGGTAGAACAGCAGAATGTATCATACATTATGTATAATATTTAATGATTCATTTTTTTATATTTTTAATTTGTATTATTGCATTAATTTTTAATAATCACTTTTGCATTTTAAATTTTATTTTTGCTTTCATTTAATAGGTTGATAAAGTTTGCCGAGTTACAACAATTGCCGATGCTTGATGAACATTTTGAAAAAAAACTTTCTAAAACTACGAATTCCCCTATTAGAAGTAATTTTAAATTTAGTGCAATTAAAAAATAAATGGGTTATTAAATTAATTAAATTAATTATCCTCATTTACCTTCATATATAAAAACAGAATTTCAGTGATTCCATCTACGAAATAATTAACTAAATAAATAAATCGTTAGGTCGCATACGACATGAATACCAAAACTTTTATTACTAAAATCATACAAATATAATTTAAGTCAATTATAACAGGAAGTTTTAATCACATTTTTGTATTCGATACTTATTACTTCAATATATTTTGTCCCTTTCTATACTTTTTTATTAAATGTATATATAAACTAACGTTATTTAGATTAACCATTAAAGGTTACAATAAACCAGGCAAGATATTTTAAAGGAAAACTTCGGGTCAATAGAACTGACGTCAGATTTGAATGCATGACGTCATAGGCGTCACGCGAGATTAATAAAGTCACGTCATATGCCTCTGGGCAGCATTCTATTTCTCAAAACAACCTTAAGACTTATAATAAACATTTAAGAGTGTGAAATTCGGTTATTAAATGTAATCGATTTAATGTTCAAATAAATTTCGAAACAAACTAAAATAAAACAGAACATTTGAAAATAAGCCTAAAGCAAAGTTTTATGAATTTTGCTTAGCACGTTTAGAGAATTACGCTATTTAAAGAAAAGCATATCAGATTAAAATTATAATTCAAGTTTTTAAATCATATACCGTTGATCTAATGAAGTTTATAAATTAAAATAGGGTGCTTGTAGGAATCTTCTGTTAAAACTGAATTCTGCATTTATATGGGTTTTAGATATCTGTGGTGTTCTGTGTTGTGAATTTGTGTTTGTGATTTTTTTACTTTCAATCTTAGAATGAGGATAGTTTCAGAGAAAATTTTATGTGCCGTCTCAGGCTGACTGCTACGACTGCTTCGGAAAATTAGGAACGGAAAAGGAAAGTTTCCTCAAGAAGCAGGAAATTTTAGTGAAACTTTTTACAGCAAATTTTATGAATCTTTTTTCTAACAACAAAGATATACTATATCTTATACGTAAAGAAAAGAAAGTTTAAAATTTCATTAAATATTACATAAATTATTCACAAATTTAAAGCACAGCATAAAATTTTCATTTACTTATTGATCACAAATAAACTGTTGTTCATCTTACTCGTATATTAGATGGTTTGGTTTATTTTATTATGGCAAAGCTCTCGAGGGCTATTTGCCTAAGGGAAGGGATCCCTTTGTGGAGGACCTTCTACGGGAAAGAGTCTTGTATACACGTTACACATGGGGGAAACAAGAAAATGCTCACGCAGTTAACCCGTTCCCTAGGATTCCAGCCCCCACACTGAATTGCCAGTGTTCAGCGACTAGTCGATCTTATATTAGAAACGGCGAATGTGTGTACCGCGGATGTGGTCAGCTGATCCATTTTCACTTTTACAGAATGTTAAGTGTTGCCATACTTTTTCTCAATTTGCTAAACTATTTATGCTTGGGATGATGAACTTATTACTGATGAACTGATGAACTTATTACTGCTTGGATTTCTAAAAGAAAGGTATGGTATAGCAAAAGGTATAGTAACTGAATCAGTGTAGACAGAATACTGTTTCCAGCCGAAATTAAGAGTTATTTAGAAACTTTGAGTTCATATTTAAATATTAAGCTACATTGGCTTAAATCCTATATAGGCTTTATTGGTAATGAGAAGGTCGACAGCTTGGCCAAGCAGGCGGTCTCAAATGTCAATGCAATGTAAATTGAAGTAACAGGTTCGAAGAAAATTGCTATTCAAAGAATGAAAGAGTTTTATGTTAACAAAGGGAAAACACAAGGGTTCTCTTCACCTAAAAAAACAAAGGATTTATGGAACTAATTAAAATCACGAATAAGATGAAATGTATGACCAATGTTGACGTTTATCAGGTTTTAACTGGACATGGTAGATTTCTGCTCTATTTCAACCGATTTAATCTGCAGGAAAATAAACTAGTAGTTGTCAGGTTAATGGTGATGCTAGGCATTTTGTGGTTTATTGTAGTTTGGCAGCTCCTATTAGACAGGTTTTTAACATTACTGATTTTAATGTAAGTGGTATTAATATATAAACTAAGGTTATTTAGATTAACCATTAAAGGTTACAATAAACCAGGCAAGATATTTTAAAGGAAAACTTCGGGTCAATAGAACTGACGTCAGATTTGAATGCATGACGTCATAGGCGTCACGCGAGATTAATAAAGTCACGTAATATGCCTCTGGGCAGCATTCTATTTCTCAAAACAACCTTAAGACTATAAGTTTTAAATCATATACCGTTGATCTAATGAAGTTTATAAATTAAAATAGGGCGCTTGTAGGAATCTTCTGTTAAAACTGAATTCTGCATTTATATGGGTTTTAGATATCTGTGGTGTTCTGTGTTGTGAATTTGTGTTTGTGATTTTTTTTTGTTTGTTTTGTGTTACATGTGCTTACTTATTTTTAATTTCATATTTTTGTTTATTGTTTAGGGGTGGCTGGTTTGCTGGCTGCCCTCGTTTGTGGAGAGACTGGGCCCCTTCTTTTGAGCTATGAGAACACTCGTGTCTAGATGGGCTGAAGGGAGCCTCCAATTCTTACCTATTACGGTATACAGGGACCGGGTCAAAATGTAAAGTCGACGTTTGGCAACTTTTGGCGATTTCTCGTCCAATTTGACGACAAAAATTAATCCCCCAAACGGTTGGCAGCTTGGCTATATCTCGCCAAAATAACGACATAGCCATTTACTTAATGTTAAACAGACTTTGCCCTGTATTCTTACTTTTTCGGAAGATCATCATCTCTCTAGATTTTCATGTTACATTATACAGGAAAAAAAACAACAATTTCACGCATAATTGCTCTAAAATCATCTATCTGTGTATAAAATTCGTAATATATATTCAGTGAGATAAATAATAACGTACAAATTAGAACTTTCTTTGTAAATTGCATAACATTTTACTTAAATACTTGGTGGTCATAAAAATAAACTTGAAATCCTAGCGGCTTCTCCGCTCAGCGCATTGGAAAAACGATAAACGGCATTGGAACGATACACGTAAGACGGACATTTCCTGCGTAAAACATTTGCAAAGAAGAGCATTGTCAAGTTAACACGACGTGCTGGTATGTGTTTCTTGATATTTGGTACCATGGTTGCAACAGGAGATCCCCTATTTAATAACAACTAGCTGCTGTATAACGAGAAAATCCTGCGAAATTCGCTGCTTTGGCAATGTTGTTTCCAAGATATCTTGCCATATTGATTCCGCATTTATCGAAATCAGATAAATCGTTGCTTTTCATCTGTTCAGGCGATACGAAATATTCTGTCACAGAATCCCCTATACGAATGGTATACACAATATCCGAGATTAGGGTACATTCACTGTATTGGATATACAAGGGGCGTGATTTAATTAGATTACGTTTGCTAATATTAACCGTAGAGGAAAATTAATTATCAAAATAGAAATGTAATTTAACTAATTTATTATAAATATCACTAGAAACACAACAATACTCACTTTCATAGCTTCTTAATTAGGAAATAGCAGAAGTTTGTTTATGAACTGTTCACAATGTCCTTTTGTGCCAAAAGTTCATTTATGGATGGTTGAAGAGGTTATTGTAGATTAGTATTTTACCGATGCTGTATTTCTGATGTGTTAATACTTGGAGGGTATTCTTCTTTGAAAGAAAAGTTGCCAATCTAATATTTAAAAGTAGGCAAAAAAAGCAAACTTAATTTGGCATAGATGCTTTCAGGATTTTTTTTTTTTTTTTTTTTTTTTTCAGAAAACAAATTTTGCAAATAATTTTTTCGCTCCCAAAGAAGAGAAACTTGTACTTGATACCATGAAAATAGAGAGAATTTATTGAAACTACGTCAGACAACGTTTTATTTTTTTTCAATTATAAATGTTTAAATAAAAGGGTTTGATTGCTTTATTTCATTATGTCAAAGCAGTTGAGGGTTATCTGCCTAAGGGGTGGGCTATTCGTGCAGGACTTTCTAAGGGAAACTGACTCATATACACGTTACTCTCAATGAAAAGCACGAAAACGCTATGCAGTCAGCCCGTTCGCCGGGATTCCCGGACATAACTACCAACGACTTCAACGCTCGGAATCTGTAGGCTTGACTAAAATGGTAATCTGAATGTTTGGATGTTTAATCTCTTGGCGGCATTTCTTTGTAATTTGGCTTTTTAGTCTGAAGGATCAATTTGCCCAGAAGGACTATTACTTTCGCCTTGGCATCTTGCATTGAAATGTCGGTTCACTTTTCAGATTGTTGCCTCCAAATATTAGAGCCCTGTATTATATTTACAGAAATTAAATAATGAAGTATCTGCATAAATGTATGTATTGTTTTGTTGTATGTTTTCCCATTGTGATAAATGTATGTTTTCCCATTGTGATAAAATAGAGGTACCTAGAGTCATCAAATTTTGAATAACGTAATCCTCCACAAAATATGGGCATTGGAAATCTGAAAATTGGAAATCTGAATAAATCTGGAAGCCCTAATTTGGTTAACAAACTCAACGATTTTTAAGCGAGCAATGGGTGCGACAAAAAACATTTTTAGCTAAAGCGCGCGAGACTATGTATCGGAAATTCTAAAGGTATGCTTATTTTAAAAATATTTTGCGATATTGCTGTTGAACTGACTTTTATGGTTTAAGTGCGAAGAACATGATATTTAATAAATAAACGTAACACACAAAACGTTAAAAAAAGCTTTTGGGCATAATGTAAAGTCTGAAAGCTTTCAGATTTTTTTATAATGCGTTTTAAATTTATTTCCCGACTTTGAAAATTTATTATATAACATTTTTTATCATGTTAATCGAACTGTTGATCCCAATAACAAATCTATTTTCTATGGTGCTATTTACAAACAGGCGGAACTTCAACAATTTGATAACAATTCACATTAAACGGCTTTTACAGTAAAAGTGAGCAGATGTTCAGATTCTTGAATTGGTCCAAGTTTAATTTAAAAAGTTAATTTTTATTTATCAAAACACACAATATGTGATGCAGATGTTGTTCTTCATTAAAAAAATCCTTATAAAAATATACATCATACATCAAACACTATAATAATATTCGTGTAAATATTCATGATTAGAGCACTTTTGGGTTTCCATTTTTCTCGCGCTTGCTAAATTTCCGTGTTCACATTTTACATTCCACTATACTCACTGTGTTAGGAAAATTGTTACTTTTGCCATGTTCTGTCACCCCTTACAATTCTCACATTTTTAAATTTCTTAGACTTTGTGTTTGAATAAATATAAATAATATATATATATATATATACATAGTATATATATTACCTTTAAAGTGTGTAATTTCTTATTTCATAAAATAACTAGATATTTTCTGAATTACCTAATCGAATCAGTTTTAAAATAAATAAATTTATAGGATGTTACGATTTATTTTAGAGAATAAAGATTGTCTTAATTTTTGAAGTAGAAGTATTAAAGGCAGAACGCTAAAGTTGTTTGAACCAGTTACAACTGGTTTTAGTCAGTTTCAAACCAGTTATAGCTGGTTTGTAATAAGTATTATTATTATTAATATTGATACTATAAATATTATTTATATTCTGCGTTTTAGATAAAACTTTTGTAAAAGTTTTATCTAAAACTTATATTTATGCTTATATTTATGCAATATAAGCTTTCTTTAACAGCAGGACTAAGTAGCCTAATAATTCATATAATTATATGTTGTAAAACTGTAAGTATAACTATTGCTTAATTATATTGTGTTATTTTTTATTACCGTTTAAACAATCTAGCAATATTATTTTAATATGTATTTTGTTTTACTTTATGTTTTAGAGTTAAACTATACATAGCATGAAATGCGTTTTCCGAGAGCCTTTATTTATTAAATATCAGTTAATTTATAAAACACCAGATTTTTGTTTAATGTCCAATTGTTTATTTTTCACTTTTATGGTCTACCATTAGTTAATTTGTAGAATAACTAGTTATGACATGGAATAATGAGGTAAAGTGTGAATTTATTGATCTATTAACACTTTAACCGACTTGGCTGGTTAGTTCATGAAATAATAGTTATTCAATAAAATAATTGAATTATGCGCTTTAATGTTAACATGCATGTGTTAATGGGAAAAAAAGGAGTGCATTAATTACTAGGAGATTTTATTGTTTATATCACCTATTTCGTATCCGACTGGAGAACAAAACTTCGCACTAATAGTGTGGCTCTGTGTGCATTATTTCATAATTTTAGCCAAATGGCTCAGAAAATCTATCCAGAGATTCGGGTAAAACTCCACAGCTGGTTAAAGGCCTGAAGAAGTCCAGGTGAGCATAAACTCAATCTGAACAATTTTTTAAGAAAATATAAGTAATTGTTTCTTCGTCCTTCCGTTCTCCGCACAGAAGGTCTCTTAGCATCAACGATTTTAATAGGTTGGTTATTTGAATAATACAAAGCACACGAGGCTATTTGTTTAAGGGAAGGTATGACTTTACAAGAGAACTAGCTTATATTCACTTTACATATGGGTTTGGTTTGATTTATTTGATTATGGCAAACTATCTACCTAAGTAGAAAGATGCCTTTGTTAAGGACTTTCTAAGGGAAACTGGCTCGTTGTATACGTTGCTTTAAAAAGACAATGCAGTCAGCCTGATTCGAATTTCGGAGCGAACTACCACTGTTCAGCAAGGTACCTCTCGGAAGCTAATAGTCCCGTTTACAACTGGCAGACACCGCCGAAAACAATCATGCAGCTGGGTTCATCTACTTGGCTTCAAACTCTGTTCGAAATCCCAGTATTCAATGATCTTATCCTCTTAATACACCAAAAAAAAAAATTAAATTTCTGTTTTCCAGTCAATATTTTTATTCTTTATTTTAACTCAAAACTGAAGCTTATGTATTCTTTGAACAGTGGTGAGACCCATTATCATGCGTTTGAAATTTATTACTAAGAAAAGATCGGAGAAAGCAAAATATAAACTGACAAATATTATTTGACAAAATATTCATTTTATGCAGCCAGACCTTAGGCGATAAAATAGAAAAGTATCTACGTTCATTTTATGCATTTTAATGGATTTAATGCTTTTATTATTATTATTATTCTAAAGGGGCAGTTTGCCCTGAAGAACTATTACTTTCGTTTTGGCATTTTGCGTTAGTTCACTATAAATGTCCGATTCACTTTTCAAATTGTGCCACCAAATATTATCGCCCTGTATTATATTTAAAGAAGTTAAATAATGAAGAATCTTCATAAATGTATGTATGATTCTTGCATTGTGATAAAGCAATGGTACCTAGAGCCATTCAGTTTTGAATAACGTACGTTTTCATCGAATATGGACATCTGAAAGCCGAAATTTGGAATTTGTTTTATTATCTATTTTATATTTTGTAAACCTTTAACGAATGTTTGATTAACAAACTCAACGATTTAAAAACGAGTAACGGCAACACTCTACGGGGCATTTTAATCTCCAGTGCGCGGAGCTGTGTATCGTAAATTTTAAAGATGCGCTCATTTTAAAATTATTTTGCGATATTCCTGTTGAACTGAATTGTATGGTTTAATTCCGAAGAATATGATATTTAATAAAAAAAAAGGTGGCACACAATACGTTAAAAAACATTCCTTTGGACGTAATTTAAAATCTGAAAGCTTTCAGATTTTTTTTACTATAATATTCAATATATATTAATTTAAATACTATTTACACTTATTTTTTTATTTACTTATCTCGTGATCGACTGCTAACGTTTTAAGGCTTACGCAAATCTTCAAAAGATTTTCCATAATTTATTAAAGGCAAGCCAGCATACAGTAGAGGGAAAAAGTATTTGAACAATACAAATTTATGTACTGATTTTATTGCAAACGTTGTAAATTAAATTAATTTCTTACTAAATAACTAGTTCAAATTAGCTTATGTAGTAAATAAAAATAACTATCACGTAATCTTGTCACGACGCCGAAAAACCAAATTATGGAAATTTCCGAGGAGAAAAAGCATTTGAACAACCAATGAAAAAGGGTGAAACTTCAAGTTCAGAAAATGGAAAAAAAAGGAATGCAAATTATTTTAGAACGTTCTTTTAATCTAATCAGCTCCAGTTTCCTTTTTTTTAAACTATAAGTTTACTATTTTGAAATGTGTGGAAAGTAGAATGAGTTGGCTTTAGTAATGTATGATAGAATTGTTAATTTAAGAAATAATGTCTCCACTTACCGTGAAATGGCAACATTTTTAAGATTAAATTTATCAGCTTTTTATTATGTGATAAGTAAGTATAAATTAAATGGAAGTATTATGGAAGACAGAAAGAGGATAAGGCGGCCAAACATTCCTACGGCAAGAGAAAGCAGAATGATTAAAAGTTCAGTTAAAAAATACTTCCATTAGAAGTGTAAAAATGTCTAATGACATTGGATCTTGTTCAGGTGTTTGTATTACACCTCGAACAGTAAGAAAGTACCTATATTATTTCGGATATATGGATCTGGAGTGCAAGAAAGAAAACCGTATATAAGTGAAAATGCTTCATTTTGTAATAATAATAATAATAATAATAATAATATATGGCCTTCAGAATTTTTAAAAAACCTATTTTCACTAATGCAAATAAATTTTGCCTGTTTGGATCCGATGGCAGCAAAACTGTTTGCAAAAATAATAAAACGGCTCTAAATCCTAAAATTCTGATGCGGACAACATATGACTTCCTTGTACGGCCTATTAAATTATACGCAAATTTTGCTGCTTTATTTTCTCGAAACTATAAATTTGTTTCCTAGAATTTCATTAGAGCTGTATTTCTCATTCAATTAATTCAGGTCTCACTTCACGGCAAGGCAAAAATTCATAAAACCTCAAAATACCTTTATTATTAAAAATTGAAAATAGAAAAACATAAAACACCAAACACAGTTAAAACAATTAAAAAAAACAATTTTGCAATTAAAATTAGATTTTCTACGCAAAAACTGCAAATTTGGCCAACGGGCAGAAAGGCAGATTTTTTAGTGCACAAAACTAAAAGTTTACTTTTAGTCCCACCCGCCAAAATGACCCTGCAGGTGAAGAAACTGTCTTAATTCACAATTCTGCTAAGTTTAAAATGTAAGCAAATATGGCCGCTAAGACAGGCTTAGCCGCACTTAAACAACATTTAAATTGTTAATAATTCTACAAGTATTGCATGCAGATTAATTAAAGGCATAAAAACCTTAACCGTAACATAAGAACAATATAATTCAATCATTTTTAAAGCGAAAAATGCACAATTTACCAACATATAAGAATAAAACGACGGAGCTCACCGAGCCAAGTAACAGTGTGGGTAACTAAGTGAATTTTAGATCATTCAACATATATATATATGTATACTTCTGGTGCTGCCAATTACAACCAAAAATAGCGGTGCACAATTACATGTTATAGCAGTCCTATCTACAAAATTTCAGCTCATTAGGTCACTCGTTTTCGAGTTATGTCTGATACAGACATACCTTTGTACGTACAGTCGTATCGAAACAATCTCTTCTGAATCCATTTTAAATTACTTTTGCATCCGTTTTGGCTAATAGAGTCCTTTATTTGGGTCTTACGTACAGAGATGTCACTCAAAAACATTGTTAAATTGCATTCGATATCAGTCAAAATGGATATGTTCGTTGAAATATGATACCCGAAATTTTTCGCAATAACAATATGGTGGTGAGAGTATTATGGTATGGTGTAGTGTGGGCTTGAATGGAACTGGTAATTTTGCTATGATTAAGGTAATTTTGAATGCCAAAAAATACCTACATATTACGACATAATTTATTTCAAAGAGTGCCAAAATTGGGTATTAAATATGATTTCTGGTTTCAACAAGACCATTGTCTTAAAGTCCTCCACGATGATACCTCTCCTCTTAGGCGGAGAAACCTCGCATACTTTGCCATAACCAAATAAACAAAACCAAACGAACCCCACCTTGCCATTATACGTCTATGAATCTGAAAAGCCAACATTTGGTCAACTAAACAAAAATATGTATTCCTTCTTTGCTACTTAGAAATTCCATTCTCTTTCAGCCACTTAAAAAGACCAAAGTGTTTAATGATTCTAGAAAGATCAAGAATAAGTTTTACTTTGAAATTGGAACGTTATTGACCCGCTGATGATAAAAGAAAATAATATTTAATCTACAAACACAGAAAAATTACCGATTCACAAGATTATCATACTTAAGTGGATACAATTGATGTTAAAAATCTAATGCTTATAAATTATAGTTTAATTGCGGTGTTAAATTGTCGGTTAATTGCTTATAAATACCAATAACACTCTCATTACTCCTAGTAATATTATCTACAAAGTGTCCTACAACTAATGTTTCCCAAAGATTTCTTTTATCCATTCGTTCTTTCTTCATTATGGCGATGAAGCGAAGCGGCAAAATAAACTTTAAATGCCCTCAATTCTACGCAACTACTGAAAAGGAGGAAATTCTGTCTGTTCTTTTCTTTCGACAACGAGTTGTTTTGCTTCATGGAATTCCTTTAATTCGTTTGTTTCGCGTTCCTGTTTTATTTAAATTGCAGTTCTTGAAAGAACGAAAGAACACTCAAACACACAAAGTGTTACTTTTGTTCTCAACAAAATATTACTAATTCAAGAACAAATTTCAGAAAATGTTTATCCTCGATCTTCTTTCCCATAGACAGCATATCTAAGTTCTAACTCCAGGTGTATCTTTCGATTCTTTTGAACTGAAATATTAGGTAAAAGTTAACACGGTCATAGTTTTCTTTGTATACCCCAAGAATAAAGAGAATTAATTCTACAAAGTTAGAATTAATTATATTGAATTTCGAATAGAATTAATTGTGTTTGAAAATTAAAAAATAAATAAAGAGCAATCTCAATCTTCAGCTTGATTCTGTTTACCATTTAAATGACAGGTTTCGTATTCAAATTCAGACTTTAATTTACTAGATTTTTTTCAGTGTTAAGTGAAAATACCTAACTTGGACATTATTGACTCTGAAGGTTTTATTAAAATCAAAAATTTCATTGCAATGGATAGAGTAAAAATATATTTTAATACAGGCAGAAACGTAAATAATTTGAAGACTGTTGTCTAGGGTATCCAGTGTTTTTAACTGAGATAAGTGAGAAACTAAAACAGCTTTAAAATCTGTATATTGTTAAAAGTTATTAAATTTCTCACATTCAGCGAAGTTATAATCTAGTTATATGTAACTTAAAGGCCTTGGTTGGAGAACTTTGAAATATATCCCGATTAATAGTATAGATAATTGTAAGGTGGTTAAGCTCACTTAATAGAATTACTTGAAAGAAATAAACTAATAAAAGTAGGAAATATTTTAAATAAAACGATGAAGAATATGTCAATTTGGTTGATACACAGATAAAAGTAGGAAATATTTTAAATAACTGAAAGAAACGATGAAGAATATGTCAATTTGGTTGATACACAGATAAAAGTAGGAAATATATTAAATAAAATGATGAAGAATATGTCAATTTGGTTGATACGCAGATAAAAGTAGGAAATATTTTAAATAAAACGATGAAGAATATGTCAATTTGGTTGATACACAGATAAAAGTAGGAAATATTTTAAATAAAACGATGAAGAATATGTCAATTTGGTTGATACACCGATAAAAGTAGGAAGTATTTTAAATAAAACGATGAACAATATGTCAATTTGATTGATACACAGATAACTTAATCCCTTCAGAGTAAAATTATACCAAAATGCTTCAAGTGCAAAGTACTATTTCAAACACTCAAGATAACGTTTTAGTATGTGATTGCATAAGTATGCTAGATCAGGGATCATGTAAGACTGTACGTACGTTGCAATTTGGAGATCATTTATAGATGAAAAGTTAAAAGTTATTTACTGGCTGCAACTTCATGGTTCTCGAGATTCTTTTTTTAAAACGATTCCCAAACTATCGATGTTTATTGTAAGCTGGCAATCATTCTCAACATATGAAAAGGAAACATACTTTAAATTAAAGTACAAAATTTAATTATTAAATAAGTACTACGTGAAATATTAAAAAAATATTGCACATTTTTCTTCAGGACTTTCTATACTTATTTTGTGCGGTTCTTCTTCCGAATTCACACTCTTTGTTCACTTTAAAGATTTTGCGTCAAACATCTGTGTTCTTGACAAAATCTTACCGCAGTTTTTCCCATTGCTAGCAAATTCCACAGCCGTATATTTTTAAATTAAGGCATACAATATCACAATTTGTTTATGAAAACCATTGGAATACAACAAAAAGAAGGCGCGAAAAATGGCGACCTTACTTGTCTAATTTCTTGCTAGTCGTGAAACACGAGGGTAACCGGCTCGAAAAGTGTTAGCCTACTTCAAAAAGTGTCAACTTTCGCACTTGGTCCCAAAATTGCAGTGCAGATACTAAAATATTCCAAACTAATTACAAACAGCACAAGACTAAACTGATAGATTTGTAGATAGAAAAGATTCAAGTTGACTAATAAAGTACATACAATTAATTCTGTCAAGCTGCTTACGAATAGTTATGTGCCTGGTTACTAGAGTTTGGCACATTCTGGAAATCTGACTACTTCTTCTAAGGTGATTGCGATAATATGTAAGTGTTAAATAGACTTTTGAATACTGCTAAATGTGACCAAAGTTCCGGAGTGGTTCATTGCATCAGTATTATTCAACTCAAATGAAAAGAGTCGACGGAGAGAGAACTCTGAATAGTGTTGACGGGCCATACATGCACAATTATAATAATATCCCCCCAAACGAAGTTCAAATTTATTTTATATTCGAAATTTGAACTAAAAATTAACACATTATAAAATATTTCGAAGTAAATTTCCAAGTGAGAAAAAATTTGAGAACAAACAATAACAATCTAGTTTATTTCTCTTATTTATTAAATTTATTTTCGACTCATAAATAAAAATACGAGAGTTTGGATGTAAATAATAAACTTCTTTACTTCTTATTGCAGACTGACAAAGGATGCCATTTCGATTCTGATAAAAATTGCAGCCTTGGAGAGAAATTACTGGAAAATATGTTACGGACTGTAGATGCTCATCGGCCAATCGGGTTCTTTTCTTACTAATTTTCAAGTCTGAAAAATACGCTGTTCACGCAGAAATGTGTTCCCAAACAAATCGATTATTCTTAGAAGAATTCGTAACTGAGACTTATATTTTGAAAAGTAAAAAGTTGATAAAAACTGTGTCTTCAAACCTTTGAAAAGACTTATATCATTTGTAAATTAATTATCTCTACTTATAGTTTTCTGGTGCGTTATTCATATTTGCTTTTAATGGAAATGAAAATAATACATATTTGCAATTCAAATGACTAAAATCTCAGAATCTTTGCAATACCCTATTTGAACAAATAAATAACTAAAATTTCTTCGCGAGCCGCATAAAATTGCTTCGGGGGTAGCCAACTTAAGCCAAGTGAATTAAAAATGCATTTATGGCTTTTATCCTGTTTAAAATATTGTTAGGATAAAGAAAATTATAAAGCATAGTTGATAGTAAAGATGAGAAACACAACTATGCAAGAAAATATTTTTATTTGAATTTGTAATTGCTTAGCGAAATGAATGGAAGGCAAAATGCAGCCAAATACGTGCAAGAAAAAAAGTCATTTATATACTTAATTATTTCATTTGATTATGGCAAAATATGCTAGGGCTTCTAATATCTAAGGGAAGTTATGCTTTTACAGAGGCCATTCTAATGAAACTGACTTTTATCCACGTTAAACACGGATTTGGTTTGGCTGGTTTACTTGATTACGGCAAAGCGAACGAGGGCTATCGGAGGGATTTCTAAGCGAAACTGGCTCGTATACTCACTAAATATGGAGGCAACCACGAAAATGTCAATGCAGCCGACCCGTTCATCTGGATTCGATGCCCTGACCGAAATATCAGTGTTCATCAACTTTACCGCACAACCGCCGATGAGCGCGTTATACATGGGAAAAACCCATGAATATGCTCATGATGTCTAACCTTTAGCCTGGAATTTAAATTACCTCGAACTGAAAGCTTAAAGCGAGTTTACAGCTCGGCCGCTTGTGAGTCTCTGACTCCTTTAAAACCTAACAAAAGAAAAACAACTTTAGATTGGCTTTGATTTTAATGAATCTACGCAAATCCAATAACTTTTTTGATTAAGTTTCAATTTTACATTTTTTACATTGACGTCCTTCTATACTAAATCATTTTTATAGTTCAAAATTTTCACGTTTCATAGTATCGTCTTATTTTGCATTTCAGTTATTATAAGAAATCTCAGTTTTCATTTTAAAGAAAACTAATCATTCCTTTAAATTAAATTCTTTGATTCATTCTTAATTCGTAAAAAGCAAAATATTTTTATATAAGAATGCGTTCAAACTGGGTTCAGTGTTGTTGGATTAAATGTGCTATTTTGGAATGCTCTATGTTTTAGGGCAAATAAAATTTTATTTATTTTATATAATAAATCTAATGCGTTTTTGATTGCAAAAACAGATGTACATAAAATGATGTATTATGATGAAAACATATTATTATATTGAAGATTACTCAAAGAATTTTTTTTAAATTTAACTCTAGAATTAAAGTTGTTGCGTTACAAGCAGTGACGTCAGGAGGTTCTCTTTCATATATACGGTTACAAAAAAGGACTGAGGTGTTTGTACAATAGTTGGCAAGTTAAGAGTTTCAGATTCGCCACCACATTCCACGTGACCTGTCTCATGCAATGCTTTCAAAACATCGAAACAAGGGCTTCTTCTTGTATCGCCTCTTCAATTCTAACTCGTATGGAGAACTCTCATCTTCGGACTTCATCATATGTCAGGCCTGGCAAAAGCAGGAACGAATCATCTGGCTGAATGCCAGGAAAAGCACCAAAGTATCACTGAGGTGTGTGGTGGATAACGCTTGCAGAGGAGGAGGAGTATGAGCGAGAGGTATACCGCCTGTTGGATGAACTACAGTTCCCACTGTGTAAGTATACCTGTTACGAGGAATGTGAAGTTAGAGGAATAGAACCGTATAACCTAGAACTTTTTAACAGAAATAAAAGGATTATAGTTCATCTCAACGCGGTGTATTTCATTTTTTCGAACCAGCACCTATAAAGAAACATCAAGAGTATTTTATTTTGCCGCGAATATAAACTAAATTACTTAAAAAGTTATAATTTATAGACGGCGCACAAATAGTTATTCTGCGAGACAAATACAGAAAATAGTGATCCATTATATACATATAATTTACTAATTACAATAACTGTATAAATGTTTATAAAACTTGTGAGTTATGTATATCGTAAATCATTTAAATTAGACATCGTGAATTATATAAATGATATATTATTAAAAAGCAAAATTAAAAAATGTCTGCACAATTTTTTGGCTTGCTTAGCTAGTTAAATAATATATTTATTTAATTTTCTAGTAGTATGGAAACTTCTAATTTCTTGCAGTAGATCAGAAAGCATAGATAAAAATGTCGTAATAAAGCAAATCAAGGGGAATAAAAATGCTAAAACCTAAGCAATAGATATTTCTAATGCCGATAATACATCAGTAACATGTGATTTATTAAGATAATATCCAACTTTATTGGGCAAAAAACATGTTTGTTTATCAAAGTTGAGGAAGCTTTTTCATGCAGACAGAGAGTAAATATTTTAAGTTCAGGCAATCGCAAAAGTACAGAAAAGAGCGAATGCAACCTTCTCGCAGAACAAAATGTGTGTTCCATGTTGATTCCGGAATATATTTACATAAATTTTCTTGCTTCTAAATTGCTTTTCTTACATTCAGCTGAACGAAATCATCCAAGTTACGAACTTCCAAAACAAATGCTTTGCTGATTGTTGTGTTAAGAAACGAGTTACATAAGTAACGTTTGAGTTTCAGTAAAAGGAAGCTAAGAAAAGTTCTAATACTTTTCTGCAAGTTATAAAAGTTTCACGCTATCTCTTAGCTGCTTTTGTTACAAGATTCTCTCCGCACAAGAGCAATGAATTTAAACTGTTACTTTACGCGGAATCTTTTCACACCATTTTAAATACTACTTCCAGAGCGTACAACTGAATCTCCAACAAACATGGAACAATAATATGAATTTGAATATAATATGAAATAATATGAGCTTGAATATATGAACAATAATATTTTGGCTTAAGCCTAAATAATTAATAGATAACGTTGGGCATTATACAATTGTACTAAAAATCAGGTAACTATAATGAATATCATATTTTATCAAATTTTAACGGTCGCCTAAAATGGTTTATTAAGGTTTTTACGCTCTCGCTCAGCTACCAGTCTACTAATTTGCTGATACGAAGAACACTGCTAGTCTGCTGTAGCACTTACTCTTGTTAACTTTTTTTTTTCCTATCTTTTTTCTTCCTATTTTTTCCCTGGCTTTTTTATTAAGTATTGTTTTCTTCCCACTTACGTAATACAAAAATCCCAAAAATTTTAGAAGCAGCGTAACAGTAAACGCTTAGAATTTCCGATGCACTGTTAAATGTTGAGAAATTTTTTTCCTTTTTTTTCCTTTTTTTTTTTTTTTTTTTTTAGTCCAAATGGGCTTTGTCCCTGAAGGACTATTGTTTTCGTTTTGCGATTTTGCGTCAGACTCATAAACGTCGGTTCACTTTTCAAACTGTTGCCACAAAATGTTAGAGTCCTGCATTATATTTGAAGAAATTAAATAATGAAAAATCTGCATAAATGATTGTCTATTTCTCGCATTGTGATAAAACAATGGTACATAGAGCCATCGAATTTTGAATGACGAAATCCTACTGCGAATATGGGCATCTGAAATCCCAAATTTGGAATTTGTTTTATTATAGATTTTATATTTTGTAAAACTTTAACGAATTTTTGATTTACAAACTCAATGCTTTAAAAGCGAGAAATGGCAACGTTATATAGAAAAAAAAAATACTTTTATCTCCAGCTCGCGAGACTGTGTATATCGGAAATTCTAAAGATATGCTTAATTTAACATTATTTTGCGATATTGCTCTTGAACTGAATTTTATGGTTTAAGTGCAAAGAACATGATATTTAATAAATAAAGTAACACTCAAAACGTTTAAAAAACGCCCCTTTGGACGTAATTTAAAATCTGAAACATTTCAGATTTTTTTTTTTTATTCTTATTTTTTTTTTTTTTTTTTTTTTTTTTTTTTTTTTAGTCTTTTCTGAGTTCATCATATCGATGTTCAGTATACTTAGTAAAATGGCTTACAAAACCTTTTTTGTCTTTTTATTATTAAGGTTTCGGATATGAACTTCATTTATTAAATATTATGTTCTTCGCACTTACTTCACGTAAATTTCAATTTAACTGCAAAAATCATAAAAAATTTAAAAACAGCTTATATTTAGAATCTCCGATAGACAGTCTTGCTAGCTGGAAATAAAAATGTTTATTCCGTACAGTGTTGCCACTTCTCCTTTTCAAATCGTTCAGTCTGTTCATCAAAAATGCATTAGAAATTTTACAAAATATAAAATAGATAATAAAACAAATTCGATATTCAAAATTCAGGCTTCAAGGTGTACATTTTCAAGCGGAGGACTATGTTATTCAAAATTGAAGGGCTCTAGGTACCGTCGTTTTTTCAAAGTGGAGATTAGGTTAGGTTATTCAATTACGGCAAAGCCTCGAGGGCTATCTCGCCTAAGGGAAGGGATGCCTTCGCGGAGGACTTTCTAAGAGAAACTGGCTCGTATACATGTTATGCATTGGGAAAACTACGAAAGCACCCATGCAGCCAGCCCGTTCGCGGGATTCGAACCTCGGACCGAACTACCAGTGTTCAGCGACTTTACCGCTAGACCGTTGGTGGGCTCTTTCACAGTGGAAGAAATATGCATGCATTCATGCAAATTCTTTATTATTTAATTTCTTTAAATTTAATACTGAGAGATAAAATTTGATGGCAATAATATGAAAAGTGATACACCGTGTACCGTAGTGAAGCAAATAATTCATAGTGAACTCAGCGATTTATAAGAAATGTGTTGCCACTTCCCGCATAAAAATATATTTATTTTCCACGTGGTAGTCTTTTGTCATTCAATAAAACGTAAGATACGTAATTTTTCTTCAAATTTAATTTTTTATTAATTAACAAACTAAGCGATTTGAAACAATAAATGTAGATTCATTTCAATTTTTTAACTACTAACCATACCGTGAAATTATACTAGGTGGATTCATTAAAATCATCTATATTTGTAAATAGAGGGTACATTTGTTTTGTGTAATTCATACAGATATGTAGTTTTATTCCTATCTATATGAAATTCTGCATGCTTGCCGTCAAAATAATAGGAATCACACTTTCTATATAAGATTTCGAAAATCCACTGGAACACTGTTCTTACGACTCCTATCTTGCGTACGAGTGACCCATCGTACGTTCCGTCATTATTGCCTTCCCACTATCAATTAAACCCATATAGGATTTTTTTTTTGAAAAATATAAGTATTAATATATTGACATACTTTAAATTTTGAAATTACGTCAACCATCTTAGGTTCTGATTGCCTTTGTTGCGTTCTTAATATCAGTTCTTAACGGATTCGAGCCTTAGACCGAACTATCAGTGTTAAGCGATTTTACCGCTCGGCCGCTGGTGAACCCTATTTTGAAACGAGAGAGTGCAAAAACAAAACATGAAGTATAAACAATCGTATACATGATAAACAATTATTTTTAAATCATAGCGTCAAAATCATAAACAAGCGAAAAAAGCTAAAAAATCGAATAATAATTATTTTCAATTTAAGTGGACGGCATCAAAAAACATAAACGTGTAAAACTGAAACAATTTAATATATAGAAAAACAATAAATGAAAATTTGATCTACAAATATAAAATAAACATAAATAAAAAGAGGAGTTAGCTCTTAAAATCTGTAACATTAGAGTAACAATCTTATGAAATGAAAAAAAAAAAAAAACTTTCGATATGCAGCAAAATACTGCTGCTAAGCCTAAAATACTGTGAATTTTTAACTTATTAATAATAGTAAAAATAATCAGAGAAAACTGCTGTAACATTACAAATAGGGTCGTAATTTTCAATATGGTACAATAATAATCTAAATTTTCCTATATTTTTATTTTTTTCACATATCGGATTGTTTGTATTTACATGCTTTATTTTTTTAACTCGGTTTACTCAATAATGCATTATTTATTTGAATTTATTTTGTATTAATATCACCAAGTGTTGCCCCTTTCAGCCTGCAACTGGGTTAGGTTTTGAATTACGTTTAACTTTGCATTTATCCGTATAGTATAATATAAGATACAAAGTAAAAAGTATATATGAATATAACCTAAAAGTAAGTGAGTAAAAAACGTTTTTTTAAACATAAATCGACTTCAAAGGTAAAAATGTAGCGCTATCGCTGCTAAGACTATAAATTTAAATTTAGTGATTAACTTGTATTTATGATTATCTTCCATGGAATTAAGACTTAACTTCTTCTTCCACATCAATGAAAGTCTGTTTGCATTTGTACTTTTGTATTTTTTTTTTTTTTTTGTAATATAAGTTTTTTGGTGATTCCCAGTGCGAGTTTTAAACTTCACCAAGACTATTACTTTTTAACAATAGTTTTAACTCAGTTTTGTTAATTAACTTTTAATAACCAATTTGCAAAAGTTTTCACTGTATATTTATATATAAACAGAGAGAAAGAGAGAGATGGACCAGACTGGCAAACAGATAGACAGGTAGTCTGATACAGATATAGATGCTACTTAGAATTCGTAAGCATTCATAACTACAGCTCTGTTCTGTTCTTGATCTATGCATATGAATAATAAAACATAAATTCTAATGCCACAAATATGGACACATGTATTATAAACACAGCAGTCATGTTTAAAAGTACGTTAGAGTTCTTACTATTGCTTTCCTTGATTTTCGAAGAATGTGGAAAAATTCAGTCTTGGAATTCAATCTTAGATATTTTTACAAGTTCAGAAATATTACTCATATCACGAAAATCGGTGTCGATGTTTCAACTATAGAATTAAACAGGCAACGAAAGTAAAAAAAAAAGAAGAATATCCATTTTGTTCAGTAAATATTCACCATAATAACAAATTTTAGAAACTGAGACACAGCTTAGTCGCGTCTGAATTTTATATGACTGTTGAATAAAGTCACTCTTTATATTTTAAATTCCAGCAGACACCAAAATATAGATCCTTCCAAATAAACCGAATCAAATTTTATGAGAACTTTCTCATTGTAAATTGAATGAATCCTTTTTTTCATTCCCTAGTAATATTGCCTGCTGGAAATCTCCAACGTATTCCACAATCTCATTACCCACAGGAACATTTGCCTCTTTTTTATAGGCTCAGACGAACGTTAAATATATTACACGAGAATTTTCATTTCATATTTACTTTGCTTTTCAGTTTCTGAGTATTTTTTCTTCTTTCCCGAGTTCAAGAGCCTCTGAAAGCTTAATAATGCAGTCTTTAAAAAATAGACTTGGAGTGCGTTACGCCTATTTGCGTGCTACACAAACTGCATTTAGTTTCCGAGCAACATTATATTCGTGAATAGTGGATGCTGTTTACTTATTGATTATTTTACCAATGTTTTCAAAAATTTAAATCTCTTGAGGATAACTCATAATTTTTTTATCCTGAAAAAGGAGCAAACAGTTTTCACAAACCTGTATTATTACTGCAGGAAGAAATGAATATTATATGCAATGTTCTTTTCTCCATAGGCAAAATATATGAGAGTTTGGGTAGATCGAAACTGCAAAACGTATGAAATTGTATTTACAGTTTTGCGGATACGAACAGAATTATACTGTTGTGTCTTTTCGAAAACAATCCTAATTAGTTTAAATATATACATCACAGTATCCGTGTTTTCAGTATGCTTTTTACTTTCTTGTGCACAAAGTAAAGGAGGTATTGTAATTGTAAGCACGAAAAATTCCGGGTATCATATTTCAACGAAAATATCCAGTTTGACCGCTATCGAATGCAATTTAACGATGATTTTGCGTGATACCTGTACGTTAGGACGGAATAAAAAATTCTTTTCCCCCAAACCGGAACACTTACACCGTATACACTTTACACTTGGGGAAAACCACAAAAAAACCATGCAGGTAGTCTATTCACCGGTATTCGAAGCCTGGACCGAACTACCACTGTTCAGCATCTTTACCGATTGGCTGTGATAAAGGAATCGTTCTCCAAAATATAGAGAGATCACCATGCATAGTGAATTCTTATTGACACCATTTGTCCTTTTCATATAGTTTGTGCAATATTCAATATCGCTTGTGTAACGGTTTGTAAGTTATTTTCTCAACGTCGGTGGCTTCGTTTATTTTGCGATTTTGCAGACAGGACAGTTTGAATATGTATATCTTGTTATTTCTGAGGAGTGAAGGTCAGTCCTTATGATTGAAATGTTTTTCGAATTTCTGTAACGAAAGGATTGATAGTACCTTTGAAAATATGAATGAGAAAGTGAAGACTTCAACAGGTGCCACGAAATATACAGACTTTTTGTTTCATCTGAGATTCGCAAACAAGCAGCAGCGGTTATGGCAGCATATTGGACATATTTACAAAACAATCAGAACTTATCCCCCAAAACGGCAGTTTCCAGTTTGCAATGTTGGTCTCCTCCTAAACGATAAGAAGAGATATTCGCTATAGCATTATCAGAAGAAATCAAGAAATGTAAGCGGCACTTTAGTAGTGTAACCACCATATTTTTTAGAATAATTAAAAAACTCAATAAACTTTTTCCTGTTTATATTAATCATTACCAATGCGTTCATAATGTGACCAGCAAGCCCACGTTTTTACAGACAGTTATTTTTGAGGAAGCCAAAAGTGTTAATTCAACAACAGGCTAATTAGGTTAGGTTAGGTTATTTTATATATGGCAGACCTCGCCTAGGTATTATTCTAAAGGGTGAGATGTGTTCGTGGTAGATATTCTAAGGGAAATCGGTTTGTATTCACATATGGGTAAAACCATGAGATCCAAATGTGCAGCCAGCACGTTTGATTGGGCTCGAAGAGTGGAACTATCGGTATTCAGCGGTATTAGCGGGAACGTATGATCCTTCGAGACACTACGGGAGGTGGCAAATAATATTTTTGAGAAATCATGCCTGTAATGTTATATGAAATGCTAATATATGACCTAAACGCATCTAAAACATTTTACAAAAATTAATTTCAAATGAAATCGAACACAAAAATTGCGGGTCTTTCTTAAGTATATTTCTAACAATTACGTACGCAATTAAGCAGAGGAAATGTAAATTAATTGTCTTCCCTAAAAGTCGGCTGTCCAACAAAGTAATTAAGTTCCAGTGCTTAGGTAACGTTGAGAAAAGCAGTGCAGGAAAAAAAGGACATTGTTTGATCGCTTAATTATTACCTAGATCGCCGAAAAAGAACAACCTGGTTAATTTGGAAGCTCCTTCAGACTGTGTAATGGGATTAGCAACAACAAAAGTATACCTACCTTGTTCGATGTTCATTAAGAATGTGACTAGATTAAATACCTTTTCCTGCTACTCATCACGTGTCAGTGCTGGTTGAGTAACGAATGTTAAAATATTAAATAAAAGATTCTGAAAACAGAGACACTAATATTGAGTGGAAAGTTAACACTTGTTTTCTCTTAAAAAAAGGAAATCCTTGTTTCCATTATCTATACAAACATATATGAGCAGTTTAAGTTTTATTTAAACTTCAGAAAATGGAAGATATCCATTAAGGGATAAAGTGGGAAGATTTCTATGCCTTTTATATTTTTTTTTTCAATAACCCTTCGATATAACACATCACAACAAAGCATTTTGAAATGATCAACTGCGTTTCGATGACAGCTAAAACACGAGATTTAAAGATTTGTAAGATTAAAAATACACGTTAGTTTTTAAAATGTAAATATGCCCGCCTAAAGAACGCTGAAGAGGCATTACTTAACAAGTTGTGTAGAATGCCCCAAATGCACTTATCACCCTCTTAGATTTTAACGGCTCACTCTTTGGAAGTACTCTATTTCGGTAGTTGCGAGACTGTTAATACTTATACATAATACTTAAATTTGAAAATACAAACTTGAAAGAATCAGCTAACAGTTGTAGAAGGAGTTTAAAATTTTTAGAACGATTTCAGGGAAGTATAATTAAAGATTAAAATGAAAATCATATTTTCTAAAATACTCTATCTCATAGCCCTTTTTATGGATTTTAAGCCCGAAAAGCGATTCTAATGATAATAGAGATTTTTATAAAATTTCCATTCCTCTCTCACTACTGGTGGGACGGCTCTAAGAAAGAGAGCTCTTTCAACAGAAAAAAGCCACTACAGTCCATAATTGTGAAACATCAGAGGGTACTGCAGAAATACTTTTGCCGCTTACATGTGTGAAAAATGAAAAAGTATATATGAAATACTTGTATCAGTCTTCATTTTATCAGGGAATGCAGTGGTACTTTCCGAAGTTTGAGTTGTTTCTCTGTCTTGATGAAATTTCTCTCTTTAAAACCCACTTGGATGAAGGAATGGAATTTCTTCTTTCAATATCGAAGTGCGTTGAATTTATTTTAACATCCCCCTTTCTTCTTATTTTTGATTTCACACTACAAGAAAATTCTACGACAATCATGAATCCGTTACAGGACTTTCTTTGCATTGATAGAACCAGGTCTGTACATTTCTTTCTCTTTATTTTTAATAATAATAGACCTTATTTTTTGCAGTCATTTAGGCTTGTTTGTCGCCCATCAAAGATCACAACGAATTTCCATTTATCTCCTGCTGAAAAGCTTTCATACAGGATTCTACATATTGTTCTCCGTTGAACCACATGCCTCGGCAAAAGCTGCCGAACATAAAATGTTTTAGATTTTTTAAGTCTTAATTCCTGTTTTATTATTATTCCAAAGGGGCTTTGCCCCCGAAAGACTATTGTTTTTGTTTTGCGATTTTGCGTTGAATCACTATAAATGTTCGTTTCACTTTACAAACTGTTGCCACCAAATGTTAGAGTCCTGCATTATATTTGAAGAAATTGAATAATGAAAAATCTGCATAAATTTATGTATATTTCTCGTATTGTGATAAAACAACGGTAGATAGAGCCATCGAATTTTGAATGACGCAATCCTCCTACGAATATGGGCATGTGGAAGACCAAATTTGATTTTTTGCTTTATTATCAATTTCATATTTTATAAAACTTTAACGAATCTGCACCGAAATAGGTTTGCTGACTCATTTAATTTTTAATTCATACTGACATGCTTCTGGTCCAGTTTGAAATTATGCTAATTTTCAGGTATGTTTTGTAGTTTCATTTATTTAATTTAGCCAGAGCGCTCGACAATTATCTAAGTTCTTTGCCACTTTGGATTAAAATTATTTTATTACGTAATTTAAATAGTGTAAGATGTTTCTTAATACCTTATTTTCTTGCGTATTCCACTACCCTAATTTTTTAGAGTTAGGTTCTGATTTTTTTTTAAATATTCGTATAATTTTCTCCTCCCCATATCATACATGGCTTATCCCTGTAAGGGCTAGATAATTGGTAAATTATCCCTTATGTATTCAGTTTGTATTAGCATTTCATCTATTTCACTTTACTTGGTAATTATTATTTGAAATGTACTTTGTGCAGATTCTTTTTTAATCTACCAGTATGTGGCAGGTGTTCTCACATTTAAGAACCTGTTCAAATCCATGATTCACCTTACTTCTATTACTTACGTTCCGAGTCACAGCAGCTTTATCTACTAATGATACTGTCGATCTTTGGTAACCTAAGGTCTTTTTTTCACCCTTTCCTCCTTCGTTCCTCTGATTTCCCTCTTGGGAGCTGCGGGAAAAACTCATCTATATGAGCTGCCCCTGGGATTTTACAAATTAACAAATTCGGAGCGCTATGACGGTTCATTTACTGTCAGATATCACTAAATATCCTTCAGATATTGTAACAATAGTATTTTTATATTCTTCTTATTGGAATGTAAGTTTCTTTAAAAAAATAGTATTGTGATAATTATCAGTAGTATAACCGTGAGTGCTTTTTCATTTACTACGTTCTTACTGTAACCACCTCCTTCAGAAATTAAATGACTCGCATAACTTTGGCCCCTTGATTTTCTGACAATAAAATCAGTTTAAAAAAAGGGAAATTTGCGACGAAAAACGGTACATTTCTTTTTCTGGAACGAAAGACAAAGCTTTAGTAACCTAGATTTCGTATTCTGCAAGCGAGGAATAATACTGCATAAACAATGAATTAATCTGGGAAAGAGGAATTCTTAGCCAAACAAAACTATTCATTTAATCAAATTTTACTATATTTGCAGTCTGGAACTAAACTATCTTCATCCCAAGAGAAATACATCAACATTATCATCGTCGGAAATCATGCCAACATATTTTCTTTATCATCTCATTAAAGCAACTGAACCTCCGGATTAATGTTTAACAAGCACGTGTCAAAAACAAAATATTATATTATTTGAAACATGAGCAGAAGAAAGTTAAAAGCTCTTACCGGCAGGGAATTATTATGCTGAAAAATGGATTCATTAACAACAAATGTATTAGCGAAAGATTACACGAAACGCGAAATTTTTTAATGTCTCTTCAAAATTGAAAAAATTAAAGCTTGGTTGAAGCAAATGAACAGAACTGTGCGAATTATGTTTGTAATTTGCTCCATTTTTATTAAAATAAATTTTGTTTGAGGAAAACATAATCGTCATGAAAAAACAGCCATATATATTTTTCTCATCAACGCATAAAGCAGAAACGAATCAACATTGGTTTGAGATATTTATCTGCAAACAGCAATGCAGCAAGTTTTCAGTTATACGACTTTTCTTCATATCATTATTCAGTTACCTTACGTTAGAAAAGGCTATTATATAAGCGCGGTCAGCTGATCAAGGTCATAAGAATTCTTTCTTTCTCTCCTTTCCTTCCTGAGTATGAAAACATGGACGAAATGTTCCCTGTCTGAGGGGGAAAGTTGTTTAGGACTGATTGTGTCGCAATTTTTTAATACCTGTTAGTTAAAGCATAAGCGAGTTTTTTACTCTCAAGTTCGGTTTAACAAACAGCACATGGGAATTATATGTACACCTTGCACACAAAAAAAGGGACAGTTCTATATCTCCCGTTCTACTGGTTCGATTGAGACAATATGTCTTGCGTTTTGCGACTTAGAATATATATTGGATTTACATGTAGCATTTGTCTAACGTAGGTATTCTGACACAAAATCGCACTTTTCCTGAAATGATATACAACATTTTCTCATATTTCGAGTCAACGACTTAAATTACGCCAAAGTGCCACGTTTTGTAAAAATCGCGTGAGTAGCATTTGAAACCGTTTAAGTTTATGCCGAACTTACTGATATTTTGACACAATTGACCAGTAAGAAGAATAAATTTAAATGGACTGATGAGCATAGCGTTGCATTTGAGAAACTTCAGCATATATTCTTAACTGAACCTTTTGTTATCTTATCACAATGGGACAAGGAATTTATACTGAACATTGATGCCAGTGGCCATGCTATTTCAGGATTCTTCTGCAGGAACACAACAAGGAATTGCATCCTGTGTCATATTATAGTCGAACATTGTCACCATCTGAAAGGAAATACTCTGCCATCAATTTGTAACTTTATGCCATTTATCGGTCTGTTACTGCCTTCAAACCATATTTATATAATCGAAAGTTTACAATTTTGATTGATAGTAAACCTCTTTGCATTATCAAAAATCTACCTTACCTGCTGACAACACGACTAGGTGGCTTATGGAGCTAAGTGTTTGAAAACATCTAAATATTGCCATAACGTTGTAAATAATTAATTCAATGTGACCTCGTCACAATTAGCTCTCATAATTTTATCTCCTCACTGTGAATTGAATTCGGTACAAATTTATTAATATCTCTCCTTTTATAAAAATTACTTGATTCCTTCTTTGAAAGTTCGCATTCTCAGATACTTTCTGATTTATTTTTAAAGTTGTATTTTTCGGGAATTTTCAGAATTTTTCGAACCAAACTTTGAATTTTAACCTATAAAACTTTTATTACGCCCTTAAAATAGATGTATTTTTAGGGATACCTGCAAGAGAAATGTTTTTTATTCAGAGCTTCCCAAGATAAACGTGAATTTGTATATCAGCGCGTTTTGAAATTTGGTATATAGCGATATTAATGCCAAACGTGGTTTATACCCTTTTTAAAAATGATTTGAAGGAATGAAAAATGCACCTTTATTTCCGCTCATGCACAATTAAAAAAAAGGCAGGAAAATAGGTTACTGTCAATTAAGAATTTTGCCAAGGGGCGCAAACTGAAAAAAGTGCACCAAGAATTTTTCTTTTTTTTTTTTAATTTCTCGGTATGTTTTCACCAAATTTTACGAAATTTAATATTTAGGTATAATTTGTGTAATAGAATCGAAATATGGAAAAAAATCAGTATGGCATTTCAGAAGAAGTCCAATTTTGTGTCAGAATGCCTATGTGAGAACAGTGTTATATATAAATTTAATATATATTCTAAATCACCGTTTCGAGACAAGAAAAACGCAAATTAAATTTCTTCGATCTGCTCAGTAGAACGGGGATACAGGAACTGTGCCTTTTCTTTGGCCTCTTTTTTCGTGTCCGTTAATTTTTAGTAATGTTTTTACCCGAAATATTGTGTGCAGTCAAGTTTTTGATTCATTTAGAGAGTAGATTTGTTATGTTAACTGTTCATAGTCGCACAAAGTTTGAGTTATATTTTAATGAATTTATTTTTTCATCATTGCTTACTCTTACTCAATTATAATTTAGTTTCGTTTCATATGATCACCAAGTTTCAAAATATATGTAGAACTTGAAAGTTGGATTCATTTTCTATTTTTGCCGCTCAGATGGTATAGTGGTTAGGGGGGGTCCTGACTGCGATACCGAAGGTTCCGGGTTCGAATGCCGGAGAAGGCATGGGTGTAATTGTTTATCTCTTCATAGGAAGCAAAAGTGACCCACCTATTAGGTGCCTTCATAACAAAGAGACCACCACATCTGGCCTTAGGAGTGGGCAATGCCGACATAAGCAAGTGCCCTCCATTGGAAAAAGAAAATTCTACTTTTTAATTCTCCTATTCAGATTCCCATAGAAGTCATACCGTAGCTAGTTTCACGCTTTCGCTTATTCGATTCTTTAGATCAGTGGTGCCCAACCTTTGACCTCTCGCCAGCACATTTTGGCCTATCCGCGAGCACATTTCCAAAACATCAACAATTTTGTTAAACATATTTCCGATCTTATGTGATACATCTGAAATATTAATTTCGGCAAATGGTTTTGAGATGAAAAATAATATTGGTTGAACTTTATGGAAATCAGAGAAGCCGAGTTCAAAATTATTTTTCAGTTCATCAGTGCATTTAGGTTTTACGAGTATTTCTCTGTTTCAATTGCTTTGTGGTTATTAATATGGCTTGATAAATTCTGAAAATGGGTGAAATTTCTATCATTTGATTTATCCACAAATTTAACTTTACCTGAAAAGGAGTTACAGTCCCAGTCAATTGCAAAAGGGTTTTTTTCTTTTCCCTGAAGATCTTCGTTCAGTTTGTTCAGTTTAGCTGTTATATCTGTGAGAAAATACAGATCAGATAACCAATTGTTATCGTCCAATTCTTTATAAATTTCGTTTCTAAATTCCCAAAACTGCTTTATTGACGAAAGAAGTTCTACAAATCGTTGAAGTAATTTTCCCCTGCTGAGCCATCTAACATCGGAATGAATCAGTAAGATTCCACGTTCGCTATCAAGTTCATCAGTCAGCAATCAATTATTTTATAACGTCTTGCAAGATATCTCTTATAATTATAAATGCGTGCCATATTTTAACAATTAGGAAAAATAAATGAATTTTTTAAATATTTTTTTGTTTATAGTACTTAATCGAGATGGCGAGCACATACAAAACGATCAGCGAGCACAAGGTTGGGTACCTCTGCTTTAGATAATAGGAGGCTCACTATTTGGATAGATTTTCGGCTTCTCGTGTGAGGAATATTTTGGGTGTTTGACCATGGCAAACCATTCAAGGGCTACCTACGTAAGGGTAGGATGCCTTTGGGGAGGACGTTTCGAAGGATTTGGTTCGTATTAAGTTTATATATAGAAAAACAACCGTGCAGTCAGCCTTTTTAATTGGAATTGAAATCGTGTCGAAATACCAGCACTCAGCAGCCTTAACCATTCGGCCACTGGTGAATCCGTTTAAAAAAATAAGAGAATAATGCTTAAAAGTCAGCTCATCTGCACTTTTGAAGCATCCTCTTTTATGTCGACACAATAAAGAACTTGGGTAGTTAAACTTAGTTCAGAGCTCACAAAAGAAACGGGCTTGTTCCATTACTTCAAAATGGACAAAGCAGTTTTGTGAGTTTTAAATTTTATATTTTAGGAACAGGAGCCAAAGATTAGTTAAATCAATCTTTTCTAAGATGGAGGTGATTCAGGCAGAATGTAAATGAATGAAATATTTTAGGGGTAATCAAAACATTCTTATTAACGTAATTAATCTTGAAATGGTTTGGTTTGGTTTATTTAAATATGGCAAAGCACACTAGGGCTATCTGCCTAAGGGAAGGGATGCCTTCGTGGAGGACTTTCTAAGGAAAACTGGCTCGTGTACACGTTACACATGGGGAAAACCACAAAAACGCCCATGCAGCCAGCCTGTTCTTACGTGATTCGAACCTCGGACCGAACTACGAGTGTTCAGCGACTTTACCGCTCGGCCGCTGGTAGGCCTTAACCTTGAAATGAATTTTACGAATAAGGATTTAATCAAAACCTTTGCTCAGCACGGTATTTGGAAATTTAGACTGAGATGAATTATATATTATATCAGATGATTATGATCTGCCCAGGAGCTGAAAGTTAAAATCAGTAGAATATTAAACGAAAAATTATACAAAATGAGAAATTTCGAGCTTTTCGAAAGGTATGTAAAGATTATTTTATGAACAGGATACTCTATATTTTTAAAATTAAATCGGCAATCGTTTGTTGACCATTCAAATTAATTAGAAGTCCGACACAAGGGCAGATTAAAACTCCAAAACTCACTGGATTATAGCAGTTGTTGAGATATTAGGTATTTTGAGTCCAAAGACATGAAAAATTAGCAACGCTTTCGCCGGGAATCGAACCACGGCCCTCTGGAATACCGGCCCAGCGTGCAGAACCACTACACCCCGAAGGCTCGCTAGGAAGGTGGGAGAAATACTTTATACAGTTACTTTTAACTCTTTCTCAATTTGATTTTAATATTGTTTAGTTATTATTACAGGGCAATTTGAGAAATGTTCCCTGAAAATGGTTATTACCGAGTTTAACCAATAAGCTGTCCCAGCTTTCCATGTGTTTTTTCACATTTCAAAGCCTAGTTATTACACTAGAAGTTAAAAGCGGGCAAATTCATCTTCCTTTCTAAAAAACGGTTTCAGCTATTCCTTTGGACTAGCTTAATTTTTTTTTAAAAATAACTTTTTAGTTCTGACGGCTATGATACTACACTCATTTAAAACCGTGTTGCAACCGTTAAATAACAACTCAGTGTGTAAGGTCACTTAGACATCGACCCATTATGAGTTTATAAAGCTGTTTTTAAATTTCTAAGACTCGTTTAAGTGGAAGATTTAAAGAAGAAAAACACATAAAAATTAAAATTATCCTGTACGAGGTTGGCTACTATGCAGCGTTAGAAAACGTGTGCATCAATTAAAATGGTGTAAATTAATACAGTTTAAATTACATCATTAAAGTATATTATTAAAAATTAAAAGTAAAGAATTTAAACGTTAAGGAATGCTTTTTTTTTATTTTAAACCGCTTAGCCTGTTAAACATTTACAGATTTAATAAATTCGAAAGATAAATTAACGAGTTTGTGTATTACTGCTTGAAAATATTCGGAAAACTGGCTATGCGCGATGTTAGAACCTTATAACATTAGCTAAAATTACCTTATAGTGCTTATAATTTACCATACAATAAACATTATAATTCTAACTTACCACGTGATGAACTTACCCCAAAGTTTCAAAGGTAAGTGGATAATACGTCTGCAACGTATATTAACGTAACTGAAGTAAGGGTACAAAACTCTGCAAAGTCTTTGCTAACTGCCTTTCTAAAGACGTTTCATGCATACGTTTTTAACGTACGTCATGATTACACACATTATGAAGTATCACACATTATGCTGAAATACTTTTTAGTTTTCTGTTACATACGATTGTACAAATTATTTGTTATGCTGTTTAAATATGTAAAAAAAGTAAATTTAAGCTTCAACAAATAAGGGTAATGCTAGTAAGGTCTGACATGAGTGAATCGTAAATAAAGTAACTCTTGGTCTTGAAGAGCGAAAATATTTCATTTAGGCTTGATACAAGTTCTGCATTATATTCATCAGCTGTGAGCTCTATCTCAGTTGATGACTATAACGCAGAACCTGTGGCTCTCATTTCAGAAAAATGCGTACATGATGAAATGATGGCCCAGTTACGGTCCCAAAGTTTGTTACTATGATTCAGACATTTATGGTAAAGCATTGATTATGAAGATGCAAATCACAAGTTATATACTGGTAACTGAAAGCTTACTAAAATCAATAGCGCAAAAATGAAGTAATTTTTCTTTTCCTCCTTTATAAGGATCAAAGAAAAAATTCAGAAATACTTTTAGACCTGAAGAAAGGGGCCTCTATCAGATATATTCAAAATTGATAGTGATATTCAAACTCTAAACAAAACTAAGGTTGCTTTTTTTTTTTTGCCTAAATTTAAATTGCTGACTAAAATCGAAACAAGATGTTTGGCGACATTTTTCTGAAACTTAACAGTCTTTATATAATCTATATTGACCTTATTTGGCGACTATAATTTTAAAAACTTATTCCATAATCCATTGAATCATATTAATTGAGTCGTTGATACCAATAAGCGATATATTTTCCATGTTTCTATGAATATCTGAGCAGAACAATATTCGAATGACAACATTACCATTATCACATTTCGGTCCTTATGATTCCATTATTATAACTCAAAAATAATTTATTAGTTAAGTTAAAATAAATCTCATAACTTGCACCGGTGCTGTCGCTTTTTGAGAACCTCTCAAAGGTGGCGAGTACTCTGGTTATTGAGATAATTTCTTACGGTTTGTATTAAATACTTACTGTAATGAATTTCTCAGCTATTTTAAGCTACACATTTTCAAACTTAAACGTACAAGTAACATTATCTAGAGCTCATTAGTGTTAGTGAAAATCCTCTACTTGGATATCTATCTTGACTAATTTAAATCAGCTGTTGAAATTAGTGGTAAGATTCAGCATCACATGCAAGCAAACTTCAATCATCTTCAAACTTCTATGCATGGCATCACTAGATATATTATTCGATTCACATCGACCTAAACTAAAGAGGAAATTTAGGACAAGGATAGACATAGACAAGTTTTCGTTCGATATTGGTTTGATTTTTCTTAGTGGTGTTTTCGCAGAGTAAATGCCTGCAATGGTACTCCGCCCTTAAATCTATGCAGAGTCCGCACAATCGATCATAAAATAGAATTTAAAAAAAGATTTTATATAATAAGCTTTTTTAAAAACAGATTTGATAATCAATACACCAAAAGGTAAAACAATATTCCCTGTAGTTTCATGGCAAAAATTACTTACGAAAGCGATCGTCTGCTCTTGCCATGCACGAAATGTCTGTCAAGTGTCTCAAGCATTTTTCTTTATACAAAATAATGCCGATAACTGAATATTGCACATGTCAGACAGACAACTTTCCACCTCCATTGATTTTACCCTAGAATAGATAAAAGACATATACTGAAATGTTTCTATTAACTTTTTCTCAGCTATGATCTTCAAAACTTAGCGGAGTTTTTTCTGTTGTCTTTGAGCGCATGTTGTGAAATTTTACGCAGGGCTTAAGTTGTCAGCCATCGTAGACGTAGAAATCATTTTCATGGAATTATTTTTGCTGCAATGTTTACGTAATATGAGTATAACACGTTTTTCGATTCAACACGTTTTTATTTATAACTAGGCTTACAAAATATTTTTGCTCAAACCGGAACAATTTTGAGAAAATACCCACAGCACAGAAATAGAACACGATAGGGTAAGTACCTATGAATGTAAAACCTAAATAAAAAAGCTGTTGATTGTAAAACCTAAATAAACAAGTTGTTAAAAAAGCAACGGTGAATTAAAATCGATTTTAATAACTGAAATGAACACATTTCATTATTAAGAAGTTATTCGTAGTTTTTGTCCCTCATGTGAATTTCTTTAAGAATTCGTCGTTGTTTTTATTGCCATCGGAAAGTTCGCTGCAATTTAGCTCACTATTATTTTGCAGCTGAGTAAAGTTTTTAACCATTGATTTAGCGATTCTACCATTTTCTTCAGATTGTACGATATTCAAGAATACTCTTTCAACTGCTGCCGATGTTCCTTGTACGCTGAAAACGTACTCTATTTCATTGGGCAAAGAACTATTTTTTAATAGCTGAAAAGTTGTCTCCAATTTTCTTCACAACGTTTAGTTTTCTAAATTTCGTAGTTAGCTGACAAAAAGAACTTTGCAATCACTGTTTCATCAAAAATGTCATCCACATTTATTTTCGTGTTAACGACAGTTCCATTATTTTTTTTACGTTATTTCTCCCGCCTTCTTGGCATGCCTTCGTAGTGTAGTGGTCAGCTCTCTCGACGCGAATTCGAAAGGTGCGTAGTTCGAGTCCCGGCGAGAGCATTGCTCATTTTTCCCATCTCCTGCTTCGAAATAGCCTAATGTCTTCTACAGTGGCGCCCGAACTAAAAGGTGGTGAATGATGATTTTTCACCACCAGAATTTGGCGACTGTGTTCCCTAATACCCCAGTCGCGCTTGAAAAGGGAGAGTATATATGGTATTTCTCCCTCCTTCTTAACATGCCTTCGTGGTGTAGTGGTCAGCACGCTCGACACGAATTTCAGAGGTCCGTGGTTCGAGTCCCGGCGAGGGCATGGCTCATTTTTCACATCTCCTGCTTCGAAATAACCAAATATACTCTACAACGTAAGGTTTCACTTTTTGTCTATGTTAATTAATTGTTTATCCAAATAAATTACTGTTCCCCATAGTTCGGTTTTGCCATAATTCAATGTAGGAAAGACATCTCTGTTGTTATTTTGGGGAAAAATTTCTAGAGAACATTAAAAGCACATAGATCTAGACATAAATACTTAAACTGGCTGACAGTATGTGTAATAGAGGGGATATTTTAATTGTTAAGTTAACGCGGTGGGAGTATTTAATTTTCTTAACATTTTATTTTATTTTGAAGCAACCTTTCCTATTACTCTTGTTTTCAACCCATTGTTATTATGCAGAGTAGGGTAGAAAGATATTATTTAAGAGTTTGTCTGAGTTAACTTCACACAAAGCGTGTTTCGCCTTTCGGCAACTCTGTTTCTGTGCTATTTTATTGACGTGTATACTAATTACCGGATAGTCTACGTCGGTGATAGGGCCAAAAGCTAACAACGCGTTAAATATCTCTGTGTATATTCGGCTAATTATTTCGCTTAATTTTAAATTTTACATTTCTATTCTGAGTTCCGCCAAAAGTATTGGCATGGATGTCTAAGCATCAGAAATGCCAAATGTAAATACTGTTCTTAAGCTGAATCAAACGTTCTTTTCACCATTTTCACGTTCTGCTATTGATGCAATTAAACTTAGCGGATAGTTGCTTCACAGTTCAAGTATAGATCAAGTCATCAAAAGAAACTTTGATTTAGCTAGATTCTGACAACAGTTTTATCTGTTGCTGTATTAATTTTGCTTCTTATATATTCGACACTTTCAAATTTTACTAAATAACCGGAACAAATTGAAACATTCACTGGAATACATCGTCAAATTGAGACGGTTTTAGTAAGACGTGCGGTAAACCTATTTCTAACTAGCAAAAATTATAGTCAGCACGCCACTAAAAACATGAAAGTGAATTGTAGCTGTTTACTTCTAAATGCATTTTATATATAGCTTTTCTCATTTTATAATATAACAAATAATAAGGGTGCATGTAAGAGAATGAAACTGTGTGAAAGTTAAGTCAATGTATTTTTTTTTCCGTAAAGTCTTAACATTTTGCACTTATAAATACATTTCCCTCGGAGGACAATATGCAATAAATTCTTGACTTTGTTTAGTGTGTAAAGTTGTAACTGAGAAGATATTTGAATTTAAGACCAACAACCTTGTCATTCAAGTAGCCAGTTATCTCTATGTCTGAAATTGTATGATAAAGAGTTGCAAACATTTAAACAACCTTTTTTATTAAATTGAAATTTTAATATAAAAGGCGCGACTTGTGCTACAAATAAACAGCTACTTGTCACAATGTAATTTAATCAGCAACAGACATTTAAATTTAAACGTGGATAAAAGTAGTCTATAATTACACAACCAAATAAAAAAGCTATAAGCTAGCTCAACTAATTTTACCGGGTCGTAAATTTAAAGCAGTTGGTTGTGAGCGAATGCAGAAGATTAGATAATAACATTTAGATAGACCTGGCAAAATCTAAAAGCACTGCGCGTGAGTCAGAAACTCTCTGTCGCTCGGATCCAAACCCCCCCAACTTAAATACACTGTTAGCTAACATGCTTTCTGGTGAGGAATGCGAAACGAAGAAGTTAAAGTAAAAATGAAAATCATAATAATTAGTTAATACAAGAACCTTACAAGCATCAGCAGTTGTTCCGACTCATGAAAAAATCCTATCATAATTCAAAACAATTCATATGTCATCATATGTCAAAACAATTCGTATGTATTTAACATATATACTGTCAATGATTTATTATTAGGCATATTTTGCTGCTTTCACCGAATTTAAATCTAAGTTTTTGTTCACTTTACTGCACCATTTCTTACCGTTTGTTCCGGGAGTCAAGAGTGTATTTCGAATCCAGCCTTTATGGCCCTCGTAGATTTCCAAAAAGAATAAAAAAATTTAATTCAAATTAAGTGCATATACCACACTATAGCAGAAAATTTCAAGAGTTTGGAAATTACATATGGCAACAGTCTGTTACGTTCCTTTCTAAGACTGAAATTTTATGAAATTTATTACTAGTTATCCAACCTACGGACTTCCCTTTCCTGTTTTAAAAAGAAGAGAAGAATTTCAAGCACTGTGACTGTGGCGCTTCTTAAAAGCTAAACATAAAACAGCCATGCAGGAATCTACTGGCTTATCCGTCCTATTAATTAAAGTACCAATACTTATTTAATTTTTATTTGAAAGGTAAATTGTATCCAAATTGTCGTAGTGTTGAATTATCGAAAACGAATACATTTATTTTCTGTTAACTTAATATTGAAATAAATCAAATTTTCATTTAATATACAGGGTTATTCGTTATCAGACCGACAAACTTGCAGGGTGTGTAGAAGATACAGAGACGACTCGAAATCACATGGGAATGCAGGGTCGCAAATGCTGTATTTGCGAGGTATGGTGCAAAGAAGCAGAGAAAACTAACAGGAACAGCAACACATTAATGGGATAGAAAACATTTTATTGAAAGGTTGTACTACAACAGGTGTTCAAAATTACGACCAGAAGTCGTCTGACAAACCTGGCAGCGGCGCTGCATGGAATTCCTTACTTTCTCAAAGATTCCTGGTATGTTACGTATCCTCCCGGCAGCTACAGACATTCGAGCGACGATGTTCCAACTGAAAGAACGGGCGTCTCGTACACAGCCTCTTCATGTGACTCCAGAAGAAGAAATCCGTGCATGATAGTTCCGGTGATCTGTAAGACCAATGAACCGGACCACCACGACCTATCCACCGCTGATTAAAGATTACGTCGAGGTATCGGCTAACGTCAGTCGTGTAATGTGCAAGAGCCCCGTCATGATGGTACCACATGGAGCGGCGCAACGACGGAGGAACATGTGCTGCTTCAAGAAGTTCGGGCAAGGCTTGTTGCAAAAAGATCAGGTATCCCCTACCGTTCAAAGGACTAGGCAGAGGGTACGGTCCAACGAGGTAGCTCCAAGAATGCCGATCCAAATATAGACCGAGAAACGATCTTGAGTTGGACGTGGTTGCGTGCGATAAGAGTTTTTCAAAGCCCACACATAGGCGTTATGTTGACTGAAGGCTCCCTCACGTGTGAAGTAAGCGTCATCCGTGAAAATACGGACGCCGCAAACGCACTGTCTGCAACACTCTGTTGCAGGAACCATGTAGCAAACGTCCTCCGGGGTGGATAATCTTCAGGCTCTAATAACTGGACGCGATGAAGATAGTAGGAGCTCATTTTGTTTGCTGCGAGTATCGTCCAGACAATGGATTGAGATAAACTCACTTGTTGGGCTATCGCTCGAGTACGCGTACTTGGATTGTTTTCTTCCAGACGTAAAAACGCCTCCTCATTGCCAGGTGTCTTCGTAGTTTGCTGTCGATTCATTCTAGCTCTCGTTAAGCAACCAGTCTCACGTAACCTTCTGTTCACGCGAAGGTCGTGTGATGTGGAGCACGCCTGTTGGGGCAACTTTCCTACTACACCCGACGAGCGGCGGTTTTGTCCGTTACTAATTCGAAGCTCCATACACGCTCAGCATGTCGGCCAGTTCATCGTTTGCATACGCTTTCATACTACTACTTTGGGAAACGGATTTCAGATGGAGGCTTCTAGCAGGATTGCTGTTCACGCAGCCTTCCGTTCAGCGCCATCTACCGAAAGACTGCAAATAAGAGTCTTACAAAACGTAAGGAATTTCATGCAGCGCCGCTGTCAGGCTTGCCAGACAAATTCTGGTCGTAATTTCGAACACCTGTTGTAGTACAACTTTACAATAAAATGTTTTCTGTCCCATTAATGTGTTGCTGTTTCTGTTATTTTTCTTTGCTTCTTAGTACCATAGCTCTCAAATACAGCATTTGCGACCCTGCATTCCTGTGGGATTCCGAGTCGACTCTGTACCCCCTACACACCGTGCAATTTTGTCGGTAGCGAATCATCCTGTATTTAAAAAATATAGTATACTGGTTGCAAGAAATTCTAAAAAATTGCTTGCGAAGGAAACAAAAGTCGAATTGTGCTCCGAACATTTTGATTCATAAAAATGGTTTCTATTCATAACAAAACAAAACAAAACAAAAATCTGAAAGGATTATTCTTTAACAATTGCTCAGAAGGCTCCCAAAGTCCCCTGACTTTTAACCTATGGACTACTGTGCCTTCGGTCTCTTAAAAAGAGCTCTTTCGAAGCGGAAACCCCCACAATTGATAGACCCTGGAAAGTAGTGGAAGAAAAAAGGAAACCAATACTCCTATAAATTTTTCGAAGGACCCTTCTATCATGACAACTGCGATGCAAATTTCTTGTCCAGGAAAAAGGGCTGTCAGATCGACTTTTAAAAACATACCCTTTTTACATTCTAAACACTAGTTAAACGGTTCTGAAATCGTTCTAAAATTGTGTAAACACACTCTGTAATGACCAACAGATTAAAATCTTGCGTTTTATGAAAGCACCGATAATTCCGAACACAATAATGGAAGTTAATTAAATAATATTTTATAAGATTTAGAAAAACCGTTGTTATTGTTTCCAAGTTTAAATAATGTATCAATATAATAACAGATTTATTTGAAACTGAATCAGAAATGAATTTGGGAAAAAAAAGTCCCAGTTTCAGAAGTATTTAAAATAGATAACTAGTTTGTATTGTATGAAAATTCTTAACCATTGTCTTAAAAATTAGTTTTATGAAGTAAATACTTCTCCGTAAGATATTTTTATTGTAATATCTTAAATTTAGCATTCAAACGTAATAGTTAAAATTCTTAATGATGTGAATTCTTTGCATCTTTAAAGACTAGAATGGCGGTATGAAAAATTATATCTTCTTTTCTTAGAAACTAAACTATTACTTTAATTCTGTTTCCTACTTTTTTATTTATTTATGTATTTATTTTTTTTATTAGAAGGGCTAAAGTAGGGAAGAGAAAATGAGAGTTGTGTAACTATTTCTTGGAGTTTGAGATAAATTAAATTTGAGACAAATTTTCCTTTCGAATTGTATTTCAGTCTGACTGTATGTAATTACCGGGACGCAAATGTTCGTTTGATTAAATTAAAAACAAGACTTCTCCCCCCCCCTTGTAGAATTACGTTTTTTTATTGTAATAAAATTATTGAGACTTTTTATCTCTGCATTCATTATCAAACGCCGTATGCATTTTTTTTGAGAAACAGACTTAATTTTTTTTTTCATTTTATAACAGCATTTAGCGTTTGCTGATTTTTTTTTTCTTTTTTTAAACAAATATTAAATAGAAGATTTTTCATTTGAAATAATAGTTAAGATCCTCTTGTTAGATGACACAGGCAAAATACCTTTTCTACTTCATCAAGAAATTTGATTTATTTTGTATCATAACTAACCACTTACATGGCCAGCCACCCAAAATAGTCATCATAAAAAAGAAAAATACATAATGATTTTAATGAGTTGAACTAGTCTAACTTCATTAAAATATTTAACATTTCTAATTATATACCTTTTATTATTTTAATGCATTTTTATTTAGCATATAAAATTGACTTCTGGAGAATTTCGTTGCAGAATTCTTTTGCTTCTAATGAAGAGGGACTTGTACCTTTTCGCCCTCTAAATCGATAGAGTCTTGATTAAAATTTACACCAACATTAAGGTGCTGCTTTGCGTAATTGTATGTTTCACTTCAGCATGTTTTTCTTTGATTTAAATTTTGCCGAATGGCAAGTTTCAGTGGATTGATAAAAATGCTTTGTTTCAAACAGTGTTGCCACTGCTCTCTTTTAAATCGTTGAGTTTATTAATCAAAATTTATTAAATTCGTGCAAAATATGATGTATATCAAAACCGAATTCGAAATAAAAAATTTTGGCTTCGATGTGCACATCTTCGGGTGGAAGACTAACGTGTGCCCAATTTTTTTGGCTCTAGTTGTAGCCGTTTTCCCAAAGTGCAAGGAACATACAAACATACGTACAAATTCTTCATTATCTAATAATAAGAAATCAGAATTACACCATTGTACACACACATGTAGCCGATATACATACATACAATCTACCAAATTTTAAAATATGGAATTTTTTAATTCAAATTAGTGGAACGAGAGGTACCTCACATATCGTTGTGGAAGTTTCACTATGCAAAACGATTTGGTAAACGGCGTTAGTGAAAACTTTAAAAAGGAAAAAAAAAACTTTTATTTAAACTTTACAAAATATTAATGAAGTAAAATTTAAAAAATAATAATTTATCAAATTTTTTATTGGGAACACAAGAATAAATAAATCTCTTTAAAAAATGTGCCTACTACTTTATATCACTTAAAACGAATGCTTGGGGCATCTTTGAAAAATTTATAAAAATAATGGCTTAGTCTCTTGACAACGAAATTTGGTTGATAAATTTCGTTATTTGGGAGCCTACGCTTTTATTATTCGTTATATAAAATTGTACATGAATATTGTGAAAAGAATCACTTAGTCTCTTGTTCCCATGAAACTGTACCGTATTATTTTTCTTTCAATTCATTAATTATTTTATTAGCTTTAAATAAAAGCTTATTTTATCAAAACATGTTTGTCCTATTTTATTTCTTCAGATAATTTCTTTGTGAATCATACTGAAGTGGGGCGCTCATAATCCGAGGTTCCGTAGTACAGTGTGAACTCGATTATTCTTGCGTGGCAGTGGTTAAATTCATGAATTCTTTGAAAATGCCTATCGGGCAGACATCAGAGCATTATTGCACGGCGATTCGAATGAACCGAGTTATTAATGCTTGAGTGATGTGAATATTGTTTCAAATGCCATAAGAACAAAAGAGACACAAATTGGTCTTGAAAAATATAAGCGAAGAAGATATTGAAAATAATATTAGTCCCGAGACAACAATGACTTCTGTTGAAACTCTTTTGGACTTAGGGGATTCGAATACAACTATAAAGTGGCACTTCGACAAACACGCGGGGAAAATTCGACAAATATTCAAACATTCTGCAAATCAAAGTAAAATTACCGATTATTTTTGGATAAATAAGCACATAGAGTATGCAAGAAAATCTACAGTTTGGGCTATCCGTTTTTTTCAATAATCGGTGACCTGCTTCCCGGATAATCGAGAGTGCACTATATTTGTATTATACAGCCAGTCCATTCATAAACTAAGATTGTCAAGATATGAATGAAACAAAAATGAACGAATAGTATCAGGAAGCATTTATTCACCTTTAAGTAGCACTGGAAAACACAGAATGAGCTGTGCCGCTAAAAAAATGCTTCCGGTATGAAAGTGCCGGAGAAACTTTATTATATTTGCGTTTTGTTTTCATCTACACTGTGAAACTGGTATGAATGTTTCCCACGTTACAAAGCATACGTGAAATGCATTTAAACAGTACTTTAGTAGGTTTATGTAGTGGCGAAATGTTTTTAAACTACGGGTTGTCATACTTCCTGTGGTCGGGAATTATAAAATTCAGGATTACGCAAGAGCCGTAGCTGGATTTTCTAAGAGATAAATTAGATTTTACATCATTTTAAAGGAGTAAAACTGTTTCCGAATCGAAAAAGAAACCTTTAAGTTAAAGGTTAGATGTTGCCTCTTTTTTTAAACAATGTGATATTTTTATAAACATAAATATTTCGCTGTTTCTTCAGTACCTAAAGTAATTTTATGCGGCCTGCGAAGACATTTTGATTATGTATTTGTTGCGAATACGGTGTAGAGTCCTTAAGTTCTTTTGAAGCAGGAGACGTGAAAAATATTCAGTGCCTTGGCCCAGACTCTAACTCTGGACTTTTCAAATAAGCGTCGAGTATGCTGCCAATTACTTCAAGAGAAAGATACTATACTTTATAAGTTGTGTTTATAAGTGTTGCCAAAGAATTCAATAGTGCAATTATTTAAAGTCCCAGTTTACATTATTTTCGTTTCCATTAATAACGTACACAAATAATGCACTAGAAAATCTACAAACGGAGCTAATTAATTTACAATTACAAATCTTATTCAAAGATTAGAAGATATAGATTATATCAACTTCTATTTATATTTGACAAAAGACAAATAAAATCAGTTACGAACCTTTAGCATATCTTTATTATGCGATAAATCAATTACGAATTATCGCATAATAAGGATATGCTAAAAATAATATCTTTCTTTGAAAATATATTTATATGGGAACAGCTTTTTATCACAGTTGATAATTTACAAGAGAAGAGACTTATTGAACAGACGAACATCTGCAGTCGGTGATGAAGAAAATTTCTAATAATTTCCCTACAAGGTAACAAGCTCAACTAGAACAGAAAAGCCATCAAGTTTCAAGCTGTAGTAAGAAATAAAGAAATTTATAATTATTTACATACAAAACGTAGATGATTTCAGGAGATTTTGTTTAAAGAAAAAATATTCTTGAATATTTTTCCTTCTCCTGAAAGCGTGAAACTTGTATCTGATATCCTCAGAATAAATAGAATTGAATGAGATTTTTTAATAAATTTCCTGATAAAAATTATAATTAACAATGAATGTTCTGCCAAATTGATTATATAACTTCATTAGTTTTACTCTTCGTCGCTTAGACACAGACGCATTTATTAAAGCGTATGCATATGAAATGATAAGTTCCTTTTAAACTTGTATTTATCTAGTTGAAAATGCTGTATTTTAAATTCTTACTTGGATTTTTTTCTTCGATAAATTCATCACTGTAACTTATTTATGCGATGATTTAAACAGAGAGAGCGCTCAACGCTTTTTTGGGGAGTGGGCTGGGGGTAAAATTAGATTCGGTAATTCTCTTTTGGATATAATTTTTGATCTAATATAATATAGAGATATCCACCACTTTTATAAGCTTTCATTTTGTTTGCTCACGGCTTTTCACTGTGAGTAGAATTTCGTTATTGATTGTAACCTACTTCTGGCAAGCTGACGATTTGAAAATTTGTACATACACTAATGGTCGATGAAAATGCAACGTAATGAAGCAATTTTTTTTTTCACGTTTCCATTCAGATTTTCTTTTATTTAATGTTTAAACGGATTTCTGCGCATATCTTCGTTTCACAAATAAAGTAAAGAAATCAGCATTTTACTGTACGAAAAAAACTGAAAAAGATATTTTAAATGAAATTTGCTGAAAACTGTAACTTATTTTCTGAATTTTCGAAAATTGCTCGATTTTAACGAGTTTTCGCTGTTTCTCAAAACAAGAATGATTGAAAAGTTTTAATAAAGAGATTTTTTTTTTTACAGTTTACTCTTTTAAATGTTATGTAGTATGAGACAGACGGGAGAAAGGAAGCATTTCTCACGAAAAATTTGCTTTGGAGTCTGCCCTCTTAGCGCACTTAATAATGAATTGGCGATATTCGCTTTTAAACATTTTAATTAGTTTCAAGTAAAGTGCCCTTTGTAACACTATAATTAAATCCAGTCTCCGAAACTGAATATTCAAAGCGATTTCTTCATCTCTGAACTCGCAGTTACTTTCCTTTACTTCGTAATTTATTGCTTGTGTTTTAATATTGACTAAGAATTTCATCTTTGATAATGTGTGATAGAAACTGAGAAAACAGAAAATATAATTAAAAAAAGGTTTTATAAAAACTTTTTTTAATTATATTTTCTGTTTTTTAACACTGTTCTGTTCTGTTTTTCTGTTGTAATAAGCTTTTATTTAAAATGGATATGATAATCAATGCACTAAAAGAAGAAAAATATTTTATCATACAGTTTAATGGGAATGATAGATTAAACAATTTTATTTACAGAACTCGTCTACAATTTTTTTTTTATTTATTTGTTACGTGCTCCACCCTTAGGCACTACACGGAAAGGAGGGGATACCCCGTGGAGGTCATTTTAAGGGAAACTGGCTCGTATCCACGTTACACATGGGGAAAACCACGAAAACGCCCATGCAGCCAGCCCGTTCGCCGGTACTCGAACCCCGGAACGAACTACCAGTTTTCAGCGGCTTTTACCGCTCGGCCGCTGGTGGGCTCGTCTACAACTTTACTCTAAATATTAAAAGCGTGGAGCACTTAATCAACGAAATGTATTAATTTAATTGCATCGCAAAATATATCAGTCATTATCCTTTTAAACTTTCTATTAATGAAATTCCTTTGTCAAATGCATATGGCTTTATCTTTTTTTACTTTATGATAGCCGTCTCCTGCCCGCATTATTTGCGATATGAAATTTTAGATAAATTCTCTTAATTTCCATTCAACTATAAAATAATTATTTTTTCTTTTTTTGTATTATTAATTATCATATCCTTTTGAATATAAGTTTATTCCATAATAACCTTTTTTATTGCATTACATTATAAAAACACTGCAACGAAATACAGAAATTTGCACTTGCTAAGAAATGTATACTGCAGAAAGTTTTCAGCAAAGTATTAGATATATCAAACGCGCCTTTCTCTGTAAATTAGTTATTAATATATTAACATTATCTATATTTCGTTTCCAACCTTATCAATTCAATTATATTTTCGTCATGCGTGTTCTCCTACTTCGAAGTTTTGGGATTGTAATCGGTTCTCTTTCTATGTCTAAATTTACGTTTAGTATAAACCATACGTTTCTATAAATTATCATTCTAGGAGTTTTCCCACAGGAGTTTCAAGTTCTACTTATTTAGTCCTATTTCTGAGGAAGAACTTTCCTCAAACTGATATTATTGATACTGATATATTATACTGAAACTGATATATTTGAATTATTTCACAAATGTTTTAATTTTCCTCACACAAGAATTTTATAAACAGGCTGAAGGTTTTAAAGAGATGAAGATACTTTCAATCGTTCGCTCTGGAATTCTTAAAAACTCAACTCGATGTAAAATTCTTTACAGTACAAAAGATTACGAATATTTTACTGTGAAGGAATAAGTTTTACGCTTTTTCATTTAATAATAACTTCCTTTTTATTTCATTACTTCAATGAATTAAGTTTCGGCTTTTTACTTTTACATTTCTGCATGATATGATTTTTTATTTGTTATCTTTTTTTTTCCTAGAGCACATATTTCGTTCTGTGTTTGTTTGCTTAAGAAAATGTAATTTCTATGCATTTTTTTTCTTTAATTTTATTTCGCGGTTTCCAAAATTACGTTCAACGTTTCTGCTGCGATGAATTTAATTGCATCAGATGCAGGCCATGGAAACGAGGTCTTGATTATTATTGTAATTACTTTTCTTTTTTTAAAGTTTCCTCTAGAGTTTGTTAAAATTACTCTGCTCTTCATTCCAATTCATTTTCGTTCTGTTTTCTTGGTGTATGTTTTATTTATCTGTTAATATAAATATGTAAATCAAACTCGTACTTAACTTTGAAAAGACGTTAATTTTTTTTTATTATTATTTAGAGCCACAGCATAAAGTTGCAATGGATTTTAATTTACTAAAAAACTTTCAATGGAATATTATTTATTTATGAGCTACTGAAATAGTCCACGTAATTTTAGCTTTAAATAGAAATAGTTTGCTAATACTTTTATTTTACATCTTGCAAGATCTAGTCTTCTTGATTAGCATAAACAGCAGCTGCGCACAGACGGTATAGTGGTTAGGGAAGCCTACTGGGGTACTGAAAGGCTCTTGTTCGAGTCCCGGAGAAGACAGAGATGTATGTAATGTATAGTGTTTTTGCAGCATGGGGTCACTCTAAATATATGGCGATCCGAAAGTCCTCTCTTGTGTTTAGTCGTAGGGGAGAGGGATGGGACACCCCGGACTCCCCCGGGGTGCTCTCCTCAAAATTGGGGTAGAAGTAGAAGTCTAACTTCTTGAGGCTCCGGCAGTCTTTCTTCCGTGAAATACATGGATACGATAACAACATAAACTGCCACTGAAAGATTGTTAGCGACTTATCGCTAAGACTAGAAGATAAATACAACAGGGAAAAGGTGTAACATTTTATTCAACTCAATTGTGTACAGAAAGCACAGGTTGTGTTCTTACAAATCTACCATCCATTTGTAGCGATAAAATTAAAGGTAGTGGTAAACTAAACTAAATTTTAACTAATTTTTGTAGAAACCTACACTGGCATGATATTAAACTTCGGCGGCAAGAATGCGAAGCCAAGACTCGGAATTCAAACAGCTGATAGAAATAACAAGGTCTGCGCTCAGTAGAGGAATACACGAAACTGACTGTCCTTTTTGCTGCCTCAGTTTAAATACGTTGTTATTCACCCTAACTCATTTACATCCTGGCGAGGAAACGCCAGAGAAACGAGAGATAAGAAAAAAGGCTAACAAATTAAAATAACTATTAGTAAAAATAATATACACTTCACAAATTAACCACTTATATGTATCTAATATAAGAAATCCTTTTTAAAACCCCGGTTTGTTATTTTACATTTCATTCTTTAGAAGCAGTTTTCCAAGTTTTTAAGGGCGGGAACGGTTCGCACAAAGATTGTATAGTAATTCTCCGAAAGAAATATCTTTCGTATTAAAATAGAGCCGGATTTTCTGAATAGAATATATCTCCCTCGATAAATTTCCTAGAGTGCAAACAATGCTTTCAAATATGTTTTCAAAATAATATATTGGGCGAACATGATTTCAACAATATTTCATTACGTGTGTGTTTCATTACGTAGATTTGTTTGTAGATTCAATTCAATCTTCTCGATAAAAAATTCTTTAATTTTTAACAAATTTAAGGTTTTGATGCTGTTTTCTTAAAATCTCAATTCAAATTACAATTTTAATATATACACTCCAACCTATAAGAGTTGGTTGATAAAAATAATCCCCCCCTTTTTAGTCCAAAGGGATTTGAATCCCGAAGGACTATTAGTTTCGTTTTGGCATTTTGCGTCGGACTCATAAATGTCGGTTCACTTTTCAAACTGTTGCCACAAAATGTTAGAGTCCTGCATTATATTTGAAGAAATTAAATAATGAAAAATCTGCATAAATGTATGTATATTTCTCGTATTGTGATAAAACAACGGTACATAGAGTCATCGAATTTTGAATAACGTAATCCTCCAACGAATATGAGCATGTGGAAGACCAAATTTGAAATTTGAAATTTGTTTTATGACCGATTTCCTATTTTTTAAAACTTTGACGAATTTTTGATTAACAAACTCAAGGATTTCAAAGCGAGCAATGGCAACGTTGTGCAGAAAAAACATTTTTATCTACAGCGCGTGAGTCTCTGTATCGGAAATTCTAAAGATATGCTCGTTTTAAAACTATTTTGCGATATTGCTGTTGCACTGGATCTTATGGTTTAAGTGCGAGGAACATGATATTTAATAAAGAAAGGTAACACACAAAATGTTAAAAAACGCCCCTTTGGACGTAATTTAAAATCTGAAACATTTCAGATTTTGTTTTCTTTTTAAATATTTTTTTTTTTTTAAGTATCAAATTTTATTTTCGGTATACGCAGATTTTGCATCTTCAGTTCGTTTCTTTACTTTTTTAATTTGATTCTAATGACTTGTTCCGGTTTGAATACGGGATATAGGTTTAAAAGGTTTTTTTTACATTTATTTCTACATTACTATAATAAAAATATAGCTTTAGTTATTAAACCTCATTTATAGGACTTTAATGTCGAATATTTTTGGTAGCATAATTAAAATTTGTCTGCAAAGTTTATAGAACTGGCTTCTTTAATTATATAATAAAACTACAGTTACCTTTCTAGTTTTACAGTCATTAAGTTACGTGCAAAACAAGCAACATTATTGGTTGTGAAGAGGAAATCAGTAATAATTACTTCTAAAGGGGAAAAGACTCCAAACTAATACTCGAAAAGGTACATTTCTAATGTTTCTAAAGTTAAATCACTGGTAACAAGACAAGATCCGTCGACGAAGAAATCTATTGCAAAGTCTTTTAATACATCTGTAATAACAATAAATAAAATAATAAAATCAAATTTATAACTTAAATAATCCAAAAAACATAATGATCACCAGATTTCGCCAAGGCATTTGGATCAACGTAGAGCAATTTTTAGAAGCCTATATGAAAACTATTTAGTAGGAAATAAATAGAAATATGTTGTGACCCTCGATGAAGTATAATAGGTTTCTGTAAGTGTTAGTAAGGGGCTTATATTGTATCAAGCTTCTCGTATGATGGAAAATAAAAAATGAGAAGATTGAGAAAATATATTAAAATCAACTAAACGTACTATCAAGAGAAAGTTTGACGTCCGATATTAGAGGAAGGAATTCCACATCTTTATTCCAATTACTTTCAAAGTGTGAAACTTCAACAAGAAAAAGCAAAAAGTTGTTCTCCGAAAAGCACCACTGCATTTATTGAAAATATGGAGATTGATGCTGGTATTCCACGTATACCTTTTCAGCGTATTCCTACAAAGTTCCCAGAAATTTCACCTAAGAGCTGCTGTGCCTCTGGTCTCTCGAAATAGCTTTTTCTAAGCACAAACCTACCATGATGAATAGATTTTGAAAAGTGGTGGAAGAGGAATGGAAATCAATAAACTTGGAGATTTTACGAAAATCCCTGCTCTCATGGAAATCAGGATGTAGACTTCTAGAGAAAGGACCATCAGGTTCAGCCCCTAAAAATACTCTTTACATTTTAAACATTAATTAAACGACCCCTAAATCGTTCTGAAACGAGTAAACACCCTCAATATTAAAGCAATTAAATGTAATGTAAACAATAATTAGTTTGATAATACTGATGATTGTGCTTGGGAGGACATTGAATCTGCAGATCAATTTTTTTTTTAAATTTTTTTTGTTATTTCTAATGGCAGGGCAAAATACAACAAAAAGTTCGTCGACAAGACATAACAGAAGTGAGTGAAAGTCATTTGCTTAAGACAGTCTCTGGCATGCCAATATCGGTGGTCTCGGACTCATAACTAAGGAGTGGCCCACAGCAGCAAAGTGTGTTCTAAAAGTGAATCACTTACAAAAATGATAATAATAATTCTTGTGAATATGAAATGAAATACATAGAATCAAAAATTACGAATATTAAGAATTTAGGGTAAAAAAAAGGCTTAAAACGATATAAAATGTTTAACCATTAGATACTAAAAAAAATTGGAACACGTGAAATTTTTACCATCGTTGCTCGTGAAAAGGCTTGATAACTACAGAAATCACAATGCTTCCCCTCCTAATATTCGAGTTATACTGACAAAATAGAGATGCGACAAGCAGTAGTGCAAATAGCTTGCAAAACCACAGTTTTTTGTTCTTTTTGGTAAAGTTCACAAAACAGCGAAACTGGGCTATAAGATCACAGAGTAGGCAAAATGATTGAGCAAATGTACCAGTTCGGTAAAAATTTTCGACCACGTAATCATGGCCTGTAAGTAGCCGAAAAAAGACTGCAGCATTACGTCGTGGATGTTCTCGCAGGCAAGCCAGATCGTCAACCTTCCATTGTTTCGTCTTAATGATATCCAACGATTTCAGCTGATGTCTTTGTTTGTGTTTAGATGTATTGTGTGATATGACATATTTGAGTTTATTGAATGTAATAGTGATAAACCTGTTCATGCGAGGAAATCTGCCTGTTCATTTGCATGGATGCTGCTGTGTCCAGGAATCTGTTGTATTCGAATTTTCTTACTTTTCTACAACAGGTTTCGGATTAATTCTCGGCCCTAAAGAACTTCTGAAAATATAGGAGTTTCTAAAGGGTCAATAGCTTGAATTGCTACGCTGGCAACAGAACAACATTCTTGAATTTATAATGGAATGTCAATAATTGTTTTAGGGCAATTCTATGAGCCTCCATCTCGCCATCAAATTCATTTTGGTTTTTCCCAGCTAGGATAGTAGGAAAAAGGCTAGAATAAACGCCCGAACCTGCAGACATTAGATCATCACGATATGCTCGTCTGTAGAAATATGCACCCAGTCAAGATTCGGGTATTTACTATTAATGGTTTCCAGGGCAAGGCATCTGAAGACCTCTCTAGATGTTTCATTCTTGGTGACTGAATCAGCCAAGTTAAGGTATTTCTCGATTTGGAGCACTTGGGGGCTTATTGACGACACAATATATTGTATTCGATCGATTAGACCACTTTCTTGCCTAAATTTATGAACTTTTTGTAAGAAGCCATACTTTGTCTTGATATTTCTAGTTGTGTCCAGTATCTGAAATGCCAAGGAACATTTCATATAAGATAACTGCTCTCTCTTCAGTAATATATTTTACTCGCAAATGGTTTATTATCTTCAATTTAACACCTCCAATATTAAGTTTCATTTCTTGATTTTGAAACATTTCTACTTTATTGAGAACTTGCTCAATTATGAGTGGTTTGCAGCAATATAGGATCAAAGGTAATACGAATCTCTTTTAAGTAATATTTAGAGTTGATCTGGCACTTCCCTACAAGTAATCAATCTAGCGTTTTAATTTAGTCAGCCTTTGATAGAAGCATTCTATAAGTGACTCTACATGTAGTCTTCAACTTAACTTGTTATCTAAGATAAAATCTAAATATTTAAATTTATCAGTATTTACTATCCAATCATCTTCAAACATCATTTCAAGGCAGAGTGCTTAATGGCTCAGTGAGAACGATTGGACGGCAGTTTTATCCAAATTACTATCATATTATTTTCAGCGCACCAGTTTGAAAACACTGTCATGGCTTGATTCAGTTGCTCTTCTATCATGAATATTGCAATGCGTTTTGGTGCCTGAGTCCCGATGACTAAGTAATGAGCAAATAGCACGCAGAGAATACATGGAATGCTCTTTAGGGCGGCAATTACATGATTAATATAGATGTTAAATAGGGTGCTGCTGCTTACTGATCCTCTTAAAAGGCCGATTTGTAAGTTATAATATTTATAATAGCAATTTTCACATTTAACTTTACAGATTCGTTGGTTTGTAAAGGATCTTATTCATTTTAGCATCTTTCTATTAATTTTTATATCAATGAATTTTTTATAAAACTTTTTCGACATAGTATATCATGTGCCCCTTTAAAATCAATATACATTGTTAGGATTTCATCTAAGGCATCTCTAATAATTTCGCTAAATAATTTTTATATCAAGGAATAGTAACTTGATCACTATTTGAGCGATTCTTCCGAAATGAACTGTTCTGACTCCAATAACCTATTTTCCTCAAGATACCAATTCAATCTATTGACTATGAGTATTTCCATTTTTTTTGCCCAAAATACTTGTAAGAGAGATCAGGCGATAGCTGGATGTTTGATTAGGTTCCTTACCTTTCTTTAACATTGGTATAGCAACAGCTCTTTTTCCATTGTGACGGTACTAATTCCGTCTCCCAGAACCAAGGCATACCAGAGGGCGAGTGAGTGGAGCGGATGTGCTATTCCGAGCTCCGCGTTAGTGTTTCATAGATTATATTTTAAGCGCATGAAGATGTTGTATTGTGTGTTAAATATCCTTATAAAGTATTTCTGAACAATTCAAGACCAAATTTATGGCTCTATATTGCGTTGGAGGGAAGATATATTATTATTTTGGTTTCGGTATTGAAATGCATAGCGTTATCATAGTGGTTGCTGTTCCTCTTGAAACACCCTTTAACAGAGTGAATACGTGCATTACGATGTGTAATTTGTGTACAGCAATTTGCGTTCAATTTACCGCATTCTGATGCCAAACAAGTTTTACTTCGGCGAGAAAATCTTCTGATCTATCACTACTACTTTGTTTACAAATTCGATTTCACCAATTTCAAGTCACTTTAGAAGTTTTTGATAAGAAAAAGCATTCGTATCAACTGCCAGCAAGTTAGAGTTTTGTTAAATAAGCTTTACGAATTTTATAAATGCTATTTTTTGTGCTATTACATAATCATTTGACATCCACATTGTGTATCTTATGTGATTCAAGTGTAACGTTTTATGAAGTGCTACAACATTTTTCATTATTTTCTTTTTGACGAAGTTCTTACATCAAGCAGCTACACGTTTGCTATTTGTGTGTTTGTTCTTCTGCTTACACCGCTACCAGTTTTATTTATCTGTGATTATTAGTTCCGTAGTTCAAAACGTGTTTTTCCTTTTTGTTCACACTGTGGTGCTGCAAGTAACTTTCAGTGCTGTAACGTAATTTGACACATGCTTGAAATTAGTGTGAAATTTTAATTTTAAATCAAACGATATTAATATTATCGGTAAAGTGCAAAATCGCCCATTTATTTGTTTGGCGCTTTTTACAAGAGTAAAAAGAATTGGATTTTTGTCAATTTTCTTGGACTTTTTAAGTGAAAATAGGTCGATGTGTACATGGATAAAGTCAAGAGTGTGCGCAAGGCCAATTTTGTGCAATTCTGGAATTTTTTGAGTGAAAATAGGTTGATGTGTACATGGATACCGAGTATGTGCAATTCTTAGAAACACACCGAGCAGGGAGCGATTCTGCACTTTCGCCAATATTATGCCTTTTGATTGCAATTTGATGCCGGTATTGTATCTATATAGTTTTGATTTGTAGTATTCATGGTCATATAATCCCAGAGTTTCCATGTTTGTATACATAATTTCATTTACAAAATTTTAGTGTTTATATTGTTCTATTTAGATTTTTATAGTTCTATTCTGAGCACAGTTTAGACAATAATAATTTTTGTACTAATTTATGTTTATTTACACTTTAATTAATTATTTTCCATATTTCGTATGTCTGTAAGATTGGAGATACAGTTTAATGCCTTTTTTTAAACCTATTAGTCTTTTAATTCATTTCCCTAATAGCAACCTTTTAATTATTAATTAAAAGGCTGCTGTAATTTATTAATTTCTATATTTAAGGACCCACAGTTAAATTACATGTTTTCAGCTGTTTTTCGCATTTTCAACTGTATTAACCGGTTTTTAAAAATAAGTGTTTCCCATATTGGCTCCCTTATTGCGTTGGATTGTCGCCAATCCATTTACAACATTTTGGTAACTTAAATATTAGAATAACTATATGCAATTCTTGGGTACGCCACGTTCCCTTTCCACGTATGAAGTTGCCGCTACTATTTTACTAAATTTTATCTTCATATTATTTTAATATTCACATAACGATAGAAATTAAACTTTTGTGGTTATTTCTTAGATAACTCAATAGACTCTAATATTAAATACTCAGTACCGGATCTACTTATTCCCATTGAGTTATTGAATTAATTATTTTGCTTACTTGATTCTTTGAGGGTCCTTTTCCGTTGCCTTTATCATGGCTGAAAGTGCTGTCCAACTCGAAAACCAAAAGGAGTTGTGAGACTTTGCTTATTTTCAAAGTTCAAAATCAAGAAATTCTAAAATTATCCAGTAAAGATACTAAAAGACTTCGTAAACTTTTAAACAATCTAAAAGTAACACTTGAAAGCAATTTGGAAATTATTAACTCACAAGCTGGTCTAATTAAACAACAAAGGCAAACGGCACCTATGCTACATTCTATAATGGATCTTAAAACAACTTGTTGAAGAGAGAACTTTTGCGGCAGATGATCTAACTTATCAAGCGACAAATACCGATTCCATTTCAATACATTACGAAGACAAATTTTCCCAAACAAATTCAATAGCTGTCTCAGACACTTGCATTCAAACTAATTATGCATAGTTGGACTCACATTCCTTTAATAAAAATAAAGAGATTCAAACGGATATAATTGGCAGAAAAGATAAAATTTCACAAATACTTATCCCAGTAAGGGAAGTTTTTTTGACAGAAGACACTAAAAACGTTGCGTTTTAGAATAAATTTTCTATGATTGGTAATTCTTCTTTGTTCTTGAGAATTTATAAAAAAATGAATTTAACTAGTGACCACATTTTTCATGTAATTATGATCTAATAGCCTTGACTGGGATTCAATTGTATGGCCGTTCCCAACTAGCTAATAACAAAATAAGATTTGGAACAAAATATGAATTCAAGACTTCAAGATTTTTCGAGCTTTTCGAGCTTCACGAGCTTTCTAATAACTTTCAAACTTGTATTTTTTTTATAAATATGGTTGAAGGCAACAGTTAACTGCTTAGCTCTCGTATTCAAATTTTGATTATGTAATATATCATTTGTACATATGTCGTCACAAAGTGCAAAGATGTCACTAATACATATTCTTTAATTTTCGTAACAATTTACTTTGGCTGATACAAAATAAGCGTCGCTGTTCCGGCAGTTTACCTAGTTATGGTGGCTGCCGGTTGTACAAGTAGATTTTACCTCCGCTGATCAGGTATTTATTCCGATTGGTTTCACCTTAGGACGGAAGCCGGATTTAAAGAAGAGTAAGCTAGTTCTTTCTGCGTTGCTTACATGTTTCAAGAATTCGACATGCAGGCAATCTTCTCCCTGGGGTTTCTTCATCCTTAAGTATTACAATGCATGGTTTAGTTAAAAACTATTAAAAGGGGCATTAAAATATCGTAGGTAATTACGTTGGCTGATACCTTTTCTTTCAATACTTGATATAACGTGACTTTTTTCTAGCATGTGGAATCTCCCCCCGTTTAGATTGATGGAAGCAATGACTTCTCCGCGGCCTGATCCCGGGTCTCTAATAATATTTCGCTTTGTAAAATGAAAATTGTCAAGAGACACAGAGAGCAGATCTGGCGTGCTACAACTCCCATTGTAGTGGATATAAATGTGGAGGTCGCTAGAATAATAAATCAATTGTAGCGCACTGGTATTTAAGAGGTCTTCAAATGCTATAACTGCAGCATTTACATCTTGATAGTCCAGAGTAAAGAGGGGGTGTTCCTGTCTCGAATAATAGTTTTCCGAAGAATACTCAAAGCAGCCTTGCTTGCTGGAGCTATGTAAATTGCATGGATCGTGAAATGAAGACCTACTTTCCAAACACTACTTTTAGTAATATCACTTTTAGTAATTGTCTCTCCCAATTCTTTACAAATTTAAAAGCTTGCTATAAGATTTCTCCTCACTCCTAATAATATCCCGCTAGCAACCTTTCGATATTTAGGGAGCAGATAAAGTCTATAACCTTGAAAAGAGAGTATTTTAAGTTATCCATTGTGAGATTTTTTTTTATAATTGCAAACACATTTATATTTTTCCTTATTTAAAGTTTCAATTCAGTCCTCTTTGCCATGAAATATCCCTTAAACAATACCATGTTAAGTGTTCTGCAGATAATGTCATCTATTTCAAAAGATTCCTTATTAAAGAATGATGTAAAGACCTACGGATTCCAATGATTTTTTTCTCTCTTTCCTTTTATATTATCATAGGTCCTTTACACTGCCTTTCTTTGTAAATGTTTAACTCCGGCAATCTTTATTCGTGTATCATTCCAACGTAATTTATGGTTTCTCAATGTCATTGTATCTCAATGTCTAATCATTTGTGCAGGAAAAGATTTGGTACTGCCCTTCAAAATTTTCGAAATTACTTCACTGTAACCGTAATTGAGAGAGCTCTGTTCTTTTAAATCATCACAATCTCAAGCGCATGCCTTCGAATAACAATATATGAGGTTTCATTTCGTTTGGTTCAGCGGATAGGTCTCTAAATTTTCATACATCTGAGAATTTTTTTATGATCAATCTATCTGTATATAATAATAACATATTTACCTAATACGTTGTTATTTTATTTATAAGCTCACCCTAACTTTATATTCTGTATTTTTTTAAAGCAGGAGACGTGAAAAATGGGAACACCTTCGCCGAGAATCGAACCACGGACCTCTGGAATACGCGCTTAACATGTAGACCACTTCACCACGAAGCTACGCTAAGAAGGCGGGAGAAATACCTTATAAGGTGTAAAGGTTTAATGAAAACATTAAGATTACTTGTATGATCGTTTCTATGGACGTTTGAATGAAACTTATAGACTCCTCGAACTGCGAACATTATAAACTTTATTTTTAATGTTGCTGCATTTTATTTTTAGTTCTTTATGACTGTTTTATGTAAATATATTTCAAAATTTATACTTTTAAATTATATATTTTAATATGGAAAATGTAATTAGTTTTATTATTATTATTTAAATTTTAAATAAATGTAATTAAAAATGATGAATGTGGGATAGTACCTGGTTGACCACTGATAACTGCCAGGTGACCCAATCCTCATCAACTGAACTAAACTTTGTTTATCTTGAAATAGCAATAAGTACATTCTTCGTCGCTCAAGAATAACTTCTATCATTTCACTTTTGTGTAGCTCTATCATTTGCTGAACAAGATGGTTACAGGCGAAAATATCGCTGTAAACACATTGCGGACGAAAACGTCGCGGAGAAAACACGGTGGCAGTGGTAGAAAATACCGTGGAAAAAAAAGTAAAGCATTTACAAATTATTGCATGACGATAGGTTTGCAGACATGTGTTTTTCAGGCTTTGAAAGCTATAAATGTGTATTTGTATAATGATTAAGAACAACGAGGAATAAGGAATTATTTTACCTACATATTTTATATTTTTGAATTAACAAGTAAATATTTGCTGAAAGAGCAAGAAGGAAACTTAAGCAATCAAAAACTGAAAATGAGTGAAAATTAATGATGCGCATTCAGTTAATAGAATTTTAAACTTTTGTAGATAACTATTATAGGTTATTATTTAATTAATTTCTTTTATAAAGTTGAATTGGTAATCCTTCATGGAAAATATAGTCAAAAAAGGAATATCAGATAAACAAAGTGAAAGAAAATTATTTGTTTAATTTCAAAAAAGGAATATCAGATAATTAAATTTTTGAAGAGTTTGATAATTAATGAATCAATTTTGATATAGGTAATCTCATGCTCCCTTTTCTAATCTTTTTAGATTACATTTTTTATGAAAACTTACAAGTACAGCTTTATAAAAGAAATTAATTGAATAATGATTTGTAATATTTAGCTACGTAAGTTTAAAATTCTTTAACTGTTATCCGTAGACTTAATTTTCTACTCATTTTCAGTTTTTGAAGTTTATTTCCTGCTTTTTTATCAAAAATTTATTATTTTTTCAAAAATGTAAAATATATAGAGAGAAATATTCCTCATTCCTTCCAGCATTCACAAATCCTTATGCGAATATACATTTACAACTTTTGAAGTCAGAAAATACAAGTCTGCTATAGTATCATCATGAGATTATTCGCAGATATTTTATTTTTTACCACGATATCTTCTACGACGATGTTTTAAAACTTCGATTTCTTTAACCACTTTATTTTCAACGACAATATTTTATATCACAAAGGTCTGGAGCTACGATGATTTCTTTTTGCTTTGTAAAGACATTAGGTAATTTTTGGAAGCAGAAGAGATGAAAAATTAGCAACGCCTTCGCCGGGAATCTAATTACGGACCTCTGAAATACCGGCTCATTATGCTGACCACTACACCGCAAAGGCACACTAGGAAGGCGAGAGAAATACGATTTGTTAATAAAAGTGCTAAAATTGGCCATTAAAGAAATTTAAAACTATTTAAACAATAGTATTAAAAGTATTAAAAGTAATGTGGCAAAATTTTTGGAAGAAAGATAATGTATAAACAAGAATTATGTGTATATTTTTACCTTAGATTCTCTGAATCAGCCATCCTCCTTATACCGTCCCTTGAGCTTTAGGCATAAAATATCATTATCTAATTCAAAAAATCTAAAAATAGGTAAGGCTAATGCCAGCTTTTTTTAAGGTATTTTTAATTATTTTATGAGTAATTAGGTTACTTTTCAAAATAGTTACGAAGTATAGTATTTCTTCTTGTAAGTGTTTTGCAGTATTGCAGATGCTTTTTATTCTGAGTAGTTTTAAATAAATTGTGTTAAGAATGACTCTTTTGGAAATATTTGAATTCCAGTTAGTTAATTTTAGTGTGGAAAAATTAAATTCTCTTCATTTGTCGTAAACTTTTATAAAATTGTAATCATTAATATTTAAATCAAGGTAGACTACATTATGCTGTTCTGTATTTGTTTTATTTAGTTTTAAGCATGTAGGGTAGATATTAGCTACTTCTATTTTGTTGTAGTTATTAAATGCAATGACATCATCAATATATCTATAGATGTGTTGGTAAAACATACGTTCTTCTGTACTGAATGAACGGACAAAGGTCAATTCTTTTGTAAAAAGGAATAATTCACAGACAGAGCTTGAAAAATTACCTCCCATTGGGATTCCCTGTACTTGTTTAAAGATGCTATTGTTAAATTGAATAAAATTATTGAAGAGCACGCCGGGGAGGAAAAGTTGCCATTTTTCGTTGCTGATAATGGTCGAAATTTGCGGAAATGAATCTGGAAGCGCTAGTAAACTTGTAAAAATTTCTTCAAGTGGTAGAGAAGTATAGAGGTTTTCAAAGTCGTAGCATTGGATATGGTCTATTTTAAGTGAATTCACAGTTTTAAGTACTAGTTCGTTACTAGAGATCATCCATTTGCAATGCAGATCTTTAAAATCATAGTTATTAATTAGGTCACGTATCATACGAAGTTTTTGTGCAAAAAGATAATCTATTTCTTTGAGATAACTTTTGGTACTATTAGCTATGAACCTGAATTTTTTTGGAGACTTATGAATATATTACTGTCCTTTTACACCGGCTCGCTCAGCTCTATATTTGTGTTCTTATCTAGTAGTAAATTTTGCATTTTTGCCTTTTAAAGGGTTAGAATTATGTTGTTCTTATGTTGCGGTTACGGATTTTACAACTTTAGTGCATGGGATAGCTATCGATTTATGAGCAATGTAAAACTGATGGTAGGCGCAACGAGGCCACCATTTATTTGCATTTGAAAGAGTTAGTAGAGTTAGTGAATTAAGTCATTTGGTGCGCCAACTTCCATGTCCGTTTACATAGGGAGACTAAACATTAACTTTCAATATTGTATACCAAAATTTTGATCTGTCTGCCTGTTGGCTGATTTGCTTGTTTGGATGCAGAAACTCTAATTTTAATTGTAAAAATTGTTTTTAACTGTAACAAACGTTTTAGATTTTTATATATTTTACAGTTATTAATGAAGGTGTTTTAATAGTCCTTACAGACAAGTCGTGTGGTGGCCACATCAGATATTTTATTGGGTGCATGTACCTAAATTAAATATACGTTCATGTTAGGTAAGAGGTGAGCGAAAATGTTTATGATTTTATATATAAATAAAAATCAAAAGATTTGAGTAGGAGGAAAAGCGATGTGAGACCTTTAGATCGAATATAGAATTCTGAAAACAATGCACTGATTTTAGAGAAAAGACAAAAGAATAGTTTAATTAAACTCCCACTTCCTTAACTCTGCGATTGTGACCCAATAAGCAGTGAAGATAATAAAGATTTCCATTCTAAGGCTCATGAAATTTTCAGGCATGTGTATAAGTGTTAGAAGGATGTTCAGCCAACAGCATTAAGCAGACGTATAATTTAGCTCTATTGGTTCACCGAAGATGAAATATAAGTCACTTTCTCGCTTCCGCTCTCTAGACATAATCTGTTGGATGATAAAGTGACCATCGCACGAGCTACCTTAATTCCATTCCCTGAATCCCTTAGTGAGGTAAGCAGCGTTCTGAAAACCCCATGTTGTCTCAACTTGTTATATCTTGTTATTGAGGAATGTAGAGAATTGAAACGACATGTTCTATTCACTCGGTTTTCAATGTTCACAATGTCTGTTATGATGGTCGTATGAAATGTCGTCGCCTGATATGATGTCAGAATGACGTCTGATAGTATGGTTTCTTATGGAAGCATATTGTTGAGCTTAAAACTCTGTTCGAAGTATACTGGCTTTTGTGTAGATGTACCTATGTACCAAATTCGTAGCCCTGGGTCTATTAGCTTACACGCAGCATGAACGAAAGAAATACACACAGAAACTTACTTTATATTATGAGTAGAGTTATATATCAGAACATCTTTCATTGCTACATATTCAAAGAATCCTTTTAATAACATTTGTAACAATCAAGTTACTAATAATTGTTTTAGGCTTTTGTTGAATTACAACAAAGTTAATGAATACTTTTATAACAATGCTAATAAACCATAATCATTAGAGATATCAAATCTAGTGGTTCTAAAATTTTAGGTGTGGATCACATTTGCTTAAATTTGTTACTTTTACTGCTGAAAACGAATTCTGGCCATTTTTAGAATTGGGCTTCTTTTTGTTGACAGTATTATGTTACGTTTTTATACCAACACCGTTTATCGACAGCCTATTGGGCATACTTATTTGTTTCGCGTTTGCCTTCATTTTGTTTCCTCGAAGAGAAGAGAAAACTCGAAAAAGTAACGATGAAAATTCCATTAACCTTAATGAACACAACTATAGTGCCGGAAAAAAGGTACATAATTTAGATTTCTTTGATTCATGTGCTGATATTCATGAACATAATGTCGATTCCTTTGATCTGGATATAGACAATGACACCCATCTCCTCCAAGTTTCTAACGAAGCTTTTGATAATAATCTTCTAAATTTGCATATTGATAGTGACACTGACCACATCGAACGTTTTGCCAAAGATTTCAATAATAATCCCACTGAAGTTTACCATATAGGTGATGGAAATCAATTGAATTACCTCCATGAAGAAGCAGAAAGGAATTTTGATTACCCAAAACCTGATAACTCAGGTAATCAAACAGGCATGAATAGCAGTATAACCATCTTCAACCAGGAAAACCCCAGTTTGAATGCCTCTATTAAATCATTGGATGCTGAATGCATTGTATCGCATACCGATCTTGGAGCACAAGGGGACATCAATTTCGGCAATCTCATCAACACAAATAATGAACCAGAAATAAATAGCAAAATGGATCAAGTAGACAGAATAGAAGTGAAACCAATTCAAGAATTTCAAGAACGCCTTATTGATATCGTCGTTGATACCATCGCTGTTATCTACGTTGATGACGAGAATACTCAACATCCTTCATCACATCCTAGCCAGCGTTTCACAATTTCAAAACTAAGAAAAGCTTTACTGAAATATTTTCGCTTTAAAAAAATTAAAAATAAACATAACAGTTTAAAGCATCATATCAAAATCTAAGTTTACATAATTTCAGTTTATATTCGTGATGAATTTGTTCGAAATGACACCAATCTAATTGACTGACTAAAAATTGTACATTGACGAGAGACTGACTAACTGACGATCACACTAATTGACCAGTGATTGAAGTGACTGAATAAATATAGGACATTGACTGACTTTGACTAAATAAGTGACGATCTCATTGATTGAATAAAAATTGGACATTGAGTGGTCATGTGATGATCTCCTTGACTGACTGAAAAAATGAGCTCATCAGCAGAGCCTATATTTATTTAATAAAAAAGAGCCTAATATGGGAGCCAAGGAAGTGGCTTAATTATGACTAAACTGTGCATTTTATCAAAATTAAGGCTTTTAATTAAAGCTTAAGAATTATTTTTATTATATTTTTGCTATTAATGCATTTTTTACTATGTTTATATCATATTCTCTTTTAAATGCTATTTTATTTTTACTTATTTGTTTATTAATATTTACTTTTATGTTTTTTGTGTTTTCTTATTGTTACTTTTTAAATTTTATATTTCTTTCTCCTTAATATTTTATTTTGCTTAGCATTAATTTTATTATTATTAATATTATCACTATTATTATCTTAATTTCGTATTTGATTTACTTATTTCTAAATTTTTGAATATATTTTTTATTACAATTTCATTTATTATTACCATTTCAAAAAAATTTCGAACCCGTTATAAAGTTTAGACTTTTATTAAAAATTAAATGTAAAATTAATACTTTTGGCTCTCCAATAAAATTTTAATCATTCGTCTTGTCATCTCATTTGTATTAAAGACTTTCGTTTATTATTATTCATTTATGATTTATTATAATATTCAAAGCTTTATTCTTGAAAAACTGCATGAATCATAAAATATTGGCATTTGAGGCAAAACTACGAGAGTTCAGACTCCGCCCTAAGGGTTTCCGTTTCCTTGTAATCCATAAGTATATCCAGATCCCAGATCATGATTTTAAATAAAGAAAAATTTAGTTAACAAATGCTTGTAATTTGAATTCGAATTTCATGTAACTCGGAAAATTTTCTTTAGGTACGCGACCTCTTTCAAAGGAGATTTATTGTTATATGTTTACAATTTGTATATTTTCCCTTTTGCATTTTTATTTTTCGAGTTTGTTCAATTATAAATTCGTATTTCAATTTGGATAATTTTTAATATTGTGTTAAAACTCTTATACAAGTTTGCGAAAGACGCGCTTTTCCGGTATGAAAAATGCAAGATAAATTTCGTTAATCAGCCCTGTAGAATGGAAGATACAAAACTGTCACCTTCTAATTCCTTGTACAAATTAAAGTAAGAACTGTAATTGCAAAAAATTTAAGGTACCACGTTTCAAGAAAACTCTGTGGTTGTGACCCAATTTAACCCACTATAAATCAATTAAAATGATTTTTTTTGGCATAGTATCTGGACAGAATAAATATGGAGCATTTTTTTCCTATAACGGATTGTAAAATGAATTCAGCAAAGAGATTTTTCGGTGTTTGCAAGTATTTTCGTTTCAAGAGATACGTATTCCGAATAACTCGAGAATAAGTAGACGTAGAATGTTTTAGTACATGGGAGTGTTATAACATATATTTGTACTCCTCGCTTTTTCGTGGCAATCGGTCACTTTAACATGTATAAATAAATATATATATATAATAACAAGCAAGGTAGTTAGTGCAATACTGTATGACCAATTTGGTCTAGATAACATTTTGCGCAATATGCTGCAAAATAAGTAAATTAGAAATAGTAGTAAGCTCGCCGAAAAGTTACCAGGAGCTGTGGCTCCAAAAATTTCAACACGTTTTAAAAAAACAATGTCATCGAAGGGTGAGAAATATGCTACACGAGAAAGGGAAAAAAAACATATAAAAATACTCAGTGTTGGAAACTAGTAATTGCAAAAAATGCAGTAAAATACCTATGGATGTGCCATTTGAAAAATTAATACATATGAAAATCAAACCAAGTAACAACTAAAACATAAAACAAACAAAATCAGATAAAAATAGAAAGCGGAAAATGGTAAATTAGCTGAACTCGACTTCGAAACTGTCTTTTCAAGGGAAATATCTGATTTGAACGTCGAATCAAGCTAACTCTATTACGCGTTTCGCCGAAACAGACAATTGAAACTTTTTGGCTACAAGATTTTTTAATTTAGACAAAGTGTCTTGGAAATATTTATTAGTCTCAATTCTCTGTTCCAATTTCCCGACGCGTCCGCACAAAATGACACGTTAAGGTGTTAAAATATGTAAAAACAATTCCAATTACATCTAAAATCAAGACAAAAATAAAAATAAAAATAAAAATAAGTAGCGGTCTGCTATTAGTCCTAAATATACAAAAACATACGGGCTGGGCCTGCAAGCTCAAAGATTTATTCTTTTTTATGGATGTTAGAAACCTGTAATTAAATTTAAATGAAAATTAATATGAAAACGAATACAGTGGGTCTTGCTAAGACCAATAAAAAATTGTAACAAAAGAAACAGAAAAAACTGAATTGTGGCGATGCAAAGCTCTTCCTCTTAAAACTAAGTTGAAGAGGGGTTGTAATTCCTTTCTGTGTACTTCAGTCGTGTGACGTAAGTAGGGGGGAGCGATGTCCTTTGGGCATCAGCCAATACGAAAATACTGCCCGTTAGCTGTAACTCGTCTCTAATTTTCGAAAGGGGTCGGAAAGCTCGGAAAAATGTGAAAAGATTTTAAAATGGCGTCAGTCATGTCGTCGGAAGAAAAAATTGTTACTGAAAGTGAAAATGGCTAATTCAGCTAAAACTACTAAACTTGGCCACTAAAGCAAGAGTAAAAGGAAAAAGCAGTCATTTCGTTAATAAAAAGTCGTAATTCTTCAAGCTAGCGGGCGATCAAGCTACTATGAAAAACGAAAAGGCCCGATTTGTTAATAAAAGTGGTAAAATTGGCCATTAAAGAAATTTAAAACTATTTAAACAATAGTATTAAAAGTATTAAAAGTAATGTGCCAAAATTTTTGGAAGAAAGATAATGTATAAACAAGAATTATCTGTATATTTTTACATTAGATTCTCTGAATCAGCCATCCTCCTTATACCGTCCCTTGAGCTTTAGGCATAAAATATCATTATCTAATTCAAAATATCTAAAAATAGGTAAGGCTAATGCCAGCTCTTTTTAAGGTATTTTTAATTATTTTATGAGGAATTAGGTTACTTTTCAAAATAGTTACGAATTATAGTATTTCTTCTTGTAAGTGTTTTGCAGTATTGCAGATGCTTTTTATTCTGAGTACTTGTGAATAAATTGTGTTAAGAATGACTCTTTTGAAAATATTTGAATTCCAGTTAGTTAATTTTAGTGTGGAAAAATTTAATTCTCTTCTTTTGTCGTAAACTTTTATAAAATTCTAATCAATAATATTTAAATCAAGGTAGACTACATTATGCTGTTCTGTATTTGTTTTATTTAGTTTTAAGCATGTAGGGTAGATATTAGCTACTTCTATTTTGTTGTAGTTATTAAATGCAATGACATCATCAATATATCTATAGATGTGTTGGTAAAACATACGTTCTTCTGTACTGAGTGAACGGACAAGGGTCAATTCTTTTGTAAAAAGGAATAATTCACAGACAGAGCTTGAAAAATTATCTCCCATTGGGATTCCCTGTACTTGTTTAAAGATGCTATTGTTAAATTGAATAAAATTATTGAAGAGCACGCCGGGGTGGTAAAGTTGCCATTTTTCGTTGCTGATAATGGACGAAATTTGCGGAAATTAATCTGGAAGCGCTAGTAAACTTGTAAAAATTTCTTCAAGTGTTAGAGAAGTATAGAGGTTTTCAAAGTCGTAGCATTGGATATGGTCTATTTTAAGTGAATTCACAGTTTTAAGAACTAGTTCGTTACTAGAGATCATCCATTTGCAATGCAGATCTTTAAAATCATAGTTATTAATTAGGTCACATATCATACGAAGTTTTTGTGCAAAAAGATAATCTATTTCTTTGCGATAACTTTTGGTATTATTAGCTATGAACCTGAATTTTATTGGAGACTTATGAATATATATATATATATATATATATATTCCTGTCCTTTTACACCAGCTCGTTCAGCTCTGTATTTGTGTTCTTATCTAGTAGTAAATTTTGCAATTTTGCCTTTTAAAGGGTTAGAATTATGTTGTTCTTATGTTGCGGTCACGGAATTTACAACTTTAGTGCATGGGATAGCTATCGATTTATGAGCAATGTAAAAGTGATGGTAGGCGCAACGAGGCCACCATTTATTTGCATTTGAAAGAGTTAGTAGAGTTAGTGAATTAAGTCATTTGGTGCGCCAACTTCCATGTCCGTTTACATAGGGAGACTAAACATTAACTTTCAATATTGTATACCAAAATTTTGATCTGTCTGCCTGTTGGCTGATTTGCTTGTTTGGATGCAGAAACTCTAATTTTAATTGTAAAAATTGTTTTTAACTGTAACAAACGTTTTAGATTTTTATATATTTTACAGTTATTAATGAAGGTGTTTTAATAGTCCTTACAGACAAGTCGTGTGGTGGCCACATCAGATATTTTATTGGGTGCATGTACCTAAATTAAATATACGTTCATGTTAGGTAAGAGGTGAGCGAAAATGTTTATGATTTTATATATAAATAAAAATCAAAAGATTTGAGTAGGAGGAAAAGCGATGTGAGACCTTTAGATCGAATATAGAATTCTGAAAGCAATCCACTGATTTTAGAGAAAAGACAAAAGAATAGTTTAATTAAACTCCCACTTCCTTAACTCTGCGATTGTGACCCAATAAGCAGTGAAGATAATAAAGATTTCCATTCTAAGTGTCATGAATTTTTCAGGCATGTGTATAAGTGTTAAAAGGATGTTCAGCCAACAGCATTAAGCAGACGTATAATTTAGCTCTATTGGTTCACCGAAAATGAAATATAAGTCACTTTCTCGCTTCCGCTCTCTAGTCATAATCTGTTAGATGATAAAGTGACCATCGCACGAGTTACCTTAATTCCATTCCCTGAATCCCTTAGTGAGGTATGCGTTCTGAAAACCCCATGTTGTCTCAACTTATTATATCTTGTTATTGAGGAATGTAGAGAATTGAAACGATATGTTCTATTCACTCGGTTTTCAATGTTCACAATGTCTGTTATGATGGTCATATGAAATGTCGTCGCTTGATATGATGTCCGAATGACGTCTGATAGTCTGGTTTCTTATGGAAGCATATTGTTGAGCTTAATACTCTGTTCGAAGTATACTGGCTTTTGTGTAGATGTACCTATGTACCAAATTCGTAGCCCTGGGTTTATTAGCTTACACGCAGCATGAACGAAAGAAATACACACAGAAACTTACTTTATATTATGAGTAGAGTTATATATCAGAACATCTTTCATTGCTATATATTCAAAGAATCCTTTTAATAACATTTGTAACAATCAAGTTACTAATAATTGTTTTAGGCTTTTGTTGAATTACAACAAAGTTAATGAATACTTTTTTAACAATGCTAATAAACCATAATCATTAGAGATATCAAATCTAGTGGTGCTAAAATTTTAGGTGTGGATCACATTTGCTTAAATTTGTTATTTTTACTGCTGAAAACGAATTCTGGCCATTTTTAGAAATGGGCTTCTTTTTGTTGACAGTATTATGTTACGTTTTTATACCAACACCGTTTATCGACAGCCTATTGGGAATACTTATTTGTTCCGCGTTTGCCTTCATTTTGTTTCCTCGAAGAGAAGAGAAAACTCGAAAAAGTAACGATGAAAATACCATTAACCTTAATGAACACAACTATAGTGCCGGAAAAAAGGTACATAATTTAGATTTCTTTGATTCATGTGCTGATATTCATGAACATAATGTCGATTCCTTTGATCTGGATATAGACAATGACACCCATCTCCTCCAAGTTTCTAACGAAGCTTTTGATAATAATCTTCTAAATTTGCATATTGATAGTGACACTGACCACATCGAACCTTTTGCCAAAGATTTCAAAAATAATCCCACTGAAGTTAACCATATAAATGATGGAAATCAATTGAATTACCTCCATGAAGAAGCAGAAAGGAATTTTGATTACCCAAAACCTGATAACTCAGGTAATCAAACAGGCATGAATAGCAGTATAACCATCTTCAACCAGGAAAACCCCAGTTTGAATGCCTCTATTAAATCATTGGATGCTGAATGCATTGTATCGCATACCGATCTTGGAGCACAAGGGGACATCAATTTCGGCAATCTCATCAACACAAATAATGAACCAGAAATAAATAGCAAAATGGATCAAGTAGACAGAATAGAAGTGAAACCAATTCAAGAATTTCAAGAACGCCTTATTGATATCTTCGTTGATACCGTCGCTGTTATCTACTTTGATGACGAGAATACTCAACATCCTTCATCACATCCTAGCCAGCGTTTCACAATTTCAAAACTAAGAAAAGCTTTACTGAAATATTTTTGCTTGAAAAAATTAAAAATAAACATAACAGTTTAAAGCATCATATCAAAATCTAAGTTTACATAATTTCAGTTTATGTTCGTGATGAATTTTTTCGAAATGACACCAATCTAATTGACTGACTAAAAATTGTACATTGACGAGAGACTGACTAACTGACGATCACACTAACTGACCAGTGATTGAAGTGACTGAATAAATATAGGACATTGACTGACTTTGACTAAATCAGTGACGATCTCATTGATTGAATAAAAATTGGACATTGACGGACCAGGGACTGGTCATGTGATGATCTCCTTGACTGACTGAAAAACTGAGCTGATCAGCAGAGCCTATATTTATTTAATAAAAAAGAGCCTAATATGAGAGCGAAGGAAGTGGCTTAATTATGACTAAACTGTGCATTTTATCAAAATTAAGGCTTTTAATTAAAGCTTAATTATTTTTATTATATTTTTGCTATTAATGCATTTTTTACTATGTTTATATCATATTCTCTTTTAAATGCTATTTTATTTTTACTTATTTGTTTATTAATATTTACTTTTATGTTTTTTGTGTTTTCTTATTGTTACTTTTTAAATTTTATATTTCTTTCTCCTTAATATTTTATTTTGCTTAGCATTAATTTTATTATTATTAATATTATCACTATTATTATCTTAATTTCGTATTTGATTTACTTATTTCTAAATTTTTGATTATATTTTTATTACAATTTCATTTATTATTACCATTTAAAAAAAATTTCGAACCCGTTATAAAGTTTAGACTTTTATTAAAAATTAAATGTAAAATTAATACTTTTGGCTCTCCAATAAAATTTAAATTATTTTTCTTGTCATCTCATTTGTATTAAAGACTTTCGTTTATTATTATTCATTTATGATTTATTATAATATTCAAAGCTTTATTCTTGAAAAACTGCATGAATCATAAAATATTGGCATTTGAGGCAAAACTACGAGACTTCAGACTCCGCCCTAAGGGTTTCCGTTCCTTGTAATCCATAAGTATATCCAGATCCCAAATCATGATTTTAAATAAAGAAAAATTTAGTTAACAAATTCTTGTAATTTGAATTCGAATTTCATGTAGCTCAGAAAATTTTCTTTAGGTAAGCGACCTCTTTCAAAGGAGATTTATTGTTATATGTTTACAATTTGTATATTTTCCCTTTCGCATTTTTATTTTTCGAGTTTGTCCAATTATAAATTCGTATTTCAATTTAGATAATTTTTAATATTGTGTTAAAACTCTTATACAAGTTTGCGAAAGACGCGCTTTTCCGGTATGAAAAATGCAAGATAAATTTCGTTAATCAGCCCTATAGAATGGAAGATACAAAACTGTCACCATCTAATTCCTTGTACAAATTAAAGTAAAAACTGTAATTGCAAAAATTTTAGGGTACCAGGTTTCAAGAAAACTCTGTGGTTGTGACCCAATTTAACCCACTATAAATCAATTAAAATGATTTTTTTGGCATAGTATCTGGACAGAATAAATATGGAGCTCTTTTTTCCAATAACGGATTGTAAAATGAATTCAGCAAAGAGATTTTTCGGTATTTGCAAGTATTTTCGTTTCAAGAGATACGTATTTCGAATAACTCGAGAATGAGTAGACATTCATGCTGCGTGTACTTGAATTGGTTTAGTGTATGGGAGTGTTATAACATATAGTTGTACTCCTCGCTTTTTCGTGGCAATCGGTCACTTTAACATGTATAAATAAATATATATATATAATAACAAGCAAGGTAGTTAGTGCAATACTGTATGACCAATTTGGTCTAGATAACATTTTGCGCAATATGCTGCAAAATAAGTAAATTAGAAATAGTAGTAAGCTCGTCTAAAAGTTACCAGGAGCTGTGGCTCCAAAAAGTTCAACACGTTTTTAAAAAACAATGTCATCGAAGGGTGAGAAATATGCTACACGAGAAAGGGAAAAAACATATAAAAATACTCAGTGTTGGAAACTAGTAATGGCAAAAAATGCAGTAAAATACCTATGGATGTGCCATTTGAAAAATTAATACATATGAAAATCAAACCAAGTAACAACTAAAACATAAAACAAACAAAATCAGATAAAAATAGAAAGCGGAAAATAGTAAATTAGCTGAACTCGACTTCCAAACTGTCCTTTCAAGAAAAATATCTGATTTGAACGTCGAATCAAGCTAACTCCATTACGCGTTTCGCCGAAACAGACAGTTGAAACTTTTTGGCTACAAGATTTTTTAATTTAGCCAAAGAGTCTTGGAAATATTTATTAGTCTCAATTCTCTGTTCCAATTTCCCGACGCGTCCTCACAAAATGACACATTAAGGTGTTAAAATATGTAAAAACAATTCCGATTACATCTAAAATCAAGACAAAAATAAAGTAAAAATAAAAATAAGTAACGGTCTGCTATTAGTCCTAAATATACAAAAACATACGGGCTGGGCCTGCAAGCTCAAAGATTTATTCTTTTTCATGGATGTTAGAAACCTGTAATTAAATTTAAATGAAAATTAATATGAAAACGAATACAGTGGGTCTTGCTAAGACCAATAAAAAATTGTAACAAAAGAAACAGAAAAAACTGACCTGTGGCGATGCAGAGCTCTTCCTCTTAAAACTAAGTTGAAGAGGGGTTGTAATTCCTTTCTGTGTACTTCAGTCGTGTGACGTAAGTAGGGGGAGCCATGTCCTTTGGGCATCAGCCAATACAAAATACTGCCCGTTAGGTGTAACTCGTCTCTAATTTTCGAAAGGGGTCGGAAAGCTCGGAAAAATGTGAAAAGATTTTAAAATGGCGTCAGTCATGTCGTCGGAAGAAAAAATTGTTACTGAAAGTGAAAATGGCTAATTCAGCTGAAACTACTAAAGTTGGCCACTAAAGCAAGAGTAAAAGGAAAAAGCAGTCATTTTGTTTTAATAAAAAGTCGTAATTCTTCAAGCTAGCGGGCGATCAAGCTACTATGAAAAACGAAAAGGCCCGATTTGTTAATAAAAGTGGTAAAATTGGCCATTAAAGAAATTTAAAACTATTTAAACAATAGTATTAAAAGTAATGTGCCAAAATTTTTGGAAGAAAGATAATGTATAAACAAGAATTATCTGTATATTTTTACATTAGATTCTCTGAATCAGCCATCCTCCTTATACCGTCCCTTGAGCTTTAGGCATAAAATATCATTATCTAATTCAAAAAATCTAAAAATAGGTAAGGCTAATGCCAGCTTTTTTTAAGGTATTTTTAATTATTTTATGAGGAATTAGGTTACTTTTCAAAATAGTTACGAATTATAGTATTTCTTCTTGTAAGTGTTTTGCAGTATTGCAGATGCTTTTTATTCTGAGTACTTGTGAATAAATTGTGTTAAGAATGACTCTTTTGAAAATATTTGAATTCCAGTTAGCTAATTTTAGTGTGGAAAAATTTAATTCTCTTCTTTTGTCGTAAACTTTTATAAAATTCTAATCAATAATATCTAAATCAAGGTAGACTACATTATGCTGTTCTGTATTTGTTTTATTTAGTTTTAAGCATGTAGGGTAGATATTAGCTACTTCTATTTTGTTGTAGTTATTAAATGCAATGACATCATCAATATATCTATAGATGTGTTGGTAAAACATACGTTCTTCTGTACTGAGTGAACGGACAAGGGTCAATTCTTTTGTAAAAATGAATAATTCACAGACAGAGCTTGAAAAATTACCTCCCATTGGGATTCCCTGTACTTGTTTGAAGTTGCTATTGTTAAATTGAATAAAATTATTGAAGAGCACGCCGGGGAGGAAAAGTTGCCATTTTTCGTTGCTGATAATGGTAGAAATTTGCGGAAATTAATCTGGAAGCGCTAGTAAACTTGTAAAAATTTCTTCAAGTGGTAGAGAAGTATAGAGGTTTTCAAAGTCGTAGCATTGGATATGGTCTATTTTAAGTGAATTCACAGTTTTAAGAACTAGTTCGTTACTAGAGATCATCCAGTTGCAATGCAGATCTTTAAAATCATAGTTATTAATTAGGTCACGTATCATACGAAGTTTTTGTGCAAAAAGATAATCTATTTCTTTGAGATAACTTTTGGTACTATTAGCTATGAACCTGAATTTCATTGGAGACTTATGAATATATATATATATATATTCCTGTCCTTTTACACCGGCTCGTTCAGCTCTGTATTTCTGTTCTTATCTAGTAGTAAATTTTGCATTTTTGCCTTTTAAAGTGTTAGAATTATGTTGTTCTTATGTTACGGTTACGGATTTTACAACTTTAGTGCATGGGATAGCTATCGATTTATGAGCAATGTAAAAGTGATGGTAGGCGCAACGAGGCCACCATTTATTTGCATTTGAAAGAGTTAGTAGATTTAGTGAATTAAGTCATTTGGTGCGCCAATTTCCATGTCCGTTTACATAGGGAGACTAAACATTAACTTTCAATATTGTATACCAAAATTTTGATCTGTCTGCCTGTTGGCTGATTTGCTTGTTTGGATGCAGAAACTCTAATTTTAATTGTAAAAATTGTTTTTAACTGTAACAAACGTTTTAGATTTTTATATATTTTACAGTTATTAATGAAGGTGTTTTAATAGTCTTTACAGAGAAGTCATGTGGTGGCCACATCAGATATTTTATTGGGTGCATGTACCTAAATTAAATATACGTTCATGTTAGGTAAGTGGTGAGCGAAAGTGTTTATGATTTTATATATAAATAAAAATCAAAGGATTTGAGTAGGAGGAAAAGCGATGTGAGAGCTTTAGATCGAATATAGAATTCTGAAAACAATGCACTGATTTTAGAGAAAAGACAAAAGAATAGTTTAATTAAACTCCCACTTCCTTAACTCTACGATTGTGACCCAATAAGCAGTGAAGATAATAAAGATTTCCATTCTAAGTGTCATGAATTTTTCAGGCATGTGTATAAGTGTTAATAGGATGTTCAGGCAACAGCATTAAGCAGACGTATAATTTAGCTCTATTTCTTCACCGAAGATGAAATATAAGTCACTTTCTCGCTTCCGCTCTCTAGTCATAATTGTTAAGTTTAGGATTATATATCCATAGATCGCCAATAGATGGCGGTAATATTTGTTTGTAAAAAGAAACTGTGATGTCAATTATGTATATGTATCAGTTCGTCTTTGGTGTTCGTGAATAAATGTTGTGTGGAAGAACGCTCCTCTGTTTATTACTTTAACTGCGATCCAGTCTGATTTATTAGAGATTTACACATATTTTGTTTATGGTGCCTGCAAACCGGGATTATTACGAACCAGAAAATCGACAGACTGAATATTTCGAAAATGGAGGGCGTTCTTGAAAATTTGAAAAAGAAACGATCGGTTGTTAGACAATTAACTACGAAACTGATAACCAAAGTGGAATCGAATTTAGCAAATAATATTCCACTAAATGAGAAAATTGAGATAATCGAGGATTTATATGAACAGTTAATTGAGAAAATCAACGAACTGAAAAGTTTAGATTCAGAAATAGAAACGAAAGTAGCTTCGGAGGAGATTAAAAATGAAGTTACCTTAAGTCAAGAATACCAGGATAAAACTGTTATATGGAGAGGAAGAATGCAACGATTTTTGAAGAAGAATTCGGAATCTTCTAGAACAGTTCATCAGAACGAAACGGCTAATGTTGCAATTCCAGTTGAAACGAAACAGTGAAGTTGCCACGTCTGCAAATCGGAACTTATTACGGAGATTCGTGTAAATGGTTAGACTTTTGGAACCAGTTCGAAAATACAATTCATAATCATAGTGGATTGAGAAAAACTGAAACATTTGCGTACCTAAAATCCTTACTTGGAGGTAATGCTTTATCTGCCATTTCCGGTTTGCTTTAAGTGACCAGAATTATGATTCCGCAGTAGAAATATTGAAAGAACGTTTTGGAAGACAAGATGTTGTTATCACCTCGCATATGAATAAATTATTATCCCTTGAACCAGTGGGAAACATTTCAAATGTTAAAGCTCTGCGTAAGCTGTACGATGAATGCGAAGTCAACATTCGAAGTTTAGAATCGTTAAACGTTACTTCTGGAAGTTATGGAAATATTCTCTGTCCTATCATTTTGCAGAAATTTCCAGAGGAATTAAATTTGGAATTTAATCGATGTCAAAATATGGAAGCAGGATTTGATATAAAGGAACTTATAGAATTCTTAAAAAAGGAAGTTAACTGTCGAGAAGCTGCAAGTTTAATGAACTCTGAGAAAACGAATCAGAAACCATACTTTCGTCAAAATGAACAACGCACGAAAGTTTATCCTAATTATAAACCGAAAGTTCCGACTGCTTCAGCTTTATCAACAATTGGATACAAATGTATATTTTGTGACAAAAACGATCATACGAAATATAAATGTACTGAGGTGAACGCTGATGAGAAACGCAACATTTTGAAACGTACAGGAAAATGTCTTATGTGTTTTGGATGTAAACATTTAGCTATCAACTGTAAGAACAATCAGTTTTCCTGCAAAAAGTGCCGCGGTAAACATCATGAAAGTGTGTGTGTGAATCCCGCATCAGCTGTCTCCAGTGCAAAAAAATAAGGAAACCGAAACATCGGCGGAAATTGTTCAAAATTCTTCTGCCAAAACTGGATCTAATATTATGCTTCAAACGGTGTATGCTGTGGCTGAGGGCAGAAATAAGAATTGTATTGTGAGATGTCTTCTTGACGGCGGTAGCCAAATCTCTGCAATTCGAGAAGATTTATCAAGAAAATTACAATTGCCAGTGAAAGGAGAAACTGTTTTAAATCTACATACCTTCGGTGAAAAGAACGGGAAATATTGACGTCGAAAGAAAGTTGAACTTACACTCCGAAATATTAATGACCCTGAAAAATCCATAAATCTAGAAGTCATTGAAGTACCAGTCATAACAAATGCCGATATACGTGTACCAGATGTAGAAATCAAATCCAAACTCCAAGCATTCGGCGTCACTTTGACAGACTGCGGCGGCGCCGATGGAATGAATCATATTTCCGTTTTAATCGGCGCGGACATTATGTGGAAAATAGCAAGCGAAGAAATAAAAAGGATAAACAGAAATGCCGTAGCTATGAAAACCTTGTTTGGGTGGTGTATACAAGGCAAATTTCCTTCATCAGACTTTCAAATCCATGATGCGTGTTTAAACGTAAGTGTAGAAGAGAAACTTCTAAAAAGCGTCGAATCGTTTTGGGATATTGAATCTATAGGAATTAAAAATATTTCTGACGAAGAACAAAATGAAATGGCTATGCAAATATTTAACAACTCGATTACACAAAAGGGTAATAGATACGAAGTTAGACTTCCATGGAAAGATCAGAATGTGACTTTAAGAGACAATTTTAAGAATGCTGAAAGACGATTTTTAAATCTGATCGAACAATTTAAATCAAACTTGAACTTTTATGCGCAATATAAAGAAGTGATTGACTATCAGCTTAAGGAAGAAATCACAGAAAAGGTCGATCTTGGTACTCCATCTGGGAGACGAACTTACTACATACCTCACCGTGCTGTCATCCGTGAAGATCATAATTCTACGAAACTTCGCATTGTTTATGATGCTTCTTCAAAGGAAAAAAATCATGAATCTCTAAATGATAATTTACTACAAGGACCAAATCTTCTTCCTGAACTTTTGAAAGTTTTAATAGATTTTCGACTTCATCGAATTGCATTTACGTCAGATATTGAGAAAGCGTTTTTACAAATTTCTGTTGCACCTGAAGATCGGGATTCAATGCGATTTTTGTGGATTGATGAGAATTCAAGTTTGAGCAATCCGAGAATTCAAGTTTATCGGATGTGTCGTGTAATTTTTGGAGCAAAATCAAGTCCATTTTTGCTGAGCGCTTGCATTAAGCATCATATAAAGAAATTTGAAGACATCCATCCCAGAACTGTAGAAATGTTAGAAAACTTCATGTATGTTGACGATTTTATTTGTGGATCAGATACGGAGGAGGAAGCTATACAGATATATCATGAAGCCAATGATATAATGAAAAAGGCATCAATGACTTTGACCAAATGGAATTCTAATTCGGATACTGTAAAAAACCAGTATAAATCAAGTGACAACTTCGTTAGCTTCAAATTGCCTGACTGTGATTCCCCCTCAAAGATTCTTGGACTTCAATGGGATACAATTAAGGATATCTTCTGTTTTAATGCACAAGACGTTATTGATTTCATCCAGTCAAATGACCAAACAAAACGTTGTGTTTTAAAAGCTGCTTCAAAAATCTTCGATCCTATTGGGTTTCTTGCTCCATATGTTATTCAAGCAAAAGTTCTGTTTCAGGATTTATGACTGAAAGGTGTTGATTGGGATGAAATTATCCCACCAGAATTGCAAGACAAGTGGAATAAATGGTATAGGCAACTATGTGATCTACCTAATATCCAGATACCTCGGTGGTATTTTCGTGATGTTGATGAAACACCTGAAACACTAGAACTACATTGTTTTTGTGATTCATCTCAAAGTGCTTACGGAGCAGCAGTGTACGTGAAATTCCGTAGCTTAAAATATTGTGGAACAAGTTTAGTGATAGCCAAGAGCAGAGTGGCTCCTCTGAAAAAATTATCTTTACCAAGACTCGAGCTTATGGCAGCAGTGTTAGGTGCAAGACTTGTGACTACAGTACGTGTGCATTTTCCTCAATCTAAGATTCATTTATGGACAGATTCTCTTATTGTGCTTCATTGGATAAAAAACTCACCACGGCGATGGAAAACATTCGTACAAAATCGAGTGTCTGAAATTCAAGACAAAACATCCCCGAGCATGTGGCATCATTGTCCTGGCTCAGATAATCCAGCCGATAAAATTACACGCGGTGTTAAAGTGAGTGATCTTATAGTAGATCAAGTGTGGTGGCATGGACCTCCATGGCTTCATCAAGATGAAATAAATTGGCCTAAAGTGAACGAGCATTGTAACATAGTAGATAGTGCTGAAGAAAGAGTTGTGATTCAAGTTACTAGCAGTGTTCAACCTTTACAACCTGTGTTAAAAATAGAAAACTTTAGTGACTTAGGTAAACTTTTAAGAGTCACGTCATATGTATTTAGATTCATTAATAATTTAAAGTCACAGAATAGAGTGATTGGTCCTGTGACCAAAAATGAAATATGTAATGCTATGTGTTATTGGATTATCTTATCACAAGGTGAGTATTTTTTTGCAGAACTGAATGATGTTAAATGTAAAAAATCATTGTCTCATAATTCCAATTTGTTTGGGTTAAATCCAGTAATGGATGAAAAGGGTTGTTTAAGAGTTGGAAGTAGATTAGTAAAATCATCATTAGATGTCGATGAAATTCAGCCTATAATATTACCAAATAATTATTTTTCTCGTTTAATTATTTTGAATTGTCATGAAAAGGTACTTCATAGTGGTGTAAATGAAGCTTTAGTGCAAGTAAGAGGGAAATTTTGGATTTTAAAAGTCAGACGTTTTGTAAAATCTGTGTTACATGATTGTAGATTTTGTAAAAAATATAATGCTAAAGCTGGACACGAGATATCGGCTCCTCTTCCAGCTGACCGAGTGGAGAAAGCTCAACCATTTGAGGTAAGTGGCATAGATTTCGCTGGCCCTTTGTATTTAAAGGATGGTACAAAAGTGTATATTTCATTGTTTACCTGTGCAGTAACTCGAGGAGTCCATTTAGAATTGTTATCAAATTTAAGTGCAGAGTGTTTCATTCAAGCCTTACGTAGATTTTCTGCACGTAGGGGTATTTGTAGAGTTATATATTATGATAATGCTAAAACCTTTAAGACTGCTGATCGTGAATTAAAATATCTGTATAAATTATGTAAAGATGAAAAGGTTCTAAATTTCCTTGGTAAAAATGGGTTTGAATGGAAATTTATTGTAGAAGGTGCTCCTTGGTGGGGCGGATTCTGGGAACGTTTGGTAAGATCTGTAAAAACTTGTTTAAAACGTATCTTAGGTAAAGCTTCTTTATATTATGAAGAACTGTATACTGTTTTAGTTGAAGTTGAAGCTGTTATTAATTCTAGACCTATAACGTATGTATACAATGAACCAAATGAACTTGATCCTCTTTCACCATCTCATTTTATAACTGGATCTAGATTGACTGTTTTACCTTCACCTGAATCTAATCTAGAATGTACAAGATCTCAGTTGATTAAAAGATGGAAGCATAGGCAATTAATATTAGAGCATTTTTGGAAAAGGTTTTATAAAGAATATTTGTTAGAATTAAGATCAGTCATGTTTTCAAAAACTCCAAAGAATTCTCCCGTGTTTAAAATTAATGATGTTGTACTTGTACGAGAAGATAATGTGAAACGTTGTAACTGGAAGATAGGTAGGATTAAGGAATTATTTCACGGAAGAGATGATAGAATTAGATCTTGTGAGATTCAGTTGGATAAGGGTGTTGTTAGAAGACCAATTGAAAGACTTTATAATCTTGAAGTTCAGTAAAATTGATGCATCCGTTGCGGATGCATGGGGGGGGAGTGTTACGTTTAGGATTGTGTATCCATAGATCGCCAATAGATGGCGGTAATGTTTGTTTGTAAAAAGAAACTGTGATGTCAATTATGTATATGTATCAGTTCGTCTTTGGTGTTCGTGAATAAATGTTGTGTGGAAGAACGCTCCTCTGTTTATTACTTTAACTGCGATCCAGTCTGATTTATTAGAGATTTACACATATTTTGTTTAATAATCTGTTGGATGATACAGTGACCATCGCACGAGCTACCTTAATTCCATTCCCTGAATCCTTTAGTGAGGAAAGCGTCCTGAAAACCCCATGTTGTCTCAACTTATGATATCTTGTTATTGAGGAATGTAGAAAATTGAAACGATATGTTCTATTCACTCGGTTTTCAATGTTCACAATGTCTTTTATGATGGTCGTATGAAATGTCGTCGCCTGATATGATGTCAGAATGACGTCTGATTGTATGGTTTCTTATGGAAGCATATTGTTGAGCTTAAAACTCTGTTCGAAGTATACTGGCTTTTGTGTAGATGTACCTATGTACCAAATTCGTAGCCCTGGGTCTATTAGCTTACACGCAGCTTGAGCAAAAGAAATACACACAGAAACTTACTTTATATTATGAGTAGAGTTATATATCAGAACATCTTTCATTGCTACATATTCAAAGAATCCTTTTAATAACATTTGTAACAATCAAGTTACTAATAATTGTTTTAGGCTTTTGTTGAATTACAACAAAGTTAATGAATACTTTTTAACAATGCTAATAAACCATAATCATTAGTGATATCAAATCTAGTGGTGCTAAAATTTTAGGTGTGGATCACATTTGCTTAAATTTGTTATTTTTACTGCTGAAAACGAATTCTGGCCATTTTTAGAAATGGGCTTGTTTTTGTTGACAGTATTATGTTACGTTTTTATATCAACACCGTTTATCGACAGCCTATTGGGCATACTTATTTGTTTCGCGTTTGCCTTCATTTTGTTTCCTCGAAGAGAAGAGAAAACTCGAAAAAGTAACGATGAAAATACCATTAACCTTAATGAACACAACTATAGTGCCGGAGAAAAGGTACATAATTTAGATTTCTTTGATTCATGTGCTGATATTCATGAACATAATGTCGATTCCTTTGATCTGGATATAGACAATGACACCCATCTCCTCCAAGTTTCTAACGAAGCTTTTGATAATAATCTTCTAAATTTGCATATTGATAGTGACACTGACCACATCGAACGTTTTGCCAAAGATTTCAATAATAATCCCACTGAAGTTTACCTTATAAGTGATGGAAATCAATTGAATTACCTCCATGAAGAAGCAGAAAGGAATTTTGATTACCCAAAACCTGATAACTCAGGTAATCAAACAGGCATGAATAGCAGTATAACCATCTTCAACCAGGAAAACCCCAGTTTGAATGCCTCTATTAAATCATTGGATGCTGAATGCATCGTATCGCATACCGATCTTGGAGCACAAGGGGACATCAATTTCGGCAATCTCATCAACACAAATAATGAACCAGAAATAAATAGCAAAATGGATCAAGCAGACAGAATAGAAGTGAAACCAATTCAAGAATTTCAAGAACGGCTTATTGATATCGTCGTTGATACCGTCGCTGTTATCTACGTTGATGACGAGAATACTCAACATCATTCATCACATCCTAGCCAGCGTTTCACAATTTCAAAACTAAGAAAAGCTTTACTGAAATATTTTCGCTTTAAAAAAATTTAAAATAAACATAACAGTTTAAAGCATCATATCAAAATCTAAGTTTACATAATTTCAGTTTATGTTCGTGATGAATTTGTTCGAAATGACACCAATCTAATTGACTGACTAAAAATTGTACATTGACGAGAGACTGACTAACTGACGATCACACTAACTGACCAGTGATTGAAGTGACTGAATAAATATAGGACATTGACTGACTTTGACTAAATCAGTGACGATCTCATTGATTGAATAAAAATTGGACATTGACGGACCAGGGACTGGTCATGTGATGATCTCCTTGACTGACTGAAAAACTGAGCTGATCAGCAGAGCCTATATTTATTTAATAAAAAAGAGCCTAATATGGGAGCGAAGGAAGTGGCTTAATTATGACTAAACTGTGCATTTTATCAAAATTAAGGCTTTTAATTAAAGCTTAAGAATTATTTTTATTATATTTTTGCTATTAATGCATTTTTTACTATGTTTATATAATATTCTCTTTTAAATGCTATTTTATTTTTAATTATTTTTTTATTAATATTTACTTTTATATTTTTTGTGTTTTCTTATTGTTACTTTTTAAATTTTATATTTCTTTCTCTTTAATATTTTATTTTGCTTAGCATTAATTTTATTATTATTAATATTATTACTATTATTATCTTAATTTTGTATTTCATTTACTTATTTCTAAATTTTTGATTATATTTTTTATTACAATTTCAATTATTATTACCATTTTAAAAAATTTCGAACCCGTTATAAAGTTTAGACTTTTATCAAAAATTAAATGTAAAATTATCACTTTTGGCTCTCCAATAACATTTTAATCATTCATCTTGTCATCTCATTTGTATTAAAGAATTTTGTTTATTATTATTCATTTATGATTTATTATAATATTCAAAGCTTTATTCTTGAAAAACTGCATGAATCATAAAATATTGGCATTTGAGGCAAAACTACGAGACTTCAGACTCCACCCTAAGGGTTTCCGTTTCCTTGTAATCCATAAGTATATCCAGATCCCAGAGAATGATTTTAAATAAAGAACAATTTAGTTAACAAATTCTTGTAATTTGAATTCGAGTTTCATGTAACTCAGAAAATTTTAGGTAAGCGACCACTTTAAAAGGAGATTTATTGTTATATATTTACAATTTGTATATTTTTCCTTTCGCATTTCTATTTTTCTAGTTTGTTCAATTATAAATTCGTATTTCAATTTGGATAATTTTAAATATTGTGTTAAAACTCTTATACAAGTTTGCGAAAGACGCGCTTTTCCGGTATGAAAAATGCAAGATAAATTTCGTTAATCAGCCCTGTAGAATGGAAGATACAAAACTGTCACCCTCTAATTCCTTGTACAAATTAAAGTAAGAACTGTAATTGCAAAAAATTTTAGGGTACCAGGTTTTAAGAAAACTCTGTGTTTATGACCCAATTTAATGTCTATCAATTTCAAGAGTGAACATAGACTGAAGATATTGAATTACTTATCTATTATATTTGGTACGAAATTTTAACATATGGCAGCGTATGTGGAAATTGTTATAATTTTTACTTGTTATAATTAGAAGTTATTATTAGAAACATATACTGTCTTTTAGAAATGAAATGGATCAATGCATTATAAGAGTAGTATTTTTTATTCTATTATAAAAAAGTTGAAGATTTTCAGATTGTAAAAATAAAAATAAATAAGTATATGTTACATACTGCATAACAATTCTCATGTTTTTGTACTCGTTTACATTCCTTTAGTTACTTATATAATTATATAACCTACTTACATAATGTAACTGTGCGAAAAACGTAAATGTCAAAGATAAAAAAAAGAATTGTAAAAATGGTACAGCTGTAAGGATCTTAAGTTTTACTAACGTTTATTTTATTTTAAATATTTACTGTCACTTCTTATTTTCTACTTCCGGCCAGAATTAAAAGCGTTAACTTATTTATGCAAAATTTGTCTGGCGAACGCCAAGTACTTAAGTTGTGGCTTTTTGCCAAGCGAGAGAGAGGAAGGAGTTAGTCGAAGCAGGCCGCTTACCTTAGAAGTTTTACTCAGTTGCTGGTTGCCTTCCAGGCCAGAGGTTTAATCCTCTTGATAATTTTAAACGTATTGTAGTGTTAACAGTTCTCTGTACTACATACGGCTTCCTGTTAATATAAGGCCAATCTTCCACGTTTATTATTTCAAAGTTAGAGTTTAGTTATATTTTTATATTCTTACGTTTAGACCACAAATAGTGGGTCTTTGTATTCCGAAGTACGGAAATTATTGTAAAGAGAGAAAAATAAAGGGTTTTGTATACCCTTCTTGTGTATCCTGTCTACTTCCCACAGTTATTGAACATAGCTTTAGTAAGCTCTCTGTTCCGAGTCAGGTCCTTGCATGTTCCCAAAGAAAGTAAGACGGAACATTGAACCTGATAGTGGCGCCCAACGAAGAAGAATAACCATGACCGAGTTTCAAGAAAAACCTGTGCTGCCTGCAGAAGCGGCTCAGAATCCAGAAATGCCAGCTGCCGCCCTGGAAGGATTTGGTTACATCGTCCAGACCATGCGCGCTTCGATGAAACCAGAAGCAACATTTAATGGAAACTCACCCGTAACCAGTTTTTTGGAAAAATTGGATGACCACTTCATGCTCTACCCCGTGCACAAATTTCAAAAAGTTACCTTAGCTACCAGCGCTTTGTGGGGCCAAGCGCTTAATTGGTTCAAATGTATAGGCAGAAGTCTCTTGGGTCAAACAGGAAGTCCCACCTATACTTACGAAAATTTCAAGACTGCCCTACTAAAAGCCTTCCCTGTTGTAAGGGATCGTGCGAAATTAGAAACTGAACTTTTCAGTATATATCAGCAAAGAATCGAAAATCTCTCAAGTTTTAAGAAACATTCACGTCTTCAAACTCTTGTATGGAAACCGTCCGGATCCTGAGATAATTCAAGTGATTTTGCCGAGGTTACTGCCCCAAGTGCAAGACTTTATTGAATTAAGAAATCCGACTACACTGGAAAAGTTATTTGAGCTAGCAATCCAGTTTGAAATTAGAAGAACGGCGGACATTGAAAGAAGACGCCAATATCAACAGCGAAACCAATTTGGTGCGCCAAGACTACAGAAAACTCAAGCACACGGCTACGGAAGCAAAGCGAATCAGTGGGCAAGGAAACCCGAGCATTCAAAAACAGCCGGCGAACGTCGACAGTTCAATAGCAATCCAGGAAAAAAGTCTCAAGGCCAGTGGAAAAAGAAGGAAAGCACGGAAATGAAAAATAATTTAAACTAAAACAGATTTCTGCTGCCGGGAGGGTGCGGAAATCCGAAGGCCACGAAAACCCCTCTTCCTTCAAGTTAAGTACAGTAATGGTGAAAAATTTGACTCTTCCGAAGATTGATGTGTTGGTGAATAATATCCCAGCCACCGCACTCCTGGATACAGGCGCGCAGTGCTCCTGTGTGGCAGAAGATTTTTTTAGGAAGTATTTTCGTAAATATCGTATATATAATTCGGATAATACGACAATGTTAGCTGCGCAAGGAGAAAGATGTAAGTGTATAGGTAAATTACCGCTGTATGTCCGTATCAAGGACGAACAAGTAAAGGTTATGTTTTTCATAGTAAAGAATCTGCAAGCACATATTATCTTAGGAATAGATTTTCTTTCAGAGGCACAAGCAACGCTAGATTTTAATGAAGCGTCCCTTAAGCTGACAATGAAACTAGTTCGTGAAGAAAAGGCTGAACCGCCGATGTTAAACCTTGACCACCTGCCTAATGAAGAGCAACGAAGAATCCGACAAGTGGTAAGTGAATTTGCTTCGTTATTTAGTGATATTCCAGGATTTACTCAGGTTACTAACCATAGTATTGACACCGGAGATTCAATGCCAGTTCGCCACAAAGCATACCGGTATGATAAGAATAAGGAAAAAATTATAGAATGCCATATCACCGATATGCTACGTAAAAAGATCATAAAGCCCATCTCAAGTAGTTATGCTAGCCCGGTGGTTTTATGTAAGAAAAATAATGATTATCCATTGGAGCATCCAAAAAGGTGGAGATTCGCTATTGATTACCGTAAATTAAATTCCATAACGAAATATCCGGTATATCCGTTACCGATCATAGAAGAAATTTTAAGGAACATAAAATCAACCAAATTTATTACGACTTTAGACTTAACGAATGGTTATTTTCACATAGGGGTCAGGCCTGAGGACGTGCCTAAGACTGCTTTTATAACCAAGTCTGGCACTTATGCATTTTTGCGTATGCCGTTTGGCCTTTCTGGGGCCCCAGCAACATTTCAGCGATACATGGACATTGTGTTAAGACCTGTTCTTGGAAAGTCCACATTTATCTATTTAGACGATATCATTATTACTAGTGATAATCTCGACCAACATATACAGGATTTAAGACAGGTGTTTTCTTTATTAAATGAGGCCGGTCTAAAAGTTAATGTCGAAAAGTGCAAATTTGCAGCCCCTGAATTAAAATATTTAGGTTACAAAATATCTCAGAAAGGAATCGAGACAGACGAATCAAAAATAATTGCTGTACAAAAGTATCCGACTCCAAACACGGCGAAGAAGCTCTCTTCTTTTCTAGGACTTTGTTCATATTATAGGTCCTTTATAAAAGATTTTGCAGCTATTGCTGAACCATTGTTAAAATTAAAAAGGAAAAAGGCAAGATTCTCGTGGACGGCCGAAGCCAATAGTGCTTTCGAAAAATTAAAACAAGCATTAACGCAAGCCCCTGTGTTGAAATTTCCTGAAAAGGATGAGAATTTAGAAATTTCAGCGGATGCTTCGGATTATGAGGTAGGAGCGGTACTTTCGCAAAATCAACAGCCCGTAGCATTTTTTAGCCGAACTTTAAATCAAACACAAAGAAACTATTCCGCGACCGAGAGAGAGGCACTTGCAGTTCTGTTAGCAGTGCAAAAGTTCCGAGTCTATTTTGGAAAGGCGACAATAACAGTGTACTCTGATCATGCGGCGGTAAATAGATTGTACTCAGGGAAAAACTTATCCCCAAGGTTAATAAGATGGGCGCTCAAGCTGCAAGAATATAATCTGGTAATCAAGCATACTCCCGGAAAGGAAAATATCGTAGCAGATGCCCTATCGAGAATTAAAATAGATGAAGAAGGTAATACTGTAAAGGTGGCAATGCTCACAGCATGTACAATAAATTCCCGAGAAACTGTAATAACCAAACTGGGTAAGGATCCTGAGTTTGGAAGCATTTATGAGTATTTAAAGGATCCTGAAAATTTTAGCCACCAAGATATTGTGGCGATAAGAAATAGGGCGGCCCATTACGAACTAATAGATGGTCTATTACTCTATACAAAAACTACGAATTCCAACAACGAATTTCAAACTGTTATCCCAGCTAGTCTTAGATTAAATATCCTGCAGGAGTTACACGACAGCCCTTTAGCTTCTCATGCTGGTATTCGAAAAACTATCCAACGCGTACGCGAGGCAGTCTATTTTCCTGAACTGCAAAAGTTAACAAGGGCGTATGTCCAGTCCTGCCCAACATGTCAAGCAGTTAATTATATTAATTTCCGCCCGGCCGGGTTTCTAAATAGTATTAAATCCGAATTTCCAAATGAAATAATTGGCATCGATTTATTGGGCCCTTTCCCAAAAAGTCAGTTAAATAAATGTCGCTATCTTCTTGTTATGGTTGATCATTTTAGTAAGTGGACCGAAGTTGTTCCCTTAAAACGAGCCTCCGCAAAATTAGTTACTGATTCTATTTTAAATAAATATATTTTAAAATACGGGGAGCCCCTAAAAGTTATATCGGATAATGGTCCTCAATTTGTAAGTAATGTATTTAAAGACATGTGCCAAAAACTGGGAATACGTCATTTAAAAATGGTCCCGTATCGGCCGCAATCAAATATAGCGGAACGGGTCAATAGAAATATAGTGAAAATTATCCGTAGTTATGTTAAAAATTTTCATAAAAGCTGGGATAACTATGTCAATGAATTTGCTTTCGTCCTTAGGACCGCAAAACATGATACAACGGGCAAAACTTCTGCTGAGTTATTTTTAGGCAGAAATATTATAACGCCGTTAGATAAATTATTTTATGTGCAACAAAGAGCCCCAGAATTTAAAATGGGTGATATAGAAAAACTAATTAAAGAAGCAAAAAAGAATACTGAAGTAGCACAGAGAAAACAAAAGCTGTATTATGACTTGAAACGACGGGGAGTAACTTATAAAGTAGGGGATGAAGTATTAAAAATTAAGCATTCACTTTCTTCAGCACCAGAAGATAAAACTGCCAAATTTTTTCCACGATTTGAAGGACCATATGTCATAGAAAAAATAACTCACGCTGTAGTAGTGTTAAAAGCCAGGAATGGTGAAACCTGTTCCGCAAACATTGATCAAATCAAACCCTACTACGATCGTAATAAAATGCAAATATTTACAGATCTTTTGCAGGATCCGGCACGGCAGACACGGCAGGCACAAGCTCCAAAGGTGGAACAACGACAAGTACAAGGGCAAGCCATTAAGAGGCAGGAGCAAGTGAAAAGAAAGTTTCCCCGCGGGAAAATTGAAGGTAACAAGAAAAAGAAGCCGTTCCACCGTCCAGAAAAGAGAGCTCACGAACACCCCCAGAATGAAGAAGGGAGAAGGACGACGTATGCAAAGAGAGCCAGGAGAAATGACGGCAACTATAACGCGGCTCTAAAACGGAAGATCTACTCATCCGACAGGACTCTCCGCAGCAAATGTCGCCGAACTGCGGAAGGGCCACCAGCGGCGGAGGAAAAGTTACAAGGAAAATTTGAACGGCCAGCAACGAGGTCCAAGCAGGAACGCGAAAGAAGTTTCCCGGTTCCGCCAAGACCAGCTGCCATAAAACGGCCAAGACCACAGGCAGAGGCGAAAAAGAAGGTATTCAAGGGTGACCGAACTGGAGAAAAAAGAAAGCTTCTAGAGGAAGGCCCTGAAGGGCGAGCCCGCACAGGAAGGAGGATAAATCAAACGAGAATCTACGCTACCTTCCAGGACTGGGCTCAGAAAAGAATGTCCGAATATCACAAAGATGAGTAAAATTTTATGTTACTTTGCAAACTTAAGTTAATCTTTCATTCTTACTGCAAGTGGCAGATTTCAAGAAGTTTTACCTCATGCGAGGTCTACCTTTATCGCCAAAAGGGCGAGAAATGAGTTGTTACCGATTTTGGTATTATGTTTTTCAATTACTCGCGCGTAAAACTAAAGTTGATGTATAATAGCGATGTGTAAATACTTAAATATTGTAAAAGTTATTGTATAAATTTTATTTAAAACATTCTGGCAAGAAAGAAGTTTTAGTCCGAAAGACTTTTTGAAATGTAGTATTTCAATGTAGAAGAATTGGCACTTGCTTTGAAAAGAATAGAAGTTAACAATGTACTACTAATGTATGTCTTCAAATGCGTAAAATTAACGGCATGTTAATATGTTCTTATATACAATGTGAACTGTTATTTTAAATGTTAAGAAATACCGTGATATGGTAAAAGTGAAAGTAATGTTAAATTTTTTTTTATTCGTGTGACTGTAAAAAGACCAAATTGTGGTGAATATGTGTTAAAGGTTGAATGTAGTTAGGCTCTCTGAAGCTACACTTCAGAGTTAGCCACTTTCAGAATAGTACCTCAGGGTTTAGAGTTGAAGTTAGGGTGTGTTACAAGGTCTTGGTGTGTTGAATTTTAACACGTTAGTGTTTTGATTGTAGGAGGAAGTGTTGAACACGTATACATAAACACATTCGTGTTTGGTGTTCTTTTACAACACATGTCAGAGAGCACGGTGAGAGATAATTAAAATAGTCATGAATGAAATAAGAATGTTAAGAGAAATATAAATATGCATGTTACTTGCCATTTCATTGTGTAACATTTCATTAAACTAGTTTTCCTTCCAGATCTCTGGAAGGAACCAGATTTGAATAAAAAGCTCCTGTTTAGATGCAGTACAGATGAAAAAATTGCGTGTCCTGGGAGCTGCTATTGTAAAAACAAATTTCTTTTTTTTTAAATTTCTAGTTTCTAGTGAGAGATGTTTGTAAAAGATTGGCCTCGCGTTAGATTCTAGAGCTAAAAGTTTTCAACAAGGTCGTTTTAGACCTCAGTTTCAAACTAATTAACTCTGGCGGGAAGTATGTAAGGATCTTAAGTTTTACTAACGTTTATTTTATTTTAAATCTTTACTGTCACTTCTTATTTTCTACTTCCGGCCAGAATTAAAAGCGTTAACTTATTTATGCAAAATTTGTCTGGCGAACGCCAAGTACTTAAGTTGTGGCTTTTTGCCAAGCGAGAGAGAGGAAGGAGTTAGTCGAAGCAGGCCGCTTACCTTAGAAATTTTACTCAGTTGCTGGTTGCCTTCCAGGCCAGAGGTTTAATCCTCTTGATAATTTTAAACGTATTGTAGTGTTAACAGTTCTCTGCACTACATACGGCTTCCTGTTAATATAAGGCCCTGTTAATATAATTCCTGTTAATATAAGGCCAATCTTCCACGTTTATTATTTCAAAGTTAGAGTTTAGTTATATTTTTATATTCTTACGTTTAGACCACAAGTAGTGGGTCTTTGTATTCCGAAGTACGGAAATTATTGTAAAGAGAGAAAATAAAGGGTTTTGTATACCCTTCTTGTGTATCCTGTCTAATTCTCACAGTTATTGAACATAGCTTTAGTAAGCTCTCTGTTCCGAGTCAGGTCCTTGCATGTTCCCAAAGAAAGTAAGACGGAACATTGAACCTGATACAGCTACCATTTATCTTGCAACGGAGTTTAGCTTATTAAAACAAAATGTACACGAAAACTCCGGAAAGAGGTTTAGTTATCTAATGGTTTTATTAGAACGTAAATACATCCGTAGCAAGTTTCACAAAGATTTCGAACTCGTTTAAAGGCAAGTTTACTTTTTTGTTTCTTAAAGTATACCTTACCGTTATTTGTTTCGCGTTACCATCGGTAATCGATATGAATCAGTATCTTATATCAAATAATACAGTCTATTATATTGGTTTCTTTTGCAGTTTTTTTAATATCTTTTGCCTTGCAAAGTGAAATTATAATTTAAGAAAATCGAAATACTTGCTGAAAATTTTTAATTATAATTTCGTTTTTCAGAAAACAGACTTTTTGGTTGCAAATGTATGTTAGAAATTGATTTTTTAAAGTATAATTTTTAAGGAAAGAAAGAAAATCTGAAGGGATTTAGGTATGAACGTCGCAACAGATTGTTTGTTAAGATATTTTATTCTCTATTTGAGCATCGTAGGTTACCAGTTAGCTTTTGAATTCACTCCTTCTAACATAACGTTTTGTCTGTCTAGCTTTATTACGTACTAAGCATCGCTTTCTTCCTACTTGCGCCAGTTACAATTCAACAATAAAATCACAAATGTTTCAGCAGCAGCATTACAGCATATGTTTAGAATAACCGACACAGTGTTGGCATATATTTTTCTGTATTATGTGTGTATATAGTCCTTTTTTTCTGTCTTTTCTTAGTTCTTACAGTAAAATGTTCTTAGTAGATATCAATGTTCAGTTTTTTTAGTAAGAAGACTCAGTAAACGTTTTTTTGTCTTTTCATCTCTTACTTTCTGTGTGTTTAACATTATTTATTAAATACCACGTTTCCTGGACTTAAGTTAAAGGACATTCCAAAGCAAATTCAGAAAATATTTAAAAAGAACACATCTTGCATAAAAAGTTTTATATTTTTAATTAGTCATCTCGTGATTTCACTACATTTTGATTTCAATTAACATTTTGATTTCAATCAATCACATTAAAAAGTGGACAAATATTTTTAAGAGCTACGTTTCTTGCTTTATATTCACTTGGATTGCTCCTTTGTAAAAGAAAGATTAAATTTGAAAGTGGAACGTCTTATGCTTTACTGAATGGCAATACACTAGTGCGTGGATACAATAAGTCTTCCATCTGAGGCAATGGCAACACATTGCTTTCAAATAGCCGAATTTGTGGATTAAAACTCAGAGATAAACAAGGAGGTTAGAATAAATGGAGTAATCCTTCCCTGTATATCCGTTGCAATGAAATGAAACCATGAAATATCATGATATGACGTCAGGACTTATCATGGCCGCGGCCGTAAACAGACTTCTGGTTGGTTTTGTTTACACTTTAATTGGTGTTGTCCACATGTTAGCTATTCACCATTGAGCATTTTTAAGTCTCCCGTTCTAATTTAATACTTAACATAAAAGATTGTCTACTTAGTATGTAGATAAGTCACAAGGACTGCAAATAACATCAAATTTATTAAAATATAGGTAGATGAAAATGTGTAAATGGTAACTGTAACACAAATGTATATATTTTTAAATTTGAAAGATTAATGGAAGTTGCAATGATATTTTATGCAACTCATACCTAAAGACCAGTTTCTGAGCGTGAGGATGTTGAAATTTGCTCTCAAAATCAGAGTAATTTTATTTAACAATTTCGTTTCGTTGTCTTATCCATACACAGTATAGCAGCTATGATAAGTCGTGATGTCTCGTTGCTGACATTTCCTTGGCTTCATCCCTGTGACGTCAGGCATACTCCATTTATTCTAACTTCGTTGAAGATCTTACATTTTGCCGAATGGCAATAATCTGGGGCTCTGAAGATAAAAATGTTTCTTTTCGATGAGTGTTGACTTCTCGCTTTCAAATCGCGGAGTATGTTAAATAAAAATTAGCTAAATTTGTGCAGAACGTGAAGCAAATCAGAAGCAAGTCTAAAACTCAAATTTCGAGCTTAGATGTGCTCGTGATCTGGTGAATCTGATTCAAAATTTTGTGGATCTAGGTGACGTCGCTTTTTCGCAATGCGAAGGTACCTACATACAGGTTCTTCATTATTTCATTTTTTTTTTAAATAATACATGTCGATAACATTAAGTGGCACTCATTTAAAAAGTGAATCTTATATTAAAATGATGCAGACAAAAATGTGAGTTTCGAGATAGCAAGTCTGGTACATAATTTTTATACATTTGTTTTATTTCCCTTCTGCTAGTCATTATTCATTTTGCATTATTTTGTTGTTTTTTGCATGTTTGTTTCTACTTTACTTAATTTTCAATTTTGAAGTCGTTAAATATGCATTTAATTGTTTTACGAGTTTATTAAGATGCAATCTGTGAAATATTGCCCAGGTAATTATTTGAATTTTTAAAGGGCTTTAGTTGAGCTCGAGTTATTATAATTTAGGTGCTACCAAGCACTGCTGTACTGCTGATTTCTGCCGAAATGATGCTAAATTTGGCAATATTTTAGAGTATTTGAAAGACAAATTCTTGAAAGTAAGAAATCAATAAAGCTTTTCATGACAAATTTCAAGTGTTCTTTTCTTCCCCTCCCTTTCTGCCCTCCTTTATATAGAAGGCTAAGCAAGCATTAGCAGTTGATTAGATTGTTCGTTGTTTGAATATGGATACATGCGAGGTTATCTGCCTACGGAAAGGGATAATTTCGCGAAGGACTTTCTATGAGGATCTGCTTCCTTTTCACGCTATAAATGGAGGAAACCTTGAAAACCAACCATGCAGTCAGCCCACTGGCTTAGTTCGAAATCAAAACGAACTTATAGCATTCAATGCCGAAGTGATTAAAGACAGATGAAACTTTAATCACTTCGGCATTTGCATCAGCAGAAATCTCTGTTTAAGGAATACTTGTATTAGTTTGCATCGTAGAAGGTGTTTACCTATTTTTAGAATGATTTTGATAAAGACTTTTAAAAAAATGGGGTTTGGGAATAAAAATTTCTGGCAACATCCTATTATTTGAATTGTTACTTTTAAATTGATTCTTCTTTCAAAATCTGGCATGTGAACAAGCTGTAAATTAAAGGATAGGTTTTTTGCTCTTTCCGAAGTGAAATATTCCTATTCTACATACGTACTGTTCCTAAAGTTTCTATGATTAAATAACCGTTAACAAGAGAAAATCCGCTGACGCAGAAATCAATTAAAAAGTCTTTAAATACAGTTGCAGCAACGAAAAATAATCAAGATTTATCAAGATTTACGACTTAACAGAGCTAGAAAATATAATGTTTACCAGTTTTTACCGAGGCAGGTGGTTCAACGCAGAACAATTTGTAGAACCCTGATGAAGGCTATTTAACAGGAGATAAATGAAAACACAATGTGACCCGCGATGAAGCATGGATTTACCTAAGTGACTGCAACAAAAGGAGGTCTATGTGTTGCTGAAACCGAAGCGAAAAATTGTAGAAGCCTGTCTCCATCAATGCAAAGAAAGTTTCAGTAAAGGATTTATGATATTAGAAGGATTCTCTTACAATGGAAAATTAAAAATGAGAGGAGGAAAATACTAAAATCAACTCAAATACTATGAAACGAAAGTTTTATTTCCGGGATATTTACAGAAGAAATTCCATTTCTTTATCCCAATGACTTTCAAAGAGGGTCACATAATCAAGAGAAAGCAACAAGTCGTATTTCGAAGCGTACCAGTGCATTCCCTGAAAAAAAAAAAAAAAAGAATACTAATTAAGATTTTGCATATATACCCTTTCAACGTATTCCTGTTCCTGCAAAATACCCTGAGGTTTCACACATACGAATTATTGAGCCCTTGATCTCTACAAACAGCTCATTCTAGGAGCAAACGCACCACTATTAATGAAATCTGGAAAATAGTGGAAGAGGAATGGAAATCAACACCCCTGAAAATTTTACAAAAAGCCCTTTTATCATGAAAGCTGCTATACAGACATACATCCAAAAAACGGTTTATCAGATCAAATAGTAAAAAATTACTCTTTACTTTTTAAATATTAATTAAATGGTAGTGATGTTCTTCTAAAAATTTGTAAATACCTCTGTAGTTAGATTTCATTAAAACTAACCGTGAAGGTAGCCCGTTCTGTATTGTTCGGAACCAGTGTCGCACTACCTGCATTCAGCCTTTATAACCACTCGGTGACAGACTTCTAGCTTTGTAAATGATCCATATTAGATATAAAATGCGGTTTGCAATGTTATCTGACATTTAAGTGTTTCTATGAAATTGTTCATGAAAAAAAAATGATAGAAACTTAATTTAAAAACAAAAATTGTAATTGATTTATACAAAAAAGGTCGTTTCAGACCTAAACCGTTTTGAGGTCTAAAAAATAATATCAAATAATACATAAGCACTAAAATAACACTAATAAATTGTAGAAGCAGGAGTATAGATCAAATGTAAAGTAAAATCAGTGCACTGCCAGAGAGTCGTTCCATCAACTAGAACTGAAAGAAACTACTAGAAGACTGAAAGTAGAAGTCTTAGATTGAGTAGAAGGTTGGGTTGATGGCAAACATAGAAGGATATAAAGAAGAGAAGGAAGGAAAAAGAAAAAGAAGAGGGTAATTTATGACGTCTCGTCATCATTTGAATCCCTTAAGCAGGAACGTTCACTAACGTCTAACAATTCTATGTTTATCTACCTCGAACCGGATGATGATGATGTTAATCATCGCTTTTGGATTACACGGAAGAGTGTAATAGGGAAGTATTCTGAGCTGTTTAGCTTCGCGTATTTTTTAAGAGAACTCTTTGAACCCATTCGAAACGTCCTACAAATCGACCTTCAAACCTGCTTAAGTACTCATTCAAAATAAAACGAAAAATGTTATTTTTTTAAATCTTTAAAGTAAACAAATTTGCCTACGAAATTATTTCAACCAGCAAAGACAGGTATTAATTTTTATATTTTACCTTCAACTGCATAGCCGGGCCATTGGAGAATAAATACGATTCAGCTTGTAGCCTAGTCAATGGGATGATTAAACTGTACTATTGGCGAAAGGGGAACAATATTTTAGCATACTTCTTATTTGTAAGAAAATATATACCGAAATCGCCGCTTATTATGATCATGTTTGCCCGTAGCTTTGCTAACGTTAACCGAATAATAACATTAAACGATGGGAAAAAATATCCTTCAAAGTAGCTATGGAGTTTAACTAACTAAAATTTTAAATATCAAGAAACATATAAATAAGTATTTTCACAGCATTTTAAGAAATCATTACTAATAAAATGTATGAAAGATTACTCAGATTTCTTTTGTTAATGATCCATAATGTTTCCAGGAAATATTTGATCAATTCTGTACTCCTAGTTTTAATAAATCGGAAGGCAATCTTCATCTTAGCATTTGTACAGTGGTGTGTATTGAGAATACGGCAAAGCACACTAGGGCTATCTGCCTAAGGGGAGGGATGCCTTTCGTGGAGGACTTTCTAAGGGAAACTGGCTCGTATACACGTTACACATGGGGAAAACCACGAAAACGCCCATGCAGCCAGCCCGTTCGCGGGATTCGAACCTCGGACCGAACTACCAGTGTTCAGCGATTTTACCGCTCGGCCGCTGGCGCATTTGTACAGCATTCAAGGATTTCATCATAATCAGCTTCCTAAATTGTATCATATGATATCTTGAATTTGTTTCTGAAAGAATACCGTATGAAAGTATACGTAGATACCAGCTTCGTGAAACTGGTTAATCGAGCAGATGTTTGTAAAACTTGGGACACACCTTCCTTTGTTTCTAATTGAAGTAACCAAATTGAAAGAGACATACAAACCTAAGATTTAAAAATATCTTAAAAAAGAAAAGAAACCTCAGAGTGTGTTAGCGGCGTTTTATTTTTATTTTTATTTTTATTTATTTTTTTAAGAATAAGTTTTACAAGGAGAAAAAAATTCTTTAGAATTTTTTTTTTTTTTTTTTTTTTTTTTTTTTTTTATGAAGAAGATGAACCTGTATTTCATCGGCCTCAAAATTGATAGAATTGTTCAAAATCTACATGAAACTAAAGTTGCTATCTGGCCTAATTTTAAATGATTACTAAATTCAAAACCAAGCATTTTATCTACTTAATCCTTTACTTGGTTATATTTTGTGCCATTGGGCAAGTTTATAATCTATTTTGACCTTATTTGGCGACTTTACCTTTAGTTTGGCGATTTTGCTTTGGTTTTAAAAATTTAATTCTAAACTACTTTGATCATCATAATTGAATTGTTCATCATATTAAGCAGTCTTTCCATCTGAGGCACTCTTTGAAGGCGCCTCACTTTTGCTAGTGAGAAAACTCGCAATTCGATCCTATCATTTTTGTGTCCGAATCACTTGTCAAACTCTTGCTATCAAATGTTATCGCCATATATTATTTTAAAGAGATTAAATAGGGAAGAATCTATACGTACGTATCTACGTATGTTCCTCGCTTTGTTATCGAAGGCACCTAGAGCCACCTAAATTAAAATGTACGTAGTTCTCTACCCGAACACGAAACCTCGAAATCCGAATTTTGAATTTCTAATTCGTTTTCGATTATTATTTTTATTATTATTATTATTTTGTGTGTATGTGTGTGTACAAATTTAGCGAATTTTAGATTAACAAACTCAGAGATTGAAAATCGAGAACTGGCAATCCTGTTCGAATTTTATCTCCGGCTCGCCAGGCTTTGTCATTCGGCAAAATGTAGGAAATCGTCTTTCAGCTTTAATAAATAAATTCAGCTATTTGAAAGCAATGTATCGTCACTATTTATATAGAATACTTATTATCTTTACGTACCGCCGTGCTGCCATTCACTAGCATAAGATTTTTTATCTTTCAAATTTAAGCTTTCCGTTATTGCATAGCAAACCAAGATATTGAACAATAAAAAACCCAGTGCTTAAAATATGTTTCTCCTTTTTAATCGGATTGGTTTAAATAAAATTTATTTAAATCCTAAGATGACTAATTAAAAGTATGAAATATTGACATAGATAAACTTATTAAAATCATTAGACACTTTTTTTTCTTTTATGATAACTCTTATAGGCAACTGGCTATTTGAGCGGCTAGTTTTCAGAAAAATAATATAGTAAATATTAAAAAAAGTATTCCATCTAAAACTCTTTAGGGAATTCTAAATAATATGCTGTTTTAAAATATAATATCTCTTTTTCTTTCTTTTTTACTTATTTATTTGTTTTTTAGCTAAAAGCACAATGTGGAAACTGAGTTATTTATGTGCATGTAACTTTCAGCAAACCTAAAATCCTTGTTAAACCCTGAATGTACCGTTATAATTTTCGGGTTGTTACCATACTAAAAAACAAGCATTTGCTTTTCTTTTAGGAACTCTTTTAGGGCCACTGACGTGGCTGAGCATCTAAATAGGAAAATCGGTCAAGAAGATGAAAATTTTGCTCTAAATTCAACTGCTACACACGAAGTGTTAGTCTCATCAATTTTACTCGTGGTCAGAGCCTATTATTATGACAGGAGAATTTTGTGTTTTGTATAGCAGTCTTAACATAATGGGATGCTAGAAAGGCCAAATAACTTTGAGAAATTTCGAAGTTACGTCAGCCACCCACGCTGCGAATCTCCATGGCATGGTGCCCTAATAGAGAGAGGGAGGGACAAATTCGAACGCGCAGGCCCTTTAGGCTTCCACAATTTTACGACGCAGCAGTAAAAGGCACTACGCATTCTTTCGCGTAGCATACCATTAAACGTATACCTGTACATTATATCATTAGCAAGAACCATACCTAACCTAAGCATGAATAGTAAAAACAAGAGAAAAACGTACGAAGGGGCTAAAAAGACGCGAACAAAAGCCCCCCGAGGTACCACCCGCTCCGTCATTGGTTGGAGGAAGTACATGACGCACGTTGCGTGCGCATGTCTGGTTGACGCCCACCTCCCTTCCCCTGACCCCCGGTCTATCTCGCACCTGTGCGCAACTGTGTGAATTCTTTCTATTTGATAGCATCTTCGGCAAAACCCCGACACAGAAGCACCTCTGCGGGTTCGACGAAAAATAGCTCGGGATTTTTTTCTGAATTATCGTCTGAATATCGACAGTTGACGAACCATGAGTTGTCTTCTGAACGTCCTGCTCTTCGTGTTCGTCGGTTTGGCGAAAAGCGCGCACCTGATAGATTTCTCGAACGTGTTGCATCGAAATTTGGCAAACGTGAAAAGAGAAGGTAAGTGCCAAGAAAAAAAAATGTATGCATGAAGAAAAATGATTTATCAGGTCTTAAAAGCAGACGAACTTCATTCGATGATTTGGAATTAAAAAAAAAAAAAAATTCCGTCCCTCGTATCTATATATATATTTCAATCAATGTTGCTTGATGGCGCAGCGCAGAAAACTCTTCTCATCTCCTCATCTCTTTTTCTTTCCTTCATGTTTTTCTTCAAAGTTTAAAGGAAAGAAATTTGATATTTCAGAAAAAGAAGTTTAGTTTTCTAATTTCAGTTTAAATTTCATTTAGTTAATAATTTATTCAATTAAAGTTCATTCAATTAATAATTAAAATTTAGTTGAAGGTTTCATTTAGTTAAATTTCACTGACTTTCATTTAGTTATTAATCACTTTTTCAGTTTGAATTTTGGTCATTTAAATTTAATTCCTTCTTCTGATCACTGCGCATTCGAAAGACGATGTTTTTTTCGCTTAACTTAAAAAGGGAAACATATATTAATTACAATGCTTTTCTTCCTGTACCACGTCCTACCAGAAAACAAAGAAAAAGAACTATTTTCCCTTTCTACTGCGAAAGCAATCAGGATATATTCTTGTGAGTCTTTGAAATACTCAAATCTAGTAGGCGCCACTTGATGTGATCACTTTTGCCCGCGGCCATTTTGATACCATTAACAGAATATTAATATAAAAAGATGAGAATACAATATCCCTCAAAATAGTAACGGAATTTAATTAATATAACTAGAAAACTATAAATAAGTGCTTTCCCAACATTTTAATTAGAAAAATGCTAAAGTTTATTTATGAGCTGCTCGTAATGTCTGAATTGTTCATAATTGTTCTAAAATTATGTGACCGATGTTGTATCTCTAATTTTAATACATGGAGGGCGTTCCTTGTAGCAGCATTTATAGGGAAGATTAAATAAAAATTAAGCACATTGGTGATTTAAACCCTTAGAGATATTTTTCGGCCGACTGGCAATTTTTTAAAATGTATTTCACTCTTATTCGCAAAATTAACTTCGGTTTGAAAAATTCATTCCATAACATTATTAGCGCATTAACCGAATTGTTGAATACAATAAGCTACGTAATTTTCATTATTTCGTGTACAAACGGGCGAGCTTCGGCAATTATATAACAGTATGGCAATGATAACATTAGCCGCGATCACATTAAGTGGCGTCTACTGTAGTGAAATTCTGAACCGACAATGCTCTATGAATTCAGCAAAAGAGAAGAATCAAAAACTCAAAATAATTAAGATAAAAGAAAATATCTTAAATGAAATTACTTTAATTATATAATTAAAATTTCATTCATATTTGAATTCAAATCATTTGCTTATCTATATGCGTTCCCCGCAAGTTTAATAAAAAAATTCGTTTGAACCTAACGAAGATGCAATGAAACCAATCACATCAGAATCTAAACGAAGGAAATTCTCTTGTAATTTTTATATGATAAGAAGTAGAGCGTATAAATATAATTACTATTAACGGATAAATGATGCTCATGTTTTATTTGATGTGAGAAATAATTTATTGTGAAAAATAAATAAGACCGAAATTTAAACAATTAAAAATATACATTTAATTTAACAGATCAGCAAATAACTTCGTCAATTTGCCACAATAGTTTTATTATTTAAATATATTAAAATATATTTAAATAATAAATTAAATATACCTTAAATTGATTAAATTAATTTTACAGTAACCGTTATTTTACTTTAAAACAAAAACATTTTGTGTGCGCCAAATATTTATGCGAATCTCGTTTCATTGAAGATTCTAGCTTTATCAAAAGGATTTATTTTAAAACAAATTTTTCCTCTTTACACGAAAAATAAAATACAGCGTAATTGATTAAATTAATTTTCAATAAGTTATTCAAAATCATTTTGGGTAAATGCCATTAAAATTAGCTTTGAAAAAATATGATCTGCGATAATTAATAAAATGTTTCTACAGGAAATGGTATAATATGGAATCTTGGAAATTTATGATTAGTTTTCAAAAATGCTGTGTTATAAATTTATCAAAAAAATTTTTGTCTGCGGTTATAAGACCGAAATAATAAGTCTTCGGTTATAAGACCGAAATGTATGTAATTAAGGTTACATATTTAAATTTACGAAATATATGCAGTTAAAGATACATATTTAAATTTTCGAATTATTTCGTCATTTTACGTAACTGTTTTATTATTTTAAAGACGAAAGTAAACATTTCGTTTGTACAAAATGATCATGCAAATTAAAATCATGCAAATAAATTAAATCTTTTTCATTAAAGAGACTAGTTTTATCAAAAGGATTTATTTCGAAACTTATTTTTCCCATTTCTACGAACTATTTTTTGAAAGAAACATAGCGTATATAGATTAAATTAACTTTTAATAAATTAATCAAAATCAATTTGGATAAAATTCATTAAAAGCTGTTCATGAAAAATTATGATCTGCGACAATTAGTAAAATGCATCTGCGAGAAATGTTATACGAAATATTCAACGAAAACACTCCAGTCTTCAACTCTGTAACAGATTCAAAAAAAGATAATCATGATTTCACTTAAAAGAAAATTTAAGAATTTAAAAGACTATATGTTCATTAAAAGCAACGCATTGCTACAACATGCATTTTGGATTTCCTGAATGAAGCAAGTCATGACTTAGGGAAAAAAAATGGTGTGGAAAACGGTTAGGGAAATGGTTAGGGTAACATTCTTAGTCTGTATTTTAAATGAAGCAAGTAAATTTAAAGATCTAAGCAAGTAAATTTTAAAAGAAAAGTGTCACAAAACCAATATGAGCCACTGTAATATAGACACTACAAAAATATTTTTAAGTTTAAAAAAGTAAAAAACGAAGTCTGAAAACATTTTAGTGTCGAATTGTAGAGAATTTTTAAAGTATTTTTATGCTTTCGCTGAGCATCGCTGGTTATCAATATTCTCTTGCTAACATTCCTGGCAATACAATTATTTTGCTTTTTTCAGCTTTATCGTTAAGCACAGATTTCACATTATTATTCGCTAGATTTTTTTTTTTTTTTTTTTTTTTTTTAAACTAGACGTTCGAACAGCCATCCGCCTGAAGTAGTCATCATAAAAAGAAAAAATACATAACGATTTTAAGGAGTCCAGTTAATGTAATTTCATAAAAATATTTCATATTTATAATTAGACATCTCATTAAATGCTTTTTCATTCAAATCTATCAGGATAAAAAATTATTTTTAAAAACTGATTATTACTTTTCAGTCACTTGGTTTGCAGTAGCATACAGATTAAATTGAAAGTTACATACCTAACGTTCGACTCTAATTTCTTTCATATCGTGATTTGAACGGCAACATGCTGGTGAGTGGCGATACAAATATTTTATTCAGGGCATTAATAATACATTGCTTTCAAACAGCCGAATTTGTAGATAAAAGTTGAAAGAAATATCTTACATTTTAGTGAATGGCAACAGTCTTTCGCGCTGAAGAGATGAAACGTTTTATTTCGGGAAGTGTTGCCATTTCTCGCTTTCAAATCGCTGAGTTTGTTTAATAAGTTCGTTGTTTAGTTTGTACAAAATACTAATAAATCGAAAAGGAAATTCGAAATTCAAAATTCGTGCTTCGTGGTCCCCATATTCGTGTAGCGAAAAAATTCAGTGGCTATAGATGCCGTCTTTTTTCTACAGTGCGAGGAACATACATACATATATATATAAATGCTTCACTACTTTTATCTTCTTTATCTTTCACATCTTCTTTTTACCTTCTTTGTTTTTATTCTTCATTATTTACGTACAGATTCTTCATTATTTCTAATAGCACCCCTGGTGCTAAAACGTAGAAACTACGATTTCTCAATATCTTACATTCATTGCAGCGCTTTTTTATTCACCTACAACTCTATTTTCGTCTTCAATACATCTCAGCAAACCAGATACATATATTTCTACGAGCTGTTATTATACTTAACGGACTCAGCTTTAATAAATTATTTTCGATAAGAAAAGAAACCTTCGAACTTAGAACTGCATCAAAATTCTAAGAGGTAAACATAACCCGAGGGTAAAAGACAGCGTAATCTTAAGCATTTCATGGCGGTGTATGTGACCGGAGTACGAACATTCAACAAACTCTTTCTCAGTCTGCTCTAATTCTCTTCAGCAAATTATCGTCTTAAGGACTGGATAAATATGTCATAGACAACAAGAAAGATTACTTACATAAGTAGGCTTAGCGCGCTTAACATTTGTTCCCAAAATGTAGAGATTTTACTCATCTCTAAATACTTTGCAGTTGAGAAATTAGGTTATGAATTACTGAAAATAGTCAGTTTAAAAATATATAGTGAAACTTCTCGAGAGCTTCTCAGTGTATGGATGCAATAAATACATTATTAGCACCAGAGAGGCTATTAGTCTTGAGACTGACTTTTGTTCCCGAATTAGTTTTCAGATTCCTACTACCAAATGCTATCGCCCCATGTTATTAAAAAATTAAATAATAAAGAATCTGTATATATGCATGCATGTTTGTTGTCTGTCAGTATGTAGCGAAGTTTGTTGATTAAATGTTAAAGACAAATATCTGACATCTTTCCGAATGGCAGAAGTTTTGCGTGCCAGAGACAAAAATTTTTATTTCGAGAAGTGTTGAAACTTTTTTGCTTTCAGATAGCTGATTTGTTAGCAAAACATTCATTGAATTTTCACAAAATATGAAATAAATTTAAAAATTCGGAACTCAAAGTTCGGGCTTCGAGGTTCACATGTACGGGTGGACGACTATGTAGACTCAAAATTTGATGGCTATAGTCATTTTTCACAGTGCAAGGAATTACATGCAAGCACTTCGTTAATAACATAAAAAATACAAAACAAATAGTATTCTCAAAGTTTAACATAATAAGGCTCTCAAGGAAGAAATTAGAGTGAAAGAAAATAATTAAAAATAACGATACATATACTGCTAGATTCTAATGCAAAGCTGTTGACGTACAGAAAATAAAGCTGACAACAGAGGAAAATGGACATTTTTTATTCGGGTATAACGAAACAGCAAATTGCACTTTCACAGTTGCAAATTTCCACCGCAAAACTAAATAAAGTGCCTATAAGTATCTACGTGCGTTGAAAACAAACATAGATGCTACGTGATGTTTGTGCTAAACCTGAGGCGCTAAACGTGTAAGAGCAAACATAAATGTTAAACCCATAGAATAATTTACGCAGAACTCTGTTGATGAAATTATATTTGTGCTCTTAAACCGTAAAATAAACTTTTATATGATGTCCTTAGCAACGAAACGCAAAAGAAACTAAATATAAAGTTTTGCGTTGTCAAACAGCTTCTCCTATCTCTTATTCATTATATCGCATCTAATGTTGATACTAAAAAGGCGAGAAAAAGTGAAAGGAGCAACTATAAAAACTCATGCAACTTGCAAGATTTTGCAGCTAAGTAGAACTTGTTTATATCAGCTTTGATTTTAATTGTTTTTATCGCCACACTTAAGAAGTTGGGAAACATGAAATTCCTTCTAATCTGCGGTAACTTTAGAATATATGGAATTTACTTTGAGTTACAGATCCCAAGTGTACAATACAATGCAGTAAGGATGCCTGTCATCGTCTTTGTAAAGCTTTGTGGTGCCACTCTGTAAAGCTTAAGATACCTATGTTTCAAATTTAATCACAAAACACATCGATATCAAAGAAGTGTATTGAAACTCGCAGTATACTTCTCTTTCGAATTTAATCAACAAACTTAGCGAATTAAAAAGAATCTCTTGCTACTGCACAAGTTAAAATATGTTTATCTTCCACCCGGTAGTGTGTCGTCGTTCGGCAAAGCTTAAAATTCTTAATTTTTCTTTCACATCTATTCTATCATTAATTAAAAACAGGGAACATTATTAAATAAAAAAATTCTGAAATGATTCTGATTTTAAATTACGTCCAAAGGGACTTTTTTTTAACTTTTTGTGTGTTACATTTATTTATTAAATATCGTGTTTTTTGCACTTAAACCATAAAATTTTGTTCAATAGCAATGTCGCAAAATAATATTAAAATGAGATTATCTTTAGAATTTTCGATGAACAGTTCGAAGCGATAGAGATAAAAAGGTTACCCCCCCCCCCGTAGAATGTTGCTATTGCTCGCTTTTAAAGTTTTCAAAATAGGAAATCGATAATAAAACAAATTCCAAATTTCAAATTTAGTCTTCCACATGCCCATATTCGTAGGAGGATTACGTCATTCAAAATTCGATGGCTCTATGCACCGTTGTTTTATCACAATGCAAGAAATATACATACATTTAGGCAGATTTTTCATTATTTAATTTCTTCAAATATAATGCAAGACTCTAACATTTGGTGGCGTCAGTTTGAAAAGTGAACCGACATTTATAGGAGTCCGACGCAAAATGGCAAAACGAAAGTAATAGTCCTTCGGGACTCAAATCCCTTTGGCCTGGAAACATTTAATGCAGGGAAAAGTGTGTAGAGCACTAGAGCCTTCACTACAGAATCGAACAGGTATTGCCCAAGGGGACTAAACTGATAGAATTTGACACCTCCATGAAGTCGTATAAGATTTGGTGGAGACGAATGTTTCCAACAAATCGAAATCGAAAGGGAAATTTCGAAAGATTTGGAATTTCGAAAAACTGGAATTGACTTTAAGCTCTTATTAACATAAGAGGATATTAACATACAATTAGGCAAAGTTATATAACACAATGTGTTGAGTATACTAATTACAATATTGGATTACGTAAATAAAGCAGAGTTGATACTTTGGAGATAGCTGTACTGGAATTTTTACATTTTTATGGAAGTAGATAAGCATATGGAGTTTAATTTTAAGATACACTGGAATGTCTGGTTCTTGTTATGTAGGAATATTTCTTATAGGTAAGACTATACTGAGCTCAGGTCTTTCAGTTCATAGTATAAGTCTAAAGTTTATGGACTCACCTCAATGCATTTAATGTTGTGAAGAATTATGAAGAAAGTTAACATTGCTCGGGATCAGCTGTTGAGGTGTAGCCTAGACACTGCTATTTTCCGCTTTTTCATTTCCGTCTTTAGATGTGACTTGGCAAGGATCCAGTCCCACAACACTGAGCTTTAGATGTATTTTCATGATTTGGAGACATCACTAGCCTTTAGAAGTTCACCCGAGTTTGCAGTAAGACATTGTAAGTTTGTAGTATTAGTTTATGATTAAAAATATTTTGCATTCTTTCTTTCTGTAATGATGTAATTATTATCTTAACGAATGCACGTTTATGAAAACAGAGACTAAAGTAAAAAATTTTACAAATTTGTTTGTTAAATGCGGTTTCAATACAAGTCTTTAAGCAAATACCCGTGCTACTCAGAGGGCTAAGGTCTATGCATCTCCTTTGACTTCGCAGGTATTGCTGCTATTAAAGAGGTTCTTTTTAAGAAAATAATTTGGATGTAGCGGTAATGTAATTCAATCGATGATGATCACCATGACCGGAAATGTAAGATGTTAGGAAGGACTTGGAGCTTCTGATTTCTCTGCTGATTTTTCGAAAGAACTGGTTGGTGCGCCGGCCTGTTGTGGAGTTGTTCCACTCTTCTCGAAACTCGTCACACAGATATTTGCTTAGGTTTTGTCATAGTTGTGGTTTTCGGAGCTTGATGTTGAAGTACTCGCCTTCTTGAGAAAGCAATAAATACAGATTATTAAAATTATCCGTAAAATAGCACTAGTTGAAGTAATAAAATTCGTCTCTTTATGTGTATATGCATAAACAGGGGTATCTTTTTTTTGTGTGTATGCGTGTAATTTATACAAATCTACAGCTTTTTTCGATATTGATGGAGCTTTACACACTTAACTGTCAAAACAAGAGGAAGGTGACTGTCTACATAAGATTTCAAAAAACCATACCACGGGTTCCACACTCAAGTTTTTAAACACGTGAATATTGAGGTTATGTCATCTCTTTAATTCATGCCACCGTTGTTGCGTTCCGGGAACGTAACAACGCTGTTTCCCCTACCGACAGAAGTCATACATGCTAATTAAGGAATTTATATATGTATATATATATTGTAAAAATAAATATTAGTATTTCTACAAGGTTTCAAAATTTTGAAATGACTTCGCCATTGTTGAATCTCAACTATCAATTCATACTAAAAACATTCGATGGCGCCGGGATTGTTTATTCTTTAGTACAATATGGAACTATCCAGAAGAGTGTTGAACCTTTAAAGCAAAATATCAGTGCGCAGTCTATGGTGCTTTTCGGAAGTTCATTTTCGAAAAAATGAATAATCCACAACAAAGAAAGTACCAGTTCCTACTAAAACTGTTCCGTGGCGCCGTGTTAGCTCCACGTTTTATTCATGCTTCGCAAAATATTCCAAAAGCCATATTGAATCTAAAAAACAGGAAATTACTGTCTACCTGAAATTTCAAAATAAGTAAATAAATAAATAAATAAAGTAAATGAAGCACCATCGCTCTGCATAAACCTCGGCAGACGTTGGGTAGGTCAGGTAGTTTGTTATATCCAGTGTTGAAAAAATAATTTTTACCTAATAAAACAAATGAATCAAAGCATAATCTGTTTCTAAATTTAAATGAAAAAAGTGTACCGTAATTTATTGCTCGGAATCAGTTGTTGAGGTGATTTCCAATTCGAAACTTCCTGCTTCCAAATTGGAAAATATACCTTACCCTAAAATTTGCAGATCAACTAACAAATGAATTTTGTAGTAATATATATTACACAAATTTACTTACATGCTATATTTAATATTTTATAGTTTCGCGTGCCAGACTTTTTCTTGTTGTAATTTTCTGTAATTTGGAAGAGGTCGAACTAACATTAACCTTTACAAAAGGTCAAAACCACGTGAGTATAAGCTAATAGAGACTTTGCGTGTTCCGATATAAAGTTTCGCTTCGTATGTTATGATTGCAAAAGTTTCTTAGAATATACCACAAATAAAATGTTTGAAAGTAACTTGAGAAATAATAAATGCAATTGAGCAATTTTTTATAGTAAAATTAGAAAATATCATACAAAAATAACTACTTACAATCTTTATGTTCAAAGACCAGACTTTGTTTATTTGTAATTCATACAAATCTACAGTTTATTAATATCTTAATTAAATCTGGCATACTTGACCTTCAAAACGAGATAAGGGCCCACCAGCGGCCGAGCGGTAAAGACGCTGAACACTGGTAGTTCGGTCCGAGGTTCGAATCCCGCGAACGGGCTGGCTGCATGGGCGTTTTCGGGGTTTTCCCCATGTGTAACGTGTATACGAACCAGTTTCCCCTAGAAAGTCCTCCACGAAGGCATCCCTCCCTTTAGGCAGATAGCCCTCGTGTGCTTTGCCATAACTGAATAATACAATGCAATACAATACAAAACGAGATAAAGGTTACAAGCTACATAAGGTTTCGGAAAACTACACCACGTTGTTTGCACTCGGGTGTTTATTTTAGAATGTGTCGCTGCTGACACCCATTTTAGGTGCACGTTACCTTCGTTACATTCCCGCTTCCAAAAAAGATCATACATACTAAGCAAGGAATGTGTAATTCTTTGTTTACAAAAAATAAATATTTATATTTCTGTGCACTTTCAATTTTGAAATCATGTCACTTATCATAGATTCACATCACGTTTTTCTTTCTCGTTACCAGTTATTTCTAAAACCGTTTGATCGCACCGTGTTATTTATTCCTTACAATAGTGAAGAACTTTATGGAACAAAGTAGAACCTTGAAAGAAAACCTTCCCATTATCAGTTCTTACGAAAACCGTTAAATGGAGCCTTATTCTTTCACTCTTTACAACACTGAAGAGCTTTTCAGAAGTATAGTGCAGAATGCAGAATTTAAATTAATTAATAAATGAACTTTCATTCAGAATTTAACTACGCTCTCTATTAGTTTTTTCGAATATTTCGAAAACGATGGAGGAATAGACCTAAATAAATGGTGATTTTTTTAAAAAGGCATCTCATAACAAATAACAAAGTAAGTATCAGTTCTTACTAAAGCCGTTAGATGGCGTCGTGTTAGTTATCTCGTGAGGACAATATAGCTCTACTTTTAATAGCTTAGGACTCTTTAAAGCAATTTTTTAATATATAATACTCTTTAAAGCAAGTCGATCTCTCTCAGCTTTTCGCAAATATTTCGGTTCTACTATTTAAAAAAATCAAGCCCTGTCCCTTAAACGAAGGCTTTTCAGTCTGCGTAAAGCTCGAGCAAAGCCAGGTACTTCAGCTAGTTTTTATTGTAAATAATTCATGAATGAGAAGTTTCAAAAATTCTCTTACGTGATATTACTATCTGGTACCCAAAACAGCTAGTTGAAATGAAGTTACAGTTGTTAGTAACGAATTACACTGAGGCATTTTCGTATAAAGCATTCAGACAATATGTGTTAAGTTCTATTTAAATTTCTCCAAGTGAAACTTAATAATTACTATGCTTCAGAATGCTTATTTGAGCTTCATTTTTACGTAGAAAATTATTGAATTCATGAGTTTAGTCAACGATGCTTTCACTGCAGGAGACTGTCGTGTTTTCCCCTTTGTGTTAATTGAATAACGGAAGCTTAAATGAACATTCTCAATTTCTGTCTGGATAACGAAACCGTTCGTGAAATTATTCCATACATGTATTAAATGCATGGATTATGTATCAATGTATTATACGTATGGATACTGGAAGCGAATTGTAGATGCATTACATACTTTGTCGGCTTATCATTTGGCATTCTGTAAAAATGCCCAGGAAATGTATGAAATGTTAATCAGTTCATGCATTGCCGGCCAGGTTTTTAGCATTCTATAAAATGCCTAGATAGTCTATAGAACGCCAGCTTTCCTATATTGCCAGTAACAAACATATATATACCCTGAAAATATTAATTTTTTTGCGAACAATGCCTGACCTGTCTTCAGGATAACAAGTCTTTAAGTCTTCATGGAATCAGTTCCATTCGACAAAAGCATGCTATGTCGTAATTAAATAGTCCAATTTAGTGTATACTTTGTTCCCTCTGAAGTAAATATCGTACGGTAGGTAAAATTACAGCTAGAGTCTGTTTTATGAAATCCCACTTTAGTTGAATGTGAAACAAAGAAAACGCTGCTTTTATTTTACATGTTTTTGTTCATTTAATAAAAGTTTTAAATATCCTCATAAACTCTTCAACTCTTAATTTAAGAGTGGCCATAGTGCTGCTTGCAAGCTAAGAGTGGCCATGTGCCGCTTTCGCAGGAGAGGTGCAAGTACGTAGACAATGTATACATTTTTATTGCATTTCCTTGTGTTCCAGCCTCTCGATAGACAGTATTGCTCGTGAATTCAGTCACGATTTTCCTACTCGCGGAGTTTGATTTAAATTCTAAATCTAGCAACATAAAATTGTACGAGTGAAATGCTTATGTTTATAACAGTTGCATGCATAATGATGAGAATAAAATGTGTATACAAACGCAGTAGCCTATAACATACATATATATATATAGGTCAGAAAATTAAAAATGCCAAAACAATCTCTAACAAAATGATATTAGCCATCCACGCAGTTGAACTCCTCCTGCAATTTACCAAAGAAGATTAATTTTCCGATTCCTCCCGATGACTCCACAGCCGAGCGGTCTTCAACAAGACTTTGATTCCGTGGGTTCGGGCCTAGCCCAACTCCCTCACCTCCAATTTCAGTAGCGGCTAAAAATGGACGCTACGTTGTACTGGCTTTTCTCGCCAGTCTTCTTTTATTTTCCACTTATGCTTCTTTCCAATATGGGAATGTAATATAGAGTGGTAAAGGTCCACTCGGTCGTACACCACTTAACCCGGGAGGACGCGCGCTGTATTATGTAACACGAGAACGCGCATGGGGTGTCAACACACCCCAAGCAATTAAATGACGTACAAATTAAATATATTATTCCAATTCATTAAAAAAATGCATTCTATATTAACTGCAACATTTTTTTTAAATAATGCTAATTTTAAAATGAATAACAAATATATAATTTTTTTTTTTCAGATGTCTAGGAATCATTGATTTCTATGAGAAATGTTTGTTTTTTATTTGTGAATGCAATTATAATCCAAATTATGCAGAATTATTACATGAACAACGAGTTATATAATTAATATTGAAATAATTAGGCCCAAGAAGCATTAGATATTTTGCAATATATACATGAAGCACCCATTTCACAATGTTCTTGACATATGTTTTTTTACACTTCCCGCATATAATTTTTGATTTTCTGTCTTTTTCTCTTGAGTACATGTAACATATCCTGTATTAAGTTTTTTTTTCTTTTTTTGTGGATCATCAAATCATTTTGTGTAATAAATTGGATAATTCATAACTGGTATACCAAGTGTCTGTAGTAAAATTTCTTCCAGATTTGTATAATGGAGCTAGACTTTCTTGTACGGCCCATCTGGCTGCTGACATGCGTAAATTTCCATGTTGAAAGCATAGAAGGTTCTAGAATCAACCATAGCAAATATCTTTATACCATATCTTGCAGGTTTCTTAGGTATATACTGCCGAAAGGAGACATCATCTTTGAAAAGGTTCTAGCTTTTCATTAAAAGTCACGTATTTTCCTACATGATATAATTTCTGTCCATTCTTGACAAAATTTTGAAATAAATCTCTTATTGGAGCTAACTTTTATCCATTCCTATAAAATAGTTTGATCACAACAAATGTCTTCTGAAGAGTCGCACTCTTCTTCTGATTCAGACTCATGATCACTAAATATATCTTCATTATCTGAATCTTCTAATTCTTTTTTATAGAATTTTCATCTGACGAAACCCTTTCTAATAATTTTTTAAGTCTTTTCATTTCTTGATCATACATCAAATGAGGAAAAGACCGAACAGAGCAACTTGCACACTCCATGGCTCACACTGAAAAATAGTAAAACGAAATCGCGCGTGGGGTGTCGGCACACCCCAAACTATTATTTAAACAACAATAAATGCTCGGAATTTGCCGTTTCCTCTCGAGACGTATAGAACATGACCCTGAAGGCAGCTACTGATGAACCTAAGCATTTCGGACTATAGGAGGAGATTGCCAGCGAATTGTTTTGAGCGTGGGGGTGCTGAAACACCCAACGCGCGTCTTTCCGGGTTAAACATGAAAAATAAATAAATAAATAAACATATACGTATATATATATATATATAAATTGTAGTAAGCTCGCCTAAAAGTTACCAGGAGCTGTTGCTCCAAAAGGTTCAACACGTTTTAAAAAAATTAATACATATGAAAATCAAACCATTAAACATGTAAAACATTAAAAAGACAGAATCAAAACGTGTTGAACTTTTTGGAGCAACAGCTCCTGGTAACATTTAGGCGAGCTTACTACAATTTTTATATTTTACTTATTTTGCAGCATATTGCGCAAAATGTTTTCTAGACCAAATTGGTTTTTCAAAATTATAATTACTACCTTGCTTTATATATATATATACGTTTCGTTTTTTATAATGCAAGAAACGTACACACATACATAAAGATTCTTCAACATTTAATATTTTAAAAACGAGGTACCTGGTGATGGCAACAATTTAAAAAAAAATAAAAAAATAAATGAAAACCAGAATTCGAAAGGCTTCGAGATGCACATGCTCCAGTGGAGAACTATGTGTGTATAAAATTTGGGTATTCTAGGTGTCCCCGTTTTTCCACAATAGTAGAAACAAACATGCATACATGAAATAAGTGCATAAGTACATGCAAACATGCATGCATATCTATATACATACATATATACAACTTCTACATTATATAATAATCAAGATGAATAAGAATAAAAAAAAAAAGATCTAACAAATCTGTTATCTTACGCGATTAAAATTACTCGACAAATGTACTCAATAATTTCCAAACTCTGTACTCTTTCTTTAAGACGAGAAACTTTACTTCAGCAGAAACTGAATATATTAACATGATTTATGCGTCATTTACTTCTTCTGCCTTGCTTGCAAGATGAGTTACACATATGATAACAAGATCGAAGGATAAGCTACAATGTTTAAAAGAATCCTAATTTAAAATTATACTTTAGTTGCTTGAATTTTTACATTTGGGAGATATTCTTTCATGATGGATCCGTTCTTTAAAAGCCTTCAAGTCCCTGGAGTAAAAGTTGATTTGAATATTCTACCAGAATAATTTCTTGGAATCATCCCAGCGCAATTTGCTTAATTAGCTTTGTTAAGAGAGGATTAGAAACTTTAATCACCAAGCTCAAATCAAGGATGGAAAATTGATTTAACGAAGATCAAGTCGTTATCTAGAAAGTGATAAGTTTTCTGCGGTCCTTAATATCATTAGTAAAACTTGGAATGCCATAATTCTATTTAAAATTTTCAGTGTATACAGACTTAGATATATTAATTTGGCCATTTCTTGAAAGTTTCTCCAGAACTGTGAGCCATTTTCTTCAGAGCAGAAATTTGCCAAATAAAAGAATCTTTTATTCGTTTCCGCATGAATTGTAGAAATATATATTTGAAATTCTCAAACTTTTAATTTACATTCTTCATAATTTGAGAAATTTAAATACCTTTTCAATTAAGAGAAAAAAATGTTGCAGCCCTAAGCAAATTAATGCTAATTAATTAAATTAGTGCTTTAAGCAATTAAGCTGTTTGAGGATTCTAAAAGTGCTTCCATAAGAAATAATTTTCATGTGTTTCATATAGAAAATTAACAATATAAAATGCAAATATTCGATTTAATACAGAAAGCATTTAGAACAGAAAGAGGATAGTAAACGAAACATTATATGAACAGGAAAAGGAAAAACAACTTAGGAAAGAAAAGAATTCTAAAAATAAACAAGTAAATATAATCGAGAAAACAGGATAAAAAGCTCAATCTTCGGAAGTTAATAAATGGATATAACAACTTAATATAATGGATATATTAAGGTATTAGTAACTCAGCGAAGGAAAAAAAAATATAACTTATAACATAACGCAGTAACAATCCGTATCATTTGTGTTGTCACTCTACAAACCTGAAAATATTTATGTTTCAAATTCAACTCCATGATGTAAAGACTCACAAATAATTGTCTCTCGAATTTAATAAACAAATTCAGCCATTTAAAATAAATGTTTTATCACTCCCCGAATTAAAATATTTTTACCTTACACACGGTTGTGTTTTGTCATTCAAAGAGCAGGATATTTATTTCGTCTTCCAAATCTATTATATTATAATTAACAAACTATGAAATTTAAAGCATTATACGAAGATTCATGTTAATTACTAACTAGACCCGTGAAATGACACTAACTGTATACATTCAAATCATATATCTATATATACAAAGAAGAATGTATGTTTGTATGTTTGTTCGCGATTAACTCATTTACTATTATAGCTATCGTCACCAAACTTCCTACAATTATTCTCTAGGTCCTGGGAAAAGTTAGACGTCCACATTTTTCAAAAAAAAAAAAAAAAAAAAAAAATATATATATATATATAGTTCAAACTAGAGATATTAATTAAAAACTCTGAAAACGCTCATTTTTGCACTAATTTTTCCCGAGTGGCAACAGTCTCGCGCGTTGGAGATAAAAATGTTTCATTTCGAAAAGAGTTGTTACTGCTCGCTTTCAATTCGTAGAGTTTTTTAATCAAAATTTGTAGGTTTCACAAAATCTACATATATATATATAAAAGAATATCTGTTTATGTGTTTTTATTTTTGTTTGTTCGCGTTATTGATTTCTGATCAATTATGTTCAATTTTTTTTCACATTTAATCGACTAATTTAATATAGGTGAAATACTGGAACGACCATATGATTAGAAAGATGGAAATCATTAAAAACGGTGTGCCATTGCTGCTAATAAAATGAGAATTTTTATTTTTCTATCGAAAATGTTTATGTGGCTTCCATATCGCAGGCATGACTATGAATCGTATTTTTTTGCATCGTCAATCGTCATTAGAGAAGAAAGCGGTATCGTTCTCTCTGTTGTTAGATACACTACTCTTAATCTAATTTAACTGGTATCGGGTACTTTCGCTGGTATATATGTAAAGAACAGGTTGCATTTGTTTGTTTGTATGTGCTGAATTCATTCAGATCTATATTTTTATTTCGATCTTGATGAAGTTTTGCACACTTGATCTTCAAAACAAAAAGGAAGATCACTGTTTACATAATATTTCCAGAAGCTAACCCTTGGTTTCTACACTGAGAGCTATTATATTAAAACAGTACGCACATGTCACCCACCTAAGGACATATCGCCATTATTGCGTTCTCTTTATCAGTTCTTACCAAAACTGTTAAATGGCGCCGTATTTGTTTAATCGCTGGAATAGTTTAGAAATTTCGTTTAATCTATAGAACAGTTTAGTAAAGAATCATTTGAGGAGATTTAAGAGCACCCTCTATCAATTTTTCTCGGATATTTCGGAAACGGCGAAAAAAATCCAGCAAAGTGGGCGGTAATGTTCCGAAAGTTCATTTCCGAGAAATGTCTTATCCTACAACAAAGGATATAAGTGACTATAGCAATCTATAAGAAAGGTTACAAGTACCAATTCTTACTAAAACCTTTACATAGCTCTCTTTTAGCTGTACACTGTTGATTGGTGTCCGAGTTTGATAAAATTTTGAATAATTCAACTTGAGCCAAAATAAGAGTAAAATCACTGCCTGTCTGTGATTTCGGAAACATCTTCCCCCCCTCGCCCAATCCCCGTAAAAAAAGGCATTAAAGCACTACCTACGAAGAGCACTTTATCTAGTAGTATATGGGAACATTTCATATTCACAATGAATTCAAATAACAGCTTTGGCATGAAAAAAGTTCATTCATTTATAATATAATATGAACTTAATATGTCTCGTTATAATATGATAAGCATTACACTTCGTCATATATCAGATATTTAGTTTTCAGTGTTACGATAATTTAAGGCTGTGTTCAAAAGTGACGTTGCAAATTAAATTCGTTTATCGTTTGCAGGCTAATTAACTTTCCACTTTCAAGATAGGATATATCTAACTTTATTTTATTTTATCTAGAATTTCAGTCTTCTCCATTATTAAATAAAGAAGAATCTGTATGTATGTATACACGTATGTTACTCGCATAGTGGAAGAACGACGGCGCCTAGAGTCACCCAGTATTGAGCGTGCACTATCCTCCACCCGATCATGCACACTTCGAAGTCTGAACTTTAAATTTCGAATTTGATTTTAATTTATTTTATATTATGTACTAATTTAAGGAGTTTTTGATTATAAAACTCAACGATTTAAAAATAAACAGTGGGAATGCTGCTCGAAATAAAACATTTTTATCTCCAGCGCCCCAGAATGTTGCCATTATAATAAGAATATAAGATACTTATCTTTCAGTTTTAAGCAACAGACTATTTAAAATTCGTCATCTATATAAATAATCTCTACCGCTAAACCAGATTAAACTTTAAAAGAACCTTTTTGTCCGATCGTTGAATTCTGCTTACTTTCAGATTTTATTTTATTTCAGTTCAATGACGAAAAACGTAATTTTGATTGTAAAATTTTTCAAAATACCTAAGAATATGATTTTCATAGTGATTACAATCAGGGCTCTTGATAAATAACTTTTCATCTTCTTGTTTTTTTTAATTTAACATTTACATTTTTTTCTCTCTCAATTTCCTCATCTCTCATTTATCTTTAAAAATTGCCTACCACTTTCTACGTAAAATTATCATTTCTTGTAACATTAAGGAAACAAAAGTCACTTTCAGTCTCTTTTTATTAATGAAATTTTATTCTTTAGAAAATATGGAAGAAAAAAAGAATATATTTTCAATCTCCTTTGATAGAAAATTTTTATTTCTTTTGGAACATTTGATCTCACAATAATTTCTTTTCTTGTCTTATTGCTCTTTTATTTTTTCAATACTCTAGTATCTATTACTGAACATATCTTAATGCTACGATCGACTGGAAAAATAGTACTATTTTTATTTAGCATAACTGATTCAATAATTTGCTGATATTTCTAAAACTTCTTTTTGCACCATCTGTTGAAGAAATTATTTCGTAAATAACTCTCCCTTACAACAAACTGCGTTTGCGCTGTCCTTAGCTTCTCGCTTAATAACTCGTTGGCTAACACTCCAATAGCATAGCTAGAATTTCGCCGGCCGAGATGTTGCTTGGGCAAACTCAGTCCTTTTGGCTTTGCCTGAATGGGTCGCCCTTTTGGTACCCAAATAAATAACTACAAAAGATGTTAAAACGACAATATTCGACAATAAATGACAATATGGTATTCTATGTTTATTTTTGGAGAAAATTTGAACTCCTTGTAATTTAAATTTATATTATTATTTTGTTTCTGTTCGCAAAGTATTCGATGTCAGTGCAGTGCTACATTGCTCTTCTTGCTGATATGTAGACAGTAGAGAAAGATGTCTGAAGTGCAAAGTATACAATTCCAATTACTTTTTAAATGATTTTAATTTACCCTTAAATACTGCTACTTAGTGCTTCTCCTAAATTCAAAAATTTTGCCATACCTGAATTTTGTTGCTAGATACTTCTCTAAACTCTAAAACTAGCATTAAAATCTGATCCTCGAGGGAAACGCATAGGTTTCACGGGCTCTGGCGTTCCCTCTGGATGTTTATTAGAGGAAAAAGATTCCAGTTCTAAAATAGCAGGAGCCTTTAAGAGATATGTGAAAAAAATGGCTTTTTTTCATCATGTTTTGAGAACTTTGGGCGTATTGGACAGATGAAGGTTTTAATTTTACGATGTAAAGCTATTAAGTTGTTTCAGGCACAGAAAACACAAAAACTGAACCGTGCCCACGTCGAATTGGAAGCACTGATCTTCTGAATGCTCACACCAACTGGATGTCTTAACCACTTGTATCACAAGACACGGGACGGGAGAATCATATTCTTCTACAGGTATTGCGGTTAGTGTTTTGTTATTTGGGAATGCAATATGAATGTTAATAGGCATATTAGTGTATGTCACAATAACGCTGACGATTATTTGTCACATTTGTCATTCAGTATAATTACAGTTAATTAGAAATGGGGAAAAATTCTTTTTATTAAATCTTTAGGTTAATTTCAATGTCATTAAGAGGGCGTGGATTTTGATAATCTAAATACTCATTCAAAATGCCGTTAAAATTTATAAAATGTTCTCCAAATTATAAAACTTAATAATACAAAAAATGACACAATTGCCCAATGGGATTAAAGCCCAAGCAATTGAATACAGGCAAATGTTTGGTTTGAAACCATTAGAAGAATGGCGTACAGTTCCATAAGACTTGATCAACTTTGTCTCTGAATTATATATTTTTTCCCGATTTTATTTTTGTTCCGTTCATGATATTTCAAATATGATCCCTTTTTAAAAACGGAGAGATCTAAAAACCTTCGCTAACTTACTACCAACGAATTAGAAATGTTAAGCAAAAAGATAAATAAATAAATACAGAAAGAAAGAAAGAAAATAAAAAAAATAATTAAAATTAAATCAAAGTAATTTTATTGAAGTAGAAAAAGTATTGCACACAGCTGTGAGTGCGTAATACCAAGGATGTGTCTGTAAAATAGCTTTTTCCCCTCGGCATGTAACAAGGGCGTTTACACATTTTTAGAATCATTTTGATAGGGAATAAGAAAAAACAGGCCACGTTTTGGAATAAAGACTTCTGTCAATAGCTTATTATTTGAAATTAAATATAACGTCTGCTAATTCTGAATTTATTCTTTTTTCAAAATGTCGCATGTAAACAAGCTGTGGATTGAAGGATATATTTTAACGATTTATGAAGAGAAATATTCTTATTTCATAATTCCAAAATTTCGTTAAATGTATGGCACTAAAATTTCTTAAATGCAAAATAGACAACATTATTAATTGGAAAGGAAGAAAACGTCAATAATTAATTTTGCTTAGAAAGAAAACGCCAAAGGAATACCCAAAAAAGGTACGTACTATTTCTATTATTATCTAAAGTTAAATCATTTGTAACAAAGTCTAAAACGAAACGTCTCTGACGCAGAAATCCACTGTAGAATCTTCAAATACATCTGTAGCAACACTAAATAAAATAATAAACACATATTTACATCTTAGAAAAGCTAGAAAGCATAATATTTGCCAGCTTTTGATGAGGCGCGTGACTCAGCACAGAACAATTTTTGGAGTATTGTATAAAACCTACTTAGCAAGAGATAAATGGAAATGTATTATGACCTTGGAGGAACTTGGTTTACCTAAATAACTGAAATGAAAAAAATGTCTATTTGTTAACGGAGATAAAAAATATGTATAAACCAGGTTTCTTCGATGCAAATAAAGTTTCATTAACAGGTTTATATTCTCTTTCAATGGGGAATTAAAAATAAGAAGAGTGGAAAAAAATGTTAAAAATCGTCTCAATGTACTATCAGGAGAAATTTTTACGTTCGTCATATACAGAAGAAAATCATTTCTTTATCCCAGTGACTTTCAAAGTGTTAAACTTCATCGAGAAAAAGCGAGAAATCATATTTCAAAAAGTACCAATGCATTCCTTAAAAAAATGAAGGCTGATACAGATATTGCACATATACCATTTCAACGTATTTCTGCGAACTCTCCAGCCGTTTCGGCTAAGAAGTATTGTACTTTTGTTCTATGAAAAAGAGCTCTATCTAAAGGCAAACCCATCACGATAGATGGACTCTGGTAAATATAGTGTAGAGGAGCGGAAATTAGTACCACTAGAAATTTCATGAAACTTTTATCATGAAAATTCCGAAGAAGTTTTATAATCCAGAAAAATGGATATCAGGAAGAACATTTATAAAGTGCTTTTTACATTTTAAACATTAACTAAGTGATCCTGAAATCATTCTAAAAATGTGTAAACACCCTCTGCAATCCTATAAAATAAAAACCGCGTAAGTAGATTTAGAGACTTAAGAAATGTCTGTATGTAAATATCCTTAGAAGTGACACTCATACTTTGCGATAAAAACCTGTTATGATGGATAAGAATTACAAATTGCTTAATTAGTTTTCTGTCTACAAAATGTGACTAAAAACTGACGTGACCTGAGAACTTCTAAAAATATTTTCATAGGAGTTGAGAGAATGTTATTTCAAAAGTATATTTTTTTTCCCAGTGTGATTACTAAAATATTCCTCAGAATGCTCTGAAATGCTTAAAGATGCCGAAAAATTCGCTGAAATGCTCAAAGATGTTAAGAAAATGCTTTAAAAGAGAAAAATATTTAAAAAAGTATATATGTCATCAAAATCTGGACCCTGATCCATACCATTGTCTTTAAATGACTTCCAGTTGATTTATATTATAAACTTATCTTCAATTATTCCTCTTTCAGAGCACTGAATTTTGTCCCAGAAGGACCACAGGATCAAAACTGTAGTTACCCACAATCCTTCGTTCCCACGTTCTTAAAAGTTTTCCGTATGCATATTTTATTTGTTTTATAATTCTCTTTATCTGTATTCTCTCTTGAAGATCTTTTCTCATGCTATACTTCCATGCATTCTTGTATTATTTTAACTCAGCGCATGAAAAGCAACGAATTTAATGGAACAGAGAGGCTGTCAGACTGCAGCTTGTTGCAACGCGATCAATTTTTATCGCATTAGAAGCCCACGCAGTGAAAAACCGTCATGCAATTTCAAAATTAGAGGTATACATTTTGCGTGCTATAAAGGCATCAAACTTTTCTAGATCGAGTTGAAATAATACGCAAAAGTACATCTCTTAACTAGTGTTTTCACATACGAGAAATTCAACATCCTTAGCTTCGTGATGTGGGGAAAAAATTTCAAGCAGAATAACTGGAAAAATATACTGCGATACAGAATTTACTAATTTCCTTTCAGTTGATCCTTTCTTTAGAAAACCCTCTTTAATGCACTATTCTCTCATTTTTTAACTAATTTTAATCTCCAAAAATCAAAATAGGAAAATTATGCGAGTCATTTAATTTTCGAAGAAAACGATTACAGTAAGAACATGTATTCGTCAATAACCTGAAGATAGCTCTCACAATATTAATTCTTAAAATCAAACCTATATTCCTATAAAAATGCATAGTTATACTAGCATTACATTATTTAATGGGTTATCTTCATTTCTACGTTCCTATATCATGAATCTCGCCCGCTTTTACTGTTGGCAGTGTTACACCTTAGGCCTCAAAATATCTATAAATAATAAGAGAAGCTGAATGTGCAAACGACTTTGCAAAACCATAGATTGAAAGTCAGTACCTGTTAAGTCATGAGGGGCGGGATCTCTTATTAGGCTGGCATAAAATTTAATAGTTAGAAGGGAAAGGTTCGACGTGACTTTCGTAGATACTTAGCGAGGTTTGTCTTGTTAGTAAGATGAAAACAATCCCTACGTGGCGAATTCATTTTAAAATTTAAAGGAGTTCGCTTTCTGAACATATTGAGGAAGTGGAAAATAACACGAATATTTTTTTTTAATTTTTAAGGGCCGTGGGGATATTAGAAGGGAAGAATATGATAAATTTAGTTTGAGATGAAGTAATTGCTTTTAAATTTTAATTCAAATTTTTCCCAAAATATTTATTTTTTATTTCGTCTAACAATAATTTGAAGCAATTATAACAATTTCCTTTAAATGTGGTTTCTTGTATATAGGAGCACTTCATTTTGAAACAAATGGTAGTAAAGCTTCAAGTGCCATTTTTGTTTTCTTTCTAAAGACAACTCTCGCTCTAAAGCAAGAATAAAGTAACAACTTTGTGGTCGTAAATTCCAGCTTCTGTAAAACCAAATAAATCCTTGATCTGTGTTTGATTATGGAAAAAAGTGGAAAATGAAAAATGGTCATTTATTCTTCGACCATTTATACCAGGGGTTCCTTACATGGTCGGTACTGGCCACCTGGTGACGATGAAATTTTAAAGGGGTTCATTAAGGATCAAGGGTCGATAGCGGAATATGCGCCAACAGTGGATCGGCATTATCGAGGAAAAATACACTAAAATTCTTTAATACATTTTAAAAAACAAATAATATCTTTTAAATTACATAACTTTTTTATGAAAAAGTAAAACAAATACAGTATAAAAACATAGTATAATAGAAGTACTATATACGCAGCACAGCATACGAAAAACGCAAAACTAGAACGGAAAACAAGAAACAAGCTAAATATTTTTGAACAAGATGCTTTGAAAATTAAATTAAGTAATTTTGTGTCAAACATTTAAAAATATTCCATCAATGCATCAAGAGAGGTTATCTCATTAATTAAAATCGAACTTTTGAAGAATTAGAATCTGTGCTATATTTGTTTATATCTGTAAAATTAATAATACAAAAATAATTTACGCAAATTTAGTAAACCATTTTTACAAAACTTGGGTTCATATTCGTAATATAATAACTATTTTTAACTTATTTATGTGCAATTATTGGTATTATGATTACGTTGTATAATGACTTGTGTTATGATTACGTTGAATATGCAATTTATTTGTACATTATGTAGAAAAAATTAAGCGGGTGGATGAAACAAACTGTTCCTTTAAAAACAGTCGATGTATCCTTGTTTGGGTATCGCCAAGGATACCCAAACAAGAATACATTGTTTTGTTTTTGTAGTGACTGATCTCGCTTGTCTGATATCAGGACAAGCCCACGAAATTCATCGTGGCAAGGAGGCAACATTGCGACTGTCATTGACAAGAGCCTTGATCCATCGTACAGATGACAGTACGGCTTTGCTCAGTTCCGCCCCAATTATGGAGAAGAGCACAACAAGTGGACGAATGCACCACTGCTTCTCTAACACCCCTCCTCCCCTACCGCCAACCTCTAGAAAGGTCTTTCGTCTGGCCACATATTTCGTCTCACCCCATGCTGCACAGACACTAAACATTTACAAACCTTCTTGCCTTCTCTCCAGGACTCGAATCCGGGCCTTTCGGTACGGCAGTCAGTGTCACTAATAACTATCTCAGTTGGGCAGCAGGCTTTATATGTTATTAATACTTATAAATAATTCCTATTATCTGAAAATGGAATTGACTTTCATTATAGTGACCCTCTATAGATTACCGAAAAATATTCTTTTATAAAATGGGCGTTTTATCGAGAGACAGAGAGAAAGATTAGCTGAAACTTCGTTTGGAATCATTTCTTATATGAAAGGTAGAATTTATTAAAGCCCTTATATCGAAATTAGAATCATTACAAATTAAGAGACGTGTCATTCGCTAATTATCCGAAATTAAATATATACAGATATCCAAATTCAACGAATTGAAACAAATAATAGATATTCAGCAGACAATGGTACAGGCAAAGTTTCTCCGCCCAGGGCGGTCCCTCTTCGCTTTCAAAGTATGAGCGAATATTGAAAAAAATATGAAAACGACATATAAAATAAATAAATAAATTGAAGCTGTGTTTATTTTTTTACAAAACTTTAATTTTAAAATTTTAAAATTACATCATTATTTTTCTTGACTTTTTTTCCTAGAAGTTAAATTTATTGCCCCGGTTGATTTTTTATGCAGACATTTCTTAAATGCAAGTAGAAAGCTTCCTTAAATGCAAAATATACATACCTTAGATGATTCTTTTTTAATTAAAAATTATTCTCAAAAACTAGCACTACAAACAGTATTTGAAACTTTGTTCTGGAGATTCTATTTTAGAAACAATTGTAAAATTCCAAAAGAGCCACCCTTTAATCTCTCTGTTTCGTTTTCTGTAACAGAAATAAAACTCTCAAATATTTTTAACGCGAAATGCTTCCTTGTTAATTTGGTAGAGATCATAATTTAGCTGATATTCGCATTCTTCATTCAAAATTCAAATAATAATAATTTAAATGAGTATGCGTTTATTGCTTTTAAATCACTTAGTTTGTTTACTAATTAATAGAAGAATAAATCTGAAAGAAAAGTTTTATCTTACGCTTTCTCAAATGGTAAGAACTGACCTGTGGAAGATAAAAAGTATTTTATACTAGGCCAGTGATAACATATTTCTTTTAAATCGCTGAATTTTTTTATTAAATCAATTTCAAAGACAGGAGTATCTTACGTTTAGCGGAGGGGAAACTCTCTTCTTTTATTCTGCTGAATTTTCTGATTAAATTTGAAACATAAATTTCTTAAAGCTTTGCCGTGGGGCAACATAATACTTTTATATCGTTGCGTTTCTATTCAAAAGTTTCTTAAATTCTCACAAGATACGGGAAAAAAATGAATACATAAAAAAATCTGAACGCTTTCGTATGTTATTATGCCCAAACGGGCGTTTTTTTAATGTTTTGTGTGTTATCTTTATTTATTAAATGTCATGTTATTCGCATTTAAACTATAAAATTCAATTCAACACCAATATCACGAAGTATTTAAAAAGAGCATATCTTTAGAATTTCCGATACACAGTCTCGCGCGCTGGGGGTAATTTTTTGTGTTGCCATTGCTCGCTTTGAAATCGTTGAGTTTGTTAATCCAAAATTCGTTAAAATTTTACAAAATATGAAATAGATAATAAAACAAATTCTAAATATGGGCTTCCAAATGCCCATACTCTAGTGGAGGACTACGTTATTCAAAATTTGATGTCTCTATGTACCTTTGCTTTTTTCACAGTGCAAACATACATACATTCATGCAGATTCTTCATTATTTTAACTTCTTTAAATATGCAGGGCTCTAATATTTGTTGGCAAAGATTTAAAAAGTGAAACGCCTTTTATAGTAAACCAACGCACGCAAAATGTCAAAACGAAATTAATACCCCTTTTGGGCAAATTGCCCCTTTGAGCTAATAAAAGACAAATTCGAAATTCAAAATTTTGACTTCTAAATGCACACATTCGGATGAATGAGTGGCTCTAGGTGCCATCGTTTTTCACAATATTAAAATCACGCATATATTTATGTAAGACAAATAAAGTATATGTAAAAGATTAATTTAACAGCGTAAATTAATTTTCCTTCATTGTTCCATTCTAATAATAGTAATCTCTATTTCCACTGCGTCATTTCAAGAATAATCCATGTCACATGACATAATTCTGATGATGCAAATGGAACTAAAACTCAAAAGCGAATAGAAATTTTATAGCAGTATTAACTAGCCAATTAAAATGCATTGAGAACCAAAACTAACTCAGTCTGAATTAAGATTTCACTCTGAACATAACGCACTTGCTTTCTACGCTTTGGCCTAGCTGAACTGCAGTCCGTCTGTTCCCCCTTTCAAAATTCTGCAAAATTATCTAAAATGAATAATTTTTGAAGAGGCACAATTAACGTGCCAACTTGTTTGTGGCCACAACATGTTTGCTGAAATAAAAAATGAATGTTTAATATGCCTTCGCCTCCAATTTCCTTATTTATTATGGATCAGCACTCCCACGCCATCAAAATTTCTTCTTGTCCTTACTTCTAAGTTTGTTATTATTACGTACATATTTACATATTCTTCGTTATTTAACGGCAGAGAAAAGATGGGTAATTATATCTAAAATGCCAATATCTAGATAAACTTCAAGATAAATCCCACTCTCAAATTCCTGTCGATACTTTTATTCTTCTTCTGATCTACTCTGAACAGAATAAAGCCTCGGATCAAAGCTGTAAAAACATTGATGTCTCTTCCATGCTTCTCGAACCTCCAGCCGTTCCATCTCAACCGCCCTTATCACATTATTTCCGCTCTGCGCCCGAGCAACCCCCCTCGGTCAACCCCTCACACCACCTGCTCAATCCCTGACAATATTATTTGCCGTCTTATCCAAATGGTGGGGATGGTTATGCCGCTACGTGACGAGGGTAAAGTTCGATGAGGGTAGTACAAATGAGAGGGGTGGAGGCTGCACTCTGTTTTGGGTCTACCCGCTTCGCCGAGAGCTCTAGGGACAAGGGGCACATGACTCACATGCATTCATGGCAGTCGTATCATTCCAGGGAAAGGAACCAACGTTTTATCCGTGATATCCCGTTTCGGATTTTCCCAATTTTGGTTTCTAAATGTGGCAACAAATACGGTGCCATTTCAGTATCCCCCCCCCTTCTGCTGGTGTTCTGGATGAGAAATTTAAAAATCGTACCAATTCAGCCTTTCTGTTTTTAACCTTTCAATATAGTTGTAAAGGAGCTCAAGGTGTAAAAATACTTTTTTCAACTGGAACGGAATATGTATTCTTTTTCTGAATAACATACAGTAATTCTGTTAATCAGATAGTCGTAAAAATTACATTTCCCTATATATGGCTTACAACATTCTTCTCTACAATAAAAGTTGCAATTTTAAAAGTCTACCAAATAATAAATTGATTTAAAATTTTAAAACTAGATAATTAATCCACAACACGCTACAAGTACAAAGCGCGAGAAAGTCGTAACATTAAAACGAATATTTACATTAATGGAAAGATTTCGACATGACGAGCCGATAATAAAGCAATAAAGCTCGAATGATACGGAATTGTTGCTCAAACCTTTCATAAGATCGTTAAAAGAATGTTAAAGGTAGTTACAGTAGAGGAAGAGGTAGTTACAGTGTGACAGGTCCTTCTGACCAAGAACACGAATCTCTGAACGCATGAAAATTTAGATTCGACAAATATTTAAACGTTCTCAAAAGAAAAGTAAAATTACTGAAATTTTTAAAGAAATGAATATATCAAATATGCATGAAAACTGATAGCTTGGATTATCTGTATTTTTCAATTATCCGCGACCTGCTCACCGGCATTAACCCGGATAATAAAGAGCATATCTGAAATAGCCCCCTTTTGGTATCATTCAGCGTAACCGTCCCGAAGCTCCTACCCGACCAAATACTGTGTTCAAATGAATAGGTAACGATTTAGGACGCGTCAGGTTCTTTTGTGTGCGGATGATGCGTTCAGTGGTTTAGGGATGTATGTCATATCCAAAAAGCTTTATTGATGTGACGTGTATGTAGTGTTTAATATTCTCAGAGCTCTTTAACGTGCAAAAGAACTCGCGGAAGAGCTACGTGATACGTTTAAAGTATTGCGAATATTTTCGAGTCTGGTTATGGGAACTAACCGTTAAAAATATCTCTGCGAATAAATGTAACAAAGTTTCTTTTCGAAGCTATTTTTTTTTTTTTTGTTTATCTCATTTATTTAAATTTTTTATGCTCTAGCAATTAATTAATGTTTAATTAAAATGCCATATTTAGCATTTGCATTCACAACAAATTCGAACTTTTTTTTTTATTATTACTGAACTATTTCTTTAACTTATTAGCATCACAGGTGTTACCAATCTCGAAATTCACTCTGCATACCAAATTGTTGCCACCGAATGTTATTGCCTTGTTTTTTATACATTATGAGACTATTTGAAAAATAACTTTACAAACAAGAAAATCAATTTACAACGGTGCGAGTCTGTTAAGATCGAGAAAAAACGAATATGTTGTTCGGCTCTCATTAATCTTCCCGGTGTAATGTTTTAAATACTCACCTCTTGAATAAGTTCTATTTGAAACAGTGAACAAAGGTTAATCAATATTTATAGTTTTATCACTCTTCAATTTAATTGTTTACACCACTTCTTACATTTTTTCGCTTTCTCAACGAAAGTTTTGTTTTATATCTTAGGTTGAAAATATTTTCTCACTTTTAATATGCAGACAGCATTTGTCCTCAGATAGTATAATCCTAATAAAATATTTCTTTTTGAACTAAAACTTTATATATATAACGAAGAACTAAAACTTTATATATATAACGAAGAATATGTCTTCCCATTTTGTATAAACAACATACCGAATTTTGAATGTACGTAGTCTTTCACCCGAACATGAGCACCTTGAAGTTCTAATATTTAAATTTCGAATTTATTTTTGATTTATTTATTATTTTGAGTGAATTTAATGCATTTTTGATTGATATACTCAAAAATTAAAAGGAGAGCTGTTGAAAATATCTCCAGGATTTTGTAATTCGACAAAATATCAAATACATAACTTTCAAATTTAATCAGCAAACTGGGCTATTTAAAAGCTATGTGTTGCTATTACCTGAAATAAAATACTTTTATCTGCCATGTGTCAGCGTGTTGCTATTCAATAAAGCAAAGTATATTTAACATTCAGATTTAATCTTCTCGTTTTTAGTTAGCAAACTAAGATTTAAGGCAATAAACACAGTTCTGAATAATATTTTTTCTGTTTTTATTGTGATTGATTTAAATAAAAATACATTAAAATTGTGAGATATCCAATCAAAAATAATAAGTATTTTTATGAAATGACACTAGTTGGACTCATTAAAATCATCATATGCTTTTTTTCATTTTATGATAAATATTTTAAGAGAAGAGACTGGTCGTGCAAGCGGCTAGCTTTTAAATAAATAATGTAACTTAATATTAAAAAAGAGGGGAGTGGAAGAAAAAATAATTCGAACTTTAACGCTTTATTTGAAATTTTGCTTACGATAATTTTTAAATAATAATGTATATCGTGAAATATGAAATTTTTTCATAAGCATAACACAAACAAGCCAAATTAAAGAATTACGCTAAGACTTAGGAACCTTTTGGAGTATTTTTCTAGTTATATAATTATAAAGCGAAAACTGCAGAAATTATTTTCCTATCCTGTGCCCTTACTATAACCGCCTTAATCCTAGACCCATACGATAATCCTTACAATTACCCTCATAATCGATCTTGTTCCTGATATATAGACACCTGTAAGAATAAATTTGCTAACGAGCACATGAGATTAAATACGTATTATGTTTTGGAGTAATATTAGTATTTACTATTAATCTAAATATCCAGTTTCAACAGAGGAGAAAACTCATTATGATTCTTGTTCCAGGTCTGATATATTCATTCCCAGCGCTTATATTTCTATGTCATTATTGTGCAGTTCCTGATTGCAAAAGGATTGAATCCTTACTTCCCATGAAAGAGAGAACAATCGTAATCCAGCATTACTTTAAGTCCAGCATTACTTTAGGATGGATTGACTTTTTTTTTTTTCGGTGAGGTGATGTTTTGTATAGTGTTCACGATTGTTTTCCCTTCCGAAAAACTTGATCGATACAGGGTGATTACCTACGCACCATCGGCGGTACTAACACCCTCTGACGGTTCCTGTTGTGCCTCTTCCGAGTCGATCATTATCTTTGGTATTGTGTAACTCTGAATAGGCGGGCAGAGATAAAAGCTTTCGAATTCTGGTGTTTGGATAGAAGAGTGGTTTGCCCCTTTCACCGAAAGGCCATTTACCGAAAACAATCGAAAGAAGGTTTATTGAATGTGTGACGTTTACTAGAAATTCTATTTATCGGAAGAAAACAGCAAATTCACCGAAAAGTATTTTAAGTCCAATATTTTTCAAAGGAAAGTGCAAGATTTAACTCCTTTATGAATCAAAGGGACACGTGTTCTGGCCTCCGAAATAAAGGTGGCCTAATCAAATAACCCTATAATCTTCATTATTAACTAGTTATGAATCTAATATTTCTGGAGTTAAAGCAACAAGAATCAGGGTAATATTCCTAAATTTTCAAAAGTAGTTTCGAAGGTTTAAACACAGAACCTTTTTCTTCAGAAATATAAGAGACCTTCTCCTTCTTATGCTTTTGCACTTCCATAGCTGAAAAAGAAGGTTCTATATTTAAACCTTCGAAATTAATTTTTCAGATTTATGACTCTGATTCTTGTAGCTTTTAACTCCTCCAATAATTGTTCTCAGCGTGTTATTTTAACTCAAATTAAGAATCCGTATGCATGTATGTGTTTTCCTTGCAATGTGGAAAATCGGCGGTACCTGTACCACCAAAGTTTGAACACGTCTTTCAGATGAACATGTGCATTTCCTAATTAAAATTTTGAATTTCCTAATTGAATTTCAAAATTGTTTTTGATTTATTTCATGTCTGATTTATTTCGTACGAATGAATCATTGTTTAACAAACTCTGTTATTTAAAAGCAAGCAGTGACAATATAGCTCGAATAAAAAATAACAAAGTATCATTTCTTACCAAAACCATTATATGGCATGGTGGTATTTGTCTTTTTCAGAACTCTGTCGAATTTTCAGGTCAATTTATTTAACGGGGCTCTCTGTCAGATTTTTGGGAAAAACTACCTTCAGCCCTCTAAATGAAGCTTCATATCTCTCGACAATGCAGGGGAAAAAATAAAAACAAGCTGTTGCAGAGAGAACTGAAAAAATTAAATTTCCTAGAAAAATTTTGAACCACATTCTTTTCGCGAAATAATTTACATGAAATAAAATTTACATCCATGACATCTACTACGTTGAGAACGTAGATTGGAAAGACATCCATAAGAGATTCTGCCACGGGCATTTAATATTAATGGAGTCTTGGGAAAGTGAACTATCTAGAGATAAATTTTAAGAATCTACTTTGAAAAACTGCAATAGAAACTAAACTTTTAGCTATTTACTCTACTTCTGTATCTCCATGAGGGTAGCACGCCTACTATTAGCTACGATAGATAATACTGTCAACAAAAAAGATAAAAAAACTTCAAAGTTTGGCTTGTAGAAAATTGTGCCAAATACGCATCCCATGAAAAAACTGAATGTTTCCAGTATTGCAAAAGTAAGATCTTTAATGTTAAAAGAAAATCCGCCAAGTCACAAGACAATTGCAAAATCATTAAATGCTCAACATCAACTGTAAACAAAGTGATTAATGCTGATTTGAATCTTAAAAAGTCGAAAAAACATAATGTGCATCGTCTTTCTCCACCACATATCGAATGTAGAATGCGGTGTAGAATTCTTTACGAGAAACATTTATCCGGCCAAAAATGGAAACATATTGTCACAATAGACGAATCTTGGGTGTATTTAAATGACTGTAATAAAAAAGAGATCCATTTATTATCATCAAACAGGAGAAAAAAATCTTAAAACATGGTTCGAAGAAGCTAAAGAAAATTTCCAAAGGGATTTGTGATTGTTGCTGTTTTTCATATCATGGCAAATTAAAAATATATAGAGTGGATAAAAATGTTAAGGCCAACTCCATATATTATCAGAAACATCCCTTACACCCAGTTTTTAAATATGAAATACCCTCTCTTTACCCACAGGGCTATCAGTCAGTAGAACAGCATGAAGACAAAGCAAGCTGCCACACGTCAAAATCCACTGTTATATTATTTTCTAGAAATAACGGATCAAGGGACGTGTATAAAAGCCATAATCTCTATTAAATCTCTTGATGTACCCACGGACGTTTGCGCTTTTGGACTTCCCTCTTTAGCTGTTCAAGAGGAATGGCATAAAATACTTCTCCCGATACTACAGAAAGCTATATTGTCTTAGAAATTACCATGTAGAACGATATTGAAGAATAACGGTTATCAAATGGAGCATTTAAAACACGTAAATTTTAAGTAAAATATTTTTGTAAATGAAATGAAAATCATCTAAAAAATATGTGAACATAATGTGTAAAACTTAAGGATTTTATTGATATTGTTATTGGTATTTTATATTCATAAAACATTTCAGATGCTGTTTGTAACTGTAAACATTATGAGTTGTTAGTCAATTTTCATATCACAACTGCTTCGCGATGACCGAAAATTTTTCTTCTACACTTTTCAATTAGTAAAAATAAAACTGGATTCCTCTGTAACCATTGCGTGATGTAACGCAGTAACATTAATCCAATTTCCAACAGTATCTTTAAGGAAAAAGTGTCCAAATACATTTCGGTAGCAACAGCGGTGCGAATTTCACACATGTGTTCAACGGGTGGGGAGGGAAAATCAACAAGTGTAGAAAAAGACAGCGGTAGTTATAGAAACTGTTTTTACTGTTTTAGCAGTGGTGTAATTAGAATATTTGCGCCCGGGACTGTTCCCGAGTTTGTCGCCTGGGGTAGTCTGAATTTGCAGCCGTTCTTGATATACAAAAAAAAAAAAAAATAAATAAATAAAATAACTGCAAAAATGTCAAAACGACATGTAGGAAAATTAATTCTGGAAGTTCTCTTAAATAATGAAAAATGTGAATAAGTGTATGTAGTACGTTCTTCGCACTGTGTTAAAACAAAGCTAAATTTTGAATAACGTAATCCTTGCCGAATATGGGCATCTGAAAGTCCTAACCTTTGAGTTGTACAATGTGTTTCAACTTTTGAGTTGTACATTGTGTTTCACAGTAGGCTTTGCCAGAGCGATGATTCAAATTGGACCTGTACCTAAAGACACTATATAGTCTATATACTTACAAATATCGAAGCTTTCTCCGAGATTTGAACCTGGATCCAGTGATAAATCAGCCAGCAATGCTAACTACTACACCCATTAGTATAACACTTTAAGATATTATAATTTCAGTGCCAGTTAGGCGATATAACATTTTATTCGTGTATGCGTAAAGAGTACACATATTTGAGAAGATAAATTTATTGTGCTTTAATTCTTTTTACAGTAAGCATAGTTTTAATATCTGATTCTAATATCGGTTCAAATGTATGGACCAAAACAGCAATTTGACAATCCCAAGGTCCATTTGAGCTTTGAAATGATTTCTCCATCAGGCCATTAAGTGCACAAACCAGAACAAATGGGATTTAGCCTTAGGGACTCCGATGTTGATTAAAATAATGAAGCGTGAAATACTGTACCTAATAGGCTTTCGGCGAAGGCTGGGAGAAATGGTCTCGAAGTTACCATCAATGATTCAGCGGTATATTTGAATCCTGGAAAATCCTTGAAAATGAAAATTTCGCAATTATTTCACACACAGGTTTCACACTTTCAGTTATAGCATCGCGTTGAAACACTCAAGACGCTCGCAGATGAGTCGATGGTATTTATGGCATTTTGGACTTTATTATTGAAGTGATTCCTTAATGAAATATTTCGTCAGATTTATGTCTAAATCCAAGAGCTCGTTGGCGTTATGTCAATTTAAGTGCCAGTGTTCCTGTTTCGACTTTGTCTAAAGGCATGACCCAGTTTGTGACAACAATTCGCAAAACGTTTATCTGGTTCTTTGTAAGTTCATGAGAAACACAGTAATATGTGTCAAGCTAAAAATCCTCTTAATTCGCTTCTGGTATGAAATACAGAGAGCTTACACATTTTTAGCAGGATTTCGATAAGGAAATAAAAAAACAGTTGTTTCGGAATAAAACTTTCTGGCCACAGTTTTCGTCTGAAATATCACCTGCTACTTTTTAATTTATTCTTCCTTCAAAATGTAGCATGTAATGAAAATGCGGATCTGAATGTTTGTGTTTGCCGCTTGCCGAAGAGAAATATTTTTATTCCATGATTCAAAAAGTTTGCGAAGCGCATGGTTTTAAAATTTCTGATTGCAAAATAAGCAACATTTTAAATTGGAAACAGAAAGACCGTCAATCATTACTTCTACATGGGAAGAAAACTCAGAATACCCGAAAAAGGTAAGATCTGTTTCTAGTGTTTCTAATGTTAATCAATTCTAAAGTTTCTAAAGTTGGCAAAAATAGAAAATCCCCTGATGCAGAAATCAATAGCAAAGTCCTTAAATGCATCTGTAGTAACAATAAATAAAATAATATACCAGGATTTACAGCTTAGAAAAGCTAAACATATATTACTCATCAGCTTTTGCCGAGGCATGAGGCTCAGCGTAGAACTCTTTGTAGAACTTGCACAAAAACTATTTAGATGCCAAAAACTGGAATAATATTGGGGGTCCTGGGATGAAACATGGGTTTACCTAAATAAGTGCAACATAAAAAAGGTTTATTTGTTCGCGAAAACGAAGAATGAAAAAAATGACAAAATGCGCAAACATGTTTCAGTTAATATAAAGAAAATCTGAATAAGCGGTGTATGTTCGTCGCAGAATTCTATTACAGTGTGAAATTGAAAATAAAAAGAGGCAGAAAATGTGTTAAAATCAACTCAACATACTCTTATTATGTTCGATATTTACAGAAAAATTCTACTTCTTTATTCCAATGGCTTAAAAAAGTGAAACTTCATCAACACATAGCAACAAGTCATACATCGAAAGTAGCACAGCATTCATTGAGCAAAATTGCGAAATATTAAAAAACAGCATATCTTTAAGAAACCTTATAAAGTATTAGGAATTAAAATTCATTTTTGTACATATATTTACTATATTGTTTCTTTGAAACCTAGGTAGACTGCAGTGATCCGCAATGCGAAAGCTCTTAAATATTTACAGTTCGGGATTCAAACCAAGAATTCCGATTTATTTATAGGCCCTGCAGTACGCACTCTTTTCCTCTGTTTGCTCGTGCCTGGATAAATCACGTCTTTTCGCTTTGCTGTATCTTCTACTATTTCAAATTTCATGAGTGTATACAGAATTGTAGGGTGCAAATCGAACTGGTCGTGCTGAGTGATTTCTATAAATTGGGCTTTTAATGAATTGTTGCTGATCAGAAATAAAGTGAGCTTAATCGCCATGTTAACTACACCTGATTGCAACTAAGTAGTTACACATTGCAACGCCTTCACCATCCCAGGCCTGCTTGTAAAATAATTGTTGCCTTCTTTATTGAATTGCTTTTCGTACAACTAAATCATCATATATATATACATATGACTTATTTTGAAAGTAATAAATTAAGAATAATAATGGAAAAAAATATGATGAAATATATTAAAATAAAGCGCTTAAGCTGCTTAAGACTGATTTTGTTTATCAACTACAAAATTTCCAATATGTAGATTATAGTACGTAGCAAATTTAAGAAATATTTTTACTATAGTTTAAGAAAACATTGTATAACTAATAAAGCATTTTGAATCAGTTAAAGGTTATTTCGAAAAAAGTTCTAAAGTTTGATATACTTTGGTAGCATAAATTAGCATCAGACTCCTAACAGACGCTAAGCAAATTATCGCTATGTTTGGAGACAGCTACGAAACTTTGCGAAAGTTTAAAACATTTTTTTTTTTTATTAAATGAGAACTTTGAAAATAAATGCACGACTCGTGCTTACAAACTCCGCCAACCACTTGCGGCGTGATAACTTAAAGAAATAGTAACTTCAAATTTAAATTAAATAAGCTAGTACTCCAAAACTACACGATTAATATGTAACACGAAATAGGCTCAAAACTTCTTACCAGCATAACAATCTAAATCGGCTACTATAATGCAAAGTCTAATAATACAATATCATCTGAGTACCGGAGTAACGTATCCTAGAGAGGCAGAGTGCGTTCTAAATTAAACTCCGAAAACCTTCTTTTGAAAACTATATTTTTTTACTGCATTTACATTCTGTTAGGGAAACGGAAACGAGGAGTGATAGTAAAATTCCAAAATATAAAAGAACTGGTTAGTGGAAAACTGGTTAGTGAAAAAATTTTTATTTATTATTTTCGTATTAATTATTGAATTAATTGCTATTTATTATTTTTCCCTGAAAAGTTTAAAACTGATATTATAACATATTAAAAAAATATTTAAAAAAATGTTGAAACATATTAAGAAAATGTTATATTAACCTTATAACATATTAAAAAAAATGTTAAAATGTTTTATGAAAATTCAATAGGAACTCATCGGGAGGTTATTATTTAAAACATTAAAACTGAACAAGTAAGGCGTACTGAATATATGTTTTGTCCTTCTTGAATATATATACATATGAAGATTTTAATGAATCCAGCTAGTGTCATTTCTTAAGAATATTTAATATTTCTAATTAGACATTTCATGATTTAAACGCATATTTATTTAAATCGGTAGGATTAAAAAGTAGAAAAAATATTTTTAAGAAAGGCGTTTATTGCTTTTTAATAATTTCGTTTGATAATTAGTAGCAGAAAGATTAAACGTTATCTTACACACAGTGCTTTCAAATAACCGAACCTGGCTTTTTGCGAATTTGGCTATTGCTTTTAAATAGCCGAATTTGGCACAACAGAAGTAAAAATATTTTATTTCGAATAGTGTTGTCAATTCTTACTTTCAAATTTCCTAGCCCATTAAACATTAATTCTCTAAATTTGTAGGAAATACGAAATAAATCAAAAATAAGTTCGAAATTCAAAGCTTTGGTTTCGAGTGGAGGGCTACGGATATCAAAAACTGGATGGCTCTATGTGCCCTTGTTTTTCCGTTATGCTAGGAACATGCATACATACAGATACTTCATTATTTATTTTTTGTTTAAACTAATACATCGCGATATTATTTGGTGGAAAATTTTTGAAAAGTTATTCGGATACAAAAGGTGATACCAACAAAAAGTCAGTTTGGAGACTAATCACACTTCTGGTGCTAAAACAAAGCACATAAGTATTCATTATTCATCATCAATCCCCTCATCGAATTGATGACCATCTAAAGACAATTTTAGGATTCCTAACATGCTTTTGCAACTCTTACACTTGCGTTTAGAAGGATATAGAAGACTTTTCCCAACCTGTTTAATGTCCGTTATCCTTGCATGATAATAATATGATCGCACTGGAAGCCTTATGCTACTTAAATTGTGGCCCATCTTGTGTTTCTATTGTTTTGAAAAGTGTTTCTAGTCACGCTACAGTGTGCCTGGCTACCTGCAATCGTGTTGTGGCACTCGTCGCTAAGGTTACTTGTCATCGATTAGTTAACCATAATTTATATTTTCTGCTGAGAAAATACCTAATTACTAAATAAAAAAAAATCATAAACTGTTGTAGCCTTTGAAGAACTAAATACGTTTGATTACCCTTTTAAAGAAAAAAAGAAGTCCTCAAAATTTTAGTGTTTCGAGCATGCAGTGCGAGGGAACTGGTTTAGAGTTCACAAGCAGCACCTCATTACCTGCTGTTTTATTTAATAACACATGGTTGAAAAGTTAAAATCGATTTTTCTCTGGTATTAATTACGTGCACGTTTGGTCTTAGGGCTTTGAAATTAATTTGTGTGATTATTTTCGATCGCGTTTCGTTTGTTGTTACTATGTAGAGAAAATGAGAGTTGGATATGCTAACTAGTAGCAGCGTTGTACGTAGAAACATATGTCCTAGGCGCATGGACATACATTTAACCAGGGACATAGACGTACATTTAACTAGGGACATAGACATACATTTAACTAGGGACATGGGACATGCACATTCATGTAACACGCCCCACGTTAACACGTTCTGTAGAATGAACTTTATAGTATGCATACTGACACGTTTTGGAAAAATATCGGTGTTGTACGTTGAAATGCACTTCCTAACAGCATAATTGTAATACGTACCAATTTACCACTTTACATAGAACTTACTTTATTATACCTTGTGCTGGGAAAGTTGCAAAAAGTACTAGTGTTGTAAGCTGTAATATAAGTGCTAAGAACACGGTTGTGACACGAACCACTTTAAACAACACAAAACTCTTAAATCGCACAAGTTTTACTCAAACGTTTCTTAAATAAGCGTAAACGATATGTATATAAGGAATGTGTACCTCGTAGGCTGTGTTTTGAGAAATCTTACGTACGCAGTGACTTCCTTTTGTTCTGAATTTCAAGATGCGCCAAATTTCATCAAAATCGTAATAAAATTGTAGATTTGTATGAATTAACACAAACAAACAGATCTCTTCTTTATTTATAGAGATTATCTTCAAAATTATGTAGGTGTAAAGGAAAACATGCTTAATACATGCACTGTAATATTTATTATTAAATATTTAATAGTGTAATGTACGTAATATTTAATATTAGAATGTATCACAATTGAGACTAACATCGATATTTCACATTATTAATTGCATTCAACGTATGCATTGCCTTTTAGAAAATTAGATTCTCTGTGCAATAGCCTAGGGGTTATTTCATAACTATATACTAAATTATAACAAGCTATTTTGTCGCCAGCTATCCAAAGGGCAATTACAATGTATCTCATGTCTGGGGTTGGTTTGAAATATCTTATTGTATGAATGATGCAGATGTTTATGGGGTTTTAGTAAATTGAACTGCAAATGATACAGTTATCTGTTAAGGAAATTCATTTCATTTTTAATTTGACTCGATTTTGTTTCCAGTTTTATTATTTGATGAGAAATTGCGATTCAAACTTATGCTAATTCTAAAATTTATGTGTTTGTAAGTTTTCTATTACAAATATCACTTATGTTTTCCTGGTTTTTAGTAACTTAAAAAAAGAAAAAAGAACAGAACCTCTTATTGTACATAAGGAAACAGAAATTCGCCAAACAAACGTACAAAATAAGTAAAGTTACAAATACTTTGTTTTGAAAATCTTCATTTTTAAAAATTAAATTTGACGATGTTTAAGAGACGTCACTCGAATTTTAAATGTTAGAACATGTACAGTACCTACCGCTTATTAAGAACCAAAATAAATACATATTAATCAACAGAAAATTCTTAAACTAATTGGATGTCCATGGCCAAGGATAGAAGACCTAGGAATTCGATTCTGAGGAAGGCAAGGACCCATCCTTGGCTGTCTGGCCATTCGCCGTTGAAGAAGAAGAAGAATCAACAAAAAACCGCTGTTTTTTAAACTCTTCTAAACCGCTTTTAACTCAGATTGGCAAACAGTTATTCTTCAGGGCCAAAATAATATCTTACTTGTACCTGTCAAAGATTTTCATACTTTATTTATTCAACGTGTTAATTACCATGGACTATTCAGATAACTAATATTTCAATAAAACGGATTTGATCGCAAAAAAATTGCTTTTCTGGAATGGATTGAAACTTTAAAGCTAAAAAATGTTTCAATTTCTATAACTATTTTTTCACTAATTCTCTAGGAGGGAATTTTATATCTAGTGCATGGCTTACAACTTGGGGGAAATGAAATCCATTGTCTATCAGCAATTGCATGGTGAGAGAAAGAAGCAGATCATCATCCAGCAGATAACTGGATATAAACGATTTAATTGAGCTGCTAAATTAATCCTATTCACACGAAATTTATAATACAGACAAAACTGGACAGCATTACAGAACATTACGAGGGCACACATTAATATTCAATAGTGGAACAGCAGTTGGAAAGTTACAAGAACTGCAGTTAAGAAACTGAAGGGATAATTTACTGTGTTATTAACGTGCAATATGGACCCAACAATCAAGGAGACAGCACAAAAGCAGAAAACCTCCATGTTTGAAAGGAGTCAAAAATTTACGTCTAACTTACCATAACAACAAAACCTCATGGATGGCGAATAGTATTTTTGCTGATTTTTGTTTAATTGGACAACTAAGTGAAAAATTCGAAAATGCCTTTGCTAGATAACTGTGAAGCACACACACCTCGAATTTCTTTCTGAAAAGCGTGAGTTTCCCTGCAACAGCTTCTAAATTTAACGTTTAATTTTAGAGTATTACAAAAATTTCAAATATCATTACCAAAATGATGTTCAGAAATGATGAAGAGAATTCAATTTGTGAAAATGTAAGCACTTCGAAGGAGATAAGTACTTCTGCTACTATCTCCGCTAAATGCTATGCATACTACATATATTCAACGTTGAGAGTTAATCGCTTAAAACCACTTAAAACTATTTCTAGAAATGAGATTTCTATGTAGAAGATCCTTAAAAGGCCTCAGTGTCTTATGTAGTTGCCTCAGAGCAAACTATAGCTAATTTTCAGACATCAATGAGGAATGTTATGAGAATTCTTTTCAGATTTGGGTCAGTTGACCAAACTATCGAAACATTCTCTACAAAAACTGACAATAAAAGTGTTAAAATAACCGCACCAAACTGACATCGAAAATGATACAGAAAAAAGTGACGACATGCCGTCAACATCCCAATCTAGGAAAGCACAGAAAATCCTAAGAAAAACTCTTGAACTGAAAAGGGGCTAATCAAAAAAGCTACCGAAAATTTTACAAAATTAAAAATAAAACTGAGAAGCTGTTGTTGAACGGTGTGAAACAAAGATGGAATAGTTGTTCGTAAAAGATAAAATTTCGTAAAGAACGTAATTATAAAAACATTTTTATTAAAAAAAAATAATGAATTTAAAATTGCATACAAAGTGTAACTTCAGCATTAATTTTTATTTATTATTTTCGTATTAATTATTGAATTAATTGCTATTTATTATTTTTTCCTGAAAAGTTTAAAACTGATATCACAGTTTGCAATACACAAATCGCCCTTTTCTTAAACTCAGCCGCTTAAAAAAATTAATTGCGTTTGGAAGAAGTGATTTTTAACAAGCGGCGTGTACTGTAGTTTATTATATTATCATGCGCGGGCTAATTTAATTGTCCGCTTTTCATGATTTCTTACTATTTTGAAAGTGAAATTTTCTGATAAACATTCTACTCAATCATGGTTAATGCATTTAGCTTGTAGTAAAAATGGAAGAATAATTGAAGCGGAGGGAAAAGAAAGTTAGGATGCTGTTGTAGAAAACAGTCAGATTCCTACAGCTGTGGAAGATTTTTGTTCTCTTAATTGTGATTACTAGAGACAGAGAACAGAAAACATTTGTGAACATAACGGCCAGTGAGACTTAAGTGAAGTACTTCTGCGAAAAAGACGTGTTTTTAATGAAAGATAGCATGCAATTAAAAAGTATAAAACAGTTGTGTATTTTTCTAGTGTTTTGCAGAAAAAATATTCTGATATTTAAATTAAATAGTTAATGGTTAAAAATAAATTCAAAATATGTAAGTAATATAATGTCTGGCTAAAAATGGTCTGCTTGATAAGCTGTTTATTTGAAATATAAAAATGGGTTATATGTACCAAACTTTCGTTCCTTTATTTTGGAGACTTGGGACATTATTTTGTCTTAAAAGATCAGTTTGTATAAATTTTGAACATTTACTAAAAGATGATTTTTTACAAAGATTTTTTTAAGAATTTATAACCCTTCAGAGACAACCGAAAATGAAATAAAAGGCAGAGTTTCGATGTCAATAGTGATATTAAAAATTAGTCAATCAAATCTTCAGCGTTAGCACTGTGAGTGATAATTTGATCCTACACCGTCAATATTCAGGCAATAATTCAATTTATCACATGCCACAGCAACACAAATTAAATTTGGCTTTTACTTCTCCTATTCCTATAGGATTTACTAAAGCCTATTTATCTTGCAAGACGCTTTATTGCTGTTAATATTACTGTTGTCTCCCGCCACAAGAAATTCGTCGTCCTTTGAGCTTAAAGTTTTTAGTAAATAATATCTTATAAGGAAGATATGTCCATTTTAATATATTTTCTTAATTTAAGAGATAAAAGGAAAACAGATAAAATAAAAACTATTTTCGGTTATCTGTATAAAACAGAATCTCCAAAAATGAATGAGGAGATTTTCTGAGGTCGCTTTCAAGCACCTTTCATGTAGAGGTGTCATCTTACATTAATTATTGTCATGTGATTTTTATGAAATGTTGATGACGTGAGTACTACATAACTCTTTAAAAATTAATATTATTAGTGTTTGTAAGGTTCTTATTTTAATTAACCAGTTATTACTATTTTAATCTTTACTTTAACTTCTTCTTTCCGTATTCCTAAGCAGGATGCAAATTAGCTTGTAGTGTATTTGAGGTGATGGTTTGGGATCTTAGAGAGAGAGAGAGATTCGCGTAGCTCTATTTGGTTTTGTCAGCTATATCTAAATGCAAATATCTCAACTCTGAATTATAACTCAACCGATTGCTTTAAAAAGCACTCACCAGATAAACTTCGTTGAGCTAGCTTATACATTATTACCAATGTAAGCTTAAGCTACTTTTATCAACGCTAATATTTAAGTATCTGTTATTGATAAAATTGCATCACCACAAATAGTGGTTTACTTGTAGCACAAGTCATGCTATTTTCTGTTCAATAAAGTTCAATTTAATGAAAATACTGTATAAACCTTCGCAAGTTTCTATCATACTATGTGCAGAGGAACGAAAACCTGCTAGTTATCTACTAGGGTTGTAGGACTCAAAGTCAAATAACATCTCATTTTCAGCCTTACAAACGTGGCAAAGTGAAACCTAAATTATCCATTAGGAATAAAGTAAAATAAAAGCTGCGTTATTCTTAACCAAATCTTTTAATTGAACTCTACGCATTTCTTCTCTTTTTTTTCTGTGCTAGCGTAAGTTGTTTTTGTTATAAAAAATGTATTTTTATGATGACGAACGTAATTGGTCAAAACCAGTTGCGAAGATTCGGCCAATTAGTCCATAAACTAAATGCATCAAAGTGCTTCCTTAAAATGAAATAAAATATTTCACCAGCCACGATAACTGTAACGTCTGTATCTGTCGGAGCTAGATGCGTTTAAAAGCAAAAATCAAGCTTTCTTATGGGGATTAAATTACGATCCGAATAACTTTAAATTCTCAAACTCTCCATGTTCTCCGCCCCCTGCAAATTCACCTAACACAAAAAATTTACTTTAAAGAGCTTATAAATATCAGTGCATATTAAACAGCATTTTCAGATGTATCTAAAATAGAAGAAAATAGGATCAGCCTGTATTTCTCATAAAGCCGAAAACTTAAAAATACCCTGGAAAGGAAGCCTTGCCCAGAAAATACAGTTCTTTAAGTGGGAACTGTTATGGTTAAAATAGAGATATACATTGCAATTAATAATAAATGCAGTCAACTTACAATTCAACAGACTCTATTTCTTCACTACATGCATTAGCGAATTTCAAACACCCTTCTCCAATAGAACACGAAATCTTTGATCTTCTCCAAGAAAATAGGGAAATTAAAATTTTACTTGGTTGGGAGAAAGCACACTAAGGAAATGAACGAAACGAAAACTCGATTTTCTTGTTCCAACTGCACCTACTGCACCTGATTCCGAAGATATGAAATCAAAATATCCTAAGTCATTCCTAAAGAAAAGAAGAGCACAAGAAAATAAGTCATATCTGGCAGAGCGAATGGAACTCTGTTCCCCAAATCAGAACACATGAACTAAAACGTAATAAACGGGAAGCATGTCTCAGTAACTCCCCTTAAAATCAATCTCAGACGGTTTAGCGATTGATGATGCGGAAAGCTTCGGGTTCGAAACTTGCAGGGAGGGATGTTTAAAAGTTCGTAGTGTCTATGCGCCATTGAAGCACTTCAAACGTCAACTAACCGAAAGTCTCCCGAAAAGAAAGTGGTGGAAAGGAAAGAAGAATGTAATACTCTCGGATCCGTCTCCTGGGGTGCTCTCCACCAAAATTTGTTTAGAACTGCACAGTTATATAGCGGAATTGTAGATATACAGTCAATGGTGAAGTCTAAAATCCTGCTGTTTCCACCCACTTTTCGCTTACTAGGTCTTCATTCGTCAAGCTCCATAAACCTGCGTTACATTATGTTGAGAACACTGTTTCAAATTTCAAGTTAGTATCTGCAAAAAAGTATCAACTATTGTTTTAATACATTTAGTAGAGAGCTTGTCTTTCTCATGTATATCCTGTCACAATTATTTAAATATACTACGTCAAAAGGTATTATTTTGCAATTCCAGATACAACTGAAACTGTTGCTTGTTCTTGTTACTTCAGCATACTCTAAACTTAAAAAAACTCCACTTAACATTGTTCTGAAGTTTCTTAGTGTTATTAATAATTAATATCCTTAATTAAGTGTGCATCTTAAATTCAAATAGAAAGTTACTTCGCTATCTCAAAATTTAATCAAGGATGCAGTTTCAATTTAAATACATCATTCCCATCGCAAATATTCATCGTTAAATGTATATAAAAGAATTACTGTTTAGAAATCATAACCTAATTATTATAAAGTCACGAGAGTGGCTAAAATTTAAGGCACATTAAAGCAAAAATTTTAACGACCTGCGACTAGTGGAACATTATGTTGAGAACACTGTTTCAAATTCCAAGTTAGTATCTGCAAAAAAGTATCAACTATTGTTTTAATACATTTAGTAGAGAGCTTGTCTTTCTCATGTATATCCTGTTACAATTATTTAAATATACTACGTCAAAAGGTATTATTTTGCAATTCCAGATACAACTGAAACTGTTGCTTGTTCTTGTTACTTCAGCATACTCTAAACTTGAAAAAGCTCCACTTAACATTGTTCTGAAGTTTCTTAGTGTTATTAATAATTAATATCCTTAATTAAGTGTGCATCTTAAATTCAAATAGAAAGTTACTTCGCTATCTCAAAATTTAATCAAGGATGCAGTTTCAATTTAAATACTTCATGTTCTATTTATACTTCCTTTCTTTATCTTGCGGGGAGTAATGCGGAAGAACATTAATTAATTACCAAAAAAGCCGAATTCTAACAAAAAATTCTTTTCATTGTACATTTCGCTACGGCTGTCGAATTTGATTTGCAAACAAAAGGTTTATCTCCAACTTTTTTCTCTGGAATTCATTCAGACGGAACAGCGAGCACTTCTGTGCCCTACCGATGACGTGAGATTTGTATCTGAGCGCGTCCTATGTAGATGCGGAACTACTTTAATGCGCATCAGAGCCCAATTAACAATAAGGGTTTACAGCAAGGATGAGTTATTACTCACTGATCTAAAGCTCCGCTTTGTGGATGGAAGCATTTATTATCATGCTGAAATTATGTTTCGTACAGTAAATAAGCTTGTCACGAATTTCAGAAGTGTTTGTTTCAAGGTATTTGCGAATTTGTTCGCTAGTAAATATTGCGTTAATTATTAATAATGGAGAAACATTTCAGCTTTCTTGGAAAATAATTTTTCACGTTGATTAAAACTGATAGAGGGACACCGCTACTCACTAGATAAACAACATAGCATTTATGAAAGCTTGTCTTTAGTTTTAACGTAAGATATTGTTGCGAAATAGTCTTCTTATTAGCATTTCTGAACAACTAGGATATCGATTGAATTTAAAAAATAAAAAGACAGTAATATCAGAGTAAAATAGTATAAACTTAAAATTATTTTTTAGAATTCATTAAAAGATTTTCTAAAAGAAATCAGAAAGAATTCAAATTTTAATGTAGCACCAGACAATTTATTAAGGTATTTTATTTTCTCTTTGAGCATCCCGTACGTTTCCAATCTGTTCTTGTACTCACTGCTTCTAACAGAAGTTTTTTGTCTCTTTTAGCTTTATTATTAAGCATCGTTTTCTTCATGTTACATAAACTTCAAGAGCAAATCACGTACACGTAGAGAATCAAATCATGTAGAGAAAAAATCACGTACACTTTATATTCACTATATTACTTCTTTAAAACCTAATCCCTCGAACGGCCAGTGGCCTAAAAGAATTATCATAAAAAAGTATATAATGATTTTAATGTGTCCAGCTAGTGTCATTTCATAAAAATATTTAATTTTTCAAATTAGACATCTCATTATTTAAACCTATTTTTTATTTAAATGAAGCAGAATAAACAGTGGAAAAAGCAGTTTTAAGAATTGCCTTTATTGCTTTTCAGTCGCTCAATCACTATGCTTGCGACTCACTAACAGAAAGATTAAAATCTTACGCCTTAGTGCATGGCAACGCTGGTGAGTGGAGATAATAGAATTTTATTTTGAAGCACTGGCAAAACACAGCTTTCAAATATCCGAATTTGTTGATTAAAACTGAAAAATCTAACTTAAATATCTTACATTTTTCCGAACGGCAGCAGTGTGGCGCGTCAAAGATAAAAATGTGTTATTTCGAGCGGCATGGTACTTGTTGTTCCAAATCGCTGAGTTTGTTAAACAAAAATTCGTTAAATTTGTATAAACTATGAAATAAATCAAAAACATGTTCGAAATTAAAAAACTGGGCTGCGAGGTGCCTTTGCTCAAGTGAAGAACTGCATGAATTAAAACTTCGGTAGACATGTCAAGATATTAGATGAAAACAAATACATTTTTTTCTAATAACAACATTCTTGCGCTCTGGAAATAAATCTTTTATTCCGTACAGAGTTACCACTGCTTGCTTGCAAACCATTGAGACACTGCTAGTAAAAAATTCATTAAAAATTTTACAAAATATGAAATTAAAAAATTAATTCAAAATTCGAGCTTCCAGGTATTCGTGTTCAGGTGGAGAATTATGGTATTCAAAATTTGATTGCTCTAGGTACCATTGTTTTTTCACAGTACTAGAAACATACATACATTCATGATTCTTCATTACCTAATTAATTAAAATACAGTATAAGGCGATAATATTTGGTTTCAACAATTTGAAAAGTGATTCATTACAAAATGTCGTTTCGAGAGTAATATCCCATTCGAGACTAATGTCTCTTTCGGGTTAAAAAAAATTCTACCTCTAGGAGCCCTTTTAAGATGCGGTAGATGATAGTTCGTTTAAATCGTGATCTGAAATTGTACAATTGGTTCTCGTTTTTCTTTCCCCAGTCGCCCTCCAGTCCCAGTCCAGATCTTTGAGAAAATTCCACCATTTTGAAATTTAGCGTCACTTGTTCCGAAAAAAAAATTTTAACTTTTGAAATACGGAATTAATTAATTAATTAATTAATTAAGTATTTCCTTATGACATTCCCGCCACTAATAAAAATTTCGTTAGTTCTCTGTTTTAGGAGAACATTACATCAAACTTAAAGTTAATTAACAATGCATTGCAATTTTTTATTCGAATTACTTAAATTTTAGTCAGATCAAAGGAATAAAATCAAAATTAACAGAGCTACTAATTACTGGAAAAGGGTTATTCTCTTCAGAAAATTTCTTCGGCACTTGAAAACATAAAAACGAAAAGCTTTCTTATAAACAAAAGCTGATGAAGTACTTTTGTTTTTCCTTTACAGACTGGAGGACTTTCAAGATTTTTATTTTCATTGGTTTATTTTAAATTAGTCATTCATCATTAAAATGCATTTGCATGTGTATCAGGAATATTTTAAAATAAATTGCATTTTAAAGTCAGTTTTAGGAAATAGCATTCTAATTCATTATGTCTGTATACATATTATAGATGCAAGTGTAGTAGGTTTATGTCTATACATATATATACAGGGTGTCCCACAAATGTTGCGGCAAACTTCTGGGGGAGGTACAGCACATCATAAGGATTAAGAATAGTATAAGAACCCCTGCCCAGAAACATCATTGTACGTCGCCGGAGGGTGTTGTACAGGAGAGTGCTAGCAGAAAGTGAGGATTCCCTCTTTCGAGTAGGCATCATAAGAACTTGGAACGCTATACGAATGGAGAGCTACTGAGCATGTAGTTCTAACATGGTGAGCCGCCTGCTCATTTTGGATTGGATGCTCGTAGCATTTAAACAGATCATTCCCGCATCTATGGATTGGGAGTGGTGGACCGGTTCTCTGGTTCTCGCGCTCACCGGATTTTTCGAGCCTTGGTTTCTTTTTGTGGGAACCAACAAAAATGTCCTGTATCACGATCCTCTTGTGTCTGAAATGGATTTCGTGACAAGTCTGCGCAGTTGCTACAATCAAACTACCGGCGTATTTGAATATGTTCGGCAATCAATGGTTCGTCAGTGTCAGGCATGTTTGGCGTCTGATAGTGCAAATATTGAGCAATTATTGAAAACTTCAAGCTGTCGTACACCATTTGCATTCATGTTCAATAAATGTTTCAAATTAATCACTCTCTTGTTTCCTTTCCCATCTTCTACCTCTACTACCACTTATCCCTGACATTTCCGGGCATGGGATTCTATACAATTCTTAATCTTTATAATGTGCCTTACTTTCCCCAGAAGTTTGTGGCAATATTTACGGGACATTCTGTATATTCTGTATATAGCATATTCGTAAACGTTGACTGCGCGTTCTATTTTCATGAATATAAATCCTAATATGCATTTTCACTAAGAAGCTTCTTAGGTCAGAACCATATGCCTTAGAATTACTGCGGCTGCGCATGTGTTGTCACTGCTTAAGATCTGGCCGGTCTTGACGCGCCGTCTCTTCTACTACTAACAAGAACCATTTGTTGTTGATGAGAACCCTGTTTGAATTTATTAGTGGAGATGTTTGCCGAAAGATAACACCAGTGAAAGCCGATTTGCTGCTCTGCTACCGTCGAGGCTGGAACTGGGGACTTTTGCTGCTTGACGATCAACCGATGAAGGCAAAATCTACACTTCGATTTCAAGCGTTTTCTAGCCATGTCTTTTCTGAGTTAGGAATGAGGGGTACTTTTCAGGCCATTTACCAAGCATTATGGATGAAAGGTGTTTCAGAATAAATTTCCTATCAGCCTTGCGTAAAGCAATTTTATGGTAAACGGTTAAAGCAATTTTGTGGTGTAAGGTTATAAGAATATTGAACTGGAGGTTATTTTCAACTCCAATTCAATATTTTTAAGTGCAAAATAAAATAAAAAATACCACCTTTTCAAAAGATTGTGCATACAAAGTACGATTGTTTTTACTTCTGTACTGTGTAACTGTGCAATGTTTTACAATATTTAACTTCAGCTAAGTATTTAACATTGGCACATACTAACGTTTCGAAACCGATCACGCAATTCGGGTTTAAAACAAGATAGGAATTTGCATGTGAATGCTTGAAACACCATTGGGGAAATTTTTTCATAAAAACAAAGATTAGTTTTTTAATGGTTGCAGAAAATTAGCCTTAAGTAAGGAAATTTGCGTTTTACTCTTAACCCTTCTGCAGCTGCGAGATTAAGCAATTCTTTCTTCCCAAATATGCGCGATATTTGTCAGCCGTATATTTGTAATGCGTTGCGTTTTCGTTTGCGGTCACTACGGTACGTAACTGGAGTGCGAGCTGAGACCATGACCATGAAAAGGTTAAGATAAAGATGTCTCAAACCTGCAAATTCAGCAAATAATAAAAATTATTAAACTACAATCTATAGATTTAACAGTCAATATTACTACTATCGACCTGTCTCCAAAAAGTGTAATACTGATTTTATATGTTCTCTTAAATTTGCTCTAGAATATTCAGATTTAGATTGACAGAAAGATTGTTTAAGGGGGCTCATACACCTTAAAACCCATAAGATGTTCGAATAGGTGACTGTTGCAAGAATTGGGATAACTTATTTATTTTAAAAGCAATTACTCCCAACTTTTTACAGCTGACTACATAATATAGCTGCTTTCTGAAATAGTAATCAGAAAGTTTGTGTTGCCACAAATATTTTTATAATTTAATCCCCTTTGTGACAACATTTTTCGTCATGTTTCCAACTTGCGCGCACAGTTTAAAACATTCTGTTGCATAATTTAATTCCATATTTAATATGTAGCTTTTATAACATTTGGAAACTACTGTGAACCTAAAATTCTAAAAATTTCATGTTAAATTTCTACTTTATTTTGAGTTTATAAAATGTATTTTATTAACAAATTTTGTAATGTTTTCGTCCATAAAATTTTTCAGTATTAAAATATTCATCAGAGTGTTGGTTCAGTTAGAAAATAGTGCCCATATAAAGAATTCCATCAAATTTCAAGTATGTACCATTAGCCATTTTTAAAATATCATGCGCGCAAGGTGGAAACACGGCGAAATATTTTGTCACAAAGAGGATTAAATTACAAAAATATTTGTGGCAACACAAACTTTCTGGTTACTGGTTTCCAAAGCAGCTATATTATGTAGTCAGCTGTAAAAAGTTGGAAATAAGTGCTTTTAAAATAAATAAAATATCCCAATTCTTGCAACAGTCACATATTCGAAGATCATGAGGGGTTTAAGGTGTATGAGCCCCCTAAGGCAACAATATAGGAATATCCAGCAAAATATGGCAGTTGACAAATTTCTAATTTAATTTTGCTCTTAAATATACGAAACTTTTCATTTTAACTCATGCATAAAACTAGGATTCTTGATTTTAAATGACTTTGATAAAACGATGGGCTTTATTTAAAAAAAAAAGAAAAATACACATAGTGTTAAAACTATTTTCACAAAATATTCTATTTTTTATTTTAAAAGGTGTATGAACATTAGTGCATGTTTAGGTTCAATGTTTGAAAGAACAGAAACATCAGTTATTATTTTTAAATACATACCCTCAATACAACATAAAAGTTTAAAAAGAAAATCCTGAATCAAATTTTGAAAACTTTTCACTACAGTCAACTGACATCCACAAAATACCCAGCCGGCAGTAAAAAAATAACAAAAAAATAATAATAACTCTTAAAAAAAACCCTATAAAATGTTGGATTCGAAAGGGAATATTTAATAAATGTCAAACGTTCGATGGTATCAGGTTTTAAATTACTGCATATTGAGCTTAGTTTAATTAAAAAATAACTTAATTTTACTCTTTGTACTACATCTTTTCAATTCAACCCCTTTTATAAAGTAGGAAGATACAGAGGGTGTTTACATATTTTAGAAGGATTTTGCGGCCGTTTTGTTAATGTTTCAAAAACTATTTTTTTTAAATTGTTCGAACCGATAGACTGATAGACTACAAGTCCGCATCATTATTTCTATGCTAGAAAGGCTTTTGGTAATATTTCCAGGATACAGATTTCCATTCCTCTTCCACTACTTTCCACAGTCCATCCATCCATTGTGGTGGGTTTCCGCTTAAAAAGACTTCTTTTCCAAAGACTGAACACACAATAGTCCATAGGTGAAACATCGGGGGACTTAACAAGAATACAAGAATACGTTGAAAATTGTATATGCAATAAACTGTATCAGTCTCCACTTTTTCCGGGAATTCAATGGTACCTTTCGAGTACAGCAAGTCAAAGCAACAAGTCATAATATGACTTGTAGTCAACAAGTCATATATGACTTGTTGACCTAGCCGGGTAACAAAGTGGGAACATATATAAATATATATGTTAGGTGCCACCGATTGCAACGAAAAAAGGAGGTGCAGAACTACATGTTACAGCAGTCCCATATACAAGATTTAAAAGTTCTACGGCTACTCGTATTTGAGTTATGCGAGATATCTCGCGTACGTACAGATGTCACGAAAACATCTCTTACGAATACATTTTAAACACAATCGGCTTCGAAAAAAATCTTTTATTCTCTGCGTAGGTGCAGATGTCGATCCAAAACAATCACTGAAATTTGTTCAATAGCGGTCAAAGTGGACGCTGTCGTTGAAATATGATCCACTAAACTTTCCGCGATTACAATACTTCATTTACTTAGTATAACGAAATAAAAAAAGTCACGTCTAGAAGGAAGTATGCTATGGAGAAATTTCTCAAGATCCTGTAAAATTAGGGTTAGAAGTACGCACCTGATGTGTAATAGATTCGAAACGCATTCACATCCGTACCGTCGAGGAGGTGGGGAGAAAAACTTTGAATTATAACTCTGAATTGAATGAAAGTTTCATTCTTTTCGAGAATGAAATTTCAAGCTTGTGTCTTTCCTTTTTCATCTAATGGGATTTTTCTGTTGTTTTTTTTCCCTGAGAAAAAATTGATTAAAAATACATGATTCAAAATTAATGGACCCTCGACTGAAATTGTTTTGCGAAATGAATCATTGCCATTTTTTTGAGAACTAAATTTTCTGTACTTTTTTTTACTCTGCAATAGCGAAGTCAGAACCAATGCAATGCATAGCATTAGCCTTCATTTCCATGAAATTTTCTTCTTTGTTCATCGTTTTGTTGCTGAAGTTATTCGATTTTGAGAAGAAGCAATCTCGAGCTTATTCGATACTCGGCATGAACTTCTTGACTCGTTTTTTACTTTTCCGGATTTTCTATTTTTTTTTATTCTTTGAAGCGAATATTCAAGTAAAGAGGTACTAGCGAATTTTCTGAATTTGAAAGCATTTGCTACCAATTGCTTTAAATAAATACTTAGAAAAAGAATCTTTCTGAAAATTCTTGCTTCCTGAATAAGATCAGAAAGGAACTTCAGATATTAGTAAATTGATCTCAAATTTTAAAAAGAAATGGAATTCTACTGTTTTTTTCGCAATGTAAAAGAGGCATCCGCTGGAAGAGGTGCAAGTGGATTTCTAGAGATAATCAAATATGCAATGTGCCCCGTTTCGAATACAGAAAATAGCTTGAATTTATAGTAAATTTTAGTAATCAAATTGAATATTTTGCATGCAGCAGTAGCTTTATGTTTATTCTTTCTATAAATATTCTCAATATCTTTCTACTAAAATGCATCTCTTGGTTATTCAGTTCATAAATTTTGAGCAATAATCTAATAAGGGTTTCGTAGTTCCGTTACTGCTTGGTGAGATACAAAGTATGGCCGATTTGGGATCGGTATTTTATCTGCAAACATTACTAAAAATAAAATTAAAATGCAAGTTTTTTGACAACACAATCTAATCTTTAATTTCGGAAATTTATCCAGGTTCTGATTTTTTTTGCTTAGATCTCAGCATGAAGCTTAAATTTTAAATAGCTTCAAATTTTATATCGGCAAGAATAGGTCATATGTTTCCTGTATGTCCCGTTTCAGCTTTTTCCTCTTCAGGCTTTCTGAAAGCTTGTCCCATTTCAGACTTTTTTAAAAATCATGCTATTTCAACCTCTCTTGATGCGGTGGTTAAGAGCGATTCCCATTTCAGCCTTTCCATTCAGGGTCCAAGCAAAATTCGAAAGCGCGAAAGGTCACATGATTTTGATGTATGTTTAAAGTGACGTCCCTATGACTATTCTTTCTTTGAGCCCTTTTTTGTAGACCCTGCTTGTGCGAAACATTGATGAAATGCACGAAATTAAATGTTTTCAAAATTTGAGTACGATACAGACTTTAAATATAATTTTAAATCTTGAACATTGAAACACCGGAAGTAAAAACTCACATTGAAAAAGAAAAGTGAAAACTTTCTAAGCTCTGGCTAGCATTAAATCTGTAGTAATTTTACCTTCTGAAGTTTCCAAAAACTCAAGTTAAGCCATTTTTGTAAACATTCTTACTTTACCTTGACAAATAAAATAAAACTAAGCAAAATGATTACAACTGAATGGAATTGATAACACGTGTTTTATTTAGATTAGCTCACTTCTCTTTCTTTTTCTACTTCTTCCCACTAACTATTATTAAATTTGAAAAACAGAAAACTGAAATGGTACAACTTTTGCTGTTCTCATCCTGAACTTTCACAGAAAGTGGAAAAAGTCTCAAAGGGCAGGATATTTGTTGCCACCGTCAGTTTATCTGAAGCACGAAATCCCGAAATGGAATATCACGCTCTGGAGATGCAATAAAAATTACGCCACTTCAAGCATTTTACTTGGATGGCATTTCGTTATATAATGATCTGAAAATCCTTGTATTCACAGGTTCAATGATCCGTACCAGTGGTTAGCTGGTACCGATCATTGAACCAGTGGCTGGTTGCTTCGTCGGAATATGGAACCGAAGCAAACTACCAGTGTCTACTCGACTCTGATCCACTTGACTACCTGCATACTTGATATCCTTCTGCATTAATTCTAGATATATAATACTTCCAATTTTCTTTAATTGAATAAATAAATTAATACTTATATGTTAAGGAAACTTTCGTAGTTTTTTTCTATTGAATTAAATGAAAACTCCTTCAGTTCCGGAGATAAAAGGACTGCGTAAATGCAAAATTTAACTTTTAAGATGGTCTCAGTTCTACAGAAATCCCAGTTGGTAAAACACTGATTATGTTTTAACATGGTTGGATAGAAATCTTTCTGCACAGCTATATGCAAAATTATCAGAGATATTCATACTCAACACTGTCTTAGTGCAGTTCTAATAATGTTGTTTTACTGAACAAAAAGCATTGAATTGCACAGAGAAATCATTTTATTTTGAAGTTGCCCCCTAAATCGTGAAGAAGTTTATGCAAAATCATGAAGTCCTACTTGATTTATTTGTCCACGGAAATATACCTTGAAAATTTCTTTAAGTTTGTGCTCTAATAGTTGCTTGAACCATGTACGTAATACATGCATCAAACAGAGTATTTAACTTATTAAAACATAATGAATACTGCACCTCTTCGCGTATTTTCCACCACCGCGTATTTTCAGCTTAGGATTTTAGCGTTAAGTTCTAATACGAGGGCTATACAGAAAGTAGATTACGTTTTGGAATAAAAAAATAAACAAAGTATAGGAAACAAATTTTATTATATACAGATGAAAGCCACACTCAAATACTACTTTTCTACATAGTCACCATACAAATTAAGGCATTTATCGTAGAGATGTACGAGCTTGGAAATTCCTTCGTCGAAAAATTCGGCCGCCTGCGCCTTCAACCACTTCGTTACCTCTTCTTGCTTTTCGCTGATGATTTCGTGCAACAAACTTCGCGAAATTTGTGGAAAACTCAAAGAAAGTTCCGTTATTGTGAAATTTCGATTTTCACGGACTTTAGCATCGACTTTTTCGAGAAGTTCGGCGGTCACTATGCTGAGTCTCCCACTTCGATCTTCGTCGTGAACATTGGTTCGGCCATTTTGAAATCTTATGACCCACTGACGCACTCCACCTTCAGTGATAATGTTGTCCCCATACACTTCACGAAGCTGCCGATAGATTTCTATCGGTTTACAGTTTTTTGCAGTCAGAAACCTTATTACTGAGCGCACCTCGCAGCTCGCGGGATTTTCAATTAACGCAGACATTTCAAACCGTCACAGTATCTGAACGGAGCACAGCACGAACCTCTCACTAGCACGGCTAGATGCAGACTGAGCTGCGCAACGCTCTGACCCCAAGATGGCCGCGCTAGCCCCGCCCCTAGCGGACACAGACGGAAACGTAATCTACTTCCTGGATGGCCCTCGTATTTTCAAATATTTGGATAATTTTCTCCTTCTTCTAAAGTGCATAATTTTTTCCCTCTGAGGGCTCAGTTATTGGTAAACTGGATTCCTTGATTATTTTTGTTTTCATTCGGTAAATTCAATTTTTGTTTGCCTTTTCGTATTATCATTTCATTCACTTTATTTTCCTCTGCATTTGTTATTTGAAACGTAATTTGTGCAGATTCTTCGTCAAGCTACCTGGTTATTGGCACGTGTTCTTATACTTAGGAAACTTTTTAAACCCGTGATTTCACCTTACTTCTGTTATTTACGCTGCTGCTCTTTGTAGTCGTACCTACTGTTGACATGTTCGATCTTACGAATTCTATGTCTTTTGTTCACTCTCATTCTCTGGTGCCCACTTGATGCGCTATGTGTTCTCCAATTTCTCTCTTGATGCACGATGTCGATCTCGGGAACTGCGTTTAAGACCCATTCATGTGAGAGACAGCTCATTTACAATTAGATATCAGTTCAATAGCCATTAGAAATTGTAATGTTAATATTACTAAATATTCTTATTGGAATGTAGGTTATTTTTAAAGCAATAATATTGTGATAGCTACCAGTAGTTTATCTATGATTACTTTTCATTTGCTATATTTTTATGTAACCGCGTTCTTAAGAAATTAACTCATGTGCAACTCGTGTGCTTTTCTCCTCTCCATTTTTGGACGATAAAATTAGTTAATTTTGTTTATTTAACTAAGACAAAGCACACGATGTCTGTCTGCCTAAGGGGAGGGATGCCTTTGTGGAGGACTTTCTAAAGGAGGTTCCTATCTACGTAATACATACGGAAAACCACCAAAACGCCCACGCAACCAACTCGTTTACAGAAGAATTCGAACGCAAGCTGAACTACCAGCGCACAGCGACTTGACCGCTCGGTCGCTGGTCATAAACTTAATTAAAAAAAAAAGTAGGGAAATATGCGAATTTATTGCATTTAGCGCATTTTAATGTCTAGAATATATAAAAGGCGGAAAATTCAAAACCTTAATATCAAAACTATTCTTACAAAACCCGCCATTTTTCTTTAAAAGGTTTCTTCTTAATTCTATAGAAATAATATTTAAAGAAATAAAACCGTCTATAACCATCTTTTACCCAGCACCTTTACTTCATATCTCATCAAATGAACTTTTATAAAAAAAACGCCCGAAAGGAAAAAAGACGCTTCTTCATATACATTGCGCATTCGGCAGCGCTGTTTAATTGTGACCTTCTGTCTGTTAAGAGAGCGGCAGCTTCCTGTTCTCCTAATGACTTTGCTCATTAAAAGAGGCGATATATAGTGGAGAGTACAAGCTAATCCATTCTCGAGAAGAGAAGATTTCCTCTTGTAGGACACTGTATGGGTGGAGAAACATTCCCGCAACTCACTTTTGTGTTTTATCCTCTGACATCAGAATGAATCTTGTTTCCATTTTAACCAGAGCACTTGATTTAATGTCAAATAATATTTATTTATTGATCGCTTAAAATAGTTATTACAAAGGAACAAAAAATGTATTATGATTTTAATGAGCGCAGCTAATAATTAATAATAATACGGAGGATGTTTACACATTTTTAAAACAATTTTAATGAAGAATTTTAAAACAGCAAATATTTGGAGTAAAACATTCCGGCAACAGCTTATTTGAAATAAGAAATATCGTATGCTACTTTTAAACTGATTCTTCTTTCAAAATGTAGCATGTAAACAAACTGTGGACTGAATGATGTGATTCTGTGCTTTCCGATAAAATATATTCCTGTTCAATAATACAAAAATATATCGAAACGGCATGGTATTAAAGTTTTATGTGTAAAATAAGCAACATTATTAATTGTAAAGAGAAAAATCATTAGTAATAACTTCTACATCGAAATAGGACTCCAAACGAATACTCGAAAAAAGTGCATAAACGTTTCTAACGCTATTAAGCCGTTAGCAGGAAGATGATACAGATTTCGATTGTAAATTCTAAGTACATCTGTAAGCAAAAAAAAAAATAAATAAATAAAATAACAAATATAGCTTTATTACTTAAGAAACATAAAAAAAAACATAATTTTCTCCAGCTTTTGCGGATGCATGGGGCTCAACGCTGAACAACTTGTAGAAATTTGTATGAAAACTGTTTCGCAGGAAGTAAATGGAAATATATTGTAACCCTCGATGAAGCATGGATTTATCTAAATGACTGCAACATAAAAAGGTCCAATTATTATGGATAACGAAAGCAGAAAATTGTAAAAACCTGGTTCCCTTAATGTAAAGAAAATTCCAGTAACGGTTTTTATGACCCTTCTCGCAGAATTTTCTCACAGTGGGGAATTACAAATAAGAAGAGTGACAAAAAAGAGTTAAAGTCATCTCAACGTAGTATCGAAAGAAAATTTTATGTCCGATATTTGCCAAAGAAATTTTATTTCCTGATCTCACTGACAATCAGAGAGTAAACCTTCATCAAGACAAATCAACATTTTATTCTTCGAAGGCAACCTCTGCATTCTTTTAAAAACAATTAATTAGACGATTCCAAAATCGTTGTAAAAATGTGTGAATACCACCTGTATATAATGATTTTAACGAGCGAAACTAACAATTATTAGCAAAAAATATGACAGACATGTTTTTAATGCTTAATCATTTTGTTTTTGTTCGTAGGGTTTGCTGTATCTAAAAGCTTATGTTAAAGTTCTGAAGACCCTATTAGCCTGGTAGCGAGTAATCACTTAGTATAAAATAAAATACTAAGAAGATTAAAATAAACTTTTATTTTTAAATGTTAAATAACAGAAAGGTACAGCTTATGCGTTTCAAAATATTATACACGAACCTCCGGTTCTTGTGGAAATTTTAGGTAACGTAAATTTTAAATGTAGATACCATAACTGACTCAAGATAAATATGGAACGTATTTTAACTGCCGGATAGCAAGATGCGAAAGCCGGAAATCAATTTAGGCAAAGAGGGTATTAAAATGTAACAGCAAAACGAGGCTAACATAACATTCAGAACTTGAGCTTAAATTACTAACAAGTAATTTACATTCTGTGAGAATTGAGGAAATAAGAAGTTAGAATAAATGTCAGATCATAATAACTATTTAATAAGCATAAAATTTATGTTAATCCATAATAAGCAGATTAAATCTGAATGAAAAGTTACACACCTTACGTTCTAGCCAAATGAGAATATACTGGCGAGTGAAAGATAAAAATATATACTTTATACTATATACTTTATATATATATATATATATACTTTATATATATATACTTTAGCTGATAAGAACACATTTCCTATAAATCCCTGAGATTTTTGATTAAATCTGAAAGACAAAATATTATACATTTTGTCGAGTGATAACACATGGCTTTTGGATCACCAGTTTTCTAAATCAAAATTTCATCACATTTGCTTAAAATATGAAATAAATAAAAAAAAATAATTTGAAAACTCAACATTCAGGCTTGGAGTTGTACATGTTCGAGTGAAGATCTATGGGTGTTCAAAGTGGCTCTGGCTCCGACGTTTTATACAACCTCAGAAACATACATACATACATACATACAGATTCTTCATTGATAAACTGTGATGAAGAGATGTATATCTAAATTTTAAAAATAAAAATTTCATACCTGAAATTATTTATTTAATATAACAAAATGATCAGAAGCATGCAGCGTAAACAAAATGTTTTATATTAATGACGCAAAACAACTTTGTGTTTGAAATACTTAGTAACATATATTTCGAGGGCAAACAGATATAGGTCCCTCTTCGTCAGGAGGAAAAGAACTGCAGAATTCTGCAGATTATTGTTTTGAATAATTTTATGTTTTATTTTAGCATGTTTCTCTTCTCGTTTGAAAATGGCTTATATCTGAAATTTATTTAAGAAAGAATTAAAATAATTATGGCGCAAAAACTGTATTTCTCAACATAATTCCACTCCCAGAGTTTTGGCTCTAGGTTACGAAAATCTTAGAAAACTTTGCGTCATTTTCCCCTATCTTAATACGTTCACAGAACGAGTTCTCCAAAATTTTAAAATGGATCCGTCCATGTAAGAATTGTTTTACTCTCACTAACGCAGCAAAACCTCACAACTACCAGCAAAGGTCACGTCGAACCTTTCCCTTTTAATTTTTAAACTTCACGTCAGCCCTATAGAGGAAACGACCCATCAAAGCGAAACAAACATGAACTCACCGGTTGCACATTCACCTTGTCTGTGATTTACGTCTATGTCTATAAATGACTTGATGCCTAAAGAATAGCAGAGATAACTATATTAGATATATTGGATAATATTATATAACTATATTAGAGAATATTGTAATACTAACACTACTCCTGTACGTTTGTCGAATGTCGGTTTCTTTAAAAGAAATAATATTCAGATATAATAATCCATGACTCTTTTTATTTTTTGCGTTCCTACTAAAAACGAATTCTTCAGAAATTAAATAATTCTCATAATTTCCCCCGGCTAGATTTTCGAAAGATAAAATTAATAAAAGATATGTGAAAAATACGTGAGGAAATAGTGGAAAATGCTTTTTTAGCTGTTAATTGTTTAAGCAATGGTTTAATCCAGTTATGTATTTGTAAAGCAAACAAAACAGGAAAAAATTTCCATGCTCATACATATATTCCATAAGTTTTGTTAATAATTGCTTTAGCTTAATATTTTCTAGCTATCACTATTCTTATGAACACGTCCCCAATATATTGTATAAATTTACATGACAAATTAAGAGCATTTGAAAATTTAAAAAACTATTTGGAAAGCTTAACTTTATGCAAATTATGAAATATAAAATAAATTCAAAGTAAATAGCTTCAAAAATAAAAACATTTCATACACATTTTTATAACAATTTCTCTCAAAAATTGATTTATAATTTTAATTTACATTTTGTTAGTACATGATTTCATATCTCAAATAAGAATTCTGCATACATAATTTTTGTCAAGAATTAATTAACAGAAATATTAATTACAAAAAAGAAAAATTGTTACGTTATTTTCCAACAAGTGTGGCGACTGTTAAATAATATTTAACAAGCTCTAACATCCTTTTTCCAAGCACAATTTGCTAACATCCAAAATTTTTAAAGTAACTTTGGTAATTAATTTAGAGGAGAAATTTAATTTAGTTACCCAAATATAATTTTACTATCTCAAAATAAATTATTATTTTTGTAACAATGTTAAGATCTCCCGTAATATATTTCGATTAAAACGTGCACAGAAAGTATTTAAATCAGCTTGTTCTTTATTTATGCATGATTATAAATCACTTTAAAATACCTTAATTCCGTTTATATTAATATATTTTTTATTTTAGATTTAAAACTAGAAAAATTAGACTAGTAAACAAAATCTATGGCCAAAATAAATAAATAACTAAAATTACGACAGGAGCTGTTGATACTGTCTTTATTTGTCCTATTAAGGATTTTCTTAGTAGATATACTGTCGATGAAATACGATCGAAGAAGTGTTTATATTTAGCATACAGTTTGATAGATAATAGAAACTTATGGTTTTAGAGCTAATTAGATAACAACTGTTAATAATTTTTTTACAGTTTTCACCTTTTTAAATTCCTTCTTGTTCATTCTATCACTAGAAGTTTCTTTATGTCTTGCGTCAAACTGATAGCTGCCTTACGGTAAGTTTATCTTATCTAATTCTCTGTTATTAAAACTATTACGCTTCTAAAACAGATTTTTAATAAACACAAATACAGGAATAAAAGCACTTGAGATTTGATTTTTGTGAATGTATAAGGAATATCCACATTTCTCTACAGATGTTTATGTAGTGTAACCTGTTAGCATGCCCATCTGGAAAGAGCAGCATTCATGATTTAAATCCCCAAAAAAGAGCGCAGATGAATTTTTGTATCTCTTTCACTCAAAAACAGAAAAGAAAAAAAACTAATAATATCTCAAAAAAAATATTCTCTACAAAACGTACAAAAAAGAATTAATAATTGCTACAAAAAATGTGAAAAAGGATTAATAATTTAGAAGCAAAAAAAAAAACTGTTAATCTTTACAGAAAATGAAAAAGAGGTACAATAAAGGACAACTAATAGTCTATACAAAAAATGAGATAATAACTAATAATTTCCATAAAAAATGAAAGAAAAAACACTAGTCATCACGATGAAAAAGCTAAGAAACTAATAGTCTTTACAAAAAAAGAAAGGAATTAATGTTAGAAAATATGGGGAAAAAATTCATAATCTCTACGAAAAAGAAAAAAATGGACTAATAATCCCTACAAAACAAATTAAACTGAAAAGCACTAAGAATTACGACAAAGAAAGGAAAACTATCTAATAAGCTTTACAAAAAAAAGAAAAAGACAGTTAATAGTGTTTACAAGAAAATGAAAAAATGAAGAAATAACTAATAATCTCTATAAAATATTAATAATCTTCACAAAAAAAATCAATAATCTCTATGTAAAAGGAAAAAAATGAAAGAAAAAACTAATAATTTCTACACACACACGCACACAAAGAACTCGTAATATCTAAAAACTAAAAAATAACATCTGAGAACTAAAGAAGAGAAAGAGAAAGATCTGAACGGATTTAGATTTCAACATCGCACTAGAGAGTTTCCTAAGGGTTCTTATACTCTCGCTGTACTCGCAACTGAACAGTCTGCTCTTGCACTCACTCCTTGCTAAAAGAACCATTTTTTGCTTTTTTACCTTTATCACGTTTTTCGTTCTAACGCCACATAAAATTCATCAGCAAATATTTAGACATAGCATATCTTTAGAATTCCAAATAGAGTCTTAAGTACTGAAAGGCATTTTTTAGACCAGAAGGGCTAATGTTCTTGAACCTCACTTTTCTATCGAATGATCTTTTTTTTTACATGCTTCAACTTTCCGAATAACTTGCCGTCTGAGCTGCCAGACGACTAAATTTATTACTGTAAAAGTATAAAATATATAATGTTCTTAATAAATAATATTTTACTTGTTATATTATTAATATATGCGATATAATTTGATGAAAAGATTTGAATGATTAAAAGAAATCCTTATTTGTTCAGGATATCTTCACCTGCAGAAATTGATAGAGTTTGAAGTTAAAAAAATTTGAAAAATGTTTAGTTGATCTTTTTTTTTTTTACTTCCTTGTACGAAGTAAAAAGGAAGTATTGTGATCGCGAAAAGCTTCAGGCAGCATATTTCAACGAAATATCCATTTTGACAGCTTTCGAATGCAATTTAACGATGTTTCTGCGTGATATCTGTACGTAAGGACAGAATAAAAGACTCCTTTCCTCCAAAAAAAACTTAAAAACTGCTTTAAAATGAATTCTGAAGAGAATTTTTCGTGGCGTCTGTACGAACGTATGTACGTACGTACGTATCTCGCATAACTCAAAAACGAGTAGCCTCAGAACGTTGAAATTGTGTATGTAAGACTACTATAACATGTAGATGTGCACCTCGTATTTTGCTTTCAATCGGCCGCGCCAAATGTATATAAATATATTTATAAATATATCCACTCTGTTACTCGGCTCAGTGATCTCAGTTTCTTTACTCTTAGATGTTTGTAAATTGTAGATTTTTTTTCTTTAAAAATGATTGAATTATGTTGTTTTTATCTTCCGGTTAAGAGTTTTATGCCTTTAGTAAATCTGTATGCAATATTTTTAGGATTATCAACAATTTAAAAGTTGTTTAAGTGCCGCTAAGCCTATTTTGATGGCGGCCATTGCTTGTTTACATTTGAAACAGCTAAATAGTGAATTTGTTGCCAATCTAGAGAAACGTAGCTTCGCAACAACAACGATAAACGCCTTCATTTATTATTGCTATTTAAATAATGCATAATCCTTTCTGGAATATTTTCGAGGAAATATGTGTTTAAGATTTACTTAGTTTTTAATAATTAGTAATTTAATTTTTAATAATTAGTAATTTTTAGTAGAGATATTTTGAGTTTTTATGTATTTTTGCCATGTCGCGAAGTGAGAACTGAATTAACTGAATGAGAAATATTCAATCGTCTGTGAAAAACTGTTTCTTTTTTGTTTTGTTTGCTTCATTTCTTTTATACATCGTTCTAGCTTTATTATAGTACTTAAATAGAACATGTGGCAACGATTAGATAATTCTTTAATTGATACAAATTTTGTGCATTCTGAGTTATAATATGAACGAAATATAATACTGTTAAGGGAACCTAGCGCCAGAGTGTCGCTATGGTAAGCAAATAGAGGGAATTTTAAAGAATGCTCTTATTCTATTGTGATTTATGCGCTGTCGGCGAAGTAGATATAATTAAATCCAATAAGTTTAAACAAAATGCAAGAAAAATGCGTATAATTTAATATTCCGTACAAGGAAGTCATGTGGTGTACACATCAGATATTTCTTTTCTAATATGTTTATTCACAAAGCTTATGTGAATTGTTAACAAACAAAATTACGAAGTCGGCATTTAAAAATACTGGAAATATTAAAATGTTTAAATGAATTATTCTTTGGTTTGAATCGGAAGATGATAAAGACTTGTAAAACAGTTTAAAATGGAATCCAAAATTTTAAGAATTATTCTGGAAGACGAGTAATATGCTGTTTTATATCTTTAAAATTGCTAATTTCAACATTCCAATAATACAGTTACAATCAATACGATGTTATAGAAGACCTATTATTCTGATCTAGTTTTATGATTTGGATTCACCGAACTATTTTGGTGTTAGCTTCGAAATTTTATGAGAAGAATATTATGAGGATTATGAGAATATTATGAGCATTAAGGCATGAAATGCCTACATTAGTTATTTTATATTGTTACTTTAATTATTATTTGCAGCGTTAGGAATGGCATCAGCATCTTCACGGAAATAAAAAAAATCCTAAAAAAAGAAAGGCGAGGAGAAAAATTATATGGGGCGTGGACGTACCTAGCTGATTAGTCTTTTTAGGTTTACAAGTAATGTTTTCAAAAATGAGAACAATCAAAAACAATCATAGGGATAATTGATGCATCTTCATCTATTCTCATACCAAGTCACAGAAAGCATGCACTACTTTAAAGGTGGATCTCTCTTTCATTATTATTCGCATGTAATTCATATTGCAGCAAGTTTCATGCGTTCGTTTCATTTGATTCCCTATAGAATCGGAGGCTACTAGTTATTTTCCAACTGCTGACGTATTTAGGGAATGAAATCTGATATTTGTTTTAATCTGTAACATCAAACGCAGCCCTAACAAATGCTTTTATAATCAATTTTGCCCATTAACGCTAATCCTTTTATCCAGGCTTGAATAGACTTCTTATTCTAAAAAATTTAACTTGGAGCGTAAAAGTTTTTCTCAGCTTTTATGTACGCATGATTATGAATCCTTAGCTATTGGAAACGAACTTAATGAATCTTGCTATGCTTTTTATATAACGTAACAGAGCTTTGATCTCCAAATAAGTGTATTTTTCAATTCTTGCAATTCTCTCTCTGTTAGAATACAAAGAAAAAAGGAAAAAAAAAAAGAAAGTGTTGAATAAATAATTTCAAATTTCAGATATGTGTCTCATTAGAAATTTCAGAGAAAAGTGTTTTTTCAGAAGAAAAATAATAAAATTGCTCAAAATTAGCAGTTTCTTTTTTGCTGAAATTCCGTGCAACAAAGTTATCCATTTAAAAAGGGGAAAAAAAGAAAACTCAGTGTGTCTGCTAGTAGCAGCTCTTTTACTTCAAAAACAGTACTATTGAGTTTTTGCAGCTGTTCGTGAAATGTTCGTGGGATGATTAAAAATGCAGGTCGCTTTCCCTTTGTACTGTTGCTTCTTTTATTTTCTTCTCTTTTTCCCTTTGCCTTTTTCCTTTTTTTGCTGATTTGTAAAACTGGATTTCTTTCTTATCTTTTGAAGATTTCAACAAAAAAATCGTATTTCGTATTTTCTATTGAGTAAATTTCAGCTTCAAAAAGGTTAAAGTTTTATTGCTCGAATATTTTCTTACAAAGGATTACAATTTACCAATACAAAGAGATATGATATTGACAAGAGTTTCCCTACACTTACTGTTCTTAATGTAAATCTGTGTCTTCCTTATTTTTGACGTATTAATGAGTGAAGGAAAATGGATTTACATTTAATCGAAGTTTAATCTTTAAAAAATATTACAGAAAACTTATAGTAACTTTTGTTTACATTTTCCTACAGCTCAAATTATCAAAGCTTTCTTTGCAAATCTTTAGAATTTCTTCGGCGAGAGCGAGAGAAAACATTAAATGTACTTTACAGTATACCCTAATTATTTTGTATTTATTTTTCAATGATGCATATACTTCATATATTTTGCAGTACATTTAACTGAGAGTTTTAAAAAAGTTATGAAATCAAAGCAGTTCATCAAAGGTATTTGTATCGCCATATATAATGTACTCGGTAATGGGTTAATATTTTTTATAATTTAACTCTATTTTTAAAACTTTCTTATCGAATGAAACTAGTTTAATAATAACATTGAAAAAACAGATATAACGCAGACCAGTATAAACATAAGTTACCTTAACGCTGCAACAAAACAAATAAATTAATTACAGCGTTATCAACGTTTCACATTTAAACGTTTTCGTGAGGAAATGAGCAATAGTCCAGAATCATAGTGTATACGATATTTGTGAATATAATGTTTGAGGTAAAATATGTTATGCTTATGTTATTTTCTTTAAAATATTTGAGAAGTGATGGAATAAAATCAAAAATGCTCATATTCTAAGCAGTATAAAATATGTGAACCCACAAATATTTCTTACTTTGTCAAGCATAAGCTACATAGCTTGCGTTAGAACGAAATAGGTAAGAGCAAAAACGAGAACCTTCAGTTTCCGTTCAATGATCCTACTTTCCCTCAGCGTTGCTACCAACCTCGTGCATAATTCATTACTGATTTCTTTATTTCTGCAACATTGGATACTTTTCATGTGTACTTGTTACTCTGTTTTATTCCAAATACCTGGTTTGTTACAAGACGGCAGCTGACATTTAACTCAGCTTGATGTAATGTATTCGAAATATCATAACTTCTTCATTTGTAGCAAATCTAGTAACGCAGATTCAGAGCTCAGATTCATATGTGTAAGATATAGATAAACAAAAGAATGTAAGGAATAACAAAAGACAAATGTAATGGAACTTGCTGTTGAGCAATTACGCTGAGCAGAAGATTTATACTAACGCTTTTAGAATATGAAATAAGCACTCCACAAGCAATACTCTGAACCTCATGACGTAGTTTTTTCCGTAAAAAAGTAGAAAGCTCTACATCAGATCATTCAAACCATTTATTAAACATGCACTTCATCATTATGAATGTAAATCAAAATATTGGCATCTTCTTTTTTATTTTATATCCCTCATTATTAATGAATGTTTGCTTTCAGCCATTCCTCTTAATATCTTTTGACCATAATAGTATTATATTCAGAGTTTTGCAAGACATTAGGGCTTCTGAAATTATCAACAAGAGTATATTCTGCCATTTAAATGTTTGTTAGCAATTAATGTCTTCTGACCAGGAACTGATATTGCCCACACTAATGATTTTGTTAATGATACTATGGAAACAAGAAGTTTATAGGTAGTTAATAGTTTTTAGATATTTAAATTAATTTTCTACCAAAATATTCATGAATAATAATTTTACTTAAAAAAATCTGAAAGCTTTCAGATTTTATATTTAGCTCAAACGGGCTTTTATTTCATTTACATACACATACATGTTTCAAGAGCATTTGAGCTAATGTTCCTGGCTGAAAATATTTAAAAACAACCTATCTTTAGAATTTCCGATAGACAGCCTTGCTTGCTGGAGATAAAAATGTTTTTTTTTCGTACCGTGTTGCTACTGCTCGCTTTGAAATCGTTGTTAATCAAAAACTCGTTGAAGTTTTACAAAATATGGAATACATAATAAAACAAATTCTAAATTCAAAACTCGGACGTCCAGGTGCCCATGTTCCTGTAGAAGATTACGTTATTCAAAATTTGATGGCTCTAGACTTAGACGTTTTTTCACCATGCGAGAAACTTACATATATCCATGCAAATTCTTCATTATTTAATTCCTTTAAATATAACACAGGGCGATAATATCTGGTTATAACGAGTTTTCCTCCAAACAGCGTTCTTAATAAATTTATAAAAAAATATGAAAGCAGTACCTTTAGTGCGGGTAGTCATCACTACCCAAATTTATGATTTTTTCTGCCAACGTATTGATAGTTTTTCGATTGCCGCGTGTCCAAAAACAGATTAACCTCATTTGGGACGTCCTGTGCGGAATGGAAGATAGCACCAGCAAGATGTAGCTCCAGGTGAGAAAAAGATAGAAGTCCGAAGGCGCGATTGCCGGGGTTACATGGTGGGTATGGGAAAAGATCCCATTTGAGCTCGGATAGAGTCCAGCCGTTTAATGCACAGACATGTGGTCTTGCATTATCTTGACGGAACATTACTTTTTTTGGGCCGAAACTCATTTCGAAATTTTTCCTTGATAGCAGCGTCAACATGGACAGCATCTCGCTGTACACCTTACTATCGATGGTTTTACCTCTTTCCGGAAGCTCTTTGTACATAATGCGACGGCAGTCACACCAAATATCAAGCATGATCTTTTTGTTTGTTAAATTGAGCTTTGTGACGCTGCCGACGGGCTCATCCCCCAGAACAACACAATTTTAGGCCGATGTTGTTGAAGTAAATCCGCTTTTCATCGCAAGTAACGATACGGCCCATTATTGCCGATTTGAGACTAATAGCCCTTCTGGGCTACCACTCCTTTGAGCTAATAAATCCGCGATGAAATTTCTAATAATCAATATTTCTTTAGTAAATAAATTATTATTAACTTATTTGCAGCTATTGCACAAGTAGTAGAATAACTCGATTTCGCACTAAGTGAATTTAAGATCATACATTATATATATAGATATATATATATTATTTTGTATTATTTACTTATATGAATGTGTATATATATATATAATTAATATATTTATATATACATTTATACATACATACAGTTGAAGTTGATATCCTTAAGTAAATAACATTTCCACACCACAGACATTTAATTAATAATAATTGATAATAGAATAGCTACGGATTTGAATTAAAATAACAGTACCGTTGCGCGTTCTCGAGCTTGTTAGATACAAATACAGTTCTGCATGACTTATTAAGTATTTTAATAGCTACACAGCGCCTACTCGTGCTTGCTATTTTAACAGAGTTCGTTTGTTTCCACCTTCGCGTGGAAACAACATCTATCTTCATTGTCTTTCGCCTCGCTCTCGCTGCTGGCACATAGGTGATGCCCTCTGGTGAGTGTGTTGAACTAGCTGATACCACATACATATAATATCATAATTTGCAATTTTTGACTTCAGTTTCATTTAGATTTCAATTACTACATGAATTAGAGTAATTCGAATTTTTTTTCCCTGTTAAATGCTCTTCAACGGTATTTTTCGGTGATTTAGTAGTCTTTAATTTTTTTAATTAATTAATGTCTTTAATTTTTTTAATTTTGCTGTATTTGTTATGCCGAAAGAATTTTCTTACGAGTAATTTATAAATTTTCAAAGTCTAAAAAATATGTTATTAATGTTTACATAAAATTTTATTAATAATTATAAACTTAAGAATTATTAAGAATTAAAAAACTTATTAAAGAACAAATGTTTTTCCAATTTAAATTAATGCAAGTAATATTAAAATTTTGGAACGTTTCTTCCAGTGTTTTCTATAATGTGAATTCTATAATATTGTATGAAAAAGATTTCTATTTAAAAAAAAAAATGACTGACGAATATTTTTCACAGCAATCTGCCGTTCCAATGCAAACATTACACTGTTCAATTTGTGTACGCCCTTGAATATGATTCCATATATATTTTAATATCAATTATCTCGCCTAATGCTTCTCATAAAGGAGTCAAATATGTCGTTTTTAATTTATTATAACGAGTATAAAATGTTTCTTGATACGAATATAGTACCTGGAAGGTTTAAATAGATAGAACCTGCTAGATTTCATATTTTATACAAAATTAATATTTTAAATTTTAAAATATGATAGCATGATTCTTTGCGTCATTTATTTTTTATTTATTTATTTATTTATTTATTTATTTATTTATTTTTGATTTGTACAAATGTTTTTTACATTTTAAATAGATTAAATTGGTATTCAATTTCACACTTGAAATAGTTTGGTAGTATGCAGTTATAACTAATAATTACAAAAATAAAGTCGAAATAAGGACATTTGTGGACATGCCGTTTATTCATTTTAACGAAAACAGTAAATAAAGCATTTTAAATGACACCTGAATAAAAACAAGCTATTTTTGTAAAAACAAGTTATTATTGTAAGAATTTAATGTAGTAATTTTGTAAGAATTTCATATTTTGTAAATTTTATGTCGGTCAACTTACCGAAAAATGTAACATTTATGTTACATCATCTTAAGTAAATTTTCCTGCAAGAGAAGCTTAAAGTAAATATTGAAGAACAAAACTTCTAAATTAAATACTCCGAATATGTGAGAAAAAATTCGGAGAAAAGTCAGTTTCAAATCACCTACTGCACAAGTTGAAGGAAACAATGAATTAAATAATCCTTTTGAGCCTCGGAAGCATTTGAGAGTTATCAAAGGGCACAAGTATTTGCAATGCAAATAGTCTTAAATACTTTTGACAAAGCTTGAAATGAATTGACTCGTCTCGCTGCTATATTTTAAAATGTCGGAATAATCTTGCTTTCTTTAAGATAATAAAACGACAAATATCGGAAATACATTTCTATATAAAGGCATTTTTTTCAAATGTTCTTATTTTAAATATGTTAAAAACATTCTTTTTCAAAAATACGTGTTCCATACCATAGATTAGAAACACATACTCAGTATGGTTTTGATTCTAAAAAAAAAAGATTATACATTATGGTGAGATTTTTTTATAAAAATTTAATAAATAAATCTTTCCATAGAACACTATGCTATTATTGTCGAATATAAACTTAAGTATTACTTTATAAGGTATTTCTCCCGCCTTCCAAGCGTGCCTTCGTGGTGTAGTGGTTCTGCACGGTGGGCCGGTATTCCCGGTGAAGGCAATTGCTCATTTTCATCTTGACTTTTTCCAAAAAATACCTAATGTCTCTACAACTTAATTAAAATTCAACTATAACGAAGATATTAAGAACTCACCTGCTTAATATTGAAATTAGAAAAAAAAAATGTTTTTATTTTTCCCCTCTTCCTAATTTTAAATTTTACATTCCAATAAATAATTAACCTAAAAATGACTACAAACAATAAACAAAAGCTCAAACTAATAATAGCGCATGTTATCTACATTATTTATGACTATGTCTATACGGTACGTAGATAAAACTCAAAAATCACATAATAAAATTTTATAACGCTTTTTAAAACATAATTTTCAAATCACCAACAAAGTTTTATTTGCTCTTCAGCTTTTTTTCGCGAATTTAAATATTAGATCGCAGGTAATTGCATAATTTTAATGGAATCCACATTTTCAGCTTCTCATTTTCAGCAACATATTCACATGTTATGTGTTATTAGGAAAGTAATTTCGTATTTTCTGTGGAGATGGGAGGAAGGAATCTGGATTAAGAAAATCCTTCATAAATAAAAGACATGAAAGTTTAGCTGTCAAAATATATTGGATGGCCCAAGGTAAATCGGCGCAAAGCAAGTGAAGTCGCTCGTATCTTATTCATAACATCGCCTTACAATTCAAATGTTCTTCACTTGCTTTTTTTTTTTTTTTTTTTTTTTTTAAATCCTAGGTAGCCAGGGGATAAACCAAACCCTGTATAGTGTCAATACGGTTCAGAATGAATTTACCTATGTAGTGACAATACGGTTTAGAATGAAGTTAGCTAGTTTAAAAAAAAAAAAACAGCTGTTTCCTCTTGTGGTAGCCCACCGAGTGGTAAAGTCGCTGAACACTGGTAGTTTCGTACTGAAACTGGTAGTTCTCGGGAGATTCGACTCCCGAGAACGGGCTGGCTGCACGGGCGTTTTCATAGTTTTCCGTTATGTGCAAAGTATATACGAGTAAGTTTTCTTTAGAAAGGCCTCCACGAAGGCATTCCTCCCCTTAGGCAGATAGCCCTCAAAGCTTTGTCGTAATCACATAAACCAATCCTCTTGTGGTACAGAAACGAAATAACTTTCGTTTAACTATGTAGACTTACTATATACTAACTATGTACTCTACTGCAAAGTAAGAAATTCATTTACAGTATTTGTTGCAATACTTGCTAAATGTTACATATGGTTTCATGTGAACTGTAATATAACATTATTTACGAACATTCTTCTCTTGTCTTTATTAAATAAACAATAGTTAGATAAAAACAAAAACATTGTGTTTTTACTCATATTTCTTTTAAAGGAAATTTTAAAAATATTATTGGCACTTAATGTTAATTTCGTTTTATTATTCATTTAATATCATCAACATAACTATCAAATTACATCAAAATGAAGTTCTCATGAATGGAAAAGTAAAATACTCCATGCATTTAAAATTATTATTGTTCTCTGGGTTTGATAAAGAGAGATAATATAGTTGTTAAGTCCATGCTTATCTTTTTATCGTTTTGATAAGGTTATAAATCGTTAAAGTCACTACATATGCTGTGAAATTAATCAATACTCAATAAATAATGCTATTTAAATCAAAATATGTGGTTAACAGTCTAACAGTAAGAACATGCATAAAAGGTGAAACAAAAACTCAATAAAATATTATAATAAAGAATAATATGATAAATAGGAATATTTTTCAAAGAACAAAAAAAGTTTCAATATTAAAGCATTTCTGAATTAAATCTATATCATTATAAATTTTTGAAATATTTCAAAAGAAAATGCCAATAAAAGTATATTAATTTAAGGCCATCAAAATTTTACTGAAGAGAATAGAATAAATATTATTTTTTAAAAATTTTAATTAATCATCAAGATTTAATGTTCTCCAATGTGATTCTAAAACGAATTGTACTGTAAAAATAAGCAGTGTGTATTTAAAATTCTTAAAAATAGAAACACAAAAAGCATTCGGTAAATGAAAAACAATAGGCTAAAATAAATTTTGATCAAAAAAATAATTGTAAAACATCCAAAAATGTTTTAAATCAAAGAAACTTTTGCAGATCAAAAGTAAATATATTTTAAGTCAAAATTTTGCAATAACGAAACTAATTTATTTGAGAAGAAAATTTAAAATAAATAAAATTATTTAAAGATAATTTACGTGCAAAAAAGTTTCCAAATCGAGAAAAAAATTAAATAACCGGGTAAAAGAAGAGAAGATATATTTAAAATAATATTTTAGGGGATTTTTATTATGTTATAATTACATTGTAGAATTATCAAAGTAAAAGGTTATAATAGAAGATTATCATTAATTTATTACGAAGAAAATGTGGCTTAGAAGAACGCATACTAAACAACTTGAGAATGCAGCTGTGAATTCAAAACCTTTTACTTTTGTCATGAATTACCATACAAAGAACTGATGATGTCAAAAGTGGTTTCTTGAAAAAATAAGGAACAAACTACTAGCAGAATTAGAAAGCTTATGTTTTTTTTTTTTCTTTTCGTCATCTTAAGCAGCATTTTCTGCAAATGACTTTTATACTGAAGAATGAAAGAGAAGAAAGCTACGAAAACGGATTTCGTGACTGCAACAAAAGCTTACTTCTTGTCACTCAGTGACATGAAAAATGAATTTCACTTTACAGAATCTATGCTGAAAAGCAAACTTGTACTTATACATACATTGCTTGCAGTGTATGTTCAGGTTAAAACATGCCATTTAGAAGTAAAGAGAGTTTGGAGTTTATAATTTCGCTGTCATGTTTCTGATACAATAAATCAGTTTAATGAATGAATACTAACCTTTTAGAGTTATATTTAATTCTGTAGCAGTCTTGTATAGCCTTATTTTCTAATTCAAAAGTTTTCCCTTATTTTTCGTTCTTATTACTTTTGTGTTCGTATCCCTTTTCAAATAAAAGTATGTCGCTGCCAAATATTATCACCATGTATTATTTTTAAAGAATTATCACAGCAAATATAAAAAAGTATTGCAACACTGCATCGGGAATTTTAAACATTTTGTGATTTTGCTGTTGAATTCTACGGGGTGAAAGGCTAAGCAATATTTAATAAATAAAGTCAGAAAGGCTAGCAAGTTGTGTAGGTCATCTTGTTAAAAACACTGTACACTGCTATGGAACACTGGGAATTGTAAAAAATGTATGGCGACACATAATACTGTATCGAGAATTCTAAAAATATGCTCCTTCTCAAAAGTGACTTTACTGTTGAATTTTATTTGACTTAAGTACGAAGAAAAGATGGTTAATAATAAACGTGTTAAAGAAATAAATAAAAGATGTCCCAATTGAAGTGAGTCCAAGAACAGATTGATAAACCGCGAGCTCAACGAGGGCGTAGAAAACTTTTAACTTTAACTTAGGATGAGGCATTAAAATCTAAAGTCTATCAAAATGTCTTTCTTTTTTTTTCAAATTTCTGCCGTAATATAAAAATTAAATTACATCACTGCTCACCAGGGCCGGAGCCAGAACTGGTGCAACTGGTGCGACAATACCAGTCGGTAGAATTTAGGAGGGGCAAAAGTTTTAGAATTTAAAGAAACAGCAAGCAGCAGAATTTAGGGTGATAAAATATAATAATTTAGGATAAGCTCTGAACAGCAGAGTTTAGGTGTGACAAAACTTTTGGAATTTATGGAGGAATCAGGCCAGTAACATTTCGAGATGACACAATTTTTAAAACAGAGGGATGCATTGTACAATAGAACTTAAAAAGACAATTGTTTTTCTAATTTAGAAAAACCTCAAGTAGGACAATTTAAGAATCATAAATTTTTGAAATTTAGATAAAGCAATGGGTAGCAAAAAATTTACAGAAATATCAAAAGGTGGCAATGTTTTTAAAATCTAGGGGAAGCACTGGACAACAGAAATTAGAAGCGACAATATTTTGTTTAATTTAGAGAAGCGCCAAGAAGCAAAATTTAGGAATGGCAAAGTTTTTAAAATTAGAGGAAGTACTGATCAACAGAATTTAGATGCGGCAAAATTTTTAGGGTTTAGGAAGGTACCAGATAGCGGAAATATATTCTCGCAGAGATTTCATGGGGCGGAAAAATGCTTAGCGCCCGCTCTGTAGCATATTAAAAGTATCTTCTGTTTTTATTATTTTATAATAACGAACAATCTATTGTAGAATAATCACTAAATCAAAAATAAAACTTTTCTAAACCAAATTAAAAAAACTAGAATGTTATAGTGAGAATGCGGAAAACGATCATCACTGCGTAAGTTCTAGAGCCTCTCTTCCATACAAGATAGAACCAATAGATTCAAAACCGGTTTCAAGCCTACGTCAATATTGATTCTATGCCAGCGCTAATTCTGTATCGATAGACTTTCCTATTAGCATAAAGATGCTTTAATTATCGATAACGGATGATAAACAATTCCCAATGGCGAGATAAAATACAAGCCCCGTCTTAGGGACTTTTCAGTTTACCTGTTTCCGCCTAACGTACTTAAAAGTCATTAAAAAGTTGCTTGCAAAAGCTTTGCAAAGTCATTGAAACGATAATACTTGAAGTATGGAGTACTAGGTAATGTGCTTCCTAGAGACTAAATATGAACTGGAATACTGTACTTACCAAAGTTACTCCACCGAAAGGTTTGCTCTTGTATGACCTCACTGACTCTTAGTCCTTTCAAAAGCAAAGCATTCACATTCATTGTGTCTTCTTTTCCCATTTCTGTAAGTTGCGTCAGGGTTAGGAAGAGCCTTCTCTACTGACCTTGCTACATACTACTAAAGCAGTCCGTTTTGAATTGCTTAGAGTTTCGCATATTTGTTAAAAATGTTTAAGTTATATATAACGTTTAAATTATATATAATGTTTAAGTTCTTATATGTTTAAGTTATATTTATGTTAAGTTATATAACTTGAAAGATTCAGTTTTTATTATCCACTACTCGTCGCTGAAGTGTGATTAGTAATATATGACCAATTTATATAGTCTAAGTTCTGCTCGGGTGTTTGTAGAGATATGCGATCCCCTAAATTTTATAATAGATTTGTCAACATAGTGACTATTTCCGTCTTATTAACCCTCGCAAACTACCTGCGAAGGTCTGTTGAATTTTATGCTAGCCTAATGCAAAAACTGACTGATACACAAACTGGCATACAGTCTACAATTTCGCCGAGTTGGCTGCCCATTCATATTCTCTAATCATTTATGGCTAATACGTTGAGGCCTAAGGGGTAACGCAGGTAAAAATAAGAATAGCTGAGATTCGAGTTACAGAGAAGAAACGAAGATATCTTATATTAATATTACTATGCACTCTTACTGGAATGTAAGTTTCTTTTAAAGAAATATATTGTGATTGTTACCTATAGTTTATCCATGACACTGTTTTATTTATTATATTCTTATTTAATTATATTCTTCGTCTTTCGGAAATTAAATTATTTGCATTATTTTTCCCTCTCGATTTTCGAACGAAAATATAAAATTAGTAAAATAAATAAATAAATAAAAGAAGGAGAAATACGCAAGGAAATACGAATATAATGTCTTAAAACCTTTTACTGTGGATCATAACAAACGTTTTATTATTTTTGTTTTATACACAGCTCTCTCCCAATGTACTGAGCACAGAAACAGTGCAGTTTTATTAAATTTAAGAGTGTCGAAATTTAATCTGCTGAAAAATAGTCACTATTTAAACAACATACAATGTCAAGAAAACCAAAAAGTGGAATAAATCTTCTAAAATTTATTCAGTTGTACAGAAAATTAGAGTATTGGAATCTATGGAGTAATCTGTCCTTGGATGATGTACTATCTGAGAAAACATAGTATATCATCCAAGCATATGCAACTTTCTCCCACATAATAAAAGAGAAAAAAATTAAGAAAACATTATTCTTGGCATAATAAAATATGACACTTACTTAACTTTAAATTCATAATCGTACAGAAAAAGCGAAATATTTCCCAGGTATCCGTTCGCATTTCGTGAAGATTTTTATTTCTCTTCCACACGTTGCAAAAAAAGAATTTCCTCTGATAAACTAAAAGCCATATTTTGTAAGTTTAAAAGAATAAAAAACAAAACTAACTGCTGCTTCTAGCAAATTAAGAAAACACCTCTGCGATTTTTGCATACATTAACGCAAAACTATGCTACGTTCAACCATAAATTTGAAAAATGAAGGAACAAAACTCCTAACGTTATTTCGCAAGCACTTAATTGAATTAAAACATGGAAAGGTTAAGTTTAACGCCAATTTTTCACTCCAGCATCGGCTGCTGGCTAATTAGAAAACTGCAGATAGGTAAACCTTTTTAATTCTTTATAATAGCAAACACAAATAGCTCATCAGCCAGCATCCATGTTTACGATTCCAATTAGAATTTAGGCTTCATGTGCTTTATCTTTCGCTTCATGTATTCGTAAGTGGAATTAATATTTATCCTAAAGGGCACTAACACTTTATTAAATATGCAAGCAAAAGAAATTATCGCAATGTTTTTTTTGCAATCGTAATAGACTCGTAAATGGCAACACTAACCAGATGGAATGCAGTAAAGTTCAACAGACCTAATGAGTTCCACGATTACATTTTGCATTAGTTGTTTCATTCCATAAAACATTACATAAAATTTAGCATAACAGAATTCGTTTAATTGCATACATTAAAATAGGTAAAATTGGCGTTGGCTTTGTCTCATAAAGTAAGTTTCTTTTTACTGCGAAAGAGAATCAAACGAATGGAAACAGGAAATGTTTTATGTAAAATCTTGTGATTCGCATTCTTTTGTCGGTATTTTTTTCTTAGTTACAGATAACAGTTGTTAAAACTCTCTGATCAACAAAGCTATATTTATGGCCTAGAATATATTTTGTAACGTTATATGTGTACGAGCAATCTTGAAATATGTCTAAGAAATAAAGGTAATGTATTAAAAGTACGTAAATAAAGGCATAAATTACCAGAAGCATTTTGACATTAAAGTCAAGAAAAGATCTCTTTCTTATGGCAGTTTTAAGACATTTGGGGTTTCTTAACAAAACTCTGCCGGCTGGAAGGTTAAATAGCAACGAAATGACTAATTTTCCCCTCCTTCCATACGTATTACTACTGATCACCGTTTCCAACCTGTTTGATTTAAAAAAAGTCATTGAAAACGCATATTGAGTCGATATTTTCATTTAATAATTAAATTTATTTTCATCTGTAATCAGTCATTCGTTCTCACAATTTCATCAGCATTTCAGTTTTTAGTCCAAGAGGGCTAATTGTTTTGAAACATAATTTTGCATTAACTGACTTACTGTCACCTACTATAAATGCATTATTTAATTTTTCTTTCCTCGCCCAGACAGAAAGTGGTTAGTAACTGTTGCCACAGCGAAGGGCAGGGGTTCGAATCCTGGAGAAAGCATGGATGTATATTGTCTGTCCCTTCCTGGGAGGTAACAGTAGCCGCCTCTTAGGTGACTCCATAATAAAATGACCACCGCTTCTGGCCTTAGTAGTGGCGAAAGCTAAAATGCTTAGTGCCCGCTATTAAAAAAAATCATTTGATTTGGTTGCCATTCGGCAAAACGTAAAATATTTATTTTTTCAACAGAATCTGTTCTTTGCGGATTAACAAACTAAAAGGCAATAGATACGTTTCTTAAGAATATTGTTACGGATCCTCTGTGCATGTAATTAATGTTAGTGAAACTAAATATAAAATCACAGTATTTTTTGTATAATGTAACATAAAAATGTAAAGGACTAAAACTTTGTCGGAAAACAATTATACAGGGGCACTGTATACTTAACACTGTATAAAGGGCTCCCTTGTTAAATTGGTGAGATATCTAAAAGCAGATGAGGGGTTTGCCGACTAATTTTGTTGCCACGTTTGGCGAGAAATCACCTAAAGTCACCAAACCTGGCGACCATTTGGTGACATTTTGGCCCGTTTCCTATACAACTGTAATGGGTGTGTATTGTAATTGAATAACTCTAGTTGATCCCTTTATGTAAATGTAACCGTGTATGCCTTCCATTAATTTCGAGAAATGGAAGGTATAGAGATTTTTCTGCAGCCGGGGAAGAGCTATATAAGCAGGAAATGATCATTAGTCTCACTTGTTAGTTCAGCGTGAGTTCGCAACATTGAAATAGCTCCATGTTAGCTTCGCTGTTTGGAAGCGTTTTTGAATTGCTTTGTGTTTAACGTTCTTAGTAGTTTGAAGTGTAACTACTAATTATTCTCTATGAGACTGTGAAGAGTTGTACGAGTATTTTTATGTAAAATTCCAAAACTGCGACGCTTTTCTTTTGGTAAAATAAAGTTTATTAGGCTATCATCGGTTCCGTGTGCATTTAATCTATTACGAACTCATACGCACCCAACAATATTATTTTTTTTTACTTTTGATTCGAATGAATTTAAATAAGAAGACACTTAATTCATGACATATGTATCGATAATTAAAAGCATTCAATACTTTTACAGAATGGCGTTCTACTATATTTTTCACTTTTCAAATAGACAGGAGGTATAGAACGTTCCCATGTTAGTATAAATATAAACTAATCAATTTATTCCTTTAGTATCTTCTACAAAGTTTTGCTATCCATTCAGGCCATCTGTTTTAATATCTCTTATGACAAGCCATAAACTTCACGAAAGCCCTTTTAATCGATTATTAAGTTTTTTTTAATAAAATTTAAAAAAAAGCTTTTTCAGGGTTTTTTTAAAAATGTTTTATTTATTTATTTAGAGATCTGATTTTACATCTACGTTCAAATAAAATATTTATCACGATTTAGCCTTTTTTGTACGTTTATTAACTCCCATACCTATTTGTTTTTCAAGTGTCATGACAGCCATCTAACTTGAAAGTCCTTCCTCCTATGCATTTCTTCTCATTAAGTTACTGTTTCTACATATTTTATGCATTAATAATTTCATTGCTGCTGTGTGCAATAACAATGAATATAGCTCTTAACTTTTTCCTGTTTGTAGGCTTTCTAAAGAGGGTGTTTATACATGTTTAGAACGATTTCTGGGCTGATTAATCAATATTTAAAATGAAAATAGCACTTTTTTTAAATAGTCGATCTAACAGTCTCTTTTAAAGACTATCGGTCAGCAACTTTATTTCCATGATAGAGGAGCTTTTCGCAAAATTTCCAGGGGAACGTATTGCATACCTACTCCACTACGTTTCAAAGTCCATCAGACGTGAAAGGTTTGAGCTTAAAAAGAGCCCTTTTCAAGAGACCAAAGACACAATAGTCCGTAAATGAAACGTAAGAGGATTTTGTAAGAATACGATGTAAGTAGTATATATGTAATACCTGTATCAGTCTTCATTTTTTCAAGGAATGCAGTATTAGGTTTTCAAGTATCACTTTCCTCTTTATAGAATCTCACTCTTTGAAAGATATTGGTTCACATATGTAGAGTTATTAGGTTATTTCGAAGCAGGAAAGAGGAAAAATGAGCAATACTCTCGCCAGGAATCGAACCACGAACCTCTCGAATACGCGCTGAGCGTGCAGACCACTATACTACGAAGGCACGCTAAGAAGGCGAAAAACATATCTTATACAGAAAGCAATTTTTTCTGCAAATATCGAACGTAAAAGCTTGATAAGTCTTCGTGTTGATTTTTAACATTTGCTTCCACTGTTCTTATTTTAATTTTCCATTGCAACAGAATCCTAAGACAATGATAAACCCGTTACTGAAACTTTCTTCTTAAGTAAACCCATATGTCATCAAGGGAAACAATGTATTGCGATTTATTTCATTCTAAGTAGTTTTACAGGATTCTAAAACTTGATCTGCGTTGAGCGGCATGCCTCGGCAAAAGCTGGTGGCCATTACGTCTTTTAGCATTTTTAAGTCTTGGTTTATTGTTTTGGTTATTTTTGCTATTTAAAGACTTTGCGATAGATTTCTGTATTGGCGGCTTTATTAGAAATAGTAAGTACAATTTTCTAGTATTCGTTTGAGATCTTCTTTCCATGTAGAAATGATGATTGACGGTTTTTCTGTTCACGATTAATAATATTGCTCATTTTGAGCTTAGAATTTTTAAAATTATGCATTTCACGATATTTTTTAACTGTGTAGTAAGAATATGTCTCTTTAGAAACGGCAAAATCTTATCCTTCGATCCACAGCTTGTTTTCATTCGGCGCAATGAATGAAGAATAATTTAAAACCTGCAAACGATATTTCTGATTTCAATAACAGCTCTTATTTATTCCAAAAGATTTTCTTTTTTAAAATGTTTCGTCGAAATCGTTCTAAAATGTGTAAATAACCTCTGTATTTTTTGTTTTGTTTCTGATTTCTTTAGACCGGAAAATACACATATATGTGCACAAATAGTATATATATTTCAAAACACTTACATTAATGATTCTTCGAATGTCCCAGTTTACAGATAAAAATCTGGCTTGTATTAATTTGAAGTACATCCTTTCAAGTTTTTCTCATTATGAAATAAAATTCAGCTATAGTTTGAATTCTCTCCTCATGGGTTTTTAAATATGGATACAGACAAATTCGGTTCCTTTTCGTTTTTAGTATCCATTTCAAACTGCAGATATATTTACTGTTAAGCAAAAGTTCTCGTTGCAAAGGTAATACATATATTTGGAAAACATGCTTTCTAAAAACAAAATTATTTTATATTAGATTTCAAGATTCTCCATAAAATTCAGAATAAATTACTTTTCAATGAGGTAGCTATGTTCCCTTATGCTTTTATTAACAGGCATGATATCCCAGCGAATTAAGGTAATGCATCTACTGTGCAAGAACGTATTATTTTAAAAATATAATTCGATATGGTTCTCCATTTCGTTAATAAATTCACTCTCTTTCCACCTAAGAAATTTCCTTCAGAGTCTGAATAAATATAACTTCTTCGATGGTGTCGAGATCTAAAGATCATATGCAAATCACATCTTCAAGACTTCAAAGTATAAATCTGAATAATTTTGTTTTGAATGCAAAGAATGTAATAGCATCATATGACTCTCCGCAAATGTCTTGCAGTATTTTCTAAAAACAAATGAGTATATTTCAACAAACAGAGAGAAAACTGAGAACAAATATCTACTCTAGAGATAATATTTCACAAGTTATAAAAATTTAACTTTAGCTAACTACATTATGGATTGATGATTTATTTTTTGCCCAAAAGAGACGTTAGCCCCGAATGGGATATTAGTCTCGAAACGGCATTTTGCGTTGAATCACTATAAATTATAAACGGCATTTTGCGTATCACATTTTAGGTAGTTGCCATCAAATATTATCGCTCTGCATTATGTTTAGAGAAATTGAATAAAAAAGAGTCTGTATTAATGTAAGCATGTTTCTCGCATTTTAAAAAATAACAATACCTAGAGCCATGAAATTTTGAATAACGTAGTCCTCCACCCAAATACAATGCAACACTGGAAGCCCTAATTTTAAATTTCAAAGTTTTTTTATTATTTATTTCATACTTCGTAAAAGTTAATGAATTTGTTTACTAACAAACTCAACGATTCCAAAGCGATCAGTGGCTACACTGCACGGAAAACAACTTTTCTATTTCCAGAGACTGTCTGTTGGAAATGCTAAAGATATGCTGTTTTTGCATATTTTATGATTTTGCTGTTGCATTGAATTTTATGTGCTGCAAGTGCCAAGAGCGTGTGAAGCCACACAAACCGTTAATAATAAAAAACAAAAAAATGTTTGGTAAAGCCATCTTAGAAGAAACTTGAACATTGATATGATAAACTGAGAAAAGCAGAAAAATGTATGCTAACACGTAACGCTCCATCGGAAATTCTAAACGTATGCTGCTATACTGCTTCGAAACGTTTTGCAATTTTTCTGTTGAATTGTATATGAAGTAAGTGCCAAGAAAATTATGCCTAATATAAAGCTAAAAAGACAAAAAAATATTGAGTTTGTAGGAGTGAATGTAACAGCAGAATGGTGGACTGTGAACTCAGCGAGAGCGAAGAAAACTTTAACAAGCACTTTTGGGCAACCGTTAAAAACTGAAACTTTTCAGATATTTATTTTCCTGAATTGTTCTTTAGTTTTAATTATTCTGTATCATTTTGATGCAATGCTTAAATATGTAAACTTAAAAGTTTAAAATTTACATATCGTAGCCTTTTTAAAGCTACTGCTAGTTGTTTAATTAATATCTTCAATTAATTTTAAAATTATAGTTCAGATGCTAATTTGAAATAATTATTTATAAACATTCTAAAATATTTCTTTTATTTCTAAAGTATTCATTTCTATTTAAAAATATCCGTTGAAGTTATACAGAGTTAGCTTTAAAGAATAATTAGAGAAAATAAAAATATTTCTCATAATTCTTTTTCCTTCGTATCTTTGAATGTGTGCTTCAAGAACATAGCTTGTAGAACACTTTTATGTTATTTATTGAGAAGCGTTATATTTTCTAGCAACTTTTCAAAAAAATAAAATGTAATTGCTTGAAACGAATTTTAAAACGTATTTAATTAATTTTTTAATTACTTTTACCAAAGCACTCTAGCGGTACTTATCTCAGGCGACGGATGCCATCATAAATAGTTTCACATCTAAAGGTATTTAATATTTTACATCCTATATGAGAAACATCACAAATATTTCAGACACTCAGGTACACTCGATTGATTAGGAAACACAGCTCCATCGTGTCTTCAACCGCCCTGCTATACACGGACCTAATTTTAAACAAACATTTCGCAGAATGATAACGTTCTTTCCAAATAATGTTTACTTTTAAATATACATTGTGAATTTCCATTAAAATTTAGAATTTTGAAACTGTGCTCAATTATTTAAATTTAAAAATAAACATTCACTGCTGTTTAAAACTTATTTAAAAACAAATTTGAAGTATGTTAAAACTATTTGCTTCAAATGCAATTTAATCAACCGAAATTGTTATTTCTTTATGAAAGGTAGCTGGAGTGCAGTCTTACTGTATTCAGTCCAGCCTGTAACATTTGGACTGATACAGGCAGCAATTTGTTATAGTTTTTATGGTTACTTCAATTATTAAATTCTAATTGGTAAATTTGTGTCATTATCACTTCAGAAACAGGACGATTTATTTACTTCTTTCATTACATTGCATTTGAAGTAAATATTTTTACAAAAAACCACCGGAGAATGATATAGCAAAGGATGCAAATACCCTTCTTGATTTTGCATTTCTCATTTTCGATATATGCTGTTTATACAACTTTTCATGCAGTTATTTTCTGTGTTTCGAAACTTTATTTCTGATGGTTTGTTCCAGGTTGTATATGGGATTTAAATGTTCTATTTTTATTTTACAATATTAACATCAGTTGCTGCAGCTATCAGCTCACAAGTAAATTAGGGTTTGGGCTGTATATTTATTTATTCATTATATATATATACAGGGTGACCCCTAATTCATGGTACAAACTTTGAGGACTGGTACAGACACTGTAGCAATCACATTTTGTATAGGATTGTATGGTCAAAAGTGAGTGAAGGGTCGAAGCACAAACACAGGAAAGAACAAATGATAGGGAAAGTGTTTTTTCCCATACCCACATTTACGATTGGAAATGAATTTACAAAATGTGATTAATTTAGAAAAATTAATTTACAAAATTAATTTAAAATTAAAAAATTATTAAAATTAATTTAAATTAAGTAAATATTAAGTAAAAGAAATTTACAAAATGTTATTGTTGCAGTGTCTGTACTAGCGGTCAACGTTTGTACCATGAATTAGCAATCATCTTATATACGTATATATATATATATATATATATATATATATATATATATATAAAAGAGAGTCGCACCAGAGTTGAAAATCCTCTGGTGCAGCTTTAAAAGCTCAATCATTTCAGATTATTTTAACCCGTTTGTTTTATTGCTTCCTCAAGCGGATTTTTCTATGAAAGGTATTAAATCTATCACTTAAATTTTAAATAAAATTATTTTGCTCACGAAAAGAATTGCAGGAACTGAAACTGTCCAATTATATAAACTTGCCTTATGAGTTTATTTTAAGCTATTTATCATTATATAAATATGAGGTGAAATTTTATTTGTCAAGGAATTGGGTGTATTTTTAGATGACTTACTGGAATATTTCAGTTGTTTATATTATTTTCAATCAAAATATTCAATTAAGTCTTTGTATCTCATAACAACATTCAGAAAGAAGCTTATGAATTTTCAAACTTTCAAGATTCATTAACGATAATTCTTTTAGCTTGGTAGAAGGTTTAACTGAAATGGAGAGAATGGCTGAAATTTCCCTTTAATTTACTGAATAAGATTTTAAAGTTTAATACCAAATAATTAGGAATGAAACGGAAATGCAAATTAACGATATGCCATGAATTTGCGGATCAGAGAAATGACTTTTGATGCGCTTATTGCCTCCAGCTTTCGTTCTCTCCTCTCCAAACTGATTATTTGGGAAATTGGATTTTCTCTCAAGTCCGGCAGCGTCCATGAACTGATGTCTGGCAGACGTGACGGTGATGACGAAAATTCGACAAGCGACTCATGCCAGCTAGATGTCTAATTACCGTAATTCGAATACCAGTATGGTGAATAATCCATGATTCATTACATTTTGGAAATTTCGCAAATGTTTGGGAGAACATTTCTAAAATGAATACTGGAGTTCAGTGCAAAACAGCCTGCAGCTTTATGGATAACCATTTTGAACTTGTTTCATTAACAAATTAAGTGAAATATTCTCGACAAATGTAAACTGATTAGAACACATCACTGATGATAAGAAAAAATAGTATTGAGGGATTCTGGGAAGATATACTGTAAAACAGTTTATCGAATTTAGAGTGTATTTATTAAATACCAATTATTATGATTTAAATCTTTGCTATAACTTCTTCTTTATTTAATCTTTGCTAGAACGCAAACTTGCTATTTTGTTTATTTAATCCTTTATAAGGCCGTGCGAAATGTACTTACCACGAACTTTTTCAATTTTCAAATGTCCATGGTACGCTAGTTTACAGCGTCTGATTAGTATTGGGATGCAATAATTCAAATTCTAACTTCACAACTTACTTTCTCTCTCTCTCTCTCACACACACACAGAAAAAATTGAAAGGTTTCAGACTTTAACGATCGCCAAAAGGGTTTGCTACGGTTTGTTTTATGCTCTCGCTGAGTTCGCAATCTACCAGTCTGCTCGTACACTCACTACAACTAACCCATTTTTAATGTCCTTTTAGCTTCTTCATTAAACATATTTTTCTTCTCACTAGCGCTATATATAGTTCAACGGCAAAATTACAAAGCAACATAGCAGTATTCATTTAGAATTCCTGATGCAGTGTTAAGCGTTGGCATACATTTCTCCGTTTTTTTCAGTCTTTACTCAGTTTATCGTATAAGTGTTCAGTTTTCTTACTAAGATCACTTTACAAACTTTTCTTGTCTTTTTAATATTAACGTTTTCCGAGTTTAATTTATGTATTATATATTACGTTTGGGTGAGCTTACATCACATAAAATTCGATTCCACATCAAAATCCCAAAATATTTAAAAACAGCATATCCTTAGAATTTCCGATAGACAGTCTCGCGAGCTGAAGATAAAAAATTGTTTTTCCGATCAGTGTTGCTACTGCTCGCTTTCAAATCGTTACGTTAGTTAATAAAAACATCATATACAAATTTACAAAATATGAAAAAGATTATAAAACAAATTCCAAATTCAATATTCGGACTTCCATGATCAGGTGGAGGGCTACGTTATTCAAAACTTGATGGCTGTAGGTACACTTGTTTTTTAACAGTGCGAGAAACATTCATACATTCATGCAGATTCTTCATTGTTTAATTTCTTTAAATATAATACTTTAAATATAATAAATTTAAATATGCTCTTTAAATATGAACAAAAAGAAAAAAAAAATCTGAGATGTTTCAGATTTTAAATTGCGTCCAAAGGGGCGTTTTCTTAACGTTTTGTGTGTTACTTTTATTTATTAAGTATCATGTTCTGTTCACTTAAACCATAAAATTCAGTCCAACAGCAATGTCGCAGAATAATTTTAAAATGAGCCTATCTTTAGAATTTCCGATACACAGTTCCGCGCGCTGGAGATAAAACTTTTTTTTTTTTTTTTTTTTTTTTTTCCGTAGTGTGTTGTCATTGCTCGCTTTTAAATCGTTGAGTTTGTTAATCCAAAATTCGTTAAAGGTTTACAAAATATGAAATCGATCATAAAACAAATTCCAAATTTCAAATTTGGGCTTTCAGTTTCCCATATTCGCTTCAGGATTACGTCAGTCAAAATTGGTTTGCTCTAGGTACTGTTGTTTCATCACAAGCGAGAAACATACATACATTTATGCAGATTCTTCATTATTTAATTATAAAATTTAATTGTCTTACCTTATGTATTATTTTAAATTTTTGTATCAGTAACTCTGTTAATTGTTTACTCTGACACTTAATGTATTGTACAGCTGATTGCACCAAGCATATGCATGTAATTAATACCTTTACGTGTACTGTAATTATGTACAGAACCAATTAATCGTTCCCGTTGTGGAAGCCTATTAACAATTTTTAGTTGTATTTTTTCATGTTTAGCTCTCTACATGTGAAAGCAAAATTGTTCTCTTCGCCGTCATTGTTCACTTCTTCTCCCCCAGAACCATTCACTCTTCCAGAAACCCCTGAACTTTTGAAAAGAACTGAAACACATTAGTTTACTTACCCTTTCGCAAAGCCCTCGGGAGCCCGGATGCCGAGAAATTTTGTAGCAATATTATTATGAATTAATTCCGTTAGCGGACGCACATAAACGGTATGCTAACTGTTTCAATGCATTGATTGCATCGCCGTCAGTTGAAACGAAGAAAGACGTTGTTTAGTAAGCAGTTCAATGCAACACAGAATGGGGCTAACTATAAAACTATACGAGTTCATTGTTGAGTGTTATGCAAATCAAAATTCATGAAAAGCTTGCATTGAGCCATTTGTTCAAGTTTTAAGAATAGTAGTCTCCTAGTAAAACCTACAGAAAAATATGCAGTAAAAACCTTAGTGACAAAATGGCAAAATCTATGGTGGAAGGCAGTTCTCCTGTTCACTAACACCGACAAATACAGCGTCAGAATTATACACAGTTTTATTTCAGCCATCTTGTGTTTAGGAACATTTTATACACATTATGCAAATCTCACTGAAGTACCCAGTATTATCAGGCTTTTAGAGGGAATGGGCTTTATTAAGGGGGATGGAGATACCTTTATCTAAATCTCAAGTGAATAGCCATTTTACTCTTATTTTAGTTCAAGTTGAATTCTGCAGAAATGAACTATTCTATAATAAACTTATAGAATAGCGTAAAACTACCATGACGTCGTGGAACGGTTTAGTATCGGCTACATCTGTTTCAGAAAATGAGCATTTGAAAACTACCATCCATTTTCGGCCGATTTCTTTACCGTTTCCGAAATATTCGGGAAAAGCTGAGAGAAAGTGCACTTAAATTCTGCTCTAAAAGTCCTACATTGTTCTCGAAAGTTCTACACTGTTTTAAGTAAACGAACAGGACGCTGTATAAAGAGATCAACAAGAACTGACAGCAGGAACACAACAACGGTGACGTGAACTCAAGATGGGTGACGTGATTTCAAGATCGTAAGTAATAGCAATGGTTTTTTTCATAAAAAATGATTACAAAAATCTTTGCTTAGCATGTAAAACTTACACTGATAGTGGGAACGCAATAATGACGACGTGAACCTAAAATGGGTATTGTGAGCGTAACGTATTAATGTAAGCGCCCTGAGTGTGGATCCTATGAGACGGTTCTCCAAATGACCTTCCTCTTCTTTTGAGAGAGAAATGTGCAGAATTTTATTAAGATTGGAATAAAACTGTAGATTTTTATGAACTGCACACACGCAGACGGGCACTCTTGTATTCCTAATGGTTTTTTTAATTTTTAATTTCCAATGAACGAAAAGTTTTAAAACAGTTTGAGTGCCTTTTAAAATTGTAGTTAGTATTTTTGTGGTTAGTTAAATAGTAAATATTAATTTTAGCTTCCATTTTGAGTAAAAGGTCTAAACTATTTCAAAGGAATTCATTATTACATTTCCTTAACGCTGTGTATATTTTCGAAACGTTGCACAGAAGTTAACTGAAGCATTTTAATATTCAGCAGCCATACCTAGTATATAGGCATTCAATGAAATCGATCGCTTTCACACCATAAAATTCCTCTCCTGCTATCTTGTTACTAACGGAGAACAGCGCTGTCTTTATTTGAAAAACTGAAAACAAGAGCACTAAACCTAAAAGGCATTTTTCGAAACACTACGTGTTATTGCGTTTTACCTTATATTCGAGTAAAATCACGTATATTTTAGAAGTTTGCTTCTCTAGCACGTATATTTTAGAAGTTGCTTCTCATAGACAAAAGGTTTGATTTCCTTTGCTTGTTACTGCATGATTTTGGATTGGTAATTCTAAGAAGAATATACTGTAAAAGCAACAAAATTTGTTTATCTGAGAATAATATTGTATCTTTTTGGTTGATTAAAGATAAACTTCATAGTCATTATTAAAGGGATGTCGGTGAAGAATATGACAAAGTTTTATAAATATTTCCTATTTTTAAGAATTGGAAAACTCAATTTTCTTCTTACTTCGTCTCATGTAGAAACGTGTTCCCCTTGAGAGGAAATAACTTTTATTCCTAGAGGAAAAATAGCTAGGATCTTAATTCAAATATGAATACTGTGAATACGTGCGATAGTTTATTATTCTTTAACGAAAAGGCACACTGTCGTTGCATATAGGGAGGAAAATCAAGAAATTAAAATATAAAAATTAATTTACTCTTTAAAATGCGAAAATGTTTTGAATTTGGAGCATCAAGTTTAAATCATTTATAAGTCATTATTAGAAATTACTATTAATTTCATATAAAAGATTTCAAGCAAATCTAATGTGTCAATAAAATTTTTCTAAATATTTTTAGCAACAGAAAACTAGAATTTATCGAGAAGTCAATAAAGTTAAACAATGAGGATTTTTATATTTTCTCATTTTATGATATTATGACATGTATATTTTTTATGTTTAACTAAAACTATTGCTATTTACTTATTTCCTTTTCGCGTTTTTCCGTGACAAGGTCTTTTTGCTTTTTTTGTGGCTCATTTCAGAATTTCTGGAACTTTGAGTGAAAAGCAGTTCTACTAACGGTATTTTTTTTACTTATTACGTGCTCCTCTCTTAGACACGGAAGGGGAGGTATGCCCCGTGAAGGTCATTTTAAGGGAAACTGGCTCGTATCCACCTTATACATGTGGAAAACGCCCATGCAGGCAGCCTGTTCGCCGGGATTTGAACCCCGGACCGAACTGCCTATGTTCAGCGGCTTTTACCGCTCGGGCGCTGGTGGGCCTACCAACGCTATTGCTGGTCTTCCTGTCAGTACCATTGATCCTGTTGCGATAAGTGTGTGTATGAATTTCTGTTGTGATTTAGGCAAGCTTGTAGTCTATATCCAAATTAGATTTAAATTGTTATAATCAGGGCTCAGTTTTTGAAACCCGAAGTGCTAGAGTCCTATGCAAGATCACCAGGAAGAAGGTATAAAATAAATAAATAAATAATAACTAATAATTAAAATAAATTAAAAGTTATAATTTAAATTCAATAAAATATAAAGGTGTAGATCAAAATTTAATACATTATTAAATGTATTATAAATAGCTAAGTAAAAGAAATGAAACATCCGACTTTATCTTATTTGTGGCTCCGTCTTTCTTTATTCAAAAACTGAGAAATAGCTCAACCGGCGCCCGGCTTAATTTAAGGACTGAATCCCTACGTAAATGAATCCTGAAAAAATTCCATTGATTCATTTTACATTTTAATAAGAAATCATGTATTCTGTCCGTGTGTGCATACACCGCCCAAACAATAATTAAAATGGATTAGGAAACTGTCAATATGGATATTTCTCTCAAAATCTGATTAACGATATTTTTCGGGATTACAATATTTCCTTCACTTTATACAAGGAAATAAAAATATATATAATGGTCTAACGATTGTTGTGTAGAAAAATTTTAACGGTACTTTAAACAATGAGTAATAAATAATATTTGGTAAAATAGAAGGAGTACTAATAAGTGTTTTCATTTAAATTCTCAATCGGAATGGAACCTTACGACAATTGGTACACAAAAGAACAATTTGTTAATTTAATACAAACATAACCACAAATAATTAACTCAAGGTTCGAGTTACATATTTCTGTTTATATTTCTTTAGTTGCATCTGCCGTGAACAGAAACTATTATCCTAAATAAACACACACCCTTAACTACAAAGGTATTCACATTTTTTTATACATTTTTCTAAGTACTTCTGTAACATATTAAGGAGAGAAGGAGAAGGTTGATGATAGTAAAAAGGACATGCAGTGCAGAATATTTGCGTAGAAGGAAGCTTTCGAAAGACTCCAGATTCTTATAAACTTTACTCAGAAATATTCGTCTTTATGAGTAGATATGTTATACAGTTTCACTGCATTCACAGAGAGGTTTGGAAACTACGACCATAGTCCCGTAAGAAGACATACTTCCGAAATAATATGCTATCACAATAAGAAATTCGTAATTTGTATGCGTTCATTAATGTCAAAATACTGAATTTTGTTTTTCTCAAATATAAAACACTTTAACAAGTTTTACTCCATTTCTAAAGTAGGCCTAAATATGATGTAGCATTCTGAAGATTTGTATCTCCTCTGCTGGAAGTTAATACAATTCTGAATTGCAACTGAATACTTTTTTTAGCAAAAATCCTCCACGCGTTTTTAAATTTTAATCATTTTTCACTCAATAAAATGAAAGGCATATCCATTTCCTAAACCGTAATTTAAAAAGCCTCTAGAGATTCAAGTCAATTAAAATGTCACCGTACACCACATGAATGTGAATGAACAAGATGTAGAATTTCACAAAAGTAATCAGTTTCTAAGTTTTATAACTGAATTTCATTTGGAAGAGTTAGTTTTCTTTACGTATTTTGGGTAACAGAAACTCAATTAAAGAATTTATCTTCTATAATTTGATTTATAAATTCGAGCGTAATGAAAACAGATTTTAATTAGATCTGAATACTATGCATAAAATTCCTTTTGCAAATTATTCAGTTAGCCAGATTATCGAACGAGCCGTTGCTAAGGTAACCGCCCGTCTTCATGGAATATGCTAAGTAATCATATTTTAAATAATGATACTTTGAAGTTGCTTCTGGAAGGGAAAAATTATTTCTGAGATAAGTTTCCAAGAATTAATTTTTATACTGTTTCCCAGGTTGCATAAAATTTTACTCTGTAGATGTGTGAAACGGCAATAAAAAACGTATTGAATATATATGAATATTTTTTTATTTCTATGCGATTAAAAGATTTAATATAAAAAGTGAAAGGTAGAGTCTTGTTTCAGTTCCTGTTTTCATTCATTTTTCTTACGCCCTGTTAGTAGCCGAGATTGTTGATTACTGAGAGTTCGACCCGGGTTCGATCCCAGGCAAATATACTAAATTCATCGTTGGTTTTTGTTTTTCTCTCATTGTAACGTACATACGAGATTTTGCATTTACTGAATAACGAGCTTCAATAGATTCCCTGATAAGGACATAAAGGTGTAGGCAGAAAATTCCAGGCTTCTTTTCTGACTTACGCCTCGTAATTAACAAGGAATGTTCAAAGAGTATTGTCTTTGCAGCATTTGTTGAAAGATCATTTACCTATTTCTAACATACGAGCGACGTACCAAGAAGGACACATCCGAACGGGGCGAAACTGCGTTTGTCCATACCTTATGCTAGAATATGCAAATGATCAATTTTTGGTGGCCAATGAATGACTAGCTGGAGCTCAGGCACACTGCAACACAGCATCCGGATGGTGTTTAAAACAGAAGCTATTCCAATGTTAGAGCATAACTTCCATGCGAATGTAATTAAGCCAACCCACGTGGACTGCATTAATGCCTCGCAGACGGGTTCGTGAGGAGTAAAAGCAAATATCATCATTTGACAGAGGGCGTGCGATTAGATTAAAAGAAGCAGGGTGCTTAAATCGCAGGATCGCTAAACATTTGGGCCGGAACGATGTAACCAATCGATGATTTGTCAGGATTCAGGGAACCATGACCGTATAGAACGTCAAGAAGTTAGCGGATGACCGAGAGCGATGACAGAATTGGAGGACAGAATGATTGTCGAAATGACACTTAATCCTTAATGCGGTCTTATCAAAGAATAAAATGTGTAACCGGGACACCAGTGACTGGAGTGCCTATTGAAAGGCGACTCAACCAATGAGGCTGAGGTCCCAGAGGCCATTGCGCAGACTAGCATTTATCTTCGCGCCACTTCCAATTGAGTTCCGATGACCAGTGAAGTGTTTAGAGACGTTCAGCGTTCGGATGTTCACCTGACTGTCGTCTGCCACACAACCCGATAATTAAGTTTTATGCTATGGATTGCTCTTTCATTTGCTAGCCGGGCTCCTTTGGTTATCATCCGTAGTAGTCCATACAGGACGGTGTTACGTCGACGAGATTTAGCGCCTAGTAATGTTGCCCTAATTTAAAATATTTATTTAAAGAAGCTGCTACTTTGTAAAACAATCCTAATTCTTTTTTTTTTTTTTTTTTTTTTTTTTTTTTTTTTTTTTCGTGGTAAGAAATTTCTCTCAAGCAGATAGCCTTCCATGGTTTCTTAAGAAAGGTGAATCTGTTCTTAGATCCAAGAAATTTCTTTTCATATGTTTCGTATCGTGAACACGGCGAATATATTATGTCAACCCCTAGCAAACAATGTGTTGGCTGTTAGGAGATACGCAAATCTGAATTTTTCAAATTCCCGTTCAGAATGTAATTTCATTCTTATTTTTGCTTCACTTTTTGTTTATTATTATTTATATTCCTCAATTTTTATTTATTTCATTTTCTTGGAACAACGGCAGAGCCCCTGTGAAGTGCAGGCGAATACAGCTTGAGAACTGCTGATATAGATCATTTTAACTAACCCAACTAGTTTAATTTTATGGCCCTAGCTAATAATTAATAATAATATACATGCATCTGCGCATATTGCTGTTTAACAGCTTAGTCTTTTAATTAACAAAACAATAAGTTCAAAAGAAAAAATAATTGTCTTACGCTTTGCTGAACGACAACATACTCAGTGGCAACAGATTTTTTTTCAATCACTACGACTTTATTAAATTCGAAAGACAAATATATTGTGCTTTGCCAACTGGCGACATATTTTTGTTATATCGTCGGATTTTCTGATTAAATTTGAAAATTAAACGTATTTCCATTTGCAGAGTTACAATAAAAGTTCTTAAATCGCTGAGTTTTTAATCAGAAATTCATTGAATTTGCTCAAACTCTGTCTGTCTGCCTATCTTTCTATATAAGAAAATGTGGATCCCATAGATTGGTTTTACAACTATGTAGACGGTGATCTTCGTCTTGTTTTGAAGGTCAAGTGTGCCACATTTTTTCAAGACTGGAATGTAACTGTAGACTTGTATGAATTATAAACTCACGGCCACTCTTCTTTATTTATATAGAAGATATTGCGGTATTATCGAACAGTTTTTGATAGAAATGTTGCTTTATTGTAGATATGAAGAGCAAATACAAAACAATAAAAAAAACTTGAGAAAGGAATATTTTATTTATTTTATTTTACTTTTTTCTTTCCATTTCCCTCTTTAAAAACACAACTCTCAGAAAAAGCTTTTATTTCTCTTCCAACAGTAGCCCCCTTGCGTGCTTCCCGAAGCAACCTTAACGTATAAAAAGGTTCATCTTTTAAGAAAGTTTAGCAAATACTGTCCACTCGCAATACGAATTATTTACATCTCAGTGGTAGGCATCAATCTTTCTGCGACCCACTTTGCAGCTGAGACAAGAATAAAAAAAAAAAAAAAAAAGTACGAAAAAAAAACCTAGAATCAAGGTGTCATAAACAGCGTCATAACTCCGAGTTAAACTGCTGAAACACGACAAACAACTCACAAGAAAGAAAATGCAAAAATAAAACATTTCCCCCTTCTTCTTCTTTCTAAGATGGAAAGAGCGGAGCTCTTCACGCTATCTCTCAGTTAAACAGTTCGCCATTGTTTTTATTAGGTTTGTAATACACCTCGCGCAAATAGGCGATATTATCGCTATGGCGACCACTTTTAGCACGCCAAATGGCGTGTTTTGTCGCAATGTAATGGTCCGCCTTCGTGACTGATAGTAAAGAATGAGCTATTAACTGAAGGAAACCTTTTTTTCAGCGATTCGGAAGGAAAATATAATTGAAGTTATGTACACCTAACTGACATTGGGAAGATTAATTATCTATCATTACACTTTACTGAATTCAGGCTTCTTAAAATTGTGCTTATTATTATTCCAAATATGACAATACATAAATTATTTAGTTGACTTATGCATCTTCGCTTATCTTTTGTATAGAAGGCTACCAATAATAAATAAATGAGCCTTATGTAAATTAATATGTTATTAATTAGTACTGAATGTTTTGCGTATTTGTTTACTTTCAGTCTCTTATAGCTTAATGATCAGTAAGGAAAATGTTATGTTATATAATTGTAAAATCAATTAAGTATAAGACTAAATTTATTGATAGCAGTGATAAAATGCTTACAGTAGGTGCCGCTTAATGCGATACCATTTTTTCAGGACTACTTTGATAATATTAACCGAACAATGATATTAAATGATGAGAAAAAATATCCTTCAACTTATCAATGTACTTATTAATTAATCAATGAACTTAAGTTATTAATTTACTTTATTTTATACTAATAACTAGAAACATATAAATACTTACTTTCACGGTATTTTAATTAGAAAAAAAAATGTCATTAATAGTTAATTATCTGGAAACATTACGTAAAAGTTTATTTATAAACGGATTTCTATAAATTTGCACTTTATTAATTGGTCAATTGTTTTCCAAATTTTATGGCTCTAGGTACCGTCGTTTTTCCACATTGCGAGAAACATTCTTTATCGTTTTATTTCTTTGAATATAATACAGGGCGATAATATTTGGTGACAGCAGTTTAGAAGTGATACACCATTCTGCTGTTACACTCATTAACATTTATGCAAAATGCCGTTTTGAGACTAATATCCCTTTAGGGACTAGCGTAACTTTTGGGCTAAAACCAATAATAAATATAGTTCGTAACAATTTTTTTGTAAAAAATAAATCCATTTTTTTGTATGTCCTGAATTTTTTAGATTTTTTTCCTTAATTTTACATTTAGAATCTGGAAAAAAATTATATTTTAACGAAAAATACTTTAATTTCTTATTTCATATAATTAGAACGACCTGTATTCTGCACTGCGCGGCGCGGGTGGGGAGTCAGTTTTATGGACATATATCGCCGTTATTTTAAATCTTTATGATGCATATTTTTTTTCTTGCAGCATTTATTATTAATACTACGACGCTCTTTACCAAAATTTAATAAACCTGCTCATTTTTTACGAACAGACTCCTAAAAAACGGTTTGTTCAGATGGCCCTCTCCCCGTCAAAGAGGAGATGAAATGTGAAATGGAAGACTGTACCATTCGAACAAAACCGTAGATTAATAAGTAATTAGGACATTCTTTTTCAATTCAAATGCAAATAAAAATTCAAATGCACGTCCAGTTAGTAACCGAAATGTAAGTAATAGAACATCCAGTCAATAATTTAGATGTAATAACTACATCCAGTTAGCAAAGAAAAAGTAAGTAATTATCTCATCCAGTTAGGAATTGAAATGCAAGTAATTAATCCATAAGCTACAATATAAGCAGATACAAATAGGAAATAAAATGTAATTAAATGAAACATTCAGATAGCAGCTGAAATATAGTTTATCACTTCCAGTTTGCAGCTGAAATGTAGTTTATCACATACAATTAGAAACTGAAATATAAACAATTAGAATATACAATTAGCAATAAAAATGTAAGTAGCACATTTATTTATCAATTGAAATGCAAATAATTGGAACACCCAGTTAACTACTGAAATGTAAGTTAGTAGCTCATCCAACTAGTAATACAAGTCCAGCTGACAATCCATAAGCTACAATATAAGTATTTAGCATATTCCAAAAGTTCTAATGTAACAGGTTAACACATCCGACTAGCTATTGATTTAACGATCCAGAATTTGAATCGTGACCAGAAGGAGAGCACTGTCATTTTTATCGCGTTTCCTGCCCCTCCCAAAAAGAAACTAATAATATTAACTTAAACAACACGCTGAAAAAGTTAAAGATATTCTATCTAGCAAGAATAAAAGGAAGTTTCGTAAATGTCCAGGAGTAGTTTCGAACTTTGATTACAAACTTCTTCTTCAGTTGCAAGAATAAAAAGACGAAAAAGAAGCATATGTGCACAAGCGATGACAATAGACAAAACATGCGAGAATATTCCAGCTAAGTAAAAAGAACAAAAATATTGGCGCCGCTTGTCGATAGAAAGTAAAACCATAATTTGCTTTTCGATAGAAATAATTTTTTTAAGTTGAAGGCAAAGACGGATTAAAGTTGGTATTATTTATTTATATCGGAAACATTTGGAAAATGTAATTCGCCAAAGAAAGCCCTGGCTCCATATATTGATGATAAAAGGAAAGAATTGTAAAATAATTTTCTTAAGAGCTAATATTAGAATTTGGATCATTAATTAGAACCGAAAGATTGTTATGAATTTGAAACGCCTTTAGAAAATTGCATTCGCCAACAGAAGACATTTCCTGAATAATTTTAGCTGCAGACAAACGGAAAATAAGACTTTCGACCAGCAATGATGGGCCATAAAGGATTTTTGCATTTCTCATTTTCGAATATACGCATCATGCTCTTTACTTCAAATTGAAGGTTTTCCTAGTTTACCAAAATGTATATTAAACCACATTAGTTAGGAATACTGTATATACCCCATGAATTCATATTCAGAATGTGATCTTTTTGAGTGAAACTGCAAATGCTATTGGCAGGCGAAAAATTACACAAAGTTAAATTTCTGTTCTATACGTGCAATTTTGTAACCATCCTCTGAGAAGAAAGGAATGACAATTGAATTTCTCAGAATGGAAGAAAGTTTTGACTGCGTTGAGACGAAACTTTTTTAACAGACTGTAAAATATTCGAACTTTTATTCTTCTTGAATAATTTATTTTTTTTTATTTCTTTAATGATATATTTTTTCATTTCTTTAATGATATATTTTCTTAAGTCAAAACCATTATTTTTGCCACCATATCCATCTAGCCTTAAACTAAGTATGTTAAGGGGCCAGGAAAGATTTTACCGGAAGTTATAAAAGAATATTTTTCACGTTCAGGTTATCCCTTTATCTGCAAATCTTATTAAGCAGATAAGAAGCGTTAAAATCCCACCTCCAAATAAGCTTTCCCGCATTCATTTTTTTTTTCTTCAGTCTCAAAAAGTTTCTAAAATCCTTTAAAAGTCGAATATGCCTCCAGAATATTTTCATCCCATCTTACTCATATCTTTTCTCCCCTCTCCCTTTTGCGTATTTTACTCTCAACAGTGGAAGAAAAACGGAACGAAATTAATTATTTGCATTCTTTCTTTAAGAAATTTAATTATTAATGGGAGATTCAAATAGTAATTAAGTTTAATCTTCGGGACTTCAACACAAAAAGATGTTTATATTTGAATTAATAAAAAAGGGTAAATTTACACATTTATGTGCTGAATTAATCTTCCAGCCAGAATCTTTAAAAGATTGGTTGAAAATTTTAATTGATAATATATTTTTATTTAAAATGTGCTTTAGTGCCATGGAAAAGCTACATAGCAATTTCTGAAGGAGATGGGGAAGGTAAAACTTTCAGACAGAATTATTATTATTATTTACAAATGCTTCATTTTTGGCTCTTAAGCCATTACCGTCTGGTTTCCCAGGACTTTGGAAAAAACTATTAAAAATAAAAAAATTTAAAAAAGCCCAAAAAACTGTGATAAAATTTCTTACCACGCGATTAATTAATCTTCTACTATAAGCATCTGTTTACGTATTTACAAATGAACGAATTTTGGCTCTTAAGCCATTCATCGTCTTTCTTTTCAGTACTTTTGAGTGCAGAATTAAAATTATTAACAACTTCACCTTCTTACAACACTTAAATATTTGTTACTCTTTCACCTTCCAAAGATAAACTTTCTGCCTGTGAAACTGCCCAATTTACGATAGAAATATTTTTCCGTGTCTCACCACCTGTAAAGGACTATTTAGAAGTTCGGGCCATATCAGCCACCTACTTGTCACAGTCAGTGATGCTATATGGAGGAGAAAACATTCTTTTGTGTTTCGTAATCTCTCATCCGAAAAATAACAAAGACAACTCCCCGAACGCACGCTTTAAAATCAACAGTAGTTCCATTGCAATATGAGCTAAAAGGGGATGGAGTGAATCCTTATTTCTCATCTTTTTTAGTCAACTTTGTTTTATATGATCTTGAAATTACCCCCCTGTGGAGAAAGCATTGTAAATTAGGTCATCACTATCTTCTTTTCATTTTCTGAAAATCGGGGAATCCGAATACAGTGAGTGACGAGTCTTGAGCAGGGGTAACGAACTAAACCAATTTATCCTCGATGGCTGTGTCTCGTTGCTAATACCTAACTATACTTTTCGAGGCAATGAGTCTATCGCGGAAGAAACTCTGAAGTAGTGTAATCATGACTCCATATTTTCTGAACGAAAGATCATAAAATTTCTCAATTCTTTTAAAGTAGATTTTCTTTTCTGTAACAGGAAATCTGCACACGCCAACTGTAGTAGTAGAGCATTAAAGCGGTTGGTCTTCTCGTGATGCGTTATGGTTAACACGAAATCTACCACAGCATTACCGGTTCTTTCAATTTCTGAATATTTAAATATATGTGCAAATATTAAAAGAAATTTGCAGTTGAAACTTATTGTTTTGGTTGTTTGCGTTTAGTATATTTTAAACAAATGGAATCCGAACATTGCCTTAGAACATCTTGTTTTCATTTTTCTCAGAAAACACTTTTTTCTCGCATTTCTTAAAGATACGTTAAGGGAAAAATATATATAAAATCCAAACCTTTGAAAAGGATATATTATTTCAAATTTTAGAAATAATTTTCTTTAGTTGCAGCTTCTAAAAACTCATACAAGATATAATATTAAATTTCGAACAATAAAATTATAATACGTAAAATTTTGAGTTCAATAAAAATTTTTTAAATCTTATGAAGATTTGAGTCCGTTCTGTAGAAATTTCTTGTTTCTGGAACTTTCACATACAATTTTGATACTTCAGGGAAGGATTTCCAGAAATGTTTACACACAAGATCACAATTATAAAGATTTTATATACCCTAGCGCGGCGTGGAACTAGTAGCCCGGGGGTCTCCCCCGGCTACACTGGGTAATGACCCGCTGCGACGGGCAGCCCGAGCGACTGGTAGGTAGCAAATAACGACCAGTGCTGTCCCGGGTGACTACCTGGGTGGTGCGCCTCCCTCTCAGAGAGGCCAGAGCGGAGGTTGAACCTCCGCGCCTGGTTCTAAGGAGTGGGGGGACCCGTAGTGTGATAAACGTTTCACGGAACGGGGAATGCCAATATGTTGTTCTTGTTACCCACAAATTATTGCGAATTATCATAAATCTTTAAATTTACACTAATGTTCATATTTATAAGTAATATTCTATCATTTGTAAAGCATGATTGAAATTATGGTTTCCACTTTTATTACTACATTCTACAATTTTCACATGTTACACAAACTGGAAGACCCCACGACTTTCTTCTAGTACACAAATCCACTTTAAACAGACTCATGTATTAAATTTTCATGAGTGGTTAGTGAACTGCGCTACAACATTCCATTATATTAAAAAAAATCACACTCCATCATATGAAAAAATAAAAATTCTGTATAATAAATAAAGTGGAAGCCTTCAAAGTTTATATTATATTACATGAAGAGGATAAAAAGAACAATTACGCAGGGGTAAAACAGGCCTCTGTTTCTGAACCAATACTCCCTCATATTTCATATTTAACATACAATTATTGATAACTATAACATTTATTTACCATAATTCCAAACAAATGTTAATATAAATGTTGGAGGCTCTCATTTTATGAGTGTGTGTAGTTCTTTTTTATATTATTATACTTTTTTTAATTGTTGAATGCATTAGTGCAGTGCTCAAAGGCTGCAGTGCTTATGCAAGAAACGGATGTGTTTTCAAATAACTTCCTAGGCACCCTGGGCCACCAGTGCAGAGCTCAAGAGGATAGCCCTATTGATGAGTATATTTGTTTAGAAGTATTGCGAGGCCTTCCAGTTTGTTAAAATCAGGAATTGTAAATGAAAGATAATAACGGTGAAACCATAATTTCTGAAACTGTTTCTCCTATTATATTTATGGTGTTAAAATATAATTTATCAATATGGAAATTAGTATCATAAATACATTACATTTAATTATAAGTAATGATTATGTAAAAGTGTATTTTGTGATATTCTGTGATAACAAGAACCTTCCGTGAAGAATTATGATTATGTGAACTCTAAAAAAAAAAAAATGCTTTTGGACTGAAATGCTGAAAAATTCAATAGGACTCTAAAAATTAAAATTTATTTTAGAAAACTGATATTTATAAATTATACTTTACAGAATCTAAATTTTATGATTTATGATTTATGTTTTTTTTTTTTTTTTTTTTTTTTCATTTGCTAGTGCTTTAACGCTTTTTCTTTTAAAAGGCTTCTCTGTCGCTACAACGTTTTCTTCTTGAAAGGGGGGGATATGTAAGAGAAAGAATATGTAAAAGATTAAATTAGCAGCTTAAAAGTAAATTTCCCTTCTCAATTCTAAAAATAGTAACCCCTCTCTGCACTGCGTCATTTCGAGACTATTCTATGTCATATGATTCTTACGTAATTACGATGATATAAATGGAACTAAAACTCAACCAGCCAATAGTCATTTTAGAGCAATATTAATTGTCCTATCAGAATGCTGTGAAAACCAAAACTAACTCAGTCTGACTTGAGATTTCATCTTGAACATTACGCACTTGCTTTCCACGCTATGGCCTAGCTACACTGCTGTCTGTCTGCTGTTGCTTTCTTGCTACAATGTTATCAAAAATGTAAGCCTTTTGGAACAGGCACATTTAATATGCCGACTTGTGTGTAGCCGCAACATGTTGCTCAAAATAAAACTGAAGATTTAATCTGCATTCGCCTGCAATTTCTTAGTCATTATGGATCAACACTGCTAAGCCATCCAAATTCCTGCTCCTATATTCATTACATATATTTATTACACACACTCTCTCTATATGCAAAACTAAGAGATAATAATTAAATCCAAAATTAAAACACGAAAGGGGTTAACATTTTAATTAGATATGTACATATCAAAATTGAATAATATAAAATATTAAAAAATATTGAAAATTCCTCGCTCTTTTCCAAAAAGCAGCCGAAGTTTTTCTTTTCTTTTTTTAGCCCAAAGAGGACGTTAGTCCCGAATGGAATATTAGTCTCTAAACGACATTTCGCGAATCTAATCTAAACGTTTTTGTAATTACTGATAGCAGGAACGCAACAATAGCGACGTAAACCTAAGGTGGGTAATGTGTTCCAAGATCGATGTCGTGAGTTCTTAAATGCTCCAAGTGTGAACACCGTGAAGTAGGTTTTCGAAATCTTATGTAAATAGTGACCTTCTTCTTGGTTTGAAGCTCAGGTATGAAAAATTTACTGAAAATCGGAATACAACTGTAGATCAGTATAAATTTTACATACTCAAAAAAGAGACACTTTTCACAAAGTATATAAAAGTAATTTTAATGAATCTAGCTGGTGTTATTTCACGCTTCCAGACAGTAATTAATAATTAATAATTGAAATGGATCAGCACTGATTGCTTTTTAATAAATAAGAATGAATAAATGATAATTAAGAATAAAGTTGAAAGAAAAACATCTTACGTTTTCTTGAACTATAATATACTTAAAAGATGCTTTAATTTGGGCAATGACAGCACACGTCTCTTATATCCCTGCAATTTTTAGTAAATTCGAAAGACAAATATATTGCGTTTGCCCGAGTGGCAACACACTTCTTTTATATCGCTGAGTTTTATGATTAAGTTCGGAAGTTAAATATCTTAGTCTTTCTAAAAGCAGAAAAGTTTGCTAAATTAGATTAAAAATATATGTATATAAAGTGTGAGGATCTCATGTGGAGGTTTTTGAGAAATCGTATGTTGACAGTGACCTTCCATTTGTTTCAAAGATAAAGTGGGTCAGATTTTATCAAGATCGAAACAGAACTGTAGATTTGTATGAAAAACAAACACGCGGACACTTGTTTATTATAGACTTTTTTTTTTTTTTTTTTTTTTTTTTGCTTGGATAGAGTTAGACATCCTTAACAGAGTTGAAGAAAGTGTAATTGTAAATATGTATACTCTTTAAAAAACCAAGAAAAAACAGTCGCAATTTTATATTAATTGAAACATAATAATTGAAAATCGAGAAAGAAGATTCGAAAGAATTTAGATTTTAACGTCACACCAAAAAAATTGTTAATGTCTTTTTATGCTTTCCTGTGCATCGCAGATTACGAGTCTGCTCCTGGAATCATTGCTGTTAACACATTTATTTCCCTCTTTTTCGCTTTATTATGAAGCATCGCTTCCTTCGTACTTGCGCCACGTAAAATTTGAGGAAAAAAATAACAAATATTTGAAAATAAAATAATTCCCGTAGAGTACCATTTTCTATGTTAGCTAAATTATTTTTTCAATAACTAGCCGACTGAGCGACCAGCAGCCCAAAAGAATTATCATAGAAAGGTATATAACGAATTTTAATGTGTCCAACTTGTGTCACTGCATTATAATATTTTATTTAGACATCTCGTGATTTAATTGCATTTTATTTAAATCAAACAGATTTTAAAAAAGGAAATATTTTTTAAGAACTTCTTTTATTAATTTGCAGTCGTTTGGTTTGCTACTCAGTAATAGAAAGATTAAATTTGAAAGGCAAGTGTCTTACGTTTTGCTGGATAGCAACATTTTGGTGCGTGGTGTAATAGTAAGTATCAAGTCAGTGGCAACACATTACATTCAAATAGAAAAAATAATTTGCTGATTAAAACTGAAAGGTAAATAAATATCTTACATTGTGTCAAAAGGCAACAGTCTGGCGCCCCTGATATAAAAATATTTTATTTTGGGCAGTGTTCCCGCTTTCCGCTTTCAAATCGTGGATTTTGTTTAAAAAATGAGTTAAATTCGTACAAATTATGAACCAAATCCAAAACAAATTCGAAATTCAAAATTAAGACATCAATGTGCCCATGTTCGGGTGGAGGACATACGTGTACTAAAAATTAGTGGCTCTAGGTGCCATTGTTTTCCAACATGCGAGGAACATACATATATACAGATTCTTCTTTGTTGAATTTGTTTCAAATAATACATTGCGATAATATTTTATAGCAAAAATTTGAAAACTGATTCGGACCAAAAGTGAATTTCGGAACTAATAGCACCTGTGGTGTAACAAACTGCATAATAGTGAAATAATAATATATGTTAATAAAATGGTCTTTATGTATTTACAATCAAGCAAAAGCAGCCCTCAAAATGTAATTTCAGGAATTAAGAAACATATTTTTAAATAAAAACTGGTTTTAACTGAACAAAATTCTTGATTAAGTTGAAGATTTTTGGTAACTAATTTTAATCGTAAAATTCTTGTATTTCTTTCTGCGTAACGCCTATTCCATTAAAGTCTTTTAATGAAAGAGACTAAGTAATTGAATTAGATAATTTTTTTTTATTCGGAAGAAGCAGTAATTAAAATTAACTCGCTTAACATCAAATGTCAAGAGGGGTTGTTCAGAAACTTTTGTTTGGGGATTTGTATTTTTCTTTCAAACACTCCAATACTTTAAAATTCTTCGTCAAGATTCCTTAATCGTTAATGCAGCATTAAAACGTGAGTTGGAAGCAAAATTAAATAATCTCTCTTAATACTTTACAAGTTTTGAAATTTAAATTATAAAATTTTATAAATACTGTAAGTCTTAAAATTATGATAAATATACAGACAAGGTAATAGTGTCCTTCCTCGCGTATTTTTCTCTTTTTGACTTATTTTATCGTTCAAAAATTGAGAAGGAAACATCTTATGAGTAATTTAATTTTCGAAGAAAGCGATTACAGTAAGAACAATCATAACAAAGGAAAAATAAATAGAATAAACAACTGTTAACTACCACAATATCATTTCTTTAAAAAATCTACAACTCAATTAGAATACATAGCGATATTAATATTACAATATCTGACAGATATTGAGCCGTTATCTGACGGATTCGACTCAGTTATCTTTTAAAGCGCGAGGCACACTTTACATGAAAGAGCTTTAGCCGTGGTTTTCAAGAGGAACATCCGAAGAAGGAAGAAGAAGAGACACGAACAAAACACAGAAATTTCGAAAGATCGAACACACTTGCAGTAGATAAGGCTACAATGGAATGGGACGTAAATAAAAGAAGTAAGGTGAAATCTCATGTTTCAACGTTTTTTAAGTGAGAGAACACTTTCTATGTCTAGGTAACTTAAGGAAGAAACTGTACAAAATATGCAAAAGGAAATAAAATTAATAAAAGGCTAATACCAAAATGCAAATACAAATTGAATACATTGAATAAAAATAAAAATAATAGAGGGATACAATTTACAAATAAAATAGCTTTCGCAGAGGATAACTATATACAACAGAGAAAGGGGAAAATTTTGCGGTCCTTTTCAGCCCAAAGGGCTATTAATTTCGTTTTGGTATTTTACGTTGATTCACTATAAACAGCGAATCGCTTTTTAAATTGTTGCCACCAAAAATTATCGCCCTGTTTTATATTTAAAGAAACTAAATAAAGATGAATCTGCACAAATGTGCGTATGTTTCTCGCATTGTGATAAAAAAACTGTACCTAGAGACATCAAATTTTGAATAATGTAATCCTCCACCGAATAGGGGCATCTGGAAAACCTAATTTGGAATATGGGATTTTTTTTATTATCGATTTCGTAATACTTTAACGAATTTTTGGTCAACACACTCAACGATTTTAAAGCGAGCAATGGCAACACTGTACGGAAAAAGAAACTATTTTATCTTCAGCGCGCGAGACTGTATCAGAAATTCTAAAGATATGCTCTTTTTAAAATTACTTTGTGGTATTGCTGTTGAATTGAATTTTATGGTTTAAGAGAGACAAACATGATGTTAATAAATAAAGGTAACACATAAAACATTTAGAAAACGCCTGTTTGGGCGTAATATAAAAAACCTGAAAGCTTTCACATTTTGTTCTTATTTCTTTTTTAATTTGAGAACTCAGCTTCAAAAAGCCAGGGGTAAATACGGTATTATTTCTGAGCGTGAGAATACGATTTCGTTTCGATATTTCTTTTCTTTGAAGCCTACTATCCACTCAGTAGATATAGGAGCAAAAGATGAAGAATATAGTCAAAGCAGATTAACCTTCAAGCAAAATTTGAGATGAAATATTTAAAGAGACTCACAAAAAATTATTGTAAAATGTAAATAATTGTATGTAGCCAAGATGAAATCACAAAACCTCAAAATATAAAAACTTGAACTTAGAAATCAAAGAGATTTTTTGGGTATTGAACAAGAAAACATAGAAACGTTTTAGTAGTTTAAATTTGCCACTAACTGGAAGTTGAAAAAAAAATAATAATAATGAATAAAATATAGTTGTTTGATAATAATCTTTCAAATATTGCCACCAAATGTTATTGTCCTGTAATATTTTTGAAGTAATAATATGGCGAATATAAAAAAAGTATAGCAGCACAAATAAACGGATATTGCCAGCAATTGTTATCGCCATTAGTTATTTTTGAAGAAATAATAGGGCATATATGAAAAAATGGGGCAACACACAAAAAAAGATGTTGCCACCAAATGTATTATTTTTATAGAAATAATAGGGCGAATATAAAAAAATGCAAAACAAATAAAAGCATGTTGCCGCCAAATGTGACTGCCATGTATTAATTTTATAGAAATAATGTAGCGAATATTAAAAAAAATGTGTCAAACACTTTATTGGGAATTTTAAACATATCTGATATAAAAGATTTTTAACTTCCACGCTCCAGTTTGTAGACATTTTGCAAACTGCAGAATATAAAATTCAACCTGCCTGTTATTGATAAATAAAATAATTGATTTAAAAGCAAAAACGCAGTTCTTTTCTTATGTATTTTGTTAATTAACTCAATTTTTTAATTAAGAACCCTTAAGGAAAGATCATACGAGTAATAAGTACTAATGACTTCTTAATAATAAAGTACATTTGGTTGAATTTTGAAAAATTCCGTTTAACACGTTGTTTTTTGTTAACAACTTCTTTGTTTAAACTTTTCAACCATACATACTTATCGTAGTAAGATTTAATTCTTGTTGTGAGTATAGTCTCAAGTTATCCTAATCTGAGCAAAAAGTATTATTATAAGCCTAATTATAATGATTTATCGTCTAAATGTGACGCTTAAGAAAGCAGTTTTCAGCTGAAGCAATTTACCCATGAATGATCAACTCTTCGTTCCGAGAATTATTTTAATTTGCTTTTATTAGCAAAGTTATCAAAGTTAAAAATAGTACTTATGGTGCATTCAGAATTCAGAAATCTTTTTCTTTTTAAGAACTGCAACATAAAATTGAATTAGATTTAACTGTATAATTTCTTTCCTTTTGCAATCAGCAAGTAAAACGCAATCGGAAAACAAAAACTGCTTATATTGCATCTATTTTACTGAATCTCTTTCTTCTACTGATATAAAAAACTTTCAAAGATGTTCGGAAAACAAACGAAGCGGCAGACGACTGTCTCGAGGGAGTCTCGCCAATTACTCGCTGCATCTCTGAAACCGGCTTCTAAAAAACGGCTGACTGTGTGATTTGGCGCATAGGTTGGCAAGACCAAAAAAGAATCCACATTCTTCTTTTTCTTGTGGTGACGTTAATTTTCCTAGCCTATTTTCTCCATGAAATGAACGCTTTTGTTTCACCCTAGAATGGTAAAACAAGATTCTGCATAAACATGGACATATTCGAGCAATAAATTGATCAAATGTACACCAAAGCTTACATGAAGGAAAAAGAGTCGGAATAAACATCATGTTCTTACGAGAAAATCTTTTGGATAAGTAGATATGCAATAAAAAAACACAAATCCTCGTAGCATTGCTTTTTTGGGGGGGTTGCCAATTGCCGAAAGCTAAGTAGTTCGACCAGAAAACTTATCTCAGGATCTTGGAAAAGAAACCATCAGAAGGTTTTTATTTTTATAGCCATTTCCCAAGAGCCAAGAGGTAAATATTCAGATTAGAAGGCGTTCTGAAATAAAGATAACGCCAACATCGTAGAGAATATGTGTCGGTTGGCCGCTTCCAGTGTTTCTCAATACGTCGTCCAAACTGCGGATGACTTTGGAAAGATGGCGGAATTGATAGGGACGGGCAGTTCGTAAGGCATTACATTGACCGAAAATAAAGCACATAATGCCATATTAACTAGCGGAGCATATTATCAGTATGCAAAGATTGCCAGTTACTACTAAATTCAGACTTTTACATATGATTCAAACGACGGGAGATTTCTGGTACCACATTCGGGTAGAGGACTACGTTATTCAAAATTTGATGGCTCTAGGTACCGTTGTTTTTTCACAATGCAAGTAACATGCATGCAGGTTTTTTATTATTTGATTTCCTTAAATATAATGCAGGGCTATAATATTTGGTGGATCCAATGGTGCATGAAAACATCATAAAACTGGATTTATTTGGATGCACTCGGTCATTTTCATTGACTCAGAAATATTGCTTATAATATGCATGCATTCTTTCAAACTTGTGCACATTTTATTCTCTTATTTTCTTTAATCCGTTTTTTTATTTAAATGATATAGGAATAGGAAGAAAAACTGTTCATGAATCCGTATTCAAACCGATATAAAAATCGCAGCGATTCCGTAAAAACTATTTAAATTAATTTGTAGATTAATAATAAAGAATTATTAATATCTGTCTCGTTTGATACATTTAGAATAACTTAAGAAATCAACCATAAAATAACTCAATTAAGGCATTTTCATGTTAAATTTCTTAAGATATTTTCCTGTCGACTAAGGTCATAGCTACCTCATGTTGATAGCAGATTTAGAAGCCACGAAACTAGTTTGTGATTTTGTAAAATTGCCAAAAATAAATAATAATTAAGAAAACTCAAGAATCGTATGTATTTAAACAGTTTTAATCACTGAAACTATGTCTTATGATAATTTATTTAATAAGAACAATTTTGTTTTATTCAATTTATTTATAAATATATAAATTAGACATAAATTTATTTATAAAATATTTTCTTTTTTTAGTTACTGTTATACCCTAAACAGAGAGTGAATAATCTCAGTTTAAAATACAATAATAGTTATTCAATAATAAAACATTGTTACTTCCCCAAAATGGCCGATTAATTTCAGATAATCTAAAAACTGCTTATTTTAAAATGCAGGTACATTTCTAAAGATTTGTTGTTCTTGATATATTAAGTCTTTTTAATTCAGCTGTATTCTATATAAAAAGAGCAATAATAGGTATCGATAATTGAAGCCATTAGATAAAAGTGTAATTCAATTACAAAATTGTTGAGCTGAAAATAATGACATATATATTTTGCGTATAGGGAATAAAATTCTGTCACAGAAAATTTATCTGTCCGCCTAATCACGAAAACAAGACTGCACTCGAAAACCAGTAAAATAAAATTATCGAAAGACTGATAAAAATGATCAAAGAAATAAATATATGTAAGTGAATTTCTTTAATTATCTGTAAATCTAGTTTTTCCTTTCCGATATAATTAGCATGGTGAAGCCAACTTTAAGGGATCAACCATTTTAATTGAAAGTAATTTCAGTGTTTGTAGTCGTCTTGGGAATTACCCTAATTGAAAGAAACATGATCTGTTAGTCATAAATGGTCATATTTTACGTGAAGTATTAATGTTTTACTCTTTTATTTTGTCCTATGTCGTTTTCGCTTTTTTAATAAGGAAGATAGCCGTATCACTCACCATTTAGCTCCTAATGTTGCCTTTTCGAAGCGATTTCTTTTAATTTTTGTAATAATTCAGTTATCTACATTGCTATTTAACTTTAATTAATTTTTTAATTTTTAAAATCTGTTTTTTTTATCCGATATAAGTGTATTATTATTTGATATAAAGGAAATTTGGAGGCAGCGTCTCATGGACTCTTAAATATTTCAGGTGGAAACCACAAATAATATATAAAAATATTTTTTAATGTTTTAATTATTAAATTTTAATTTAAATAAAGTAAAAATAAATTTTTAAGAAATGTAAAGATTAATTACTTAAGCAATCATAGATTAACGGATGTTCAATGAAAATAAATTTATTAATATGTAAAAGAACAAGATCTGATTATACTTGAATGGGACTACATAAAAAGGTACATATAAAATTGTCATAATAGAAAAGATGGATTATGATTTCAAACCATATTAAACTTCATAGCGTATTATACGCTTCAAAATAGCTCCTGCGTACAGTACACTTTGATCGCGTTTGTCTACTGCTCTTTTGATAATATTACGCAAATGACGAATAAATGATGAAGAAAAATAAGTTCCGAAATAGGAATGAATTTAATTAATTTATTAAAAACTATATCAAAAAATAAATGCTAAATAGGTATTTTTACAGCAGTTTAATTAAGAAAATGCGAAAATATTTTACGAACTATTCATAATGTCTGTAATCCTTTGGCGCGCGGTGGTCGCGATCTGAAACCACCAATTTTCGAATTTTTTTCTTCACTTCTCTCCGAAATTTTTGAGTAAAAATCGATTTTTTACTGATCTTTTACCTCTAAATAACAGAAAATGACTGCAGAATCATACATGTTTTAGGTCTTAGTTACTTCAAACTGGATGCCTTTTAAATTCGTTTTCAATGAGAAAAAATAATTTCCTTTTATTAATATAAAAACTTTAAATTTCAAAAGTTATTCATAAACAATAAAAAATAGCAATAATTAAACTTAATATATAAAAAACTCTCTAAATGTATGGCATTTGCTTTGGGGTTTCAGGGCGCGACCACTGCCCCACTAGAGCATTGTGTCACAATTCTCACAATAATAGAGCATTGTGTCACGATGCTCACAATAATAGAGCATTGTTTCACGATGCTCACAATAATAGAGCATTGTGTCACGATGCTCACAATAATAGAGCATTGTGTCACAATTCTCACAATAATAAAGCATTGTGTCACGATGCTCACAATAATAGAGCATTGTGTCACGATGCTCACAATAATAGAGCATTGTGTCACGATACTCACAATAATAGAGCATTGTTTCACGATGCTCACAGTGCTCTATAGGCTTGGTGGTCGCGCCTTGAAACCACTGCTCTTCACAAGGGCGTTTGCTTGCTTCTCAAATAGGAATGTTTATTTTTACCCGGATATAGACAAAGGCTTTTGAAATCACAGAGTTATTTTATTACTAAACAATAAATGCACCTGCCCAATGAAAAGGTCTTTCTTTTCTCTGACCTCAACACACTTGCTCCCCAAGCTCGTATTGTGATTTTATAAATTATTTCCTGTGGTTTAAATTTAATGTAAATATACTTTGCTATAATTAAAAATAGAAATCGCGTTAAGTTTTATTTAAATTAAAAATATTTTCTGAATATTTTGGGACGAAATACGAATAAAATAAGTATGAATGGGAAACGAATGATCCGTACCAAAGTCAAAAAGACCAAGCCCCCACCCCATTAACATAAAAAGCCACAAATTTCATGTGCCAGATGAAAAGAAACTAAATAACGCTGGACATATACCAGTGAAATTTAGATCCAGGCAGTGTACATTTTGTAGCACAAGGAAGAAACCTCATAGAAGAAGAGAAGGAATTAAATAATGAAAAAATGTTTCTCGCATTGTGATAAAACAACGCCATACCTAGTGTAGTAAAATATTTGTATGTAGTGAAAATACTTATATATTTTAATTTCTTATGTAATAAAAATGTGTTAATTTCTGTAGGCTATGAGAAATATTTAACATAATTATTCAGGTGTATAAGTGATAACCAAAATTTTGAATATCAATTTTATCAGCGACGAAATTATAACAGTGATTAATAGTTTACAGTGAAGAGTACATCACGTTGTTTCCGCAATAACCCGAATGATAGGGATAAAATATGTGACTACAGAGGATAGCAAATTAAAGTACTTACCCCAGACGTTGTGATAGTTGAAGAAGAAAATACAAGTTATTCGTCTACAATTTACTCTATTTATCTTTCCTATCAAATATTTTATTGCTGAGCTCACACAAATAAACAAGAAAATTAAATAATCAGATCATAACTATAGTCCTACTATAAATACAGAGCGTCCACTCGTTTATCGATACACTACAGAGCACTATCCATTTGCATCACTTTCTATAAATCACGAAAAACCTGTAATCGAAGATATATGTAGACCAGGAGTATACTTATCTTGAAATTTTTTTTGATTTTGAAGCTTCTACCAGTGAATTAATTTGTAGCAGTGCACCACGTGGCGATAGACAATGGATGAGTCTTAAATTGCACAATGAGATCGTTCATGATTCTTGCTTAAAAAACATCATTCCACCCAGGATGAATTTTCAGCAACTGCATATAGAATGAATATATTCAATAAAAAACTACAGTTGGATTTCTATCTTTTCAGGAAAGTTAAACGTGCATCATGAAACGAGGTCGTAGGTGAAGAGACAGTCAGTGAAGAGACAGGCCGAAGCCCGTCCTTCACCTTTGAACTCCCAGCAGCGAAGAGAAAGAAACCGGTCCAACAACTGCCACCAAGGGCTTGGACGAAACGATGACGATTCTTGAAGCGATAGTTTGATGATAGATGCCGGCTTGCTAGCACATTCCCTCCGGCCAAAGAAAAAGCACAGATCACCGCATGAACACTGCACGATAAATGCACTTCACTGACGCTGAACACTGCATGATAAATTTCACCGAAACACAGTTCATTGCACGATAAATTTACTGACGCACAACACTCATTACAAGTATGATCTGGTATAATAGTTAAATCGAATGAAAAATAGTCAAAAATTATTTTATCATAATTTCACTACACATATGAAACATAAGTGCAGAAGTCACATAAGTGCTACACATATGAAGTACAATCAAAAATTAATAACTAATACATATCATACAAGTTACTCATATAGTTACAGCATACACTTTCATTATAATCTGTAGTCAAGTTACAATTTTCTCTTTGTAAATGGAAATTGTAAGCTAATACCTATTTTTACATTCATACATTTTCACTGTTAAACACAACTCTGCATTAATGATCATTTTTTTGACAAGTTTCTAATTATACAGATTCTATAAAATCTTCTGGATGACATCAATTTGCCCTTGAAATTACTAAATTCATCTAGACCAATTACTCTACAATTTCATTTTTTTTCAACACATTAATTTCCTTCTTCCTCTTTTTATTATTGTTATATATGTATATATATATATATATATATATATATATATATATATATATTTACTACTCAAGCTTGTTTTAGTAGCACAATTTTCATGTCTAGCTCGTTACTTGTAATGATCACTAAGTGTACTGCACACTTTTTTTTTTTTTTTGTAATTTCCATGACATTAGTCAACCCGGACCAGCTTGAAGCCAACCAAACGTATGAGTGAAGGTGACCAACCGATACCCAAACTAATCATGAAATCTCAAAAAAAAAATTTTTTTGTTGGAAATAAATCCACCAAATTCCTAACACTTACAAATGTGTCTATGTCTTCTATTTATTTATTTTTTCTAACTTAGTGAACAAGAAAAACAAGCTCGTTGAAATAAATGTTCTTAATTAATCAAATTGAACCTTGGATCAACTCTTTTAAATAATTTGCTACAATGATTTTTTTTTTAGTTTTGTGGTCTTCGATGTTTTGAATTAAGTAGTTTTTATTTCGAAAAATTTTTATTATTTTGAAAGGTCCATTGAATTTTGGCTGAAAAGCATGAGGTGGTTGTAAAGCCTTTAAAAATACCTCATCTCCAATATTAAATTTTGGTGGTTCTCTGCCTTTAACAACTTTATTTTGAGACTGAAAATATTTTTCTTCGTTTTGTTTCTCTAATTCTCTAGTTGCTTTAATGTGTTCTCTCTGACGTAACAAGTATTGTGAAGGATTATCTACCGTTGCCGGTTCATTATTTGTATCTAGAGGTGTATTGAGTTCTCACCCAAAAAATAACTGTGCGGGAGTAAAACCTGTCACTATGTGTTTAGAATTGTTGTAATATAGTTTGAAAAAAGCTAATCTATCTGACCATTCGATTACCTTATTGGATAAAGAAGCTATGCTTTCTTTCATAGTTCGATGAACTCTTTCTATGATTACATTAGACTGTGGATAATAAATGGAGCTTTTTCGGTGTTCAATATTGAGATCTTTTAGAAATTTTTCAAATTCAGCTGAACAAAAATTTGAAGCATTATCAGATAAAATTACTTTTGGAATACCAAATTTTGAAAAATAAAGATTCATACACCTTATTATTGTAGCAGATGTAATATTTGCCAGAGGAATAGCTTCTAAATATCTTGAATAATGATCAATAATAGTTAGAATGAAAAATTTGCCATCATGTGATCTGGGCAATTTACCCACAATGTCAATTGCTAACATTTCTCCAGGTGCTAAATCAGATTTTTTTAATATTGCCTTTAATTGTTTTACATGACCTTGGTTTATTCTCCAAACACTGTTGACATTTTTTACAAAAGTGTTTTGTATCTAAAAACATGCCCTTCCAGAAATACTTTTTCTTAATGAATTCATAAGTTTTACTAGTAGCAAAATGCGGAGCATGAGCAATCTCTAAACAAGGTTTTACTAAAGAATTTGGAAGTAGAATTTTATTTTCTAAATGCCTTGTCTTTAAATGATGCGCTCTAGGTCTTAATTTTATCATTACTACACCATTTTTTTATCAATAAAATATTTTCCACAAATATTAGCTTTATTATTGTTAATTTGGCTTAAGATATCCTTAATATTTTTGTCATTTCTTTGGTGATTAACTATATTTTGGATGCTTAACTGAGTATTATCTGAATGAAATAAGTTTATATTGTTTACACTATGAGATGCTTCAGGAACTCTAGAAAGAAAATCTGCAGGATTGGAAAAACCAGGTATATGTTTTAGAGAGTAATCAAAATCTTGTAAATACAACAACCATCTGGCAACAATGTCAGGCTGCTTATCCAGCTGCATATGAAAAGTGAGTGGTCTAGCATCAGTTAAAATAGTAAATTTTTTGCCATATAAATGTTCATAAAAATGCTTGACAGAAGAAAAAATAGCATAAAGCTCACGCCTGATCGATGGGTATCTAGACTCAGCAGGAGTGAGAAGTTTCGAATAAAATTCTACAGGAAAGAATTTATCATCAATCTTTTGTAACAGAATACCACACATAGCTACTTTAGAAGCATCAGTGATCAAAAATATCTCATGATTATCATCAATGTTCCTTATAGTTGGTTTGTCCAACATTATTGATTGATTTTTATCAAAAGCATCTTGGCAATCTTGATTCCAAACAAAGGGAACATGTCTTTTAGTTAAGTGTACTATTGGCTGAGTGATCTCAGCAAAATTATGGATTAAATGTCTAAAATAGTTCATCATGCCAAGAAAAGCCTGAACTTGTTTTACATCCTTTGGAATAGGAAATCTTGTAACCTTTGAAATATTTTCTTCAGAAGGAGAAAAACCTGCTTGTGAAATATTGAAACCCAAATAAGTTATTTCAGATTTACAGAGCTGCACTTTAGCTGGATCTAGAGTTAAATTAAATGATTTTAATCTGTCAAACACTTTTTGAAGAATTACTTTTAACTCACTCATACTATCAGCTGCAATAATAATGTCGTCTAGAAAAAATTGAACATTACTACTTTTAATGTCATTTAAACATTTTGAAATTAATGTATGGAAATAAGAAGTGCTATTGCGAGCTCCAAAGGGAAGTCTACAAGGATGAAAATTACCCAGTTCGGTGCAAAATGCCAACTTTTCTTTATCAGAGTCCTGCAAATTGATCTGGAAAAAGGCTGACTTCAAATCCAGTACACAATACAATTTCCTACCAGCAATGTTATGCAAAACCTCAGACATTTTTGGTAAACAAATTTTGTATGATTCTGTGATACAGTTTAATAGACGATAATCTACAACCATACGAAATTTTGGTGCATTTTTATCTTCACCAGGTAAATTCTTTTCCCTAACAAATATTACAGGAAAACTATAATTTGAAGAAGAGGGTTCTATTATGCCTGCTTCTAATAATTTTGCAATTTCTTGTTGAGCATACTGTTTTGCAATTTTAGGAATAGGGTAAGGTCTAGTTTGAATTGGGAAATTGTGAAGAAGTTTAAATTCTGGTACAACTTTATCAGTAGATCCTAAAGTATTATATGATTTTGAAAACACAGCCCAGTTCGGTGCAGTTCGGTAGTTATTCATTAGCAATTCTATCATTTCATTTTTTGCTTGTTCATTTAAATGATCTAGTTTAAAGTCTGATATATTTAATTCCTCTTTTCTAAGTTTAATTACTTCTTGCAGATTTAGTGTGTTGATTTGTAAAGTCTCATGATTTTTGGGACTAACAATATCCTCAAAGTGAAATGGCACCGCAGTTCCAATAACAGAATTCTTCCTAAAAATTAATTTCTCATTGGTGTTGTTTTCAACAATAGTTTGAATGTGGTTATGACAATCAACTTATATGTAAAGATTCATTGATATGGAACTTATTTTGTGATGGCTTTGGAGAAAGCAAAATTTCTTTAAATTGTTTTAAAGCTTCAGGAACAGCTAAAGAAATGATTTGAGATTGACCTGGCTGGACAGTTATATTAGAAACCATTCTTAATGAGTTTAGATTACAATTTTTTCTTCTTACATTAACTGAGTTGCTTAATTTTTTATTGGGATAATTTTCTTCAAAGTCCAAATGAGTATTATCTACTATGAGTTTCTTATTTATGGAAACTAACAAAATTTTGTTACTTTGAATGAAGTCATAACCTAGGATTATCTGATAAGTAGAATTCCAATTGTTTTGGGTGACATAAAATAAATTAGTGAACCATTTACTTTGAATTTTGAATTTTAAATTAACTGCAGACATGTAAGGAATGCATGAATCTTCAATAGTTTTTATTCTTACCATTCGAGAAACAAATTCAACTTTAGTGAATTGTTTAATTTCCTCAATAACATCTGGTTGGACTAAAGATAAATTTGCACCAGTATCAAGAAGAGCTTCATAAGTCTGAGAACCAATTTTAAGTTTGATTATTGGCAGATAATTATAATTTTCTGAGTTACAAGACATCAACAATTTGGTTGAGTTTCTATTATTACATCTTTTATTTTTTGCAAACTTGTGTTGGAAATTATTGCTGTTACTTTGGATTTTTTTTGGATTATGATGTCTATACAGGTGTTTTTTATAACCCCAGTCTCTGCGGATTCCTGCAAGGGGTCTAAAATTTTTGTTGTAATATATCTGGCAAGAATCCTTAGCTAGTTTAAATGCTTATTCTGACCTTTTTTGTATTGACTATTATTTCTGTAAGGATGATAGTTCCTCCGCCAAGTGTTTCGAAATTGTCTGTGTCCCCTGAATGTGTTGTTTCTAAAATTATGCTGGTCTTGCCTAGGAAAATACCAACAATCTGTTGTTAAGTATCTTTTGCTACATATATGACAAGATACACTATTAAAGTTGCTAGAATTTTGAGATGTAGAAGCATTGTGATTTATTCTTGTATAAGATGTGTTTATAGGCTTATTTTGAGAAAGTTGATTTACTTTGTCTGTTAGCTCCTGAATAATTTTATTCTGTTCAAGTCTTTCTTTGAGAAGATTATTAATCTCTAAATTTTGCTCAACATTTATACTGTTCAAATATGTTTTCTCATCATTCAATGCATTTTCTATATTACTTGCCAACTCTACAGCCTTATCAAAGGAAGATGGACCTAATTTTTTAACTTCAATCCTAATGTCTGTTCTGAGGGCCTTAAGAAATTTAGTGAGCTTCATTTTCTCTTTTAATTTATGTAAACTAGAATCCTCAACCGAATCTTCATTTATGTATTTTGTCGCTGTTGTAGTAATCTCGTCAGCTAATTCCCTAACAGATTGGTTACACTTTTGAGAAATGTTTGAGAATTGCTGTAGAATGTCCTGAAAGGATTCAACTCGTGCAAATTTATTCTTTAATAATTTTTCTAAATTTTCAAATTTATTTTCCTTAGCCACTCTTGGATCATTAATTAGGAAATCTAGAGCTTTATCCCTACAGTTTATTTTCAGAATGATTATTTTCTTTTCATCTGACCATTTTTCTAATTTAGCGACACTATTTATTTGATCAAGAAAGAAATTTACATTTTCAGATAAGTTGCCACTAAATGTGGGCAGAGCAGAAGCTAGGGAAGTTGCCATACCAGTGTTAGATCTACCTTTAAGCTTTGACATGGATGAAGAAATATAGTTACTTATGTTGCATTACCTTACAATCTGCTATTTCTATTTTAATGTTATTGAGATCTACATTATTTTACACAAACACTTAGCACTCTCTCTGATAATTTACATATACATTTACCAAACATGCATATAAGAGTAGATAGCAAAGTTAAGGTAATTTTTTTTATTTAGTAATTAATTAGGATCTCCTGTAACTTTAACCATGCATATATCAAATTAGTGATGCAATATAAGTACATTGATCATTAACACTTCTGGATTGTAATACTTCTGAACATTATTTTATCATTACATACCACAATCCAATGAAATTACTGAAATCAGCTTTTGATTCAAATATCTTAAAACTTTCTTTAAATATGCACATATATATAACAATACATATGAAATTGAATTTTTGAATTATCCAAAATAGAATTACTCTTTCATGGCATATTACCCATCATTTATCATAAATTTTCAACAATATAAATCATATGTGCAGCAAATATACTATAGGTCACACATTTTATTTGAATTCTCAACCTGAACTAAATGATTTTAAGTTATTTATTTTGTCACGGCACCATATGTGAATGTGCTAGAAAGCCGGCATCTATCATAAACTATCGCTTCAAGAATCGTCATCGTTTCGTCCAAGCCCTTGGTGGCAGTTGTTGGACCGGTTTCTTTCTCTTCACTGCTGGGAGTTCAAGGGTGAAGGACGGGCTTCGGCCTGTCTCTTCACTGACTGTCTCTTCACCTACGACCTCGTTTCATGATGCACGTTTAACTTTCCTGAAAAGATAGAAATCCAACTGTAGTTTTTTATTGAATATATTCATTCTATATGCAGTTGCTGAAAATTCATCCTGGGTGGAATGATGTTTTTTAAGCAAGAATCATGAACGATCTCATTGTGCAATTTAAGACTCATCCATTGTCTATCGCCACGTGGTGCACTGCTACAAATTAATTCACTGGTAGAAGCTTCAAAATCAAAAGAAATTTCAAGATAAGTATACTCCTGGTCTACATATATCTTCGATTACAGGTTTTTCGTGATTTATAGAAAGTGATGCAAATGGATAGTGCTCTGTAGTGTATCGATAAACGAGTGGACGCTCTGTATTTATAGTAGGACTATAGTTATGATCTGATTATTTAATTTTCTTGTTTATTTGTGTGAGCTCAGCAATAAAATATTTGATAGGAAAGATAAATAGAGTAAATTGTAGACGAATAACTTGTATTTTCTTCTTCAACTATCACAACGTCTGGGGTAAGTACTTTATTTTGCTATCCTCTGTAGGTCACATATTTTATCCCTATCATTCGGGTTATTGCGGAAACAACGTGATGTACTCTTAATCACTGTTATAATTTCATCGCTGATAAAATTGATATTCAAAATTTTGGTTATCACTTATACACCTGAATAATTATATTAAATATTTCTCTTAGCCTACAGAAATTAACACATTTTTATTACATAAGAAATTAAAATATATAAGTATTTTCACTACATACAAATATTTTACTACACCTAGAGACATCAAATTTTGAATAAGGTAATCCTCAACCGAATATGGACATCTCGAAGTCCTAATTTGGAATCTGGAATATGTTTTATTATCTATTTCATATTCTGACAGACATGAAAGAATTTTTAATTAACAAACTCAACTATTTCAAAGCGAGGTATGGCAACACTGTATGGGAAAAAATTTTAGCTCCAGCGCGCGAGACTGTGTATCGAAAATTCTAAAGATATGCTCATTTTAAAATTATTTCGGGATATTCCTGTTGAATTGAATTTTATGATTTAAATGTGAATAACATGATATTTAATAAACAAAGGTAACACACAAAACGTTAAAAAAACGCCATTTTGGGCGTGATGATCTGAAAGCTTTCAGATTTTTTTCTATTTTTTTTTCTCTTGAAGAAGAAAGATTTGAGTTTTGACTCCCTTTAAAATCGACAAAATTATTCAAAATCTACAACCAGCTCAGCTTGTTTTTTTTCCCTAATTTTAAATGGTTGACCGAAATCGAAACCAAGCTCTCTGGAGACTTAACCTCTGACTTAGCGACAATCCTCTGTGACTTCGTTATATTTATAATTTTATTTTGACATTATATGGCGAATTTATTTTTTATTTGGAGACTTTATTCCAATTAGAAAATTTATTGTGTAATGCTTGGATCATATTAACCGAATTGTTGATCCCAATAAGCGATGTAATTTTGATATTTTCTTATATAATGGTGATACTTCGGCAATTTGATAACAATATCCGAATGAAAACATTTACCGCGATCACATTAAGCCGCGTTTATTGTACTCTTTCATTCCACTTAAATTTCTCCTGGATTCGCTCGAGTTACTTCGCGATAAGAAACCCGCGTGTACTCGGTATCTTTAGAAGTTTATGTATGATTAACCAAAACGCAAGAAATAAATACCTTCAGTTTTCACTTCAAAGCACATTTTCTTTCCAGTCATGAAAATAACCGCAAGTAATCAGTGTTTAAAACGAAGTAACCACAACAATATTCCCCTTTAGGGAAGTTCTATTGAAGAACAAATCTGCCCACCCTTTTTTTCTGAGAATCACGTGTGTATAAACTAAAAAAGGATTAATTTTGTTTCGTTGAATGGTTTTACATATTGTGTATATAGTCTTCCAGTTTATGAGAAAAATTTGTATTTTCTGTATTATTCCATTTGTACCAGGCCCAGTGGTAAATGTGATGCTTTAGAAATCATCTGGGTGTTGACAAGCGGTTTAGCATAATAGGCTTCGCAGACAGGGGGAATGTAATGTCAGGCAGGGAAACCTACTACATTTGAAATGGACGATAAAATTTTTCAAACAGGAGGATTTTCTTGTGTCTCCTTTCCACGCAAAATGAGATTCATTTCGTTTAGTTACCATTTTAGGGGTTAAGAGTTACTTTTTTAGTTTTAATATAAACAAATTGTAGATGCTTAAATTAACAAATTACTAAATGAGAATATACCAAGCATATACTTGTGTAACGTTGCATAGAAAACGTGTATAAAATGCTTACTTTTTTAACAGACTAGTAAGAGACATTGCGAAGAAATAAATAAACACAATTTTAAATATAACAAAATCAGGCAGATAAACGATATACAACAGCAATGAATCGGTAAACTTAAAATAGTTTATCTAAAACTAAGCAAAGCAGAAACCTTTTTTTTTATTTTTTATCGAATTCAAACATGATCAGATACAAAAGGCTTTACCAGATATTTTCTCTATCACGAAGAAAGACCATCTTCAAAACATTTTATGCGATAATACTTCATTACAAAAATTCCACTTTGAGATATATAATTCAGATTTGTGATTAAAACTTAACGATATTATTGAGATTTTATCTTCATTTATTATTATTCCCTTTTCTAAACTTTACGATTTCATTTTCAACCGTAAAATATGAATAAATCTATGAATCTCATTAAATTATATGAAAGCTTAAATCTGAATATTTTCCAGACCAAGGAACTCAAATGCTTTTAGTGGGTTACCACATCAAAACAAAACCAGATTAAACAGCCTCCTATGGTTTGGAATGAATGCTTAAATTTAAGAGAGAGGAATCAGATCTTTATCACACATTTCCATTTATGAATTAAACATGCATGGTATTACCATCAAAGAAGAAACTTTTAGAGGATTCGATGAACGGTGACTTAACTAGGATGTCTTTTATTCATGGCTTCTTATTTCCAAAAGCTTTTTTCCTACTTCCCTTGTATGTTTATGCATGTGGGAAAGGGGATTATTTCAGAAACCTAGAAGCAGTCCTGTTTGATGATTATCACGATATGTTTTCCTTTCTAACTTTTTATGATAATGACATACGAAAATTGCATATGGGTTTCTTGAAGCGTCCTTCTATATTTAAACTGTAGATGCTATAAAATATCTTTTAAACAGTACATGCTATATAATTTTAGATATTAAAATAATATCTGTAACTAAAACTGGTTTTGTAAAGTTTATTTTAAAATCAACACTGTATTCCTATGTTAAAGATTCTTGCGTTTCTACTACGTCTATTCTAGTCTACCTGAATAAAATTTTGTATAGTTTAAATGAAGTGAACCTTGTACATTTTAAATGCGTATAAATAAAGAACAAACCAATATATACTCTAAATACATGTTATTATAGAACTGAGTGTCTTATATTTTAAATGGAATTTAATAAAGATCAGGACTTAATATTATCTAAATACATATTAATACAGCATAAAATTTTGCATTTTCTAAACGCAGAAAAAAGTCTTGTATACTGTAAATGCATATGAATATAAATAATAACCAATTATCTTATTGAGGGGATAAAAATTTATTTTAACTTCAGAGATAAATTAAATCAGATTAATTTTTGTAACTTTAGCTAAACATTCATCGTTATCCAACTTATAGAACCTAGTATATTCTAAATGCATACTAATATAGAACAGAACCTTGTGTATTTCAAATGCATATTACTGTAGAATAGAGACTTGTGCATTCTAAATGCATATTAACCCAGTATATTCTAAATGCGTATTATTACAGAACTTAACCTTATAAAAACTAAATGCATATTATTTTCATATTATTATAGAATAGAATCCTGCATATTCTAATTGCACATTAAAGAACAATAGAATACTGTATACACTAAACGCATATTATTACAGGGTAGAGCCTTGTATTTCTAAATGAATATTAACGTAAAATAAAACGTTGTGTATTCTAAATGCATATTAGTATAGAACAACTTTTTTAGTCTAAATGCGTATTAATATAGAACAGAACTTTTTATGTTCTAAATGCATATTAATAGTAATAATAATTAAATTTCTTATGAGTGAATAATGAGATTTTAATTAAACTTTAGTAATAATTTCAAATAAATTGATATTTTAAATTTCAACTATACCTTTATAGTGTTATCCTGTCAGACAGTGGATATTGAAAGCACATAAAATCTTTCAAAAGTATGATGGATTCAACAGTATTATGCTTTAATAATTAAATATATAAATTAGGGAAGGCTTGTATTTTCCAAGTATTTATTGAAGGAACACGTGTAGTGACATACACATAACTGCAATACTAATTAAAGAAACAAAAGTATATAAAGCCAAAAAAAAAAAAAACATTAAAAAAATACTGAAGATTCGACGATTTTTAAAACAAGGAAGTACTTTAATCAAGCGCGTGGATGCATTGAACTGAAAATGATTATTTAGAAGTAGATTAAATAATTATCTGATATCATGAAAAGAGCGGAGAAGAGCTGCCTACATTTTTTCTTTGATAATAAATGAATGCTTAATCAATTATGTACTTGTGCAAATTAGATTTCGAAGCAAACAAGCAGAAGATAATGAAAGGCAATACACTTGTGACTGATTGCATATTTCATTTCTTTTTCCATCCAACTTTAATGCTTTAGAATAGTTTCCATCGTTCAGCAGAAATGGATATTTTATAATAGTTCGCCAATGGTTCAAGTTCGGGAAAATTAATTAAAAATTATATTTCACAGATTAGCTATAAAATGAAAGTTATTATCAATAATTATAGATTACTTCTTATACCTACTGTTTTTACTATTTAGAGACATAAATTTATATCATGTTATGTCAAATTGTTTATTTCTATAATTATGAAAAATAGCAGTAAAAAGGGTCCGTAGTGTCCCTAAAATCAAATCATATTTTATAATTACTTTACGTATTTCCTCGCGTATTTTTCTTCCTAGTTTTTTAACGCTAGATTCTGAATTTGTTTTAAATATTAGCATCATTTTCCTCTTTCTGTACTACGGGAAATTTTTCCCTCTCAGGTCTAATTTATTTATAAACTATATTGCCGCAATTATTTTTATTTCTATTCACTGCTTTATTTTTATTCAGGGTATTTATTCAGTTGGTATTTGTATTTCTGTGTTAGCATTTTATCTATTTTTTATGTTCCCTTGCATTTAGTATTTGAAACGTATTTTATTCAGATTCTTCATCAAGTTATCCGGGCGTGGCAGGTGTTCTCACAGTTAAAAAAACTTTCCAAAATTTTGATTTCGTTTTCTTTCTGTTATTTGCGATTCAGCTTAATCAGGAATTCGAAGGAAACGAATCCAGCAGCGAAGGGTTTCTTTTCCTTCGATGTCATCTTAAGACAAGACGATCAAGACGTATTCGCGTGAGATGCCCCCGAGGCTCTACAAGATAAACTGATCGAGACATCTCTGCTCAACCTGTCCGACACAGTTATCGCCAGATATCGGTTCAATATTCTTCAAATATTGTAATGTGAATATTACTATGTATTCTTATTATGATATACGTTTCTTTAAAAAATAATGTTTTGATAATCAGCAGCAGTTTATTCGTTTATTCATGACTACTTTCATTTATGTTCTTATTCTAACTACGTTCTTTGTAAATTAAATTACTCGCATAATTTTCCATTCTCGATTTTCGGATAATAAAATTAAATTAGTTAAACAATAGGCGGAAGTGCGGTAATTCGAAAATATCTAAGAATCATATTTGCGAGCAATCAATATTTTAAAATCAGCATTTTGCAAATAAAAACAATTTAAAGTCATCAAAGATCTGAGAAGCAAAATAAACAAACATTGTTTAAAGTTTTCAAAATAATATAGTGGCAAAAGTTCTTCGATGTTTACCATCTACTAGTAACACACGTGAGAAAACTTTGAAACTGCACTCTAGTTTAAAAAATTTATGTATATTACAGTTTTTGTAAAAGGTGGTAAATTTCAACGGTTTAAATAATCAAGTAAAAATAAAATTTTAATATTTTGGACAAGTATACCTATCAGGTTCAATGTTCCTTCTTACTTTCTTTGGGAACATGCAAGGACCTGACTCGGAACAGGGAGCTTACTAAAGCTATGTTCAATAAATGTGGGAAGTAGACAGGATACACAGGAAGGGTATACAAAACCCTCTATTTTTCACTCTTTACAATAATTTCTGTACTTCGAAATACAGAGACCAACTACTTGTGGTCTGAACGTAAGAATATAAAATTATAACTAAACTCTAACTTAAATTTGGAATAATAAACATGGAAGATTGGCCTTATATTAACAGGAAGCCGTATGTAGTACAGAGAACTGTTAACACTACAATACGTTTAATTATCAAGAGGGTTAAACCTCTGGCCTGGAAGGCAACCAGCAACCGAGTAAAACTTCTAAGGCAAGCGGCCTGCTTCGACTAACTCCTTCCTCTCTCTCGCTTGGCAAAAAGCCACAACTTAAGTACTTGGCGTTCGCCAGACAAATTGTGCATAAATAAGTTAACGCTTTTAATTCTGGCCGGAAGTAGAAAATAAGAAGTGATAGTAAAGATTTAAAATAAAATAAACGTTAGTAAAACTTAAGATCCTTACATACTTCCCGCCAGAGTTAATTAGTTTGAAACTGAGGTAAGAGTTTGAAACTGAGGTAACTTGAAGTAAGAGGGCTTTTCTTGGCCTTCGGATTTCCGCACCCTCCGGTCAGCAGAAATCCGTTTTAGTTTAAATCATTTTTCATTTCCATGCTTTCCTTCTTTTTCCGATGACCTTGAGACTTTTTTCCTGGATTGCTATTGAACTGTCGACGTTCGCCGGCTGTTTTTGAATGCTCGGGTTTCCTTGCCCACTGATTCGCTTTGCTTCCGTGTGCTTGACTTTGCTGTGGTCTTGGCGCACCAAACTGGTTTCGTTGTTGATATTGGCGTCTTCTTTCAATGTCCGCCGTTCTTCTACTTTCAAACTGGATTTCTAGCTTAAATAACTTTTCCAGTGTAGTCGGATTCCTTAATTCAATAAAGTCTTGCACTTGGGGAAGTAACCTCGGCAAAATCACTTGAATTATCTCAGGATCCGGACGGTTTCCATACAAGAGTTTGAAGACGTGAATTTTTCTTAAAATAAAGCTTGAGAGATTTTCGATTCTTTGCTGATATATGCTGAAAAGTTCCGTTTCTAATTTCGACGATCGCTTACGACAGGGAAGGCTTTTACTAGGGCAGTCTTGAAATTTTCGTAAGTATAGGTGGGACTTCCTGCTTGACCCAAGAGACTTCTGCCTATACATTTGAACCAGTTAAGCGCTTGGCCCCTCAAAGCGCTGGTAGCTAAGGTAACTTTTTGAAACTCGTGCACGGGGTAGAGCATGAAGTGGTCATCCAATTTTTCCAAAAAACTAGTTACCGGTGAGTTTCCATTAAATGTTGCTTCTGGTTTCATCGAAGCGCGCATGGTCTGGACGATGTAGCCAAATCCTTCCAGGGCGGCAGCTGGCATTTCTGGATTCTGAGCCGCTTCTGCAGGCAGCACAGGTTCTTCTTGAAACTCGGCCATGGTTGTTCTTCTTCGTTGGGCGCCAGTATCAGGTTCAATGTTCCTTCTTACTTTCTTTGGAAACATGCAAGGACCTGACTCGGAACAAGGAGCTTACTAAAGCTATGTTCAATAAATGTGGGAAGTAGACAGGATACACAGGAAGGGTGTACAAAATCCTTTATTTTTCACTCTTTACAATAATTTCCATACTTCGAAATACAGAGACCAACTACTTGTGGTCTGAACGTAAGAATATAAAATTATAACTAAACTCTAACTTAAATTTGGAATAATAAACATGGAAGATTGGCCTTATATTAACAGGAAGCCGTATGTAGTACAGAGAACTGTTAACACTACAATACGTTTAATTATCAAGAGGGTTAAACCTCTGGCCTGGAAGGCAACCAGCAACCGAGTAAAACTTCTAAGGCAAGCGGCCTGCTTCGACTAACTCCTTCCTCTCTCTCGCTTGGCAAAAAGCCACAACTTAAGTACTTGGCGTTCGCCAGACAAATTGTGCATAAATAAGTTAACGCTTTTAATTCTGGCCGGAAGTAGAAAATAAGAAGTGATAGTAAAGATTTAAAATAAAATAAACGTTAGTAAAACTTAAGATCCTTACATACTTCCCGCCAGAGTTAATTAGTTTGAAACTGAGGTCTAAAACGACCTTGTTGAAAACTTTTAGCTCTAGAATCTAACGCGAGGCCAATCTTTTACAAACATTTCTCACTAGAAACTAGAAATTAAAAAAAAAATTTGTTTTTAAAATAGCAGCTCCAAGGACACGCAATTTTTCATCTGTACTGCATCTAAACAGGAGCTTTTATTCAAATCTGTTTCCTTCCAGAGATCTGGAAGGAAAACTAGTTTAATGAAATGTTACACAATGAAATGGCAAGTAACATGCATATTTATATTTCTCTTAACATTCTTATTTCATTCATGACTATATTAATTATCTCTCCCTGTGCTCTCTGATATGTGTTGTAAAAGAACACCAAACACGAATGTGTTTATGTATACGTGTTCAACACTGCCTCCTACAATCAAAACACTAACGTGTTAAAATTCAACATGACAAGACCTCGTAACACACCCTATCTTCAACTCTAAACCCTGAGGTACTATTCTGAAAGTGGCTAACTCTGAAGTGTAGCGTCAGAGAGCCTAACTACATTCATTCAACCTTTAACACATATTCACCATAATTTGGTCTTTTACAGTCACACGAATAAGTTTAAAATTTTTGGCATTACTTTCACTTTTACCATATCACAGTATTTCTTAACGTTTAAAATAACAGTTCACATTGTATATAAGAACATATTAACATGCCGTTAATTTTACGCATTTTAAAACATACATTAGTAGTACATTGTTAACTTCTATTCTTTTCAAAGCAAGTGCAAATTCTTCTACATTGAAATACTACATTTCAAAAAGTCTTTCAGACTAAAACTTCTTTCTTGCCAGAATGTTTTTAAATAAATTTATACAATAACTTTTACAATATTTAATTATTTACAAATTCCTATTCTACATCAACTTTAGTTTTACGCGCGAGTGATTGAAAAACATAATACCAAAATCGGTAACAACTCATTTCTCGCCTTTTTGGCGCTAAAGGTAGACCTCACATGAGGTAAAACTTCTTGAAATCTGCCACTTGCAGTAAGAATGAAAGATTAACTTAAGTTCCAAAGTGACATAAAATTTTAGTTATCTTTGTGATATTCGGACATTCTTTTCTCAGCCCAGTCCTGGAAGGTAGCGCAGATTCTGGTTTGATTTATCCTCCTTCTTGTGCGGGCTCGCCCTTAAGTACTTTCCTCTAGAAGCTTTCTTTTTCCTCCAGTTCGGTCACCCTTGAATACCTTCTTTTTCGCCTCTGCCTGTGGTCTTGGCCGTTTGATGGCAGCTGGTCTTGGCGGAACCGGGACACTTCTTTCGCGTTCCTGCTTGGACCTCGTTGCTGGCCGTTCAAATTTTCCTTGTAACTTTTCCTCCGCCGCTGGTGGCCCTTCCGCAGTTCGGCGACATTTGCTGCGGAGAGTCCTGTCCGATGATTTGATCTTCCGTTTGGGAGCCGGGTTATAATTGCCGTTATTTCTCCTGGCTTTCTTTGGATTCGTCGTACTTCTTCATTCTGGGGGTGTTCGTGAGCTCTCTTTTCTGGACGGTGGAACGGCTTCTTTTTCTTGTTACCTTCAATTTTCCAGCGGGGAAACTTTCTTTTCAATTGCTCCTGCCTCCTAATGGCTTGTCCTTGTGCTTGACGTTGTTCCACCTCTGGAGCTTGTGCCTACCGTGTCTGCCGTGCCGGATCCTGCAAAAGATCTTTGAAAATTTGCATTTCATTACGATCATAGTAGGGTTTTATTTGATCAATTTTTGCGGAGCAAGTTTCACCATTTCTGGCTTTTAACACTACTACTGCGTGTGTTATTTTTTCTATGACATATGGTCCTTCAAATCGTGAAAAAAATTTAACACTTCATCCCCTACTTTATAAGTTACTCCCCGTCGTTTCAAATCATAATAAAGCTTCTGTTTTCTCTGTGCCACTTCAGTATTCTTTTTTGCTTCTTTAATTAATTTTTCTATATCACCCATTTTAAATTCTGGGTCTCTTTGTTGCACATAAAATAATTTATCTAACGGCGTTATAATCTTTCTGCCTAAAAATAACTCAGCAGGAGTTTTGCCCGTTGTATCATGTTTTGCGGTCCTAAGGGCGAAAGCAAATTCATTGACATAGTTATCCCAGCTTTTATGAAAATTTTTAACATAACTACGGATAATTTTCACTATATTTCTATTGACCCGTTCCGCTATATTAGATTGCGGCCGATACGGGACCATTTTTAAATGACGTAATGTTTGCCCAGTTTTGGGCACATGTCTTCAAATACATTACTTACAAATTGAGGACCATTATCCGATATAACTTTTAGGGGAGCCCCGTATTTTAAAATATATTTATTTAAAATAGAATCAGTAACTAATTTCGCGGAGGCTCGTTTTAAGGGAACAACTTCGGTCCACTTACTAAAATGATCAACCATAACAAGAAGATAGCGACATTTATTTAACTGACTTTTTGGAAAACGGCCCAATAAATCGATGCCAATTATTTCATTTGGAAATTCGGATTTAATACTATTTAGGAATCCGGCCGGGCGGAAATTAATATAATTAACTGCTTGACATGTTGGGCAGGACTGGACATACGCCCTTGTTAACTTTTGCAGTTCAGGAAAATAGACTGCCTCGCGTACGCGTTGTATAGTTTTTCGAATACCAGCATGAGAAGCTAAAGGGCTGTCATGGAGCTCCTGCAGGATATTTAATCTAAGACTAGCTAGGATAACAGGTCGAAATTCGTTGTTGGAATTCGTAGTTTTTGTATAAAATAATAGACCATCTATTAGTTCGTAATGGGCCGCCCTATTTCTTATCGCCACAATATCTTGGTGGCTAAAATTTTCAGGATCCTTTAAATACTCATAAATGCTTCCAAACTCAGGATCCTTACCCAGTTTGGTTATTACAGTTTCTCGGGAATTTATTGTACATGCTGTGAGCATTGCCACCTTTACAGTATTACCTTCTGCATCTATTTTAATTCTGGATAGGGCATCTGCTACGATATTTTCCTTTCCGGGAGTATGCTTGATTACCAGATTATATTCTTGTAGCTTGAGTGTCCATCTTGTTAACCTTGGGGATAAGTTTTTCCCTGAGTACAATCTAGTTATCGCCGCATGATCAGAGTACACTGTTATTGGCGCCTTTCCAAAATAGACTCGGAACTTTTGCACTGCTAACAGAACTGCAAGTGCCTCTCTCTCGGTCGCGGAATAGTTTCTTTGTGTTTGATTTAAAGTTCGGCTAAAAAATGCCACGGGCTGCTGATTTTGTGAAAGTACCGCTCCTACCGCATAATCCGAAGCATCCGCTGAAATTTCTAAATTCTCATCCTTTTCAGGAAATTTCAACACAGGGGCTTGCGTTAATGCTTGCTTTAATTTTTCGAACGCACTATTGGCTTCGGCCGTCCACGAGAATCTTGCCTTTTTTCCTTTTTAATTTTAACAATGGTTCAGCAATAGCTGCAAAATCTTTTATAAAGGACCTATAATATGAACAAAGTCCTAGAAAAGAAGAGAGCTTCTTTGCCGTGTTTGGAGTCGGATACTTTTGTACAGCAATTATTTTTGATTCGTCTGTCTCGATTCCTTTCTGAGATATTTTGTAACCTAAATATTATAATTCAGGGGCTGCAAATTTGCACTTTTCGACATTAACTTTTAGGCTTTAAATTTTAGGTGTTTTCTTTATTAACATTTAATAAAGAAAACACCTGTTTTAAATCCTGTACGTGTTGGTCGAGATTATCACTAGTAATAATGATATCGTCTAAATAGATAAATGTGGACTTTCCAAGAACAGGCCTTAACACAATGTCCATACATCGCTGAAATGTTGCCGGTGCCCCAGAAAGGCCAAACGGCATGCGCAGAAATGCATAAGTGCCAGACTTGGTTAAAAAAGCAGTCTTAGGCACGTCTTCAGGCCTAACCCCTATTTGAAAATAACCAGTCGTTAAGTCTAAAGTCGTCATATATCTGGTCGATGTTATGTTCCTTAGAATTTCTTCAATAATAGGTAACGGATATACCGGATATTTAGTTATGGAATTTAATTTACGGTAGTCAATGGCGAATCGCCACCTCTTTGGATGTGTCAATGGATAGTCATTATTTTTCTTACATAAAACCACCGGGCTAGCATAACTACTTGAGATGTGACTTGACTACTTGAGACATATTGCAGATGTGACTTGACTACTTGTGACTTGACATAACTACTTGAGAACTACTTGAGATGGGCGTTATGATCTTTTTACGTAGCATATCGGTGATATGCCATTCTATAATTTTTTCCTTATTCTTATCATACCGGTATGCTTTGTGGCGAACTGGCATTGAATCTCCGGTGTCAATACTATGGTTAGTAACCTGAGTAAATCCTGCAATATCACTAAATAACGAAGCAAATTCACTTACCACTTGTCGGATTCTTCGTTGCTCTTCATTAGGCAGGTGGTCAAGGTTTAACATCGGCGGTTCAGCCTTTTCTTCTCGAACTGGTTTCATCGTCAGCTTAAGGGACGCTTCATTAAAATCCAGCATTGCTTGTGCCTCTGAAAGAAAATCTATTCCTAAGATAATATGTGCTTGCAGATTCTTTACTATGAAAAACATAACCTTTACTTGTTCGTCCTTGATACGGATGTATAGTGGTAATTTACCTATGCACTTACATCTTTCTCCTTGCGCAGCTAACACTGTCGTATTATCCGAATTATATATGCGATATTTACGAAAATACTTCCTAAAAATCTTCTCCCACACAGGAACACTGCGCGCCTGTATCCAGGAGTGCGGTGGCTGGGATATTATTCACCAACACTTCAATCTTCGGAAGAGTCAAATTTTTCACCATTACTGTATTTAACTTGAAGTAAGAGGGCTTTTCTTGGCCTTCGGATTTCCGCACCCTCCGGTCAGCAGAAATCCGTTTTAGTTTAAATCATTTTTCATTTCCATGCTTTCCTTCTTTTTCCGATGACCTTGAGACTTTTTTCCTGGATTGCTATTGAACTGTCGACGTTCGCCGGCTGTTTTTGAATGCTCGGGTTTCCTTGCCCACTGATTCGCTTTGCTTCCGTGTGCTTGACTTTGCTGTGGTCTTGGCGCACCAAACTGGTTTCGTTGTTGATATTGGCGTCTTCTTTCAATGTCCGCCGTTCTTCTACTTTCAAACTGGATTTCTAGCTTAAATAACTTTTCCAGTGTAGTCGGATTCCTTAATTCAATAAAGTCTTGCACTTGGGGAAGTAACCTCGGCAAAATCACTTGAATTATCTCAGGATCCGGACGGTTTCCATACAAGAGTTTGAAGACGTGAATTTTTCTTAAAATAAAGCTTGAGAGATTTTCGATTCTTTGCTGATATATGCTGAAAAGTTCCGTTTCTAATTTCGACGATCGCTTACGACAGGGAAGGCTTTTACTAGGGCAGTCTTGAAATTTTCGTAAGTATAGGTGGGACTTCCTGCTTGACCCAAGAGACTTCTGCCTATACATTTGAACCAGTTAAGCGCTTGGCCCCTCAAAGCGCTGGTAGCTAAGGTAACTTTTTGAAACTCGTGCACGGGGTAGAGCATGAAGTGGTCATCCAATTTTTCCAAAAAACTAGTTACCGGTGAGTTTCCATTAAATGTTGCTTCTGGTTTCATCGAAGCGCGCATGGTCTGGACGATGTAGCCAAATCCTTCCAGGGCGGCAGCTGGCATTTCTGGATTCTGAGCCGCTTCTGCAGGCAGCACAGGTTCTTCTTGAAACTCGGCCATGGTTGTTCTTCTTCGTTGGGCGCCAGTATCAGGTTCAATGTTCCTTCTTACTTTCTTTGGAAACATGCAAGGACCTGACTCGGAACAGGGAGCTTACTAAAGCTATGTTCAATAAATGTGGGAAGTAGACAGGATACACAGGAAGGGTGTACAAAATCCTTTATTTTTCACTCTTTACAATAATTTCCATACTTCGAAATACAGAGACCAACTACTTGTGGTCTGAACGTAAGAATATAAAATTATAACTAAACTCTAACTTAAATTTGGAATAATAAACATGGAAGATTGGCCTTATATTAACAGGAAGCCGTATGTAGTACAGAGAACTGTTAACACTACAATACGTTTAATTATCAAGAGGGTTAAACCTCTGGCCTGGAAGGCAACCAGCAACCGAGTAAAACTTCTAAGGCAAGCGGCCTGCTTCGACTAACTCCTTCCTATCTCTCGCTTGGCAAAAAGCCACAACTTAAGTACTTGGCGTTCGCCAGACAAATTGTGCATAAATAAGTTAACGCTTTTAATTCTGGCCGGAAGTAGAAAATAAGAAGTGATAGTAAAGATTTAAAATAAAATAAACGTTAGTAAAACTTAAGATCCTTACATACCAAGTCTTTTAACCAAATACTTTAAACTGCTTATTTAGATTAAACATTTAAATTTGGAGTTCGTTATCATTAATAAGTTCAGTTTGTAACTAAAAACGGACTGTCACTCAATTCTAGAGTGTTTTCTCCCTCCTTTTTTATTGACTGTTTTTAGCTCTTTCTGTGAACCTTCTTTTATTTCTATGCATTCTGTCTCCATATTAGTTTCTCAGTGTGTGTTGTGTGTCTTTCTCTCTCTTCCTACTCTTACGTCATTTTGACGTAGTTTAATCTCACTTTCTCTCTTCTTTACTCTTTCTATGTAAATTTATCTATTTTTCTATCCCTAATTCATTGGCGTTTCAATGTTTATGTGTGTTTTCTTGTATATTACATTCTCACATATTGCACATTTTACTCTATCTTTGTGTCTTTCTTGCTCTATTTTTCTCTGGTAAATGCTTTTGTGGGCTTTTCTTTAAATCTCACTCTTACGTTTCATTCTCATGATCGTGCTTCTATGTGTCTTCCTCTGTATCTCGCTCTCATTGCTCCTTCATCTATCTTACTTTCCTCTTTCTATATAATTATATTCTTTATTTCTCTTTTCTCTCTCTCCTTTGCCTATTTTTGTATAACGTTTCCTTTCTTTCACTTTCTGAAATGTTTTAATGTAAGATTTTGTTTGTATCTCAATCTTACTGCGTTTCCATCTGCTTTGCCCTTTTTATTTATAACTTCTGTTTCTCTTTCTAGGTTGATATTTTTCTCTTTTTGTTTCTTTATTGTTTTTCTATATTACTTTTTCTTTCTCTTCTTCTCGTTTCTGTGGTGTTTTAGTGATTTTGTGTGCATTGCGTTATATATCACACTTATTGCGTCTCATTCTGTTTTTCTTAATTCTGTTTTTCTAATTTTACCTCTCTTTACGTGATGTTTCAATGTTTATGTATACCTTTCTCTGCATCTCCCCTCATTTCTATAATTCTTTCTTTTATTACGAGACAGATAATGTCCTTCTACCTAGATATTGGAAGATTAATAATGTTTCTCTATTTCTCTGTTCGTCTCTTTCCTGTCTGTATCCTTCTCGTTACAGACTACTATTTTCTTACTCCTTTTTGATTATTTTAGAATTTTACATTTATACAGTACTTTCATTGTAGTTATTCAGTAATTTTCTTTGTGAAAATATATATTCCATTCAAATATATATTCTAAAAATATATATTCCATTCATTAAAAACTTCGTATTTCATAAAACAATTAGCAACATTTCAGGATTGACGGGAACGTGGTCTGGTTCGGTGACTCTAGTGTCACACTCTGACTGACTACCGAAGCGCCCGGGCTCGAATTTCGGAAAATGTGTGACATGTGCGTAAATTGCTTGCATTTTCATAGGAGGCAACAATGGCCCACCTATTAGGTGCCTCCATATTAAAGTGACTACCACTTCCTGCTTTAGTACTGACCAACGTCTAAACGGCTAGTCCCGGCCATTGGAAATCAACGAAAAATATTGAAAAAAAGTTTTAAAAAAATTATATTTCAGTGTTCATTATCACAGGAAAATTATGAGTTTCTTAGTACGATGGCATGTGACTTCGAATGTCCGCTTGCTTGAAAAATTGTCGCTGTAGTTTTAAAAATTTGTTTGGTATACAATGAAGCATCACAACATCCTATAGGGACATATACATATGTCTCGAAGTCAGCAGTTCGAAAGTCTGCAATTTTTCGTCAATGTCTTTCCATATAGTTTTCTCGTTCTGTGTTTTGCTTTTATCTTTATCCTTCTTTCTCTGTATCACTTCCTCCTTTCCCAGTACATGTCCGATTATTTTCTCTCCATCTTGAAAGAGTGCAATGGCAATAGAATTGTCTACAAGCTTTCACCTCGGGCACTGTTTTCAGAGATGCATAAAAAGGACTGGTAGTTCAGTTTTATATTCTGCATAGTTTCTTGATTCACTAGTTGGAATAATGCTTAACATGCTGGACAGCAGAAATGTAACCTAAATGCTTTCAACGTTTAAGTCTGCAGATTGTTAGACTGTAAGATGTTGTGTTTAATTAATCAGTTATTATGATTTGAACTTTATTTTATTTTTTTTCCCGTAGTTCTTACCAGAATATAAATTACTTGTGTTCTTAAGCAGACGATTTGAATGTTTAGAGCTAGAGTTCCTGGCAGCCTCTCTTGCTGTTACTTACTACTGCCGGCTCTGCTTTAGTTGATTTCCCGGTTTAGCGTCTTGTTAGTCGATTTTTAAAATGCGGGCTGTAATTATCTAGAGCTAGCTTAAATAGTATAGATGTAACCTACACCTTGTTTTTATACTGAAGCCGGAGATGTGAAAATTAAGCAATACCCTCGCCGGGACTCGAACCTCGGCACTCTCGAATACGAGCCGAGTGTGCTGGCCATTACACCACGAGGAGATGCTAAAAAGGCAGGATAAATATCTTATATACTTCTCCTTTTAAAAGGCGACTGGGGATTTGGGGACCCAATCACCAAATCCTGGTGGTGGAGGTGGAGAATCATCGTCCACCACCTTTCTTTAGTTCGGGCGCTACTGATGAGACATTATGTTGTTTTAAAGCAGAAAATGTGAAAAATGAGTAATGCTTTCGCCGGGATTAGAACCTCGGACTTCTTGAACACGCGCCGAGTGGGCTGACCATTACGCCACGAAGGCTTGCTAATGAAGCGAGAGAAATACCTTAAATCCTTATGTTAATTTCCATACCCGCCAACAGCGTAGGTTCATCTGTCAAAGGCGCAGTGCTTTCTATTCATTTAAGACTTAAATAAAAATTTACTTTAGACCTCTTAAGTGGCGTTATTTTTTACAGACATCCTTGTTATTTCTCCGTAGGACATTGACAAAAGCTTTTAGATACAGAAGCTCACTATATCATTTTTATGTCATAGGCCCAAATTTCTGATTTAAATCTAGACATTGAGACATACAGTTACTTTAATATTGCTGTTTACGTAGGATTTTAATGTATTTTTAAAAATTCTGGAAATATAGTTATAAAATTTCAAACTGCATTTGCATTGGTCTGAGTAAATTTAAACTTTATTTATTCGCTTCATTCAAATCATAGTAACATGGTTCACGTCAGAAGCTTAGCAAAATTTATTTTATATCATAGAAAATTTTAGGTTCAACAAACTTGTTATTATCATTAGAATATACCTTCCAAATTCACTGTAAATAATAGTTTCATCGAAAATGTTATAAGAATGAAAATTCTAAACCGCACTTAATCTTCCAATTTGCGTGATCAATAAACATTCTTAAAACCTTGATCATAAATAAACCACAACTTGAGCCACACTACTAAAACCTTTTTGAACGAAAGTGAATAATAATGACAAATATAAATTTATGGCTTCCACCAATCAGAGTGAATATTTCAAATTTAAAAACTCTTTTTACGAAGCAAAGCTTCTTGCCTTCAAAATGCCATTCCCCTAAGGATACATTAATATTTGATGGAGGCTTAATACGCTTTTTTTCCTAGAAATGTCTCGAAAGTTTTCTGATGCATCAAATATGAGAGGCGTAATGCGACTTGAAAAATGACATATGTATTAAGTTGAGTTCAAGGCATTAATCAATACTTTGCGCCATGTACGCAAAGGAAGCAACACAACATTTATATTAGGATTTTGTTCAAAGATCTTTTAAAAAATTTTTTGTCACTAACTAGTGAAAAGTTAGATAATATTTTTAATTAAAAAAGCTCATTTAATTTTGGAATATTTATATATTAAGCATTTATTTTCAGATTAATGTTTCCTGCATCCATTTCTAAAATTTTTAGAAACCTTTAGCATTCTTCATGTGGGTAGTTTTAAACTTTAATGGCGTTCTTCATGTGGGCATTTTTTGCATCTAATGGTCTCAGACTGTCAGTCTCCAAAGCAATTTTATACAGCAGACAATTATTTCTCAAATGCATTAGTTGCCTTAAATCTGAACGTTTTAATTATTTGAAGTGAAGTCTGCATCATTTTTATTATCATTAAAAACTAACGCAACTAGCGCACTAGGAATTCTATACGTTGAGCTAATTTATCTACAGTGGTGTATAAATCTTATTCAAATATTTAAGGGCACAGATTTGATTAACTTTTATTCGTACTTGCCAAAAAATAAGTATGTTTAGTCAAGCGTTTTTGCACTGAGAATAATCCTTTGTTTTCGAATAAATTTATGCTTGAAAAACCTTTTTGTCGCAACTCAAAATTAGAAAGAAAGATATCTGATGCAGACACCACATGACTTCCTTGTACGACGTATTAAATTATAGGCATTTTACTCTCCTTCATTTAAATTTATTTCCTCGATTTTTTTAGAAATCTACTGAATGTTCAATTCATTCAATTCGCGCTTCGAGACAGGACAAAAATACATAAAAATCCAAAACATCGTCATTAAAAACTATAAAATACGGGAAATAAAACACCAAATACTGTTAAAACAGTTAAAGTGTTTACAATTAAAATTAGTGATTCCAAGCAAAAGCAATTCTGCCATCATGCAGAAAGACGAAATTTTCGGTGCACAAAACTGAAAATTAACTTTTGGTTACACTTTTGGTATTTTTGGTTTATTTTTTTTATTACGCCCTTTTAGAACGCAAGAATAATAATAATAATAAATTACTTTTGCTTTGTCTTGACGAAGTTTCACTTTAAAAGTAGTTGGGATAAAGAAATTAAATTTCTTCTGTAAATGTAAAACGTAAAATTTTCTCTCGATAATAAGTTCAGTCGATTTTAACTTTTGTACGAATTAAAGGAAGTACTGTAATCATGAAAAATTCCAGGTACCATATATTAACGGAAATATCCATTTTGACCGCTATCGAATTCAATTTAACGATGTTTTTAACGATGATCTCTACGTAAGGACAGAATAAAGAATTCTTTTACCCAAAATTCATTATAAAACTGATTTAAAATGGGTTCAGAAGAATTTTTCCGTGGCGTCTATACGTATGTATCTAGCATAAATCAAAAACGATTAACCTCAGCAAGTTTAAACTTTGTATATAGGACTGCTATAATATGTAGTTGTGCAACTCCCTTTATGGCTGCAATCGGTCGCACCAAAAGTATATAAATATATATATATATATATATATATATACATATAAATGTACACTCACTTAGTTACTCGGCTCGGTCGGTGAGCTCAGTTCTCTTTTATTCCTATATGTTGGTAAATTGTGCATTTAGTGCTGCAAAAAGGGTTGAATTATGTTGTTTTTACTTCCGTTTAAGCTTTTTCTGCGTTTAGTTAACCTGCATGCAATAATTGTAGAGTTATCAACAATTTAAATGTTGTTTAAGTGCGGCTAAGCCTATTTTATTTTTACCATGGCAGCCATAGTAGTTTACATTTGTTTGAAGCTTAGCAGAAAGCGGATTTGTTCCCAATCTAGAGAAACTATGCTTCGCAACAACAAAGATAACGTCTTCTTTTATTATTGTGAGTTAAATTATACTTAATCCATTCTAAAACTAACATTTAAGTTATTAAATTATCTCTGACTCAGCATAGAGTCCACAACAAATTAAGTCAGTTTCTACGCCTTCAGTATCTTTTTGCCGAGTGAGACCAGAGGTAAACTTTCAGTTTTGTGCACCAAAAAATCTGCCTTCTTGCCCGCTGGCCGAATTGCTTGTTTTCGAGCAGAAACTAATTTTAATTGTAAAAATTTTTCATTAAATTGTTTAACTGTTTTTGTGTTTTATATTTTTCTGCATTTCTCAATTTTTAATAAAAATATTTTGAGGTTTTATGTAGTTTTGCTTTGTCGCGAAGTGAAAACTCAATTAATTGAATGAGAATATATCTCTAATGAAATTCGAGGAAATAAGTTTAAATGAAATTCAGGAAAAAATGTGTATAATTTCATTTTATGTACAAGGAATTCATGCGGTGCATACATCAGATTTTTAACATTGGTTCTACATCTCTTATTTATTTTTATTTCCCACAGTAAGAGAATACTGCGATAATCATATCAGACCTATTATTACTGAAACTTTCTTTGCATTTACAGAACCAAGTCCGTACCATTTTTTCTCTTCGTTGTCTATGATAAATAGAGCTTTTTTTATTGCAGTCATTTAAGCAAGCCCATGCTTCATCCAAGGTTACTATGTATTTCCATTTTGCAATTGGTTTCTGGGTGGGCGGATTTTATCATGTCAACTATGATTTAACTTTAGAAACATCAGAAAGAGCACATATCTTTCTTTTGCGTATTCATTTGGAGTCTTTTTTCCGCATGGAAGTAATAACTGAAGGGTTTTCCTTTCCGATTAAGCATGTTGCATATTTTTCACTTCGAAAGTTTAAAAGCCATGTATTTGGCAACGTTTCTGAATTAGGGAATAGGAATATTTCTCTCCAGGAAGCGCGAATCATATACCTCAATCCACAGCTTGTTTAAATGCTACATTTTGAAAAGAGAAAGTAGCAAACGTATTTCTCATTTCAAATAATAATCTGTTGCGAAAAATGTTTATTCCAAAACAGCTGCCTTTCTAGAATTCTTTATCGAAATCCTTCTCTAAAAGTTTATGCACTCTCGTTATATATATGAACTCTTAAGTTACCCATATTCTATACAGGATTAAAACAGATATTATTAGATAATTATGAAATACAGGAACTATAAATTTCATTTAGAGAGTAACTAATATGTAAATACACTCTAATATTTAAAATTCCTGTTTGAAATTAATTGTAAAAGTTTCTTTTCTCTATTAAGGTTTATGCATCTATATTTACAGTTGTAGCAAACATAATGAATAATGTTAATAATTATGTATGTTTTCTATCTTTTACAGGTAAGATATTAGATGTTTTCTGGTGAAAGAAGTGAAACAATTAACGTACTATTCAAGTAGGAGAATATTGCTTTTCATTTTTACTTGAAATATCAATTAACATGCTCAAAATATCTTGGTGTTGTATTATTTTAATGAATTAATTTTTATGTTTTTTACTATTTTATACTAACTCTTCTCTGTATGCATATATTTCTCTATTATCTCAAATTATCCTATTCGTGCTAATCAACGAATAAAGTTGCATATGTTGTCAAAGTTTCAAATCAGAAATGAGCAAAAAACTTATTAGAAACCACATCTTCATAAGAACACACAGCAGCATGTAGCATATGATATTAGTCAAGATATAATTGAGATGCTAACTAAATTTGATAATTAGTTATATATTATTTACATATTTATAATTCTTCTCATTGGAAGAAACGGAAATATTTGGACCCTTTATAGTTATTAATAGCTCAGCACGTAAGTTACAACTGATTTATTTCTTATGCAAAATGTGACTACACAGAGAAAGAATAACTTTTATGTTTCCAAAGACAAGCGACCAGAAAACAGCATTCATGAGCCTCACTATTCATTTAGTCATAATCAATAGGAATATTAAACGTTTATATTTCACAAGAGCGATCTCATAACTCAAAAGCCCCTGTTGCTGTCAGAAATTTAATATCTAAAAATCTGATGTGGACACCACATGATGTTCTTGTATGGCCTATTAAATTATGCCCATTTTTTGTTGCATTTCATTTAAACAAATTTCCTCGAATTTCATTAGACAAAAAGAGAGGTACAAAACTACTTTTTACAGCAGTTCAATGTACAAAATTTCAACGTTCTGAGGCTACTCGGGTTTGAGTTATGAGAGATACATGCATACGTACGTACAGATGTCACGAAAGAAATATCGTATGATTCCTTTTAAATCCGTTTTAAGAAAAATAATCTTTTATTCTGTCCGTACGTGCCGATGCCAAGCAGAAACATCGTTCAAATGGATTCAAAAGTGGTCAAAATGTTTATTTTCGTTGAAATATGATAGCCGAAATTTTTCGCGATTACAATACTTCCTTTACTTCGTACAAGGTAAGCATCAATCGGTATAGGAAATTAATTCCATATCAGTAAGTTAAAAATCACTTAAAAAGTATCATTTGAACATAATTTCATTAAAGTTAGTTACAAGAAATTTTCCCTTTCTTATATTAAGTTCTGTTATCTTACAGGTATGGCACTAACTAAGCTTTGCTAACCTAATATTTATTTGTAGAGAATCCAGTTTTAGAAATCAAAGCGTAACTCTAGCATTAACAATAATTGCACATATTAATCTCTTTCAGTAGGTAGTTTGCTCAGGGAATGTTGCCAAATGGCGTCAACCAATTATTTTATTTTAAATACGGTTTATGTGAAGAAGCTAAAGCGGAAACTTGAATGAGCTGAAAGCAATTTTGATTTTACCTAATTACGCTTCACTATTTCCCCAGAATTTCTTTATACGAAAAGACGTGCATGTTACAAAACCAATAAATTTTGAAATAAAATGTTTAAATCAAATGAAGTGTTTGTTCCAGTCTAAATTGCAAGCGCAACCTAGTGGTTTGTGAAATAACGAAGCTAACTGAATCAGCATAACAAAAACAAAAAAGCGAACTTGCAGAATGTTTTCAAAAATGGTTATAAATTGTAAAATTTATTTTATTTCAAGCATAATTAACTGTTGCACAGTACTGCTAAGCGAAACACTATTTCTAGTCTAAGCATATATTTTTAGACATAAACAGGGAAGATAAGAAAATCACATAGTAGATTTCACTGAGCTCACAAAATATTTTCTTACTATACTTATGCATCTTAAAAATATTGTTGCTTTTTTGCAAACATTACCCATTAAAATTAAGTTTTTAATATGCTATTAGTTTACAGTAGTAATTCAGATATAAGAGTGCTAAGGACTAGTAATAAAAATTTTTGAAAAAATAAATGTTTATATTTTTAAATATATTTACGATTCCTTGATTATAACTTTTTTTATATAATAGCCATACATTTATCATATCCTCAAAACAAACATTCGGCATTTTTGTTGATTTTACAACTATGTTACTTTATAAATATTTTAAGTTATTCGGTTATTACAATTTGCCTTGACTTGAAGTGAACTGTAACGGAACAGAAGCAAATAGTGACCATAAAACCCATCTTGTTTTAAAAAAATCTTTATTAATGTTACTTCATATAGTGACACTAAATGATATGGAGTGATTTATAGTAAAACAAATATAAAGTTACTTAACCAATCAATGTAAAGACAGTTTTCATCAATAGTTAACGCAAACAAATAATAGATCCTTTTTTTCTCACACATTTAACGTGGGACCACATTTTATAAATTAAGCATTGCATCCATTCTTCTACAGTAAAGTTGAAATTAAGTATTGTACCCATTCTTCTCCAGTTCTGCTTCGGAGTCTGTACATTAGATTAAAATACTCTTAACTAATTTTATGTCTTTGTTTTCTTTTGAATTTTTTTAAACCTTTATCTCTTATTTCTTTTTTCCTCTTATTAAGTACCTCTTCAGTGTCTTAATTAAGCATCTTTTTCCACCTAGAAATTTTAAAACCCTATTTTATAACCATATTTTGACAACGTGCTTGTATTATGAAATAGGAATGCCAGAAATTTTTATTCCAAAAAAAAAATTTCTTTTTTTTTAATCCTATATCATTTATCACGGAATGATAAATAAATCATTAAATCATTCTAAAAATGTGTAAATACCCTCTATATAATAAATTTGCATCTCTGTCTCTACCGTATTCTTTATGTTCCATCCTTATGGTTTTCAGAAATAAAAACTGCAGCCACGGATATAAATCTCTAAACGAAAATTCGTATTCTCTTTTAATTAAACTAAAGTTTTCCGCAAAATATTTTTTTAATCTGCTAGCTAAAAATAAATTAATTATGCACTAGTCGAAATTATGCAGAATTAATCCTAAATTTCTCGAAGCTTGACAATAAAACTGTTCAGCTTTTTGCCATAAAAGTTTCTAAAAACAAACGTTTTCATTTTGGATCGTCTGTCATAATTAAAACCCACTAAGCCTATAAGCTTATGACAGTTATATCGTTCATAATAAAAACTAAGAAAATATACCTCTTTTGATACTGGTATTAGTTAGAACTAATTAGCTAGCTTCACTTTTCTAATCTCTGGCAATTGAAAAATATTATATCAGTGGGTGGAATTGTAAGCTATTCACAAAGGCAAAAACGATTTTACTCATTATTTTTTGTTCCTTTTCAAAGCCTTAAATACTACATAGCCTAAAGCCATTTCTTAAATTCACTTTTAAAAATTAGAATCGTTTTCTGTTTCAAAGTCAGCTCTTTTGTTTGTTATGGCCCACCAGCGGCCGAGCGGTAAAGTCGCTGAACACTGGTAGTTCGGTCCGAGGTTCGAATCCCGCGAACGAGCTGGCTGCATGGGTGTTTTCGTGGTTTTCCCCATGTGTAACGTGTATACGAGCCAGTTTCCCTTAGAAAGTCCTCCACGAAGGCATCCCTTCCCTTAGGCAGATAGCCCTAGTGTGCTTTGCCATAATTAAATACACCAACTTTTGTTTGTTATGAATTCTCTAAATAAAATATCACTATATTAAACTTTGATTTGTCTTTTTATACACTAAACCAATAATCTTCGAACTTTTCCGCCTTGTGATGCTTCTTTGGCGATATGAAGCAACTCCAATGATGGAACACAGCAATAACTTTTATTTAACACTAAAAAAAATGGCGACATACAAACAAGCAAGAAAACATATTCTATCATTTAAAAATAAATTACATTCTTCGTGCGAGAGTCGCACGTGGCACTCGAGTCTGGTTTCAAATATTGCCATTAACAAATACCTTAATGTTCATCTATTTAAATTATTTAAACTACAAGATTTTAATAATATGTAAAGCTGTTACAGCCTCAAGGAACCCACATATCTGTAAGGTTTTTGGAAGTCCATTCCCCCTTTAAAAAATTTATCTTAAAAAAATATTCAGAGTAAATCAATATAATTACTCACAGACAATTAAAGAAAAATTTTACATATTTTGTGAAAAATATTTTAGCTTAAAATTTATGTACTTAACTCAATGACAGCATTACCCTTTGCTCCAGATGCCACCTACGTTTGCATTATAGTTGGTGAGAAAGATGTGCTTGCATTATTTTGCACAAATTGTCAAAGTCTATCTCTGTTGATGTTATCTTCAATTAATTTGTTTCTATACTTTGTTTCTATTGCTACATATGTTGAAAAACAATTTTTCACTTAAATACATCCTTCCGAAAGGCATTAAAATGTTTACAGCTGTGCAAGAAAATTCTAGCTATTCTCTATAAATGTACAACCAAACCTTTAAGAGTACTTTTATTTAAATTCATATTTTAACGTCGAATCAACTGATAAGCCGATAAAATGTTCCCTTTCCTTGACTGGCAAGTCTTCAGATTTATTGTAGTACTCGAACGACTTTTTCAACGAGTCATGCTTAGTTTTTTCTTCTGGGGAATAGTCTTTTATAATTTTCTTCATTTGGAAATGGTAGAGAATTGTATAATTTTTAACACTGTGGGCTGAATTTCAGTTCCTTTCCTATTAGAAAACTGCTTAGTTTTGCAAAGCATTGCTCGACATTTGTTTTGGCGTATGATGACCGCTTATTAGGTTTTAAATCTAACTAAAAGTAGCTTTCTATTTTTTGGATAATTAAACGCTAGCCAACGCGTATGTGAATTTTATACTTTTCTGTTCGAATTTGTATTCTGTCTCGTGAAACAGTTCGAAGACCACTGCACTAAATTTTCAAATTACATATTGGTAGAAGTGATAGGTTATGTTAGGTTATTTGTGTATCGTAACGAGCACGACGGCTATGTGCCTAAAGAGGGAGAATGTCTTCTTGGGAGGGAGTTTTCTAAAGAAAACTGTTACGTATTCGTATTATACATGGAGAAAACCATGAAATTCAACCATGCAACCAGCGCGATCGTCTGCGATTGAACCCTGGTCGAATTTCCACTACTAGGCATGTGGTGAGACCTACCTAGTTAAAGGAAAATTACTGTTGTTTGCTAGTCTAACCAATTATAAATCATGTAGGAAAGTAAGCTTATCTTTGAGTATAAATCCGTTAGATATTAATTCCAATTCTATCCTAACGAATGGACTGGCTGTAATTTTTTTAATACAACATATATATAAACCAGTTCGTTTAAAATAATATGCGCAGTTGCTGTAAAACGTCCTCGCATATCGCATGACTTATTTTAATTAAATCCAACAATCGTACAAAGAGTTATCACCAAAGAGCGCATTTTGATGACGTGTACATTTTTTTTTTGTAACAAGTTTTTTATATTATATTATTTTCGTCTATTAAAGCATTACATTTTTGGGGCAATTTTTGGGCACATCAGAACATTTTGATGCATCTTTTAATAACTAAATTGAAACCTTAAATTACCCTTGAAATAACACGCTCTCAAATCTCACTCAATTTCACTAAGCAGGCATGTCCTATCCACAAAGAACAGATTACGTAATCTGTAATTCCTATTTATAAAGGCAGACTTTTCCCACAATGTATGACTCTGACTCCTAAGAATTTTTTCATACAAGCATTTCAAAGCTCTTTAAGATATCTTGTGCATTTACATTTTCGTAGAATTACACGCAGAATGGAAAAGGCTATTTCATGGACACATGCTCTGACTCACACACTTTCAGCTATATGCAATATGTTTTTCTATTTCGGTAAACTCCCTTTTATTTTATTTTTTTTTTCACTTGGTATAGTCCGTCGGCGGTTACGTTAGCTAATGACCTTGGATCATTCCATTTTTAAAAATGTGACTACTGAATTAGGAATGCCCCGAACGCAAAAGACTTTCAATTACCTTATTTTTCGAGAGAAAAATAAAATTATGTGAAAGTTATATGTAATTGTTTGAATTTTAATCTATCAATGTAAATCAATTGTGTCATTATTATATTAAATTTTTTCATAGCATTACTCAATTTAAAAGTATAAATTCTGAAACACATTTACAAAAAGGAACAAAAAAATAATAATAAAATGCAATTATATTAAAAATAAAGATCTTAAAGTCCACAGTTCGTGGAGTCCATAAAATTCGATCAAACATTCATAAAATCTATCATACAAAATATCATAATATCTAAATTAAATCTTACATCTAATGCTGACAAAATAAAGTTAGTACTGGAGAGATTATAAATAAATACTAAAATGTTAAAGAAAGAAAGGAATATACTACTATTAAATTCATATTTTTTAAGCGGGACGACAAGTATCTTTTTCCAATGCAGAAAGTGCATTCATAGTTTTACAAATTTTAAGAGGAAGATGTCTTTGCTTAATAAGGAGTCTTTCGGAAAAAAAGACGATCTGCAGGAAGTTCAGTATGGTATTGTTTCATTAAGAGATATTCCATTACATAATGATCCTGAGATCTTTAAGTTTTTCTAAGCAGGAATAAGTCTTCTAAGCCCCACCCGGCTTCAAACTATTCTAATAAGTCCTCTTAGCCCTCACCAGGATTCGAGCCACAGATCTTCTGGTGTTGACTGGGTATGCTAAGTACTTACAGCACAAGAGCACAAACAGTGAAGTGAGACAATTGTGCACATGGTACCTAAAAATTACCTCTCGACTGATAGATCTTTATGAATAAATTTAATTTTTTTTCTCATCAACCTGAAGCTGCACACCTCGGCTAACCATTAAGCAAAATAACATGAGCTTAAAACATCGAGTATAAGAGGCATTACAAGAAGGTCATTAGGAACATAAGACAAGGTATAAGGTATTTCTTCCGCCTTTTAGCATGCTTTCGTGGTGTAGTGGTCAGCACGCTCGGCGCGTATTCGAGAGGTCCGTGGTTCGAGTCCCGGCCAGAACATTGCTTTTTTCTTACATCTCCTGCTTTCAAAAAGTACATAATATCTCTACAGTGGCGCTCGAGCTAAAAGGGTGGTGGATGATGATTCTACACCACCAAGATTTGCCCCAATTGCTCTTTAAAAGTGGGAGTATATAAGGTATTTCTCCCGCCTTCTTAGCATGCCTTTGTAATGTAGTGGTCAGCATGCACGGCGCGTATTCGAGAGTTTCATGGTTCAAGTCTAGGCGAGGACATTGCTCATTTTCATCTCTCCTGCTCCGAAATAACCTAATATCTCTACAAACGAACACCACAAAAATTTCCTTTGCCGGTTTTACCACGGAATGGCGCACCTAAACCAAAAGAAGAAAGAAGAAATGCGCGAAAATCAGGAGTAAATCTTTATTTTAAGTGTTTAGGGCTTTTAAAATTCTTAATCCGACCTCAGTTTTACCAGTAAATCCTTTTCTGGTTTTAATAAGCATATATTCCAACAATCACGAATAAGGCTAATTGAACATAACTTCGCAAAATAATTCATAATCCTTCTTCGTTTTATTTGGTATAATATAAGAGCAGCAGAAGCTGCTCTTTGCAAGTGCAGTAAATACTTCAAGCGTTCACAGGGAATGAAGCAAATCAGTGCCAAAATATTTCGACGAAATTCTTAGCAAGCGCTTTTATTCACTAACTCATTTTTATGTATTTGTATTCTCACGTTACACTAGATATTCATTCTCTGAGAGTTGAAGAACTGACATCAAAATAAACGTGAATCGATATGAACGTCAATTTAAATCTGAACTACTTTAAAAAATAAAAGGAACTCTACATCCATTCAATATATCTGCATCTTACTATAATTACCTCCAACATTTTCTCGACGTTTTGTTTCTTATCGGAATATTTTCTTATTAATTAAGGAAAATGTGGTGATTATTCTATTAACTGAAATTTTGGTTCTAAGAGTTTCATATTAAGCATTAGTTTTACATCTGTAGAAATCTATCATCTTCTATATTGAAACAAAAGAGGGAGGTTACATATTTTTAAAATGATTTCGGGTCGTTTGGTAATTGTTTCAAAGGTGAAGAGTATTTTTCAATTGCTTGACCTGATAGCCATTTATTTTAGACTATAGGTTCGCATCTTTATTTCCATGATAGAAGAGCTTTTCCTAAAATTTCCAAATGTTTTCATTTCCATTCCTCTTCCATAAATTTCCAAAATCCATCAAATGTGGTGCGTTTTCTAGAGACTAAGATCACAAGAGTCTATACCTGAAACATAAGAGGACTCTGCAGGAATACGATGAAAAGGTATATATGCAAAATCTGATTCGGGTTTCCTTTTTCAAGGAATTCAGTGGTACGTTTCGATGTATGACTTGTTGCTTTGCCTCGATGAAGTTTCCCTGTTTGAAATAGATTGGAATAAAGAAATGTATTTTCTTTTGAAAATATCAGATGTAAAACCTTCTCTTTATTTGATTTTTAACGTTGATATTATTTCAACACCTTCTCTCAGTCTTCTTATTCCACTGTAACATAATCCTACTACAATCATAACTACTTACTGAAATTTTCTTTGCATTGAAGGAACCAGGTTTGTAAACTATTTCTCTTCATTTTTGATAATATACAGACCTTTTTTTTATTGCAACCTTTTTGGTAAACCCATTCCTTATCAAGGGTTCACAATGTAATTTTATTTATCTCCTACTGAAGAATTTTCATACAGGGTTCTAAAACGTTTTCAAAGCTGTGTTACGTGCCTCGTCAACAGTTGATGAATAGCATGTTTTATCCTTTTTAAGCTATAAATCTGGATTTATTTATTGTTGCTACAGATGTATTTAAAGACTTTACAATTGATTTCTCTGTCAGCGAATTTTCTCTTGTTGCCAACGATATAACTTTAGAAACTTTGGTAAGACTACGCACCTTTTCCAGGTACTTTACTTTTTCTCTGATTAGATTGACGTAGAAGATTGATGGTTTCTCTTATTAATAATGCTGGTTTTGGTTTTTGCTCTTAGAAATTTTATACCACTATTTCACAAAGGTTTTGAATTATAGAGTAGGAATATTTGTCTTTGAAAAGCGCGAAATAATATCTTTGAATTCTTTCAGTTAAACAGTTTGTTTAAATCTGCTTATTTTGCGCTCTGAAGTGTTTTGATACCATGCATTCCGCAACAATTTTGAATCATGGAATAGGAATATTTCTCTTAAGAAAAGCTGAAAAACATATCCTTTAATTCACGCCTTGTTTACATGTAACATTTCGAAAGCAAAATAAATTTAAAAGTAACAGACGATATTTCTCATTTCAAATAATATATAATATTTCTCATTTCAAATAATAAGTTGTTGCATGAAATGCTTAAACCAGAATGTTTGCTTTTTTTGTAACCCGTTACCGAATTGTTCTAAAAATATGTAAACACCCTCTCTCTGTATATTATGATTGGCATTGACTAAAATAATCACATGCTTGAATTTAAGTCCTTATAAGCATATAATGACTTTAGTCGTTATCATACACGACTAAAGTCATTATATGCTTTATTTGATTAATTTCTGAAAAACAATCCTATGAACAAACATTAAATTTCGAGACTTTAAGCAAATCTTTATCTTTAAATTTATTTATTTAAATAAGGAAAAAAGCCAAGTAAACAAGTGCTGAGCAACAGCCTTTACCTCACTAATTCTCATTAGTGTATTCTCTTATATGTCATTGTATAATAGTCAACATGTAATGATTTCTCCACAGTGGAATCAATTCTTATTGCATCATAATATCAAAATCAAATATATAGCAGTTCAGCAGATCTATGAACCATTTAAATTTTCAGTGGCTTGCAGGCGAACGTTAGAATTTTTAAAATTTATCTATTGGCTTTATATAACAATGTATCTTCTGAGGAAGTTGTGCTTTCTTTTATATTTTGCCTGTGTGTTCCAGCATTTTACTCTTATATATTGCATAAAAGTTTGATATATTTAAAAATAATATTGATTTTTAACATATATTAAATCATTTTGTGTAGTTTTCTGTTTATATTTATTTTATATGATATCTTCTTTACTACGTAATATAGCTTTACATCAGTGAGCAATTAATTAACAGTGTTATTAATATTTTTTGTAACCAATGAAATCTTGATAATGGAAATCAGCTACCATTGTATTTTTGACTGTAGACTTCCAGTCGATCCCTTGATCATCACCGATCCCCAGGAGATCAATACCGACCCAATTGGGACCTCCCGGTCTTTGTTGAATAAATTCAAAGTAACGTATTTCGTCACTTCCGCACAAGAACTGAAATGTAAATGTAGAGTTCTCCATCCGAGGGTAGATTCGAAATTCACGTCCATTCTCGACATAATTTATACATATATCTCTATATATTCTTCATACATTGTCATCGTTTACACATATTTATAGTTATGTAATCAGATACGTATTTATAAAAATAGGATTTTGCGTTTTTTTGAACTTTTGTATTTATTAAGTCAACAATTTCCAATAATCGTAGGCACATTAATTATCTTTACGCATTTCTCTAAATTACGATTTCTTCTAACTACCCTTTACTTAATTAACACACCCAGTGTTCGCTGCTGACTTCTAAATCAGTGAAAATTTGAAATGTAAATTCTCCAAAGGTATTCATCATTTTGATTCCATAAACATTAAGCAGCGCCAACTTTTAGTTTAAAGAGAACATTGCAATATAAATGGAATTATTTACAGAACAACAATTCTTCAGAATGCTCAAAGAGACTTAATTTAATTCTCTCTCACAGAAATTGAATTGCTCCCTTGCCTTAAGTACGAATCTGCTTGCAAACTGCAGTTTGCTACCATTCTTCTTCTTAGCAGTAAATTTGTCTAAAAATGGTTAGTAGTTTAATACGATTATAGAAACATACTATCTCTAGTCAGCATAACAACCATCATAATTCGCTCAACAGTAGGCGCAGCTGAATGTGATGACGTTTGTCTATGGTTATTTTGAGAACATTAGCTCCATGATAACGTTCAACGATGAGGGAAAATTTCCTTTCGAAATACCAATGGAACTTAACTAATTTAAGGTGGGAATACCAAACAACATATAAATACTGTGTTTTTCGCTGTATAAGATGCACCTTGATTATGGCACCCAAAAATTATAAAAAATAAAGAATTATTTTGTTGACGGACTGGTTTTTATTAGTCTGGTGGATAACAATTCAATGCGAAAGAAACTATTACATAAAGTTATTGAAATCAACTTTTATTCAGCATAAAATCAGTCATCACTATCAGAACTTCGATCCATTATCTCGCCCTAATGTATATAATAGACTTGCATTATATTTGAAGAAATTAAATAATGAAAAATCTGCATAAATGTATGTATATTTCTTGCATGGTAATAAAACAACGGTACATAGAGCCATCGAATTTTAAATGACGTAATCCTCCTACGAATATGGCCATGTGGAAGACCAAATTTGAAATTTGGATTTGTTTTATTATCGATATTTTTTAAAACTTTAATGAATTTTTGAGTAACAATCTCAACGATTTAGAAGCAAGGAATGCCAAAACTCTACGGCGTGGGGAAAAACCTTTTTATCTTCAACGGGCGCAAAACTGTGTATCGGAAATTCTAAAGATATGCTTATTTTAAAATTAATTTTGTACATAGCTACCGAACTGAATTTTATGGTTTAAGTGCAAAGAACATGATATTTAATAAATCGGTAACACACTTTTGTGTGTTACCTTTAGTTAAAAAAACTTTAGTTACTTTGTTAAAAAAATGCCCCTTTAGACGTAATTTAAAATCTGAAACCTTTCAGATTCTTTTTGGGGGGGCTTGTATTAGTTATTAATTTAAGAATTAATTTGTGCACTAATGCACCTTTGCTGAAACAAAATTAAACTATTAAAAATAAATGTAGCAATTAATTAGTTTTTAACTGATTAATTAGTTTTTGAAATATTAATACAATATAACTAATTGCTTTCAAAGACATTAATAACTTAAGGAATTTCTAATGCATAGAAAGTTTTTATTAAATGTAGCGGAATAAATATGCAAACCTAATATATTTAGGTACTTCAGTCGAAAATAAAACTAGCATTTTCGTTCGTTTGATGTTTTCGAGGTATTTTTAAATATTGAGTTAAAATTAATTAACAATTTTTATGTTGGGCGGATTATTAGATTCATTATTTTCCCCATAATGATTCTTTTCAGTTCCTTTTCATTAATAACTGCATAAGTTAAAAAACATTAGGGCTCTAGTATTAACTTTTAGTGTTTAATAAAATATTGCAGCTCGGTTATAAATTAAATTTCTTCATTCATAAAAAGCTCATAGCTTAGATTTTTTATATACATATCGTATGCGATCTACCGCTTTATTTAGTTAGTTATTTCATAGATGATAGCACTGAACACTGTTTGTAAGTATGGAAATAAATACCAATACACAAATGAAAATAATTTTATTAATTAATAACCCACCTATTTTTTTATTCCATTAAAGGTAAAATTTACCTGTAAGAGGCTAGATGTTTATTTTGGCGATCTTTTTCAGAAAGATTGTCAAACAACCGATATTTATCGTAACTCGGCAAATATTGTCAGTTGTTAAAGGAAACACTTTAAAACGGAATTTAAAATACGAAATGAAGAACAAAAACATAAAAAGTAAGTACTAAAATAATGTAAACTAAGTAAACAGAGATGATATGTTAAACCTTACACATGATATACGATAGGTTATATTGCTGTTACTCTTAATAATGTAAACTAAGTAAACAGAGATGATATGTTAAACCTTACACATGATATACGATAGGTTATATTGCTGTTACTCTTAATAATGTAAACTAAGTAAACAGAGATGATATGTTAAACCTTACACATGATATACGATAGGTTATATTGCTGTTACTCTTAATAATGTAAACTAAGTAAACAGAGATGATATGTTAAACCTTACACATGATATACGATAGGTTATATTGCTGTTACTCTTAATAATGTAAACTAAGTAAACAGAGATGATATGTTAAACCTTACACATGATATACGATAGGTTATATTGCTGTTACTCTTCCCAAGTGCACAGCAATCTATTTTCGTTTTATCAAAAAGTCAGAGAACTGGGGACTTTGTAGGCGTTGAATATTACATATGTTCTATTATATGCATTTTTATTTTCTTTCCATGTGCGATCTGTTTTCGCTTAAAAAAATCAGGAACTTGCACAGTTACGGCTTAACCTACATTAAATGTTATATATGTTATATGTGTTAAATCACTGTTGTTCTAATATCTCACAATGTAACATCATCTGGCTTTCCCATAAATCCCGGTTACACCCTCCTCCCTTCCAAAAAGAAAAAATGAGGTTGCCAGAATAAAATCATTACGAAACAACAAAAAAGTAGAATTATTAGGATAGAATCATTATCTAACCTGGAGATCGTCAAATTTTGACGAGCACTTTATTCTTCATTTAACTAATTAAAATTTCATTTGTTTCATAATTTAATAGCAATAGCGTCATAGCAGAAAAAATTCAACAGCTTTCATATTCGAAAGTGTGATAAAAAGAAGTGATAAATTAAAAAAAGCTGTGTATTGCAGTCTATAGCTTTTACTATACAATCTGTATGCCTTTAACTTTAAGCATTAGAAACAATAAATACTTTTTCGGGTATTCGTTTGAAGACTTTTTTATATGCAGAAGCAATTACTGATCGTTTTTCCCTTTCAGATATTGTTTATTCTGCACTCAAACAGTTTAATACCATGCATTTCGCAAAGTATTTTAATTATGGTATAACGTATTTCTCTCACCTTCTCGGCGTGCCTTCGTGGTGTAGTGGTTTGTACACTGGGCCGGTATTCCAGAGGTCCATGGTTCGACTCCTGGCGAAGGCGATTGCGATTTTTTATCTCTCCGGCTTTTCCAATTAACCTAATGTCTCTACAGGGGGGACAGGAATATTTCTCTTGGGAAAGCGCAAAAACATATCCACATATCCATCTATCCACAGCTTGCTGAGATGTCATATTTTAAAATAAGAATAAATTTAAAAGTAGCAGATGAATCTTATTCCGAATAATAAGTTGTTACCAGAAAATTTTACTCCGAATATTTGTTTTTTTTATATTCCTTATCAAAATCGTTCTGTAAATATGTAAACACTCTGTGTAAATTATGAAAAGTAATGTTTAATTTAATAAAAACTATTAAATGTCTTTAGAATCAGGAGAGTAACATGCCTTACATTTTGCATGTAAATATATAACTTATTAATTTATTTCATTTGAAAACTTTGATGTGACCAGCACATGCCCTGTCGCCATTACCTGTTTTAAGTAATAGCGAGCTTTAAGCAAAGCATCACTTCCGGTGGATCGTTTCAAAACACAATCGAATATGTTATTCCAGTAAACAGAAATGCATGCTGTAGGAAATTTTAGATTATATTTCATTATATATTATTGGCAACATGTAAAATCTGGTTTTTCTCAATTTTTCTAGCATAATCAAATGTTTGCTCCTTTTTGATTTTTTTTTATTAAAAACTACATTTTATTGGCAGTTGAATAATATATAATTTAAATGGTTTTTAATGAAAGAAGACTGAGATTTTATAGTACATTTTAAATAAATACTTTGAAACGAATATTGTATTTTAATTTTCTTCAGTGTTATTTCTATGGTATCAGCAAATCTAAATTCATTTTGATCTACATGTATATCCCCACGATATTTGGGTATATAATCAGAATGCAACTGTTGCTAAACTTTAGCAATATATTATGATTTAAATACGGAACAATAGGTTACGTTTAATGCTAAAAAAACATTATCGGCTTCATTTCCGGTTGACTATTAGAAACTGTTATGTGCTTCAGGTACCACTTCAGAATATAATTAGATCTTTATATAAATGCAGAAAGCTTAAATACGGAAGACAGAAATTTTTGGCAGTTTGATATAAGAGTTATTGTGGACGACAAATTGTCACAAACATACGCACAAATTGACATCATTGAAAAAAGAGTGAAGACCTAACGGGAACCTAATTCGTAGTTATTCATTGAAACTCACTGTCGAATTTTTTGGACCGAAAAGATCTCCTCCCTTACTTATGTGTAGATTGAGAGGAGATAATATCAAAAATAATCACATAAAAATCTTTTATACTTGAAAGATCAGGTATAAAATGTAAGGCAAAAATATATTACAAATAATAATTAAAAATAAATATTTACAGAAATATTAGGCCCCGGCCAAAAAATAAATTCTGAATGGTTTCAGATTTTAAAGATCGCACAAGAGTTGTTAAGGCTTTTTACATTCTTGCTGAGATCAAAGTCTATTTGTCTGCTTTTGCAATCATCCCTGCACTGACTACCAATAAGTATTTGGACACCTGTGATAGAAAAGAAAAACTAACTTTATTCAAAATCAATAGTTGGTAGAGCCTCCACGAGAGGTAATTACAGCGTGGACCCTCCGGGGTATACTTTCCACAAGTCTTTGTATGACAGCTAGTGGTATTTTCTTCCACTCGGCTTGGAGAAGACATAGAAGTTCCTTCACCGATTTTGCACGGGTAGTGCACCCCTGAATTCGGCGATGCAACTCGTCCCAGAGGTTCTCGATAGGGTTCCGGTCTGGACTCTGGGCAAGCCAGTACATTCGATGAACTCCATTGGCACCATACCAAGCCATGGTTAACGTCGAAACATGACAACTGGCATTGTTGTCCTGAAAGTAACAGGGGTCCAACCCGTAAAACTGCCACAACGTAGAAAGCACATTGTCATTAAAAATAGTGCAGTAGGCATCGGAGTTGAGCTTACCATGAATGGGGACCAAGGGTCCCAACCCATAGCACGAGAAACACCCCCAGACCATAATTCCACCTCCGCCGAACTTGACTTTTGGCTCAATGCATTCTGGCACGAGACGTTCTCCAGGTAGACGCCAGACCCAGACCCTGCCATCCGAACGGTAAAGGGTGAACCTTGATTCGTCACTCCAAAGAACCCGTTTCCACTGATCTACGGTCCAATTTCAATGTGCTTTGCACCACATTAACCGAACAGAGCAGTTGGACTTTATGATCAAAGGCTTATGGGCAGCAGCACGACCATGAAAAATAAGCAGATGTGCTTTCTTACGGATGGTATTCATTGAAACAATACTCCCGGTTACCTGTTGAAACTCCTCACGGGTGAGGGCCATCGGTTGGATGCGGTTCTTCCAAATTTCTCTGGACAGCACTCGTCGGTCTCTATTTCCCAGTTTCGTTCGTCTGCCGACTCGGGGCACATTCCAACAATCACCGCTCACCTTCCACTTCTTAATGCCATAGACCACTGTGGATTTTGAGTATTTCAGATCGCTAGATATGTTCCTTAAGGATCGGCCACATTTGTGATACCCAATAATTATACCTTTCTCGAAATGAGAGAGCTCTAAACTGAGAGGCATCTTGCATGCGACTAAAGCCGATGCTGTTTTCTACACGATATATACCGGCGGAGTACGTGACGTACCTTAGGACAGCAGATATCGTCATTTGCATAGGTGTCCAAATACTTATTGGTAGTCAGTGTGGTACATAATTTTTAGTCCAAAGGTACAATTTCTTCAGAAGGACTATTAATTTCGTTTTGGCGTTTTGCTTTGAAATGTTGTTTCACTTTTCAAATTATTGCCACCAAATATTAGAGCCCTGTATTATATTTAAAGAAATTAAATAATGAAGAATCTTCATAAATGTGTGTATGGTTTCTCGCATTATGATAAAACAACGATACCTACAGCCATCAAATTTTCCTCCACCGAATATGGACATCTGGAAGCCCTAATCTGGAATTTGTTGTGCTATCAATTTCATATTTTGTGAAGCATTTATGAGTTTTTGATTAAGAAACTCAACGATTTAAAATCAAACAATGGCAACACTGTACGAAAAGAAAAACATTTTTATCTCCAGCGCGCGAGAGCGATATTTTGTGATATTGCAGTTGAATTGAATTTTACGGTTTAAGCGTGAAGAACATATTTATTAAATAAAAGTAACACACAAAACATTAAAAAAAGCCCCTTTGTGCGCAATATAAAATATGAAAAGTTTCAGTTTTTTAGTCCAAAGGGGCTTTGTCACTGAAGGACTATTGTTTTCGTTTTACGATTTTGCGTTGATTCACAATAAATGTCCGTTTCACTTTTGAAACTGTTGCCACCAAATGTTAAGAGTCTTGCATTATATTTGAAGAAATTAAATAATGAAAAATCTGCATAAATGTATGTCTATTTCTGCCATTTTGATAAAACAAGCTGTAGGTGCATAGAGCCATCGAATTTTGAATGAATATGGGCATGTGGAAGAACAAATTTGAAATTTGGAATTTGTTTTATTATCGATTTCATAAAACTTTAACGAATTTTTGAGTAACAAACTCAACGATTTAAAAGCGAGCAATGGCAACATTCTAGGGCGGGGAAAAAAAAAACCTTTTCATGTTTTACACATTTTGGGAATGGGCGCGGAAATGTGTATCGGAAATTCTAAAGATAGGCTCATTTCAAAATTATTTTGCGACATTGTTACTGAACTGAATTTTATGGTTTAAGCGCAGAGAACAAGATATTTAATAAATAAAGGTAACACACGAAACGTTAAAAAAAACGCCACTTTGGACGAATTCAAAATCTGAAACCTTTTAGACTTTTTTATTCATATTATTTTTTCTTTTATTATTATTTTACTTTTTATTTTTTACTTGTTATTCTCGACAACTTAACCGACATGATAATTATTTAGATGGCCGAAAGGCGTATCAGCAAGTTCAGAAACGTAACGTGCGCTGACTATCAAAAACACTGTCTGAGTAAATTCCAAGATTCACCCGTTTAAATACTCATTAACTTTAATTTAGCATCCTGGCGAGGAAATGCGAAGGTAAGTTGAGAAGTTAAGGAAAGGAAACAAAAATTTGAATATTTGGTAAAATGAACTAACAGAAACCCTACAAGACTACGTTATTCAAAATTTCATGGCTCTAGGTGCAGTCGTTTTTAACAATGTGAGGAACATATATACATACATTCAGATTCTTTATTATTTAATTTCTTTAGAAATAGCACAGTTAGATAATATTTGGTGTCAACAATTTGAAAAGTGATACGCCGTTTTATACTGAACCGTTGCAAAATGTCACTTCAAGATTAATAGTCCTTTTGGATTAACGAAATATTACCCCTTGGCATCTAAAATCTTTTTCTCAACAAAATATTCTCTCAGCTTCTGAAACATCTTCTTATTTTCCTATTGGTTTGAGACTATAGAGATATTTTTGATGCAAACTAGGCATTAATTCAAGCATAAAACTGATGAAAGAGATATCCTTCATACATAATTACTCCATCGAAATTCTGCTTAATTCAGTTTCGAAATTAGTGAAAATTCTTCTCGAGAGATGTCAATCAGCAAATTGATTCTCGAGAGATACTTCCTTAATATAAATTCTCCAATGTCCAAAAATTAATACAAAGTCTATTCTCCGTTCCGTATAATCCGTTCTATTCTCCCAATTAGTTTCTGAAACCGTTTATTTGCAGAAACGCTAAAAATACCTTTCTCACGAATTTGAAAACAGCACAAAGCAATCAGTAGTGTGGGTGATGAATGGAATTTCTAAACTTAACCCTAGTTAATGAGATTAGTCGCTTTTCTTAATAATGTAAAGTGTATTTAATTCGTAAGTTGGTCTATTGTTAATTCATCAAGTACTACTGCAAGGTTTCGAAACAAACTTAGTCTTCTGCAATGATAACTCACTAAGTTCTTTGGAAACCAAACATTAATACCAGAACATCATGTTAGAAGCTACTCATTAAATAGATTTTAGAGAAAATCAAACTTTTCCGAATTACGTTTACTGGTTAAATATGCCTTTGTAAGATTTACTTTAGTTAATACGTTATGTTCAGATAAACGTTTTCGTGTACTTTCTATTTCTTTTGTCGGCTATCGCCAGAATGCAAATGAGATTGGGTTTAAATAGCGAATCAGAGAGTGATACTTGTGGCAACCCGCCAGAAAGTTGTTTTGTTCCTGACAGACTATTTGTAACCAATTTACGTTTTCAGTGGGTGATTTTTGGATTCAAGGCTAGAATCCACGAGAGCTGGGGCCCACTGAATGAAACGTTAAAATTTAACTTCTGTGATGTACATATGTAAATATCTGAGTTACTGAGAGTCGGGAACTCGAGATAGCTAATATTTGTTGTTTCATTAAAAGTTACACTTTGATGCAAGACGCAATTTTTAATGAACGTTTAGTAAATTTTACATTTTGTTTGTGTTCGAAGGTGAAAAAATCTTCTAAGCAAAGTATGAAATAAAATAAAATAATCTCAAAGGTACTCAAATTCAGATTTTAAGGTCGCACCAGAGGGTTTGCTAAGGTTTTTTTACGCTCTCGCTGAATTTCCAATTTGTGAATCTGCTCTTGGACTCGCTCCTACTTACACAAATTTTTGCCTTCTTAACTTTATTACTAAGCATTAATTTTCTCGCACTTACGTCACATGCAATTCACAAAATATAGCAGAAAGAATGGAAATAAGCATTAATAAAAAGGGTCTTATTAAAAATAGTTTTATTTGTTTTTACCATACATAGTATCACAAACTAAGAGAAAGTTGAACCTGAAGGTTTATTTCAAGAAATCAAGATTAAGATAATACAATTTGGAAAATTTCTCTTAAGAGTTATCATGGACGAAAACAATCGTCACACACATAGGCACAGACAGACACAGATCATTATAAAAACGGTAAAAATATGTCGTGGGGATTCTAGTTCATGCTTACTCACAGAGTTCATTTTATTTATCATGCAATGTGCACATATGTCGCAGTTCTGAGGACATTTATTTTTAAATTTGATACAGGATATGCATATATATGTATGCGAGAGTTTCCATAAGAAATATAAAACTACGAGGATCAGAAGAAAATGTTGATTTTTAAAGACTGCATTACGTTTTTATGCAGTGAAATAAGAGATTGGCTACACGTTTATGACATTACCAATTCTGGAATTTCAACTCCATACGACACTTAAATTATTCATAGCTGCACCCAAACCGCCGTCTTTTTTTTTTTTTTTTTTTTTTTTTTATTGAATGCATGAAAAACAAAAATGGCTAAATTTGGCAGAGTTGACTTTGAACATTTCAAACTCTATGATTGGACGACATCAAATGGCGTAAACTCTAAAGACTCGGGACGTGATCCGTATTTTCAAATAAGGTCCAAGTTAGTTGATCCTGTCCTCGAAGCAAAGAAGTTTGTGAATTGGATTGTGTTGTGAATTCTGAAATGTTATTGGACCTCACGTCTGGGTAAAACGCCTTCGTGTGCTCCTAAAACCAGCTTAAACTGGTTTAATCGCACTTGACATTTAGGCTCTGGTAGCTTTTGTTGCAATCTTTAGTTGACAGCTGAGTGAAAGATTTATTGCATTATTGCGCCGCGTTGTTTTGGTAGCATCTTAGATCTTTCGAAATGTTTGTTTTTATCGTAAGCTAAAATTTCTTGCAATAAAAAATTTTTTGCGACTAGCAGTCATATCAATATATGTCACATCAATTTCTGCTGGCACATGTGAACTCGATGTAATAATACAAATTGTGCAGATGGAATTTTACAAGCCGGGGGGGGAGAGAGATTTCTCCTCTTATTTCCTTTTTAGGATTGCATTCAAGTTATTTCACATATTATACTAATTTTCCTAAATTTATTATAAGAACTGAATTCTTCTAATAAATTTTATAGCATTATATTATAATGTGTATGAATGACTAACAACTTTTCCCTATTAAAATCTAATAATAAATAAAACTACTGTACAATTTACTGTAGCCTTCTAAAATATTTTCTAGTTGGAAATTATAGATAATATACTAAATTAACACTTTCAACTTCACTCTAGTCTTCTAAAAGATTTTCTATTTGGAATTTATCGGTAATTAACTAAACTAATACAGGCAACTTAAATATCCCTATGTTTCCTCTCTTTGTTTAAAATCTAATACATCTTTAATCTTTTTTTTTAACATTTTAGCTTTTTATCCTTATCTTTATTTATTTATTTTAATATAAATACCATCCATGTTCTGTCCTTCGAATGGGGACATAACTTCTCGATTCTATGCATCGAATGGGCATTTTGAAATGAAGAAGTATATGAAAGAACTTAGTTCTTGAAAACTTCTTTGCCAAAGTTTTTGAATCAATCCTTTGCAAAAATACATATCTTAATTAAAAGTTAGAGAAATATTTCTCATAAAATATTAAAAAACCTTTTCCATAGTTCTGAGAGATAATCTATGTTTTTTACCGCGAGGGATACAGCAAGCTAAACTTCCGATTCCTTGAAGTTCATTATTACGGAGTCCACTGTAATTACTTACATTCTTTCCTACGTAAATCGCGAACTGGAAGGAGCATGAAGCTGATTCGACCAAATCCAGGGTACAGTTATCGTTATTTATATTTTTGATTAAGATCCACTGTAGGCAATATTAGGCTTTTCAGAGGGAAAAATATTTTTAAAAAAAGTCTATCCAACCCTCAGTGAGACTCAATCCATGGATTTTCCTTTTGCTAGTTGGATGTGGTAATCTCTCACACCACGAGAAACGCAGAGTGGAATGTATTCATTTCTTACAAGATACAAAATTAAAACTGTCTATATAATTTATCAAAAAAATAAAAAACGTGATCTATTTAAAAGTAAACATTGTAGATTACTTATTTTGATTGTTGAGTAATTAAAAATAGTTTTAATTTAAATGGCTCGCTTTTTTAATTATTCATGTCAATAATGTATTTCATTTTGAAATAATAAAAGCACGGTCTTTCAAAATTAGATTTAAATTGAACATTTGCTATTCTTTCAGTTTAAAAATAAGTTATAAATAGTGATAATAAAAGAGAAGATCATAAACATTTCAGAATGCTCTTATCATCATCACTGATATAAGGGAGCAGATATCTGACTTTCTAAATTATGTTTGAAAATAATATCTAATTATTTTCCTTTTAAAATAATAGCAATTTATAAATAAAACAAAGGAGCTGGCTACTGACTTTCAAAATTATACTTGAAATCATAATTTCTAAATTATGCTATCATTAATTTATTTCATTTTAAAAGAGTAATTTCAGGCTTATGCTGTAATGGAATATAAGTAATTCTGTTTATTTTAAAGTATTTTATACTTTGGAAATTTAGTAAGCTACATCTTTTAAATGTAATAACATTTTATTTGCATTTCTTCGTTTTTAACGTTCGTTATTTTATCATGATTTCCTTTTCTCTACGCAGGTGAAAATTTATTGTATTATGGGAAAAGGTAATATTTCGAATGGAACATTTTCAAGTGTATGTTAGTAGCTCCAGTTCAATTCTTAGATTAATTTTTCAAATATAACATTTTTTAAGAATATTAAGTAGATGTAGGTACTTCGAATTCCTAGATTCCTTATCTCAAAGTTAATAGGTCATTGCTTTGTTAGCCGAATGCATGCTCTTAAACATTTTTTTTTTTTTTTTTTTGTTAAATAAATGTTCTGAATGTCTTAAGATTATATTAAAATCACAAAATCTTCCTATAATTTAGACATGTTTACCTATACGTTCTATATTTTATACCTAGAATTCCAGTTAGCAAGTTCCCCTTTTATGCTAGCTTTGTGTTTAGAAAAGCATTATGACTACTGATATTGAATTTTAGTGAGGTCTAAGAAACAAAAATTGAAGTGCTTGCATAGAGAAGGAAAGTGCTAATATAATAATAGTGTTTCAAAATGATATTTAGAAAAATATCATTTTGAAACATTTCATATATAGGTTTTTATTATGCTCAAATTACTGCAGAGAGTTTTTACACATATTTAGAAGAATTTAGGTAACGAATTAAAAAAATCATATGTTTCGGAATAAAACCTTCTGGCAACAGTCTATTCTTTGAAAGCAGAAATACCATCTGCTAATTTTAAATTGATTTTCTTTCAAAATGTCGCATGTGAACAAGCTGTAGACTGAAGGTTATGTTTTTGCTCTTTCCGAAGAGAACTATTCCTATTCTATAATTCGAAAACATTGTCAAATGTATGGTATTAAAATTCCAAAGTGCAAAATAAGAAGCATGTTTAATCGAAAAAGGAAAAACTTTTAGTCATTGCTTCACTATGGAAAGAAAACCCCAAACGAATATAAAAAAACTACGTATTCTTTCTAATGTTTATAAATTTAAATCGTTCGTCATGTGAGAAAATCCGCCAACACAGAAACCAATTGCAAAGGCTTTAGATATATCTGTAGCAACCAGAAATAAAATAGTAAATAATAGTTTACGGCATGAAAAGCTAAAACGCATAACGTTCGTCAGCTTTTGTGCAGGCATGTGGTTCAACGCGGAGCAATTTGTAGAACCCTGTATTAAAACTATTTAGTAGGAGATAAATGGAAATGCATTATAACAATCGAAGAACGAAATGACTTACCTAAATGACTGCAACAAAAATAGGTCTGTTTAATAGCAAAACGAAGAGGAAAAAATTTATAAAATTTGTTCTGTTAATGCAAAGAAAATTTTAGTAGGGCTTTATGATTGTCCAGGGATTCTTTTACAGTGAGAAAGGAAAAATAAGAAGTGTGGACAAAAATGGTTAACTCAACTATCTACGGTACATTATACATCCGATATTTACGGAATAAATTTCATTTCTTTATCCCAATGACTTTCAAAAGTGAAACTTCATGAAAATGAAAGAACAAGTCGTACTTTGAAATGTACTACTGCATTCCTCGAAAAATTGGAAAATGACTCAAGTATTGCACATACACCTCTATATGGTATTTCTGCTACCCTGACATTTCACCTACAAACTATTTTGCCGTTGGTCTCTTGAAAAGAATTATTTCTAAGAGCGAACGATTGATGGTCTCTGGAAAGTAGAGCAATAAGAATGGAAATCAACAACCCATCTGCGATGGAAATCACGATGCAATACAGAAGAAAGGCTGAGACTGAACATTTAAAACAATACTTTTTACATTTTAAACATTAATTAAATGCTCTCAAATTCGTCCCCAAAATGTGTAAACACCTTCTGTATTTCACAAGTTTGAAAGTTTTTTCGTGAGTAAAATTGAAAATTCTCTCATTATTAGATATTATTCCTTACTCACCTGTAACCTGCCTATGTTGGAGCCTGTTTAACAAGCTTCGACACATAATCATTAATTAAATACGACAAAGTAACATGTCTATTTACATTTTTTATGTTTTATACAATTCTATTTGTACAGTTATATTTTCAAATTATTTCACTCATAAAATAACATATTTTTTTTTACTTATCTGCATGTCGAGAATAAGTCCAGAACGCTTTACCTAATTCCAAGTGCTTTAGAACTCTAGCATCAAAATTTTAAAAAACGGCGACCTCGTTTTTTAAAAGCAACAAACTGAAACATTCTCCATATTGCGCAACGAATTTTGTTTCGTATTTCACCAACAAATACATATATAATAAAAAATGCATGCTAGAAACTTAACGAGATATCCTTAAAAACAGGTCGCGCACAAATCCTCAGACCTAATACCCGCAGTTCATATTTTCTGTAACTATGTTGCCGTCGACATGGGTCGACAGGGCCAGGCGAAATTTGCCCCAAATTGTCAGAGGCACAATATAACCGCCTTGAATCAATCACAATTGATCTCAGCTATAACGAATTTCAGGGACCGAAAGTTTGGCTGGCTATATCCGATTCGAAGAGGAAATGATCATTATTTCACAAAATATAAAATTAGTGAATGTGACTGTTTTTCACATTCAAAAAATCTTTCTGTTCTAGTTAATTATCCTAATTCAAATCCATCTTTGCCTTCAGCTTTTAAGGAAATGATGTTTTAGTTCTCGTTTCACAAAGAGATTGCGCCAGTAGCTTAACTCCTGTCCAGCCATTCTTATCTTATCTAATCCTATCTCGTTCATTTACGCTTTGGCAGCTGAGGATGATGGTTCGGTAAAGCCATCGAAACTAGTCCTGTGAAAATTTGAAAACATAACGCTAATTTTTGTTGTTTGACTTCTAAATTAATACTTGTTAGGCGTGTTATTGTATCTTAATTATAGGAGCCTCGAACATAACAATATTCACTACTTCTCCCACCAAAAGCGTTCCCATCATGCGTAAGCCTCGAAGAAAGCTCTCTCTGAAAACTCAGTCAAAGAATTTGGAATTAAAGAACTCACTTTCTTTGGCACATACACAGTATACACCGTGAAGGTCACATATACCATATGAGATTTGCTAATTGTGTCCTCGTTCTCCTAGACTGGGTATCACACCTCTTTCGCACAGTCTCTATTTGGAACATAGGAGAAATGTGGAGTTGAACATAAAAGAGAAAGCTATATGAAGATGTATTTCTTTACAGATGTAGTGTTTAATGTGGATACTAACATCCTAAACGTAAATAACATAAATGATTTTAGGTGTTAGTAATTTTGTCTTCAAATCTGGCAGAAATTCGGGAAAAATACAAAGATATCTCGATCAAAAATAACCATATAATTCGTTGTATCCAATTTCCTTCGTTATATCCGGAGATTCTTTATAAGCCTCGTTCATTATAGCGGACTCCGATTGAATATTTTTTTTTCTTTTTCTTTACGTATTTGTCTTTATAGATATTTGATTAAAATATTCCACACCTGTTTCGGATGTTTCTAGAATGCGATTAGTTCTCACCACTTACCTATTAATAATTCATTGTAATTGAGTTAATTAAGATGTACATAACTTAGAAACAATTCAATAGAAATTACAGCTTTTTTCACAATTCTGCAGCTAGAGAGCATAATTTAAACAAAAAAAGTTTCCATTATCTAAGGGAATTAAATTGGCCTGCATAACCCAAAGATCACATCTACAGTAATACAAGGCTCTGAATTATTTAGTTTTCCCTCCTTTAAAGTAAATTTTAATGTCTAACTGTGAATTTAAAATGCTCAATACAAAGAGCTCAGACATTTATAATTCCTAATAATGGAAATATTAGTAATGCTTTTATTCACCTGAGAAAAGAATTCCTAAAAGATATACAAGTTGCATTTATTTTCTGCAGATCGTATTTTAAAGTAAAATATTTGTTTCTCTGTTAAAGGAAAAAAAGAGGAATTTAGTACGAGCTGAAAAGAATAATTTAATTTGTCTTTAAATGTATTTTTCTAAATAAAATATTAACTTTGCTAGGAACTAAACCACTTTAATAAAATTGCGTATTTTGTTTCAAAACTTATTGTAAAATGTTCTAAATTCCTTCCAAAAATTGTTCTAACAAAATATGAAATATTTTTCAAGCAACAGTTTTTATAAATTCAAGCAGTATAAAATTATCTAAGTATTAATGAATGAGTTTTCCTTAAGGTTAACTTAAGTTAAGTAATGAGTTAAGGTTTTCTTTAGCTTCAGACGAGTGCGATGTTCTTTTAGCTACAGTAACTTGGCGCAGCACTCTTTCTTTTAATTTTCCTTATCTTAAAAAGCGGAAAGTATAGTATCCATTTAAGAACCAAATCGTCCCGAGAGCTGCAAACACAACTTTAGCAATTTAGATGGAATTTTCAAGATGTCCAATCAATGCTCTAAAACAGCAGTTTTGAACCAGTGGTACGCGTATCCTGGGGGAAAATGTATGTGAAAAATTATCAGCTTCTGTTGTCGAGTCCATATTTCATGAAAGACTGATTGTTGAGACTCAAGGAGGTTGGACTTCTTCTTCCAGTCCAATTCTAGGAGAAAGCACCGTGAGGACTGGTCCAGGAGTCTCCTACCCCTCTTCCCTACCACCAAATCACACGAGAGGACTTTCAGCTCGCAATATATTTAGAGTGTTTCTATGCCGCAAAGACACTATACATTTACAAACATTCATGCCTTCTCCGGAATTCGAACATGGACTCTTTGGTACAGCAAATAGGCTCCTCTAACTACTATACCAGCTTGGGGACAAAACTATCAGTAATGGCGGAAAATAAAAAAGGATTATAATAAATGATGATAAAAAGCAAAATATTCAGAAAATTAAAATTTGGCATTGACTTTTTTCGATGTGAATATTGCTGTCTGAAAAGTGTTTTAAAAGCAAAATAATAAGTTGTAGAAGTCCCGCTCCCACTTCTGATATTACTCGATTCCGTATGTGTCATATTTCCATGGCACAACGTATCATATACGATGACTGTAATTTCAACTTTTTGTGAATAATCAAGTTAATCGTCTATCTCTCTTTCTTTAAACTGTGACAACGAAACCACTTTGCGAATGGAGCTCTATTTTAAATTCACGTGCTTTTAAAGTTGCGAACTGTGAAGTGTTGTTTATATAAAAATGGATAAATAATTAAAAAGCAGACCTTTAGAAAGGAGAGAAACTACTTATCACAAATAGTTTTGATTTTGAGTCTGCTCCAAGCACGTTTTGAGAGACCACTCGTTTCAAATAAGCTTGAAAATTTAGAATGATGAATGGATTCAAGGACTTGTATAAATCCGATACTTTTTTCAAAATGAAATAAATTGAGTTTAGAATTAGCGAACTGTTCCGTAATTGCTTACACGTATCTGACAAAACTGATTCTATGCTCAATGTGCTCAAAAAGCTGATTCGTTTTAATAGTGTACTGAAGAAAATGAAATCGAAATATTCAAAGCACTTTACAAATTCTCGTCTTAACTTCGTCATATAAACGAAGTCAAAGAGAACCTAATAGCTGTAGGGTCATTGGGTTTTTTTCCGAAGCAGGAGTAATGGTATATGTGCAATGCCCTCTCCAGGACTCAAACCTGGAACCTCTCAAATACGCGCCGAGCGTGCTGACCATTATACCACGAAGGCATGCTAAGAAGGCGAGAGAAATACATTATTGACCCCGCTTAAAAGACCTTCAAGCTTCATTCAAGTATTACTTTCTCAAACGAAAAGGACAATTGGATTTCAGATCCTATCAATGAAAATAGCCTCAAAATTAGCATCCATCATAGAATAAAATTGATCTCAACTTATACCTTCCGTAGTGGTCACACTTTCACAAACAAGGTTCAAATTTTTCGTCACAAGTTACACAATCTAAACGTGCACACCATTGGTTACATCAGTTTACGGTCCTTCAAAGCAAGTGTAGTTAATCAATGTAGTTAATCAATGTAGTAATTTTCCAACTGTTATTGTTTTTTCACAGAAAAGTAACTTGTAATAAAATCTTCTCATGCAGTATTCCAAACTAAACATTCCCTTTTGTTATATAGAAAAAAAATTATGTTGGTGTTTTAATACTTTTAACTTTAAACTTTGACTCATGGTGCCGGACAATATAAACAAAAAAAAAATATCAAATAATTCAAAACATTCATAAGAACATCGAAATTCTTATAAACATTAAAACATATCTAATTCATAATAATCAAAAGATGGATCAAATAAACAATCGTATATCATATCTATCAATCAATCGTATAATGGTAGTACAAATTAAATTTTAGGTTTGTGTTGTGAGAAAACCTAAGTAAAAAAAGAAAAATCAATAACACCAAATTCAATTAAACTCCCTGTTTCTTAAAAGCCTTCCGGCTCAAACAAATGGAGGGACATGACAGACCACAGTAAAATATACGCAACATTTAATACACAAATACAATTAAATTTTAAACACACATTTATTAAATTCTTGACTATTTTATATAATTAAATAATGGATAACTGATCAGTAATCCTACCACATATTTTTCTATGAAAATATCGCATCTGTTACACAAAAATACAGCTTTCAACAACTAAAAGTTAACATTTTTTTTTAATTAAGTAGGTGTAACAAAATTTAATCCTCCTAAAACTGGCATTCACTTGAAATTATAAATAACTTCTCAATTTTTACTAACGGTAATATTTAATTTATATAAGTAATAACAATATACAGGTAGATAAATCATTATTAACTGTTCTGCATTCGGGAAAACTAAGAAAGAGAGAGAGAGAGAAAATATACTTAAAAATTTCACTCACAGATGGAAAACAGTTTTTCCTGATTAGCAGGATCCTTAGTGTCCAATCCACATGGAAATGAGCCAAGCCCATTTTTCTTTCTGTGACAACCCTTTCTGAAACGTCTAAAAATCATTAGGAATCACGAGTGGAAATTACAGTCTAATAATTCTCAAACAGCCAGGAATCGCTTTAACTGTCCATTAGGTGGGAACCAATAGTTCTATTTAGAAGGATCTTTTATCTGTCCATTAGGTGGGAACCAATAGTCCAATTCAGAAAGCTCTTATTTCATATCAATAACAGGTAGCTGAATATACACCAGTTTTTAGCACAATCACGTGCATCATCGAAGCTGCGAGGCAACATTTTATGCTGAATGTTTCGGAAAAAGGCTTTTGGAGATTAACCGGCGATTCAGGTGAAGAGAGAAAATCTGTGCTAAATTTTCTTGGTAGATTTTTCTCTATACATCTCAATCAGTTCTCAGTAAAAATGTTCTTTGCAGCTCGCGCACGTTTCTCCATACATCACGCAGGAAAATGTTCCTTGCATCTCGCACAAAACTTTTAAACATCCGGCAGAAAAAGAATTCTCTAGAGCAAAGAAAAACACAACCCAAGTCCTCTTGCCTCGGCAACCGGCCGCACGGCAAAGCCGGCAGCAGGGCAAAACGCCCCTCGTTCGCCTTTTTTTTTTTTTTTTTTTTTTTTTTTTTTTTTTTTTTTTTTCTCATCGCCGCTGCTCAAAGTCACCAACCGGCACTCGCGAGAACAAGACCCGAAGGGTCAAGCCCCCACTTTTTCTCCTCTTACTCTTCTTGAAAATCAGAATCAGAATGATCTCTAGCCTGGTGCAAGCACCCAGGAAATCTCGGTTTCTTCGCCTCTGTGAGTTCATAGGCTTTCAAAAAAATCATAAAATTAAATCTTACCAATCCCGGAATTTTATGTTATCTAAACTGAGAAAATGACACACCCATGACGAATCAAACACTAGAAAATCTGACAATGCAGTCCGAAAAACATCTGTACACATAACGTGAGAAAAAGTAGACCCCCCCCCCAACTAACAAGCGGAAAATAAGCTTTACGAGAATCCAATTACTTAACCCCCACTGTCTTGAAGTACGTAAAACTGCAACCTTAACAAAGCGACAGGAAAACGATTTTCGTTTCACACGTATTAGCTAAAAGGGCGACACACCAACCTACTGCCTCCACTGTTAGTAAAAAGGCCATAAACCAGATGGCTCTTGCAACCGTTTCCCGCCTTAGCTACAATTCCTACTCAAGAATAACAAGTTAAATAACACCTTAAGAGCTTACGAATACTTTTTTCCAGATTAAAATACACATGAATACAAATAAAAATATTAGAATAATAATGACTTTAAACACATATTAATAATTGAAATTCGCGACATAACACTTTCATGCAATCCCTCTTCAACTACTCTATGACATGAGGATTTTTGGATTCACAGTTGCTGGCATATATATATATATATATATATATATATATATATATATCAAACCGAAACAAATTGTTAGGAAAAAACTCCGATATACGTATAATAACTCCACAGACTTTTATAAAGCATCGTCTCTTACAGGATGAGCACAATAATAGGATGAAGTTGTTCGAGGACTTTATGAACACTATTTATATATTTTTATGTGTGAGTTCATTATCACAGCGGTCACTGCAATTTTGTGTTTGTTCTTGTACCATCTAAATTGGCTGGCATTAATGTTATTTGGTATGCAAGTTGATGAAAGAATGTTGAAAATACTAAAAAACAAGAATCCGTGTAAATCGCATAAATTTGAGGGACTAGTTTCGAAATTTAAATAAAACCTTCTTCTACAGCTGCAGGAGCGGAGATATTTTCCTTCCTCGAGTTAAGGAGGAGGTTCTACTTAACCTTCGAAATCAGAACAGCAAATGTTTGTAACTTAATGTAATTCTTTCCGGAGGGAGGGCGGGGGAATTTCATAGTTTCAGGTGGAAATGCGGTCAGCCTTTTATTTATATGTTTGGACTTAATTTATAAATGTAAAAAACTGCTTTTATACAAAATTTTGGTATTTATCAATATTTTCTATACTTTTATTTAATTTATAAAACACATAAAAATTATTCAAATCTAAATAAATGATTAATTATTTTTGGAGTATTGGAAAGGGCAGAAGGAGAGAATAGATCTGGCAATGATGAAAGGGGTGCATGGGGCAAAAGAGAAGGGAAGTAATACTCTATGAAGATTTTTTTCTATCCAGAATCTATTGACAAGAAGTGACTTCCGACATAGATAATCATCGCTTTCATAGATGATCATCAGACCTCCAAACATTTCATTTTTAAAGCTAATCATTTGGAAGGATGGTAGGAAAGGAGGGGCCCTAACCGGATTCTGTCATTCACTTTGTTGATGCAGTTCTACTTCCCTTTTGGATTTTCTACTTCTCAAATCATTCATTGGTTTACCATTAAAATTTATAAGTTTTGAAATGTAAACAGATTGTAATTACCTCGTAAGTATGCGTTATAAATGCACATATTTTCTTTTCATACTGTATTTCGGAGTTCAAATTGTGTGAAAGAATATCTTTTAAAACAACATTTTGTTCTGAATGAAATTAAACGCTATACTTTTTTATGCTTAGAATATTTTTAATTTGAATGAAATGTTTTCACAATTTGAATGAAATGTTTTCACACAAACATTCATTTGAATGAAATGTTTCTCTAATCGCGTTAAAAAGAAATTTTAAGTTAATTTAATTTTATTTGGCTCACCTGTGGAAAAATCAAATTTTATTGTATTATTGATATCTATTCCTTTTTCCTTGATTCTAATGAGCCGAATTTGCATAAAATTTCCTTTTTTGGTAAAATTCCTAGCAATTATTATCAAATAACTGTGTTTACCTGTACATAAGATTCGCGTCTTTTTAAAAATCTCGCGTCTGCGATTGGGGTGTGTCTTCTGCAATTTCATAGAAGACTAATATCAAAAGTCACATATATTAAACCCGATTACAACAAGAGAACTCGAAACAAGAGAAAATCCGTCGACAGAGAAATTAATTGCAGAATCCTTTATTACATCTGCAATAACAATAAATAAAATAATAATCCGAAAGTTTCAACTTAAAAAGGCCAAAAAAAACGCAATGTTTATCACTTTTTGCCAAGCCATGTGGCTCAACACAGAACAATTTTAGAACGTTGTATGAAAACGTTTTAGCAGGAGGTAAATGAAGTACATTGTCATCCTCTATGAAGCATGGGTTTAGCTAAATGACTGCAGTAAAAAAAAATGTTTGTTTATTATCCAAAACGAAGAGAAATCAATGTACAAACTTCGTTCTGTAAATGCGAAGTTATGTTCGTTCTGTAAATTTCGGTAAGGGGTTTATGATCATCGCGAGATTCTCGTACAGTGGAAAATTGAAAATAAGAAAAGTAGAACAGAACATTAAGATTAATTCAGCTTCCACCAACAGAAAGTTTTATACCCGATTTTCATATAAGAAATTCCATTTCTTTATCCCAGTGACTTTCAAAGAGAGAGACTTCATCGAGAGAAAGCAAAAAGTCGTAACATGAAAAGTACCACTGCATTCCTTGAAAAATGAAGACTGATAAAGACACTGCGTATACGCATTTTCAACGTATTCCTGCAAAATGCCCTGACGTAATCTTCTGTGGACTATTGTGATCTCTCGAAAGATAATAGCAAACCCACCACTCTGGAATGGAGTGAAAGAAGAACGGAAATCAATACTCCTGGATATTTATGTAAAGCCCTTCTATCACGAAAATGCAAATGAAGACTTATCCAGGAAACAAAAAGCTATCAGATCAAATATTTTTAAAAATACTCTTTACATTTTAAACACTTAAACGGTCTCAAATCGTTATAAAATGTGTAAACACCCTCTATATCATGATTTCTTGACTCTTCATTACATTGTGAATAACGTATTTTCTTAAAATACAGTATATGTTGTAGGTGTGGTGTAAAGTAGATTGATTCTCTACTTAATATGTCAGAAAAAAGCTGTGGAAGATGATATACGTTCCCTCGCAGCTTTTCGTTCAGCTTCTGTGTAAACTTGTCGCGGTAACACCATTTTGCCTACACATTCTGCGTTTTAACCCCTATTACCCACTCTTGAAACTTGCAAAAGAAATTATTTTGTCGGATTTTATTTTTGTCAAGGCACGTCAACTTTTATTATCACGGAAACAGGCGGGTCACTATGTCGTAAAGCTTCTTAAAAATTCTCTAGTTGGAAAGCAATAAAACTCCTTTAGACTCTTAATTCTTGGTTTTAACATTCTTGCATGTTTTTAAAATAAATGATTGTAAAACCGTTTCAGAATTGCGCATGTTGAGTAAATGTTCGATGATTTTTTTAATGGAACATTTACGTGTTTCCAGTACTTGATTTGCATTTCGTGCATTTCATAAATTCTAAGAGTTGCGTTTCCCATTTTTCCTGGATCTTGTTTTCTGTTTTATTTACTTCAAAAGAAGGCATTAAAAATTATGCAAAAATGAGTGGTTTTTTAAGGCTAGCTTTGCTTTCTTTCAAAAAAGTTAACTTTGAAGTAAAAAGTGACTAATACAAAATATTCCTGCTCATATTTATAAAATGCATCAACAAAAGGTATTAAATTTTCTCCTTTCAGTATTTCGAATAAGTTTCGGCAAAGTTTAAATGCCTTTATAAAGTTTTAGCATCTAAATATTCTCTGGATCTTATTACTTTCGTGTGTCTTAAAGCCTAGCGAAAACTCAATAAAATTTCTCAGATAAGTGAAATATTATATGATTATTTTCAGTTATTTGGCGTTTTAAAAATTAAAGATTATCTACATACAAAAAATTTTAAAAAGCAGCTCTAATACAAAACACTTTATATGGTAATAACCAAGCTGTACGGTACCTTCTGCAACTGGAAGCTAAAATATTGCAGACCCTACTAGACAAATAGCGAGTTATACATTTTAAATAACTCAAAAAACTGATGGAGGTTAAAATAACCTTTTTTTTATTAGTATTATTTTTATAGAACATTATTTGTGCTACAGACGAAATGCCCACCACTTGTGGATAATTAAATTAATTTAACAGATAAATTCACATGTTGATAACGCAGTCTAAAACTGTACATAAAATAGGCTAGAGTAAGCTGTCTCAGATGGTTTACTGTGCCTACTTAAAGCATCGGTTAGGGAGAATACTAACACTAAAATATAACTTCTAAGTAGAGCTGGAAAGAATGCGAGCAACAAGACTTGGTTACCAGAAGCTCTCAGATTAAATAGGCACAAAGCTAATTTCCATTTTATTAAATAATATTGCGAAAAGGAAAAGTAAGATTAAAGATTTATCTAAATCATTATAACTACTAACTGCTTAGTTAACATAATACACCACACGAAGTTTTCAAGAAAGAAAAATGAAGATTTCGCTCAAAACAAACTAAATATTTTGTTAATTTACTACACATTCATTCCTTATTTTTTATAAAATTGAAACCTATAAATCCACACAAAAGCGTGAATATGCATGGTGCATAGGAAAAACAGGCAGAAAGAATTTATTTAATAAAAAGATTTACAAAGTTTTGAAATTAAAATTAACCTTTTATTTTCCATAATCAATGTCCATCTCGGTATATTTCAGTAATTCGCTCCAGATCTTTCGACGCATACCAAACTGGAAGCGTACCCAACGAACGATTCCAATAAGAAAAAAATCTGACGTGGACACTACATAAATTCTTTTTATGCTTATTAAACTATACATACTTTCTGCTGCACTTCATTTCCGCCTCTTTTCTCGAATAATTATAACTTAACTAACCGATCTTTCAATGCAGATTGAAAATGACATCAAGAAGCAAATCTTGAAATTAAATATCACGGTAAATTTTTGCCGTCAGAGTCAAATTTCTTGCCTTTAGATTTCCTAACGAGTATAAAATTTTCCCAGATATAAGTATACTATATGGCAGATCGCATTAAAAGTTAGATTTCGTTATTTGTTAAAAAAAATTTTTTTTAATTTGAAATTGACAAAACACGAATATTTTTGTCATTTAAAACACTTTTACAATTAGAACTACGCCTCTGCGACCAACAATTGCGAAACTTAAGGCCTGCTAAGGACTCCTAAGTCGAGTAAGAGGGTGGGCATTTATATGTAAGATCTTATTTATGAGAAGAGTTGCTTTATATATATATTATCTCCTAGGAAAATAGACTTAGCTGTCTAATAAGAATGGATTATTTTGTACCTGCTCCATTATTTTGTGCTGCTGCTTTTATATTGTATTTACATTCCTTTTGCATTGGTTTAATACGCTTAGCGGGGGGGGGGTGTCAAGAAATAGTTTTTATGGAGTAAGAGTCTTGCAAGTTTTACTTTAATCATAAATTCAGTTTTGTTCTTGGCTTGTACTTTAAATCAAATAGAATAACTAATTAAGTGTTCATTCCTGGACTGTTCTAATTAATTCTTTGATTCTTACTGGGAAAAACGACGAAAATCTCTCGCTTATTTCAATTTTTGTTAATTGATGGTAAATTGGTTTGTTCCTTTCGATAAGTCAATTAATTTTTGAGCAATAACAATAATTATATCAAATTTCTGCTTTATCATTTTACCTATTTTGTCAATTTCCTGATTTAAAAAAAAAATTATTTCCAGCTTTTATTTATACTGCTGGCATATTTTACAACAACAGAATACTAATTAAAGTTTTGATTAAGTTTATTTTCCTAGGAGATGATATGCATACGAAACTCTTCTCATAAATAAGATCTTATTTTATTACTTAGCAGCTTTAGCGCAAGTATTTGGCTTTTTAAAATTAGTCATAATTACTTTGTTTACTTATATATATATGAAAGTATCGGGTCAGTCCATAAGTGCGTTCACGTTAAGATTATGCGTGAAATTCACTATGACGCATTTACTAAAACAATAAATTTTGAACCTGTTGAAACTTGTCATCGTTTGACTAACATATTATTCAGTTCATCACCAACTTTCGTAAATATCAAATGCTTTTTAGTATCCATAGAAGATGAATATAGATAATCCATAGAAGATGAATATAGATAATCCATAGAAGATGAATATAGATAATCCATAGAAGATGAATATAGATAATCCATAGAAGATGAATATAGATAATCCATAGAAGATGAATATAGATACAAACGCGCTGTGCTACATTTTTTATTTTCGTGTCGTGAATCTGCCAGGTTTGCAGCAATAAAAATGAATAGTATACATGGTGAACACACTATTAGTGCAAGGATTGCCCAGAAATGGTTTAAAAAATTTAAAGTTGGAAAAAGCAGCATTGATGAGGAACCCCGTTCAGGACGTTTTCAACTGTTAGAACCAAATTAAACGATTAATTCAGAAGTTTATAGTGAAAACATTGCCGTCTAAAATCATAATTGATAAAAAAAAGCGCCCACGATTGGTGAATATCAAGAAAGTGTTGTTGCATCATGATAACGCTAGACCGCATACGGCTCCAACAAGCTGCAAAAAATTAGTGAATTTAATTGGGATCTTTTGCCACATCTTGCTTACTCCCCAGATTGCTTCAAGTGATTTTCACTTATTTCGTGCCTTACAAAATTTTTTACTCGGAAAAAAATTAAATTCTAAACAGGATGTGCACAATGAAGTTTCAAGTTTTTTTTTGCATCAAAACCAGATTCTTTCTACAGCATTGGCATATAAAAGCTGCCTATAAGATGGCGAGACATTATAGATAATGGAGGAAATATACAATTGATTAAAATGTTTAATTGTGTTTTTTTATATTATTTAAAAAATTACCAAAAAATGCGCACGAATTTATGGACTGACCTAGAAAGATAACACGAACAAGAGGCCTATGTGGCCAAGAATTTTGACCTGCAAAATTTTAAAATGATTGCAAAGAAGAGGTAATTTCAATAGCCATTGCTTAAAAGTACTTTTGATACTGTAGTTCCTGAGTAAAATAGTTACACCATGTAAAAACAACTATACAATACTAAAGAAGTGAAAGTTATCGCGTAAAAACTTAATGTAAAAATTACAAAACTAGATAATTTCAAAATAAAAGAGTGATGAGAGTAAACTAATAAATTTTAAATCAAAATTTTAAATTTTTAAATGATGCACTCAAATAATTAAAAACATTTCAAATACACAGAAAAAATGTACACAGAATTGCAATAATGGTAAATTAGCCCACTCGAGGTATGATCCGGACTTATCAAGGGAAAAACTTCTCAAAACTCGAATTGAGCTAATAGCGTTAGTGCGTTTGGTCAAACGAAAATCATTGATACTGAAAGCGGAATTTCATTAATAGAGCAATCAAATTAAATTATCTTCAGAATAGTAAGTCTCAATGGTTTTGTTTCTTTTCCCGACACGCCTGCAATTTAAAATTGTAAATGCAAAACAAATTTAAATTTGTAAATTGTAAATGTAAACTATATAAGCAAGTAAAACTATACAAGAAAGCCTAGTTAGGCAAATGTACAATTAAAATAAATAACTAAAAAGTTATTAGTCAAAAATTACAAAAGTTTAAGGGCATGAAGAATATAAACTTTTTAAAAGAAACATAATAATTATGCCTCAAAATGGGTCCTGCTAAGACCAAAGTAAATGAAAAATAGAAGAAAAAGACGACTAACATACCTGCAGTGGCCGGACCAAAGTAAAGTGAGCAAAAAATTATTGAAAAGGGTTGCCGGAAATAGAAGAATTCTAAGGAGTGCTACTAGAAATGAAAAGCAGCCAAAATTCTCCAATTAGAAATATGTACTTTTGGTAGTACTGATCGCAGTAAAAAGGGAGGAGCACAACTAGATGTTATACCAATCCCATGTACAAAATTTCTACGCTCTACGGCTGATCATTTTTCAATTAACCGTGAGACATAGCTATATATGTATGTACAGACGTCACGGAAAAAGTCCTTTTAACGGTCTATTTTAGAATGAAGAAATCTTTATTCTATCCGTATGCAAAGACGTAACACAAAAAAATAGTCAAGCTGGATATTTGCAATGAAATCTGGTAACAGCAATTTTTCGCGATTACAGTATTTCCTTTATTTCGTATAAGGAATTCATTCCCTGATGTCTCTGATCTTTGCTTGGCAATTGATTGCACTTTCTTTGCAACATTATCCGACTCAATAGCGCATTTTTTTCACAGCCGTAGACACCTTCGTACCTGGCATTCGTATGTAATAGCCCAAGCCTCGGATACGAATGTCATCTGCATGCGTCTTAACAACCTCTTTTTTAACCTTCTTTGTGATCCTAACAATTTTCTTCGTAGCTTGACTCTGCTCGTTAACTTTGCTAAAACTCATTTTTAAGGAATTTACAGAAAACAAATGTGCGAAAAAAACTCAAATTTACTTGAAATTTTACAGCGCAAGCTGTTTACTGAATAATAGCAACTTGCGTACTGATGTACTCATGGGCACTTATTGTATTGTCTCGAAAGAGGAAAACAAGCATACGGCTTGCAGTCGTGACTCATTGAACTCAAGTCGTATGCCAGACAAATCTTTTCGGGTTCAGAAAAGAAGAACACCAAGCTGGACATATTTCAGAACAAGAAGTATACCGAAATACCCCTTTATATAGGAAGAAAAGTGTGAGATACTTGCACTCAATATTCCTTCACTTTATGTAATAAGCATTTTAAAATTAAAGCAGGTAAACAGGCACAGTAAGTAAGCACGCGTGTTCTTGAAGAACTGCATCGGTATCTTTTGGGTTCCAAGAGAAGGAGAAGCAGGCGTTAGTAGGTTGGTAGCAGCGAAGCAAAGAAAGGAATGCCGTGTGTCCATGTTGAAACTTCAAGTCAGAATGATTTAGTTTCAGTTCAGATTTTGCCTCTGAACTACTACAGTTGTTTGCCTCTGAACAGTTGAGATTTTCCCTCTAAACTCTAAGTTCTCAAGTTTAAAATCATTATTGGTTGAGGTATTATGTAAATATCTGCGGCACGTAAGAATAATACGATATGGATTAATTTTTAAGCGGCGGACTTAGACTTATTTATTATAAGAAACTGCTATTTTTAGTATGGAGAGAAAAAATAACTAAAATAAAATGGAGAGCTAAATATTTATTGCAAATTAAAATAAGAATTATTTTATATAGTGTTAATTGTTAATAGTGTTGTAAATTATATTTTTAAAAATTTATAAAAAATTACTTTTTATGCAAAACTTACTTTCTATGTATTTGAATTTCAATTTTAAATAAAATAATTTCTGTTACTCTGAAGGGTTCGAGCTGTCTAGAAGCTTGTATCAATGTCCTGCAGACCCTACCAGAGAGGAAGAGAGTAGTCGCTTTAGTTTAAAACAAATGACCAAGTCCTAAGAAGACTAAAATAACCTTTCAAATTAATCCTTGAATGAACAAAAGAGCCTCGCTACATACAGATTTACATTGGCACAGCTGCTAGTTGATTGCAGGCAAGAGCACCAGTACTTTACCGTGGATGCAACCGTGCTGCCCTTGAACTGCAACCTTCTGTGTTTTCTCAAGATTTAGTACTATTCCATCATTAATTTTTGCTCAGATTTGTAAGAATGAATTCATAGTATATGTGAGGCTTTTGCACTACAATGCAATGCTTGCTACTGTCAGTGCTTTCACGGAATGTAGCTCATTAGGGATCTTGCAATTGGAAGTTAATGACTCAGTGTGCGTTTTATGCGTGGAAAAGCTAATGGCGTAACTTAGGTTTTTTTTCAGATGATAAAATTCTTCATCAGGGGTGACAAAAATCTTTACCTATGTTTGCTACCTTATACATTATTTTAATGATGTTTCTGTTGTATTCTTTCCTTTTTATAAGGAAGGCTGTATAATCTGGATTTATTTGAGATGGATGACGAATGTGGAAATCCTTTGTTAATGGGCATTTGAATGAATAATGTGGACTGTCTTCCATTTCGTCGCAGATGTAGATATATCTTGTTGAAATGCTTCTGGAGCAAAGCAGGTAGGGAACGGACCATGACCTGATAGAATCCAGGTTTAATTGTTAAGTTATATTCAAATTTAGGAAACGTAGTGTAAGACTACAGACATAATAGAATACTTAAGCTAGCTCAAGATAATGATCAGCTCGTAGTTTAAACGTCGGCTAACAAGACGCTAAAGCCGAAATAACTTTGGTGGACTGGCGACAGCAATACGAGACTGCCGAATGCTTCAACTCTAAAACGTTTTAAACGCCCTCGACCTAAGTTTACACAACAAGTAATTTGCATTTTGTTGAATACTGCGGAAAGAAGAAGTTAGAGTAAATTTCAGACAATAATAATTGGTTAACTAACATAAAATTTTACAAATCTTTTCAGAGAATGAAAACAGAAAACATAAATTAAATGCATAAAACATAAACTAATTCTTGCAGTCCAAGATCAAAAATTTCAAATGAAAGAAATTTATTTGCACACATGTAGACATTATTTCCATTTTCACTTATTTTGCATGAAATAATATCAAATGCGTATCAATTAAAATGAAAAGAATATGTCTTAGTGAGTAATCATTTTAAAGTTCATTTATTCAATAAAACGCTTTCTCTGATTTAAATGAATAATAAATCGAAGCGTTATTAATTTGACTGAATCTCTCACGCAAGCTTTAAATTATATTTGTAGCACAATTGAATAGTCATCTCCTCTTCAACAGATTTTCGTAAGCAGATCAAAATACAAAATAATGAGCTAAACCGTTTCAAAAACAATTCAAGCATGAACACGTGGTTAATGAAGTTTTATTCAGATATCTATCTATAGAAAAAGGCATCATTATTCGAATAAAAACTTTTAGTCAATGACTTTTTGTAATGATTTTTTTCTTCTATTACTTTTATGCTGCCTGTTTTCTTATACATTTCATATTCTAATGGAAGTACTTTCTCAAAATGATGTTAGGGTTGGCATTTTTCTGCTTTAATAAGGAAGGGAATTGTCTTTAAATGAAATAACTTTTCTGTTACATTTCTTTCCACTTTTGGAATATTTCTACGCATGCTGAAGAGGATGAGGAAATGATGTTCGCATAGCTTGCCTTATCTCGAGAGATTAGGAAAGACAAAGGAAGGAAATTAATGAAGTAAGAAAATTCTCCCTCAAATAAATTGAATTCTTGGTATTCCTCAAGCATTATACATTCAAAGAGCATCACGTAAAATATGAGAAATAACATCATCAAATCATATTTCACTTCGTAAGTCAAATGTTGGGGGGTGAAATCACAAACGGGAAAATTAATTATTCTTATGTCGGTTGTGTATTTTAATTATTATTTATTTATTATATCTTTTTAAAAGTTAAGAACAAGTTAAATAATGACCTTTTGTGAAGCATCAGAAAAGTTAAGTTCGAACATACCTTAGACATACTTTTTTTAAATTAATTACTTAACATATCTTAATAAATTTTTGAAGAAATGAGAATTTCTCTTCTTTTTATGTTAACGTGACGTTGTCATATTAATTTAATTCAATAACTACGAATTTTTCATAAATTTTACCACCTCCTGTACAGGATATCATAAAAGTAAGTACCTATTTTTGGGAAATCTGACATTAAAAAACCTTGTCTATCGGTGTTTATCATGTTTAAAATGTGCAAAACGTGCACTAAATTTTATTTTTGTACATACAGGTGGTTCTAAAATTTTTATTCTGTTTCGGAATTAACTGCCTATTTGGTAAATAAAAAAATTTTATTTATTTTTTTAACTCAAATATGATTACAAAATAAAGTTAAGTTCATTAAAAACGTTTTCTTTGTAGGTCAAATCAACAGGATTTCTTTGTACGTTAATTTCGCTGTACATTCGCCGGGTTTATTAGATATTCTTTGAAATTGTTCTCTTATTCAATTCAGTTTTACTTCTCTCATACGGAATATCACGCCAAAGATCCGTTCTTATAAATAATTCTGAAAATTCGTAAAATGCAAAATAAAATTTTTTGATTCCGGAACACCCTGCTTAAGGTGGATACGAGTCAGTTTCCTTCAGAAAGTCCTCCAGGATGTATCCTTTCTCTTAGGCAGATAGCCCTCGGGTGCTTTGCCATAATCAAAATAAACTAAATCTGAACAACATGTACAAACAACAAAAGTCAAATTTAGCAAAATTTTAAACCTTTTTAACCATCATAAACAGTAACAGACTTGAGGTTTTAAAAAAGCCAGACTTCACAAAAATGGGTACATAACTTTTGGAACGCCGTGTACAATCGTCTAATAAGATTGATTCCGATTTCTTGGCGACAAATGCTTTTGCCTAACCTTGTACAAAACTTGATCCAGTGATTGTATCAGACTGTATTTCTCTTCAGTTCGCATCTTCTCTATGGGTAGTGGAATTCGTCTATTGGCTCATTTACTGTGCAGTCGAATATTGTTATCTTCAGCTAATATCTTTAATTGAAACGTATCTGCTGCGAATATCTCTTATAAGATGAGTAGCTACAATTATGCCATATTTTATCTTCTTTGGAATTAAGTTTTGGGTCTGGGGAAGAATTCGCTCGCTGGTTTTTGACAAGGAAACATTTGATTTCATTAATCTGAATCTAGAACTGTGATACTTAAACATTAGCATGAGGGGTTTTCCGCATCGATATAATCGATCGTCTGCTCTGTAGAACATCTAACAGTTAGGCTCACGAGTTTGACGACAGGTGATAATTAAATAAGAAAGACGCTAAGAAAACGCAGGGGGGGGGAATACACGAGTAAATACGGTATAACAACAGCAAGCAGAAGGCGTCATTTAGAATAATCTTCTGTTCCCGTTAGGGATGCATAAAAGTTACATTTCACTTAATTAGTTCTTTACATATTTATATAAATTCCTTTGTCTTTTTAGCTAGCGAATACAGACGTCAGTGAAAAATATCGTATTCTCTCCTTCGCTCCTCCTATAATTTACTTATTTTGTCATATGAAACTCGAGAGGGGAAAAGTGATACAAATAATTAAATTTCGAAGTAAGCGTTTGTAGTAAGAACATAATAAACGAAAGTGATCATGGATAAACTACGGATAGTTTTCACAATATTATTTATTTAAAAGATACCTTCATTCCAATGTCTATACTGCAGTAAGAATATGTAATAGGGCAATATTTCGAGTATAGGTATCTTCTATTAGAAAAGGCGAAGACAAAAGAAAATGTGTGTTGTGCACGGTTCAGCTGATCAATGCTTTACATTTTTTCTGTCCGAAACATTGTGCACAGTGAGGTTTTTGATTAATTTCATGAGTTGATTTACTTAACTTGACTGCTCATTACTGGGCAAAATTTCAAATATGTTGTAAAATAAAACAATAAAATAATGGATCCGCCTTCCTTTAATTTTCATTTAATATTACACATTTATTATTTAATTTCATTTAATGTTACCGACAAGTTTGGAATATATATGCAATTTGAAAGTTGGATCCATTCTCTATTTTTTAATTCTCCCATTCTCAAACTTTCTCTTCATACCGTTCCAAATTGTTACCAAGTTTCACGAATTCGCTTTTGCCTATAAAAACAGTAAGAGAAACGTGACAGATTATACGCAAATTTTGAATTTAAGAATTTGCATCTTGTGCGTAAAAGCGTTCTAGAAGTTTTTCCGTGAAAATGTGGGGGTGAATAAATCCATGTGGAAAGATTTCAAATCAGGCAAAAGTCTATATTTCTATAATATATCGCTCTTCTTCAAATTGCCAAAATAATAAATGAAATTAGTTTCCATATTTTCAGATAGCAAGCTGGTGAACAATAGCAAGCTGGTGCAATTAACAGCAAATTAAAACCCTAAAATACTGTTAATTAATTTCTCTAATCTAATAAACGATTGCACTGGGGTTTTTATGGTAGAAATGTGCAGTAGAAACTGGAATCGGTATCAGAATATTTTAATAATCATTTAAAATAACTGATGTTGCCGGACTTTATACAGAGTTAAGGATCTTCATTTAGGGGAGGATTTGGGTGTGTAGTTTTTTCGACATTTCAGTCGAAATCTCAGTGATTTTCTTCTTATTTGGGTTCAAGGTAAATTAAGTAAAGGTGTAACAAAGTTGAAATAAAACTGGAGTACAGCGTAGAACTAAGAAGGTATAATATAGCATATTCAGAAAAACTGCTATGCTTTGTTATCGGTTTGTTTTATTTTATTCTATTTTGGGAAGTGAGCTTCCTGAAAATCACCATCTACTTTGGCCTTCACAGTTTTCGGAATATTCGCGAAAAACTGACAGAGAGCGAACTTAAATTCTGCTTCAGATATTCTGCACTAATCTGGAAAATTCTACATTGTTCTAAAGAAAAAAAACGAACATGACGCCATCTAACGGTTTTAATAAGAACTGATAGCGAACACAAGGACAGAGACGTGAAGATGGATGACGGGATTTAAAAACTGAAAGTGTGTAGAAATGTAAGTATTTGTTTTTTGGTAAAACATAATTTGAATTCCATCCAATCATAGCGGCAACGCAATAGAGATGACGTCAGCTTAAGATGCGTGACGTAAGCGTTACGTTTTAATATAAACATCCAGGTTATGGACTCCATGGGATCGAAATCTTATGTGACCTATGACAGTGACCTAGTGTGCAAAATTTCAACAAGATCGAATAAAACTGTAGATATGTATGAATTACACACACACTTACAAACAAAGAAATTGACACTTTTCTTTCCATGTACAGATGGTTTTAATGAACCAAGCTAGTTTAATGTTACGTGTTACGTTAGTAATTAATAATCATGAAATGTATCTGCGTTTATAAATAACTCTGAAGAAAAATTAAATATTTTACGCTTTGCCGAACTGCAACACAATGCCGCATGGAAGATAAAAATACTTTAATTCGTGCAATCGCAACACATTTCTTTTAAATTGCGGAGTTTTTTAATTAAATTTTAAAGACAGATAGCTATATTGTGAATGGCAACATACTTCATTTATATCGCAAAATTTTCTGACTAAATTTGAAACATAAATATATTAAGCTTTGCAAAGAGACAACACAAATATTTGCATAGTCTTTATTGCTTTATACTATAGATGTTACGCTAAGTTGCATTTAACACATGCTGAAGATGAGAGCACATATCTAAAAGTCTGGAAACAAGTCCCAAAAATTAAGTATAATGTCCATATTCATTCCATCCAATAAATTCAAATGAGAGGTGAAATTTAAAAAAAGTAGAAGTTATTCCGAACCTCGATGTTTATACAATCCTTATAAAATCTGCGGATGTCAGCCAAAAGAGAATAATTAAGAAATAAACAAAAGAATATCAGAGACACGTCTGATTATCGTAAAACGTTTTTGGAGTAGCTTATTTAGACAGATCACCTAATTTTATCGGATGGAAAAGTCCGTAGGAATTTCTGTAAGAAACTGATTTCATACTAAAGGCAGAACACAACGTTATTGTTGAAACAAGCAGTGTTTCCTGCGTCACTGGAAAATGCAACTATCTGATATTCTACGCAATCACAGAGATTCTCCCCAAACTCAGCTATAAATAGGCATTATACATACGTATGATGAAGTAATCATTTTGCTTTGAGGAGAAGAATCGATCTGCTTAACCAGTACAGAGAAGCGACTGAAAATGATGTTCGCAATCCCGAATGTTTGGAAATCTAAGTACTGACGGAAAAGTCATCATTTCATGACAGCTGCCATTCTTATGAGAAACTCTTTGACAGCTTAAAACCTAAGATACCGATATTTAAAACGTAATGCAAGTGTTACACTACAATGAATCCTCGGATAAAGAAAACTCCACTTCATGAACATTTTGTTTCAGGAGCAAACTGTCTGAATAAAAAAGGCCTCTTATGAGAAACAGTGTCTCGAGTTACGAATAGTCAAATCGGCAGCATTAATTTTTGAAGTTATTCTGAGGCAATTTATGCAACGAAATTAGCAATCAAGAATTTCTGAAAATATAATTTGTGTTAGATAAAGCATCCGGCTTTGCCCAGGCTTTATGCAGAGCGAAGAGGCCACAGTTGGGGGATTGGGGGTACATTTTTTGAAATCCCGTTTTCGATTTATTCGCGAAAACATATAATGAGAGTAATTGAAATTATGTTCTAAAGGTTGTACAACGTTTACACTCTAACGTTTACACTCTTCTAAAGAGTAAACGAACATGGTGACATCTAGCGGTTTTAGTAACAAGTGATAAAGAGATCGCAACAACGCTGACGTGAACCTAAGATAGGTGACATGATTTCAGAACTGAAACTATGTAGAAATAAATATATTCCTTTTCTGTAAAAGAACAATTACGACTTCCTTCTTTAGCATGTGTGACTTCTACTGACAAGAAGAACGTAACAATGGCGACGTGAACATAAGGCTGGGTAATGTGCACGTAAGTTATAAACACAAATGTTGCGTAAATAAACACGTTATGAGTTGCATCATTCTGATATAAACTCACTGAGAATGAACACCGTGAGAGGGATTTTCCTACGTTTTTATTTTCAAATATTGGATTATTATGCTTCAAGGACTCTATCCCGATTTTTGGATTCGATCTACTCAAAATATTATTTTTTATATTTGTCCATTATTTCGTAATTTTTTATGTGATTATATTTGTTATGCTATAATTTTGCATTTTTTGGCACCTTGTATTGGTTGGTAAAGATGCAGATTGCTTTCATTGTTTTCAGAAGATTCTGTTTAAATTTTAAGTTTTAAATTCTAGTTTGTGTCTTTTTCGCTTCAAAAACAAGTTGTTTTGTTTATTTACATCTTTCGTTGCACCAAACACACACTTGATGACGTTGCAGGGAAGGATGTTAATTTCTTTTCCTTTTTGGTTTTAGCATATTTTGCCCCCTATTTCATGCAGTTTATCACTGTGCTTTTTTTACATGTAGTTTATGTGGTTTGCAGGTATGTGTATATATAGTTATTTAAGTATAACTAAATTACAGTTTTTAAATTAAAATAATGTCTCAATTCAAACTATTCAATTCTATATGAAAAATAGAAACACCTTTGAACCCATCATTATTAACCTAAGCAAGGGTCCTTTAAATGCTTTATAATTTGAAGTTTTCAAGCTACTATAATTCCGAATTTCTAAACGTGCTTTTATATATGTTACCGTAAAAGATCGAAATTGGAGAATGTCAACTTTCACCTGAGAATGTCAACATTCACCAAATACGTTGGTGAAAGATCGAATATTGCACTACATTCTTGTATATTCGGACCCTCACCGGTGTATGTCGACAATCACAGATATGCTCTGATGTAAGTCGAAAAGAGAGGTCATAAAGTGCCATAATAGTTTTAAGTTGTTGCAATAAATAAAATTTGAATCACATAATTTAGTAAGTTTTTTATTACTGTTATTTTATTTTCTCATTTAGAACGTACCATATAATTCAGTAAATTTTTAACTTCTATTATTTTCCTTTCTCATTTTGAATGTATTGTGTGTTTTAGGTTCTCATGTTCTTAAGTTCTTATTTCAAGTCTCAAGTGCGTTTATTCGCGACTGAATTACGGAGAAGAAAATATAATATTGTTATATGTTCAACATGCACCATTAGTACATGATGAATGTCGACATTGTCCGGTGTAAGTCAGAAATAAGAGTATTTGGAAAATATTTCGGACATACACCAAGAGACTATGTGAATGTTGACATTCACCGGTGAAAGTCGACATTCTCCAAATTTCGGTGTTTCACAGTAACATATATACTACCTATATAAAAAGCAGAAACATCCATCCTCGAATTTCATTTTGTTATCGCAATCCAAAATTCTCAATCTAACTCATACGTTGTTTTCAAGCTAATATTCACTTCTGGACGTGCTGTTGTATATAACACCTATACAAAAAGAAGAAGCAGCTCTGAACACTTTTATTAACTCAATCAAAAATTCTTTAAATAGTTGATAAGGGAATGTTTTCAGGCTAATGTAATTCTTCACTTCTGAATGTGCAGTTGTATACCACTCATTCAAAGCAAAACTACACTTCTGAATGCATTTTACTAACTCAATCGAACATTCCATAACTAGTTTTTAACTTGATGCTTTCAAGCTCATTTAATTTCCTATTTCAGAATGCCGTATAGAATACTTGTATCACTCATATAGAAAGAAAAACACTTCCAGAGAATTTCAAAGCTGAAAACCTGGCACCTGCTAACTTCAGAATTTTCACAGTTCTGATGAAACACGTATCAAAAAAGAAATCTTCGATATTCTTTCTGAAGCAGAACATAAACAGTATATTTTTAATCGGCAAGCCATACCTAAAAAAGGAAAAACAAAGTTTATTTTTCTGCTGCAATGGCTTTTATCAAGGCCCATTCCAATAACACTACGATAAACAAAATTTTCTCAGACAAAAACTTTTAGCTGAAAAAATATATACTTTTTCTAGCTGAAAACAAAATATACATTTTTCTCCTTTTTTTTTCCTCTAGGGAGATCGACACCATGTACCCAAGAATCGCTCTTGGTAATAGGAGTAATATTTTATGCCAAGGGGCAAGGGAAAAATTTCGATTTCTTTCCTTTTTGAACCGTGTAGATTTATATCTAAGGTAGACGAGGTTATTCCTTTTTTCTCCTTTCTGAATCCACATCTGGAAGTATCTGGAAGGTTTAAGATTAGTCGAAATAAAAGGAAACAATTCCAGGTTGCTATTGTTGCACAGGAAAGTAGAGAAACAAATAAAATTGTTTTTCTTTTCTCTTTACGATTTATTTGGAGATCGGGAAGTACTTATTTTAATGGATTCCTCCACTTTATATGTTTCTGAAGTACAATTTTATTCGTTCAGGACATTTCTGTGAAATGTGTGCAGAATAATTTAGTAGAAAGAAATGGTATATAGATATAAATGCACAATCTAGTGTTTCAAGTTGTAATTTCATTGAACATTTATTAGTAAATAATCAAGACATAATCACTGTTATCTGTCCATTCAGTTTAGTTCACCATTAAGAATCCAGCTTAAGAATAGCAGTCGAAATTAAAAGGAAAACTAGTAACTTCTCAGTTAACGGGAATATAACCAATAACATCTACGATACCATATGTAACAACATCTACAATACCTTTATGGGAATACCTTGTGTAGCGAACTGGATTCAGCCGGCTCCCATATCGATGAGGGAAATTTATGTTTCGCATTTAAGAAATGGCCTTAATCATTAAGATGGCGAACACAAACTTCACCATCATAAGGTTTAAGTTCATTTTCAGAGATTTTCTTCTGTAATACCATTTATATCAATGTATTTGTATGGTTCTTCCGCTTTCCTTCCTCAAGCAATGTCTTAACTGCTTGTTGCAAATTCAATTCTACTTTCAGCTACTTCTGTTTCTCCGAGAAGTCATATTACCAGCAGCCACGTTGCACATCTTACTCATGAACTTAAATGAACAGACCACTGAAAACGTAATCATGGTTGGCATTCTGCCAAAACACTTGGAATCATCCATAAGGGATGTTAAGGGCTGTTCACACTGGGATTTATCTGAGCTTACGGAGACATCTGGTGTAGCTGACGCATTTCCAAATACAGTTCTTCCTCATAGCGGGGCGAGTTGAAAAATCTTAACTTCACTAGTGGAGCTAGTGGACATATGGAACTGAGTCCGCTGGTACAGATCTTGGTTGATCCTTGCGAATGGTCCTGTGCTGCGAGCGAGCTGTCGTATGAGAGTACTCCATTCGTCTCCATTTGCCACCGAAGAAGGGAAAGTCCTTTGCATTGGGAATCTTTTCATTGCATACTTTTTGCTTTTCTAGCTCATATGAGCAGAACTTAAGATTAGAATTCATTTTAAACCTGAAAAACCATGCATGAATTTGTTTTCATAATTTAGGAATTTTATATAGAAAATGCATATTCCATTGCTTTCTTTGAAAAATAAGACCATTAAAAGACATGGAACTATATTTTTAATATAGAAAAAAATGATTACTAAGTTTTTTACTTTAACTGAACGGGATATATCCAGATCGTAGATATTTAATGTGACATTTGCTAGCACTGCAATCGTAATATTTACCAGTATTGTAACGTGGCATTTATGTTTTACAAGAATGCTTTTTTTCCCTGAAATTAATTTCGTGTTTTTTTGTCCAGCCAAAGTGAATAATAATGCACATAGATTTTAATATAAAAATATAAAAAGTCATAATTATTTATTATAGTATAATTATTTAAATTAATTAAATAATCATAATAATCACTTATTATTGCATAATTACTATAAGTAATTAAGTAATTTTTTTTCAGTTTGTAATAATATACATACAATTAAGCTCTAAGATCAAAAGATATATATAATAATTATTAATTATAATGTAATACAATAGTTATTTAATATCGTAAAATTATTATAATCAACTAAAAATCATATAACAAGAAACACGACCTCCCTAAACCTTTAAAGTATTACTTTAAGTGTAGGAATTGAGTTTTGTTTCGAATAAATTTTGTTACAAGGAGCATTTTCGTGATATATATTTTGCAACAAGCAGGGCTTAAACTAGAGAAAAAAATCTGAAATCTACATTTCAATACATAGATCAAGATTTTTTCTAGATCTATGTCAAAAATAAAATGTCCATAAACAAAAATGTCAAAAATAAAAGTGTCCGAAAACTCATGGAAGCCATTGTATCATTACTTCCTTCTTTATAATGTATGATTTTAGTTTGAAAAAATAGTAATACGATAATGGTATAAAACATCGCATTCATATGGAATGTAAAATTCATTTATGTAAAATCGAAGAAATTTAATTTTAAAGTATGTTTCACCTTTGTTTATTACCCAAAATTACTAACGTATTCTCAAGTCACCTTGAAATAAGGAAAAATCTGTAACGCAAGTATACATGTATGTTCCTCCTATTGTGAAACCCGAATTTTGAATCTCAAACTCGTTTTTCATTTATTTCATTTTGTACGAATTTAAGAACTTTTGATTAAAAGCCCCGCTGTGTAGAAGCTTTGTGTTGTCACTCGGAAACGCGTTTCATATTTAATTATAAATTTCAGCGGTAGAAAGGAAGTGTGTTACCTCTAGCAAGTAATCTGTATTTCGAATTTAATATACAGCCTGAAATATTTAAAATAAATTTGTGGCTACTTTCCGAATTAAAATATTTTTGTTTTCCATGCATTGTCGTATAGTGAAGCGTAAGATATTTAATTTTTATTACAAACATATTCTATTATTGTCTAACGAGATAAATGATTTAAAGGCAACTTGCATATTTTTCCCTGTAGCCTTTTAGTTAAAAATATTTGCTTAATTTAATAATCCTCAATAATAAAATAATCTGAAGGCATTCAGATTTTATATTACGTCCAAACTCGATTTCTTTTTATTTACAGACACATACACGTTTCAAGAGCATTTGGGTTGCTACAATGTGCTAAAAATATTTAAAATCAGCATATCTTTAGAATTTCAGATACGTTATTCGATTCCAGCCTCGCGCGCTGGAGCTAAAAATGTTTTATTCCCTACAGTGTCGCCAATGCTCTCTTTGAAATTGTTCAGTTTTTTTTAAATCAAAACTTCGTTAAAGTTTTACAAAACATGAAATAGATATTAAAACCAATTCGATGTTCGAAATTCGGGCTTCGAGTTGCCCATGTTTGGGTGGAGGACTACGTTATTCAAAATTTGATGACTCTAGGTAGTGTTGTTTTTCACAGTGCGAGAAACATACATGCATTCATACATATTTTTCATTATTTAGTTTATTTATAACACAGGTCGAAATATTTGGTGGCAACAATCTGAAAAGTGATTCGGACACTTAAAGAGATTCGACGCAAAATGCCGTTTTGAGACGAATAGTCTTTCTTGGCAAACGCCCATTTAGGCTAATAATATACTAGAAACAATCTGCTGTCTAGATCTAAATATTTAGTACAAAATGTATGCAAATAAAATTCAACAATACAAGAGCCCTAAAAGAAATAAGAGCCACTATAAATTGAGTTTTATACTTATTCCTTGCAATTAAATGTTTTACGAGTAAATTCTGTGACCGAAAAATGTTTAAACACTTTGAAGGTGAACACAGAAAGAGATTCTGTCACAACACAATTGAAACACGATTGGGAGACAGACATAAAACTAACAGTTCCCTTTCTATATAACACTTTAAAAATAAAAGTAAACTTGGCTTCAAAAACTAACAGCTCAACTTTCATGGTCTGTAAAAGAAATTAAGTAATTCTCAGAACCTCTTGTAAAAGATTCTGTCCTCTTCCGTCTCGCTGACTATAATTTCAAGTTTGAGAAAAGTTTCAGACTACGAAATTTTACGCCATTATTTTCGATCCCTCTGGGACAAAGTTCGTCATTGTAGCACATAAATGGAAAGGGGAAGATCATTAAATCTCTTCGGAGTTCTTCTTCTCCAACGTAAGGAGAATTAAATGAGAATTCCAAACGAAGTTTTCGGTTAATTTAAAAAAGAATAAAAGCCTGAAATCCATTTCTTAGATCGGAGAAATCTTTGCTTCCGTGTCAAACACCATTCACCCGTTTACGGTCATAATAGCCAATACTCAATAGTCAGTTTTACTGAAGAGGAAAAGAAATAGCTTTCACGATAACTTCCTCCTTAGACTCAAATAATTTCCCAAGTCTTTACGATCTTGTTGAAGTTATAACAGGAAGTAAAAGGCAACACAGACAAGGAAATGGAACTTGTAGATAAGGAATTTCTCAAACATTTTGTTACATCAGCCCCTTTTAAAAGTACAGTTTTCTTCATGGGCCTCCTTATATTTTTCTGTATATTAAACAACATGCAACGTAGTCATAATACAAATAATTGCATATAAATAACAACTTCAATAAGAATGTGAACGAAAGTTTCGAAAAAAATGATTTATTAAATGTATGTATTATTGTATTTTGTATTATTATTTTTTATTTTTAAAAGTAAATAAGATTTTAGAGAGAAAATCAAAGATTCTAATTGCACAAAATTTCTATTTTAATTAATACAATATCTACACTTTATGTACTGATGCAATTTTTTAATATTTGGCGTAAAACTGCTTAATTTTTAAATCATTTCGGTCAAAAATATTCAGCATGTTTCTTGTTTTCTGTAGTAAGTTAATGGCCTAATTAAAAGCCTGCTTCCACTGGATAAAAAGAGGAAAAATACAGTAATGTTGGTTCTGTAACAGCTTTATTTCGGGGATATTTCTCTCGGATGGCATTTAAATTCAAAACCTCAGTATGCTAATGTATCTTGAATAAGTATTATCAATAAAAAACTTCATCGATCCCATGGGAGGTTAGTACCGATCTCTGTGGAGCCCCTGACATACATGAAAGTAATTGCCTTGATATTTCCATAAATAATATTTTGTTAAGAACAATTTTGTTCATTTTTAAACATTTATTTCAACTTAGAAGAGGTTATTTATGCCCACTTACTACAGGCGAAACTTCATGGGGTGTGATTTGACAATATGCAAAATACTTGTGAACTCCTTTAAAATGAAAAAAAGACATTCATCTATTACCATTTTTTCATAAACACTTTTACTTCAATTCATAATGAGACTTAAAACCAAGGGGAAATATCATGTAAAAAAACTAATTTCATGAAACGACTTGCTTTGAATGCTTTCCTTATTCTCGTTAACTATTGAAAGCTACACGATTTTTGTTTTGAATTGGAATGACGTTGTCTTGTTATTTTGAACGTAAGTTATAACGAATCAGCATAAAAGCACTTGTTAATACTCAGAATTGTTCTTGCTAAACCACAACGCACGTTATCTGCTAGCACGCATATTGCCTAAAATAGAGTTTTTCGTATAACTGTTGCAGTAAGTTTCGTGTTTAACTCCATTAAGTAAGCCATTGCATTCGAACAGAATTCCAACAAATTTCCGAAAACTAATAAGCTGTATTATAGTTTAACCTCCCTCTGAAATTATCTCTGCATATACAATTAGGCGCAGTTAGTCATAGTTGACGTGTGGTTTTAGTAAAGGTGGCTCACATTCATTTTCGAAAAGATTGATTTTGTATTCATATAATTTCTTTCCCATTTCATTTAAAGCGACGCTTGTTTTAAATTCCACAATTGTAATTTTTCTTTAGATGCTAGATTTTATATTTTTCTCTCACTGCAACCTAATAGTTTTGTATATTTTACATAAAATGTGTTTTCTCACTCACCTGAGTTCCACTACTCCTCTGTTTTTTTTTTTTTTTTTTTTTTATTTTTTTTTATTTTAACCGCTCTCTTATTCGTATTCTTGCAATTTCATTTAAAGCGGTGTTTTATTATGAATGAGCCCAAAATTAGAATTAATTGTCTTCCTTAGTTAAATAACGATTACTTGGCAGTAAAGATTTTAAACCAATTAATTTCTGTAACAAATTATAACAGTACACTTTTTATTACTTTTAACATAAAAGGATAAATTATTTTAGTAATTTTAAAGACAAAAATATGTTTACATATTCATTAAGTTTCAAAACAATATGCATTTTAGGGGAAAAAATATATTCGAAACATAAAAAATGCAAATAGGTTGTTTCAGAAGTATTACTCTGTAAAATCAACTGAGCAAATAATTTTATGATTTACGGGAAGAAAATAATCTTAGTGATATGAATGCATGTTCCTGTCACTTTTAAAGAAACGCTTTCTGTGGATAGTATCAACATATTTTAATCCTTATTTCTAAGTAAAATTTATTAATCACAGATTAAAAAAGTAATAAATAAGGATTTCGCCAATGATTAATGAATTATTTCAGTTTACTTAAATCCTGAAAGAATTTACAAAGAAAATATCCAGAACATATTTATTATTTATTAATACAGTTTAAACCACAATATGTGTTTTATGGATCTTAATTCATGCTAAAATGTTTCTATTTTTCTCGAAAAAAAAAAAAAGATAAACATATTTCAAATTTTCCTTCGCTTTGATATGTAGGAATCACGTGCTTAATTGATAGATTAAGTGAAAGAATTTATAAAAGGATTCATAAGAGTTCAGTTAATAACAATAATTATAAAATATTATAAAATTAACACTTTGAAATAATGCAATATTATGTAATAAGTTTAACATATAATAATGAAAACATTTTAGCGACAAGATACAAAGTTTCGTTAAATATTATCATCATGTGTTTGGCTTATTTGATTATGGCAAAGCACTCGAGGGCTATCTACCCAATGGGGAGGGATGCCTTCGTGGAGGATTTCTGAGGAAAACTGACTGCGTTTTACGTTACACTTAAGAAAAATTACGAAAACGCCCATGCAGCTAGGCCGCTCGTCTGGAATCGAATTTAAGTCGAACTACCAAAGGCCCATGAGCGGTCATACGGTAAAGTCGTTGAACACTGGTAGTTCGGTCCGAGATTCGAATCCCGTGAACAGGCTAGCTGCATTTCGTGGTTTTCCCCATATATAACATGTATACATTACAGGCCGATTTAAGTCCTCCACGAAGTCAGATAGCCCTCGATGTTTTGCCGTAATCACGTTAACCAAACTAAACGAACTACCATAGTTCAGTAGCTTTACCGCTCGGCCGCTGGTGCGCCGTTACCGCATTGTGCGATGTACTATAAAATTACAAAATGAAATTCTTAATGTTTAAACACAACAGTTTTTAGCAAAACAAAAAAAATTAATTTTAAATTTCTGAAAGCATACATTAAAAACTATTATAATAATAACACAAAGGGAAAATTCGAATTTATATTTATTTTATAAATTTGAACGGCTGGTAACTTCAAGAAATATCCATTGGTTTTATTTTGTAATTTAAAAGTATTTACAGCTAAATATTAAATTTTGGGCTATTTGTTTCAGGTAATTCTAGTTTGTTGAAGCAGCTCCTAAATAACTTACTTTTTAGCCTTAACCGAAAATTTCAGAACACTGAAGCGCCATCTGCTGTTGGCTGCAAACTAAATTTAATGATTATACCAACGCAGAAAATTCTTCCATCTTATCCTAGTCATGCGGCCTAGCCTATAATGATGCAGCGATAAAGCCCTAATCTATTCGTTCTACCTTTTTTTCTCGCAATCGCACACCAAAGCACACTCCAAATCTTTATATCTCTAAAATTATGAACACCATATTTGCGTCAAATATATAATACCAATGTATTCGCGGGCTGCATAAAATTGCTTCAGGGCCCGAAAAGATTGCTGCTTTAAGACATTTTGAGATACTGAAATTTGTATTCTTGAGCAACGCAATAATTTTATTTTTATGAAGGAGGGATATTATTTACTTTCAGATATAAAACATGCTGTTCTCATAATTTTTGAAAAATGCTTAATTTTGCCGATGTTAATATTAATGTTTCTCCTTCATTAAAGTTTATTTTGCAAGCATCCCGCATTTATCAAAATAAATTTCTAGATTAAAGATAGAAATAACGCTCAACGTGAAGCTACACTAGACCTCAAAGAATTTCGTGTAGCTTAGGGAGGAAATCAAGGCCGATTTTAATATATTGAGTGCTTTTCATTGTAAAACAAATCATTGTTTGGGCATAAATTAATTATTCTCCGATATGAACACATAAATTTAATTCCGAATCAATTATTGAAACATAAATTGATTTAATTAGTTAAATGAACGCTTTCAGAATACTGAAATTTATAAAAGATAATTATATTACCTCATTTAAACTTATCCTATTTAGTTATAAAATAAAATTGCATATGCAATGTTATTCTTGTTCGAAATAATTATTTATGTTGGTATAATTAAAAATTCTCCACTAATAGCATATTTAAGAGCACTTTAAATAATCAAATATATATGTATGCCTGTGTGTGTGCGTCTGTGCGTGTATGCGTCTAAATAAAACGAACAAAAGAAACTCTTTATTGATTATTGTCAAATTTCCTGAATTAGTGCAAACGAAAATAATTAAAGTAAATTATTTTTTCAAGAATACTTTTCCCATAAGAGAAAGGTATACAATTAGTATTAGTATTCGATTGGTTGTTAAGAAAATTGCTGCAGTAATCTAATTATTTTTTTTTTTCATTTAACTGTCCAATGGAATTTATTTCTTTTCTTTTATATAATAAAAAATCTTTGCCTTTAATAGAACTTCTAAACTACCGTTTCTTCCTAATTAATTATTTCAAAGAATAAGCAAAATATTTTATGAAAATACGGCGCAAACCAAATTAGTTAAGTCATCTGTTTGAAAAAAACAACTTTATCTAGAAAATTTAAAAGCCCGAAAAACTTTCTTTCTAAGTATGAAAAATTAATTTATGTTCTAATTAAAAATACAGAAAGTGAATGTACTATAATGCACGTTTGAAGTAAAGTAATTTCGAAGTTTTAATTGTTTTAGTTCGCATGAGTAAGCTTGATTAGACCTGTCTATCTCGATTTCTATGATCTCGTGGCATGATTCAGTTTTTTTTTATTTAATTTTTTTTTTCTGTTTTAAAGTAAATTTCTGTTTTTAATTTAAGAACTTACTCGTCCTAGAGATGAATGATATATAACGCCTTTAAATGTTTGCAAAGAAAATTCTAAGATTTTTAAAGATATATATTTTTTATGAATATATATCTTTGATAAAGTAATTTCAGCATGGAAACCTCTTTTCAGCAGCCTTTGAAATGGGCATGTTAATTTAAACTTCATTTGAACTTTAGTCCCTTTGCGTCAGTCAAAAATATTTTCATTGTTCGTGATCCAGAATCGAGTATTGTTTGCAATCAGTTGTTTGCATCCAAAATCAATTAATTAATGAATAGTTATAGTTATTTTTGCATTAGTGTTACCTTGCCCGTATCATATTGTGTGAAGAAGAGGGTAAAACGGCTGAATCAATCGTAAAATGCTGAAGAATTAATCAAGCTGAAGAATTAACAGTAGAATATACCGCAGTGATGTTTTTCGATGGCTCTTAAAATAACAAAAAAATAAGTTCACACTAGTCATAAATATTAATAACTCCTTATTAATAAGGTTAAGATGTTAAGATGAGTTATTACAAAGTCCTTTTAACTCACTGTGGATTTTGGAAACACATTACAAAGTCCTTCACTATTGGAACAGTGACCAAACATTAGATAGACTGGCAGCGAATTATTGCTAAGTCTAAATAACAACTAAAACTTAGGCAGAGTGTAAACGACCTTTATTTAAAACTAATAAGATTAACAGAAGGCACTCCTGGTACTTTCATCTCCTCCAGCATTTATGGCAATCAACTCAAAGCAATAAGTTCAAAATGTCAAACTTAAATTTAAATAAACTAGTATTCAAAGTCTACACATAATAAATTAATGCGAAATTGGCTCGAAACTTAACCAGCGTGAATTTAAACTATCGGCAGTTATACGTAATGCAAGGCTGGAGACAAGAACTCCCATCCAATTTAACAACTTAGTAACGTGACCACAAGTAGCAGAACATGCTGTGTCTTAAGCTGCGTTCAGACGTGGGCGTAAAGCGCATAGAGGCATAGTCATAAGGGCATAAAATACGCGACATCCGTTCACACCTGCGAGACAGGGGTCTAAGCTGTGGCCAATGAGAAAAAGTTTTTTAGTTAGAAAAAAAGAGAGAGTTATTTATAGTAAGAGAGAGTTATAGAGAGATCTTATAGTATATCTTATAGCTCGTCTTATAGTATAGAGAGTACTGTAGTACTCTCTATACTATAAATTTAGTACTCTCTATACTATAAATATGCACATGCATATTTATATACTATATAAAACCTTCTTCAATTTTTATATATAATTTCTCTTAGGAGAAATACAATATTCTAAATATGCCTAATTTTAAAAAAATCTTGAGAATAACTAACAGGTAGCCTGTATATAATAGTTTTCCATTTTGCAGGTGTGAAAGCAGTTAAGCTAAAAACAGTACTTACCATACATTATTATTATTATTATTATTTAATTTTCAATCAAAAGGAACATGTTTCTGTGACAGTGAAACATGTGTGCTTCGCACTCCTTCTTCACTGTCCCTGTCGATCACTATAGTAGTTTGCTGCACTACCAGTATCAATTATCACTAGTACGTATCCCAAAACTGGTCACAATGACCAGCAACCACAACTAGTACAATACTAGGAAACGTTCACCCAACAATGTATTTTATGCTCAATCATTAAATACATTTTGCTGTCTTTCCAGCTGTTTGTATACATCTATTTTTAATAATTTGCATGTATAAGCCGCACCCCTGAATTTAATTTCAACATTTATGCTGTCATTTCTATTTACGACCAAATCTCAAAAGTAATTTCACATTGACAAATTTTAGGTACCCAAGTCTTCAAATACATCAAAATTATAAACATTCATACCTTATCCAGTAATTTCTACCAGAGAAATAGCATGAATTTAATGATCAAAACTTCATTCAAATGATAATAATAAAGAGTGGATAATAATAACAAATACTATTCATTAAATTATAGTCCATGTTATGAGTTACGTGTGCTATTTAGTTTCATTAAAAGTAAATTCCTTTCATGGAGAACGTAATTAAAAAACAGAACAGAACTTCAACAGGAGACAAAACTGTCTAGACTGTTGACTGTTGTTTTAAGGATATTTCACTACATTTTTTCTTTCTTGGAATTCATAAGAGCATTTTCTCAAAAGATTAATATTTTATTACTTATACAAAGCTTACACCATTGAATTGACTATTGTGACTATTCTTAAATAAGTGAAAATATTTTTTTTCTTTTTTTTAAAGCAATATTTTTACTGTTAAAAAAAACAGCAGATTCTTGATATTGATTTGATATTTTAGTAAAATTAATTCATGAAGTTTGTTTGGAAAGAAAATCAGCATTTGAAGCAAATAGCAATACAATATTTCCAGCTTTTTTAATAAATTTATTCTTAAATACAAAAATAATTAAACAGGAAAAAAATTATAGTAATAATTTTTTAAAAAAATTATAGACAGAAAGAAAGTAATAATAATAATTTACACAGAAAAAATAAAATTTTTGCAAGCATGCATTTTTTAAAGAATTTTCATAATAAAATGAAAAATATTGGATGCAATCAACATAGCGCAACTCTTTATTTCGTTCGGATACGATTACAACTCATTATTTTGTTCGGATACGATTACAACTCATTCGGATACGATGTGTTCCATATTTAAAAAAAAACGTCGCCTTCGATGTGACAGCGAAATCGTCTAAAGAAAGCTGCTTCGTTTTAGCTTCGCTCTGATTGGTCGACGCTTATCCCAAACTTGGCGTAAAGTTGAAAACTTGGAACCCTATGCCACGAGCCCTAAACCAGATTCTGTGACGTAGCAGTGACTGGTTGCCTTGGCAACGGAGCTCGGCTTTAACCACTTATGCCCTTTACGCCCTCGTCTGAACGGGGCCTTACAGTCTCAAAACCTCACTTTAAATGCATGCCAGCTAAATTTACATTCTGGCAGGGAAATGTGACAGTATAGATTCCAGACATAAAATAATTGGTTTGTAAAGTTTATCCTAAGTGTTTAACAGTTATCTTTAAAAGCTACTTCCCTATCTTTCCTAAATTCAGCATACAGTTTCCTACCAGAATATGTTTTTAGAATGGCATTTAATGCAATGCAATTGAGTAAGAGCAGTATTTAAGTCAAAGTTTATTGACTTCTTTAGAGAGCCCGAGTTTCTGTCTAGCGCGCGTTTGCCTTTTGGCTACATTCTCTCTAAGCTATTACGACTCTCGGTCGTATTTCAGACCCTTGATAGCTTCGACATCTTATTGGTATTTAGGGGCCAACTACTAAGAATCTTGATAGTTTGGGATATATCTTTTTAGTTAAGCATTAGTCAAGTATGATTTCTTATTATTTTGAGTTCAAGAAAAGGGGAGGCTTTTCTGTACGCTCTGAGAAAGGAGCCGACTGTACATTCTTATTTTGGATAATAAAGTGTAATTAACCCTTCTTGAGTTTTAAGTCTCTGTATTCAAGCGATTATTCGTTTATCTGTTCACGAAGTTCACATTTAGTTATTAGATAAAAGAGTGGAACCCCACAGGTTAATAAAATAAAAAGAACCTCACAAATCACTTTATTTATCATTTTTAATCACAGTTAATTACTCTAATAGGCTTTATTTGGTGTCCGCCGATAACATCGCGGCAAAAACATCGCAGACGAAAACGTCGCAGAGAAAACAACGGAAGGCGAAAACGTCGTGCTACAAAACATCGTGGGAGAAAACATCGCAGTTCTAAAACATCGTGGTACAAAATATCGTCATCGAAAATAAAGCGGTTCAAAAACTTCGCAGTTTAAAAACATCGTCGACGAAAATATCTTGGTAAAAAAGTATCTACAAATCATCGCATGACGATAACATCGCAGACATGCTCTTTTTTTTTCAGGCTTTAATAGTAATTGTAAATGGATATTCCTATAATGATTGAGCGCAAGATGGAAAGAAGGATAATTTTTACTTTCATATTTTTTATTAATTAATACATTTTTGCTGATAAAGTAAGAAGGAAACTTAAGCATAGAAAAGTAATGCAACTTCTAGCACTTAACAGAATTTTAAAACGACATAGTTAACTAACAAAGGTCATTAATAAATTACTTAAGCTTTTACTAGTAATTTTTCATGAAAAGTACAATCTAAAAAAAGCCTGAAAAAAATAAAGCATGTCTGCGGTGTTATCGTCATGCGATGATTTGTAGATACTTTATTTTTTACCACGATATTTTCGAAGACGATGCTTTCAAACTGCGAAGTTTTTGAACGGCTTTATTTTCGATGACGATATTTTGTACCACGATGTTTTAGACCTGCGATGTTTTCTCTTTGCGATGTTTTCTTCCACGATGTTTTGTAGCACGACGTTTTCGCCTTGCGTTGTTTTCTCCGCGACGTTTTCGTCCGCGATGTTTTTGCCGCGATGTTTTCAGCTGTAACCCTTTATTTTTAGTTAGGAGTATTTTCTCAAAATTTTCCGGTTCGAGAAAAGGTAATCCGGTAAGCATATCTAATACTGTCAGAACTTTCGGAGAAGTTTTTGGAGAAAATCGGAAAGTATCTACACCAAGTCCATAGACAAATAGATAGAAAATTATATTAAAGTAAACTATTTAGCAAGAAATCAAGAAATAGGAATAATATTACCTTAATACTACAATCTTAACAATTACAGTTATCATGCCATTCGATAGCTTCCCAATATGTGAATCTATTTAATAATATTTTATTTCGTTATGATATGTATTGAATCTGCAGTCGTCTTACAATTTAGAAACAGTGTTAAAATGAAGAAAAAAGAATAAATACAAACTCACATGTCCAAAGAGAAAATATGCCTAATACGGAAAATATTCCCCCAACTAAAAAATATTTGAGAAGCAACGATTTGAGCTATTGCTTTACTTTAGGCATTTAAAACCATTCCAGTTTCTTTAAATATTTACATCGGTTACAGTTTGCCAAAATATCTGCTCAAAATATTTTAAACTTGCGGATTTAGTTTACCTTCCTCTGACGATAAGCGCAACTGCGACCCAGCTCTATCTATTCTTTTCCACTATCCGAATTCCGTTTGGAAAATAAGAACATGAATTTTGCATCCACTCTGTCTGTCTAGCTTTTCGGAGTATTATGACAGAACTTTCGAGGAACTCTTATATGTCCCTGCTCTGTATTCTCGGTATACTGCTAGCTAAAAATAGCCTTCGAGTTTTCCATTTATCAAAGAGCACGAGGGAGCGAAGAACGCCCAAAACAGTTCCTCCTACTCCTACACACACATACATCTTCTAAGTTACACGGACCTGCAATCCAATACTTTTAGAAAGAAGAATCCATCTGTGATTGTTTAAAACCTATTCGCCATCCGATAAAAGGGGCGCGATATTCATACATATCAGCGGTGGGACGCTATCTGAAAGCTATGATACTGATATCAGCGATTTCTTTAAAGAATGTTTTGTTGGTCTAAAGGAAAACTCCACATGAGCTGAAAATAATTCTAAGGAAATTGTATGCTGGTTGGGAAATAAAAAATAATTAATAAATTGTTTTTACTAGATAGTGATTATTTCTAGAAAGTTTCAATTTCAGTCACACTCTGTAATTCATAATGAGTATTTGAATTAAAACAGAAGCCAAATTTTACTTCCATAAAATTCTTAAAAAGGCAATTAAATCAGGAGAAACACAGCAGTATAGTATTTTAAATTAGGATAACTGGATTACATTGCAGCGTTTCACTCTCAGAAAAAACATTCCTTTATTTTACATTTCATTCAATTTATTAATGGCCTTACATTATTAATTGCATTTATTCATTCGATTATTCGATTATGTTTTTTTCAGTTTGTAATGGCCTCGAATTATTATTTTAAATTATTTTTTTATTTCAAGAATATTTAATGTCCTTTATGCACCTCATAGTATTACACAAGGATTACAGAGGTAAGTATAAAAAAGACAGCACAAAAATATAACATAAAATAAAATAAAATTGCAAATTCACAGACACGAAATTAAAGAAATAAATATATAGAAAGAAACGAATGCCATTTTATCTTCATCGCAGACATGGAGAGAGGGAGGAAAGTTGATGTATAAAGAGTTTAACTGAGGTCGTTTCTTCCTTCCATGAGCTTTGAATAGCAGAATAATAAATGTTCAACATTTTGCACTCCCCGAAGCTATAGGAACACATGTCAGTACTAGATAGCCCAAATCTTTTCAGATATTAGTTGAAACTTCGTGCCCTGTTATAAATTTAGTAATTTCAAAATTGCAGGAAAATGTTTATTATTCAGTCTGTGAGGAACTGATCGAAGAAACAATTTAGTCAGAGAGACAGTAGAAGAATTTCTGCATAATTCATTCCACTGGAGAATTGTTTCTTTCCAACTTTGTTTCTTGAAAGGCGTCACTGGGATCGTTTTCACATAGGCAGCGCCACTGGAACGTTAACTTGAAGGAAGTTTGTAACTTGTTTTGCCAATCAACAAGCCCTTTTTCCCCTGGATTGTCAGTGTGGCCGCATACATGAGAAAAGATGACATCATCACATTTATTATTAAATTTTTTTAAGAATCGCGTGAGAAGTACCGATTAACTTATTACAAGAGAACATATTCACAAAAGAATATAAGGATGAAAGAGAATAAGTGCAAATAAGAAAGTGACAACTTAATGAACAATGATTATATATCCAATTAAATGATTTACTAATACCCAGGCTTGGAAAACACTGCATTCATTCGGACTTCGTATCGAATTGCAGAATCATGACGAAAAATGGCATAAGCTAGTCCAGCTCGATTATTAATTCTATTGCTAAGCACACACTAGGGAAATTATCTTCAATTCAATTGTAAATTACAATTTGAATTCGCAAATGATCAGCAGGGGAAGGGAGATTCTCAGACAAAACCTTGGTATTGAACGTAAGTTTGCTAATGTCTTTAAACTATTTGTCATGTTGTAAATCATTTAAAAGTTTTTCCAAAGTCAGGAAATTGAAATATCCGCATTGCCCTCGCCGGGAATTGAAATTCTGACCTCCTGAATATACGTCGAGCGTTCCTTCACTTACATCACGAAGGCATACGGAAAGGAGGGAGAAAATACCTATATACTCCCATTTTTGAGAGCGACTGGGGATGAGGGAACCCAGTCGCCATATCCTGGCGGTGACGAATTGTCTTCCACCGGACGTTTTAGTTCCGGAGTCACTCTTGTATAGTCTTTCAGAATTTTTCTTGTTTTTTTCCCTCTACTGAGGAAACATAAAAACTCCACGTTTCCCTTACCGGAATTAAACTCCAGAGCTCATAAATACGCGGACCAAAAACATAAAAGATAAATTTGAACTAGGCAATTATATTACCTCTTTTTATAACAGAGAAGAATAACAATTTTAAACACATGAGGTATTTTACTTTTCCATTCTTAGGAATTTTGTTTTAATACAAATTAAGAGACATGTCAGTGAAATTAAATAAATAAAATGAAATTCACATTAAAAGTTTATATTTTTTTTAATTTCCTTTTAAAAAAACATGAACACAAACGCAAGGTTTTGTTTCTATGTAACTATGTCTATTCTATAAAGAGAGAAATGTGTATAAATAATGTTTTCTCGTGGATTACAGTTGGCAAATTGAAACCGTCTCTGACTTATAATAAATATAGCATGAAATACTGTGAATAAATCTCTCAATTTGTGTTGCGGATTATATTTAATATCCATTTACATGCTCTTAAATTCTTTATATTAATTCCGTTGAGAAAAGACTGAGAAAAAAAGAATATTTTTCTAATTCTTAAGAACGGATTTTCTAATTGTTAAAAAAATGGATATTTTGGAAATAATAAAGCTTAGGAATTTTTGTCAAAACATATAATCAGATAAAATCACTTAGATTAAAATTCTTAAATTTCCATAGTCACACCTTGCAATATATCAAGCATTATTTAACAGCAAATCATGTGTAAGTGAGAATTCTCAAATGATATGCCTTAATTTTATATTATATATTAAAAATGCATCATTAAGCATATTTTGTGGCAAACATTAAAATCATAAGTTCTCTTTCATAAAATAAATACGAACTAAATATCTGAAAAACCGATCTTATAGTGATATTATGATGATAGTAATATTATTATGATCGCATTGTGGCAGTTATAACATTACGTATAAATAATGCTTCATTACAATTATTACAACCAAAAAATTAAAATAATTTTAAACATTATTCACGGATTATCAGCAACGTTATTTTACTTTTTGAAATCATTTGCAAACAAAGAAATACATTTTGTATAAAGATACAGAATTTAAAATAATTGTGAAGACAGAAGACCATCAATGGAGCAGTCGCACCATCATTACAAATTTTGGCAATAGATGCTCCATCGATGGGTACCGTCTGCTATAGGTGGCTTGGTGATCAGCGGCCACCTACAGCGGTCTATAGCGGCCACCTATAGGTTATAATTACTTGATTATTGAGAATTTTTTAAGTTTTTACATGAATAATGATTTACAGTTTTAGATTAGAGAATGCGTACAAAGAAACCTATATACACCTATAACAGTAATGCAATTTTGAGATGTGTAGAGATACAGTTGAAAAATTATGCAGATAAATGTAGATAAAAATGTAAGAATGTAGGCATCAAAAGAAAATTTTTGAATCTATAAAAATAAAAATAAACCAATGAAATTAGGACGAAACTTAGGATTTTGACCAATATTGTCTAGAATTAATTATAAATAGTCAGTAAAAGTTTTATATAGTAATAGAGAATTAGAAAAAGAATAAATAGTTATAAAGAAGTGTCCTTAGTTCTTTGAAAAAGGAGTACAAAAGTTTATAAGTTCGTATAAAGTTCATACGAACGGAAGTCTACGTATAAATGGGAATTTGAAGATAAATCTATGTGAAGTAACACTATACTTATATAGGGTGACTCACATGTACAAACTTCAGATTACTTGATTCGGTCGATTCGGAAATACATAATAATGTAAATTAGTTGAAATTTAATTCGGCGTTCGACAGTCAATGTAGAGGATGTAATGTTTTAGAAATTCAGAGTTAGTAGATAAGTACGGACCGACTGATTGTAATTGGATGAACCGCTGTGCGCTTGTACTCTACAGTGAGGGTTACCGGAATAAGGATGATTCCGAATCAAGAGAAGTTTACACCGGCTGCATCAAAGAATGCGTGATAGAGGATCGTTAGGAACAAAACAAAGAAATCGGGAACATACGGCATGGAGACCTAAAGTAGAAGAGAAATTATTAATTACATCACTCTCTCTTTCTTTTCTGCACTCTAGCACATGGAGAACTGTATTGTCATCTCTACACTGCTATGCATTTCTGAATCGTATCTGAGTAATTCAGATGTCTGTATACGCTAAAGCGAATCACCCTATATGTACATATATATATAAATTAATTAATCACATTATTTTAATCAATACAATTCTGATTAAGTATTTGGAAGTACAAAATATACAAAATGAGTGAGGAAACAATTTGTAATGTAAAATGAAAATAACTATATAGGAAGAAAGTTGTAATAGTAATAAAAATAACTGCAAATAATGAATTAATTTTAATTAATTATTGATGATTTATGATATGACTGACTCTTCAGAGAATGTTAGTCTCTTATAACACCATCATTCACAAATTAAGGAATTGTGATGGAAATAAGGAATACACTTCTGTCCTTCTAGAGTTTAACTGCAAAAATAATAAATAAATAACTTAATTAGCTTTAAGTAATAAAAAATAACACCCTCTCAGGATTTCCTTCATTCCAGTTTCCAATTTGAAACATGCGGAATAAATATTTAGTAGAATAGTAAATAATCTTCAAAGCTGAACCAAATTAAATAGAAATTGAAAATATTATAAAAAAGAAGAATTTTTGAAAAATTTTTTAAAAACTCAAAATATCTAGAATATAATCACGTCATAATTAGATGAATTAAAAAACTCTGATGTGGATACAACATGACTTCCTTGCGGCCAGTTAAGTTATGCATATTTTTTGCTGCATTTCATTTAAAACTATTTCCTCGAATGTCATTAGAGATACACACTCTGTCCGAAAAGTGTATAGACTCAACTATAATACGTGTTTTAGAAAAATGGAAATGAAGCGAAACACCAAATAAAAATTTCGTCATTTACATTACATGCGACTTGCATTCCCGTAAATATTCAACTAAAATAACAATTTGCATTTTAGAAAAATAAAAACGGTGAAAATAAATTCATTCCGTATGATGTCGAATACTCGTTTCTCCATCGAGAGAACTAAGTTTTATAATAACTCAGGTTCCATATTGTATCATGCATTCTTTGGTTACTTTGGAGGCATTCCCAGAAGAAAATTGCTTTCTATTCTTGTAAAGTCTCTGAGACGTAATACTCCGCACATTCTCGATCGGATTAAAATCGGAGCTCATTGATGGCCACTCAAGAACAGCGACATTTTCCATGTCTTAGTAGTTTTTGTAGTGTTACAAGTATGAATGGGAGCATTGTCATGCTGGTTTACACAATTATGTCGTCCAGTGTTTTCTGCAAATGTCATAAGATGGTCTCTTAGTATTTCTATGCATTTAGACGAATCTTACCGACCATCTAGAAAGGGGAAACCCAAACTGATTGAACCGAAAACTGATTTCCCTTTGAAACCGAAAACTGCCCACACCATAACATGTCCACCTCCACTGTTTCTACTGAAATAGCTCCGAGGCTCTTTTCGTAAGTTACGCCAGTAATACGTATGAATACCCGTCAGGACAATCTAGAATCTATTTTTTTTTTCATCACTGAAAATTGCAGAGATACAGTTATCGTCATATGTCATGTGGTTACGGACCCGTTGCAATCTCATTTGCTTGTGAAGTTTTCAAAGCAGTGAGGCATGAGTCATTTTTACGTGAATCATACAATCAGATTCCTTGATTCGCCTACAAACAGTGTTTTGCATATTTGCAATCCATTTACATATCGATTCAGAAGTTTCAAATATTTTTAACAAGCCTACCGTGCAATTTAAAGTTCAGAATCTTATTAACTTCAGTATCCGAAAGTTTTGTAGCTTTAGGCATATTTGAAACGCAGTTCAAATGATTTTTTCTTTTTTTAAATTGGATGTTTGAACGAGGACATCATATAAAAGCTCAAGTTTCCCATCATTATTGTTGCTAAATAATTTGCATAAAATTACATTTGTCTATAAACTTTTGGGACACACTTTTTTCTATTTTCATTTTTTTGAAAGACGAATTAATATTTTTGTTAAATATTTTAAAGCAAAAAAATCCGCAGTTTACCAACATATAAGAATAGAAAACCTGAGCTCACGGAGCCTTGTAACAGAGTGGAATTATATATATATATATATATTTGGTGCAACCGATTGCAAAGAAAACGAGAGGTGCACAACTAGATGTTGTAGCAATTCCATATACAAAATTACAACTTTCTGAGGCTACTCGTTTTTGCTTTATGCGATACGTACGTACAAACGTCACAAATATCTGTTACTGCCTATTTTAAATCCGTTTTGGTAAAAAGAGCACGTTATTTTATCCGTACGTACAGATGTCACGCAAAAAAGGAATTCAAATGGATTCGAGAGTGGCCAAAATTGATATTTTCTTTGAAATATGGTACCCTAAATCTTTCACGAGTGCAATACTTCCTTCGCTTCCTACAAGGAAGTAAAAATGCAAAAAGACCAAACAATTATTTACTAAAATAATTAGTCTTATATCTCTTAAAAATGAAATTTACGAAATGGCTACTGAAGTGGTTACTCTTTCCATCAAGATTCTATTAATTAAAATATTTTGATTAAATAATTAAAATTTAATCTTAACTACGTTAGATCTAGATTATTGCTTTGAAAGTCCAATTTAGCTAATTTTTACAATTTATTATACAATATATATTGAAAAAATAATGTAAATAGGACTTAAAACGTAACCTGGGCAACTGCTGCTAAGATTGACATTAAGTTAAATTTTAAAATATTGATTAATTTGAATTATAACAATACAGGCAAGGAATGAATTAAAAGTTCGGAATTTAGTAAAATTATTAAACATAATTAAGCAAAGTTAGAATCGTTACATCTATGATATGAACCTGGACTGATTTGAGGAAGTAATTAAGTAAAATAAAATACACAAAATACTAAGAAAGTAAGGAAAACGTTGTGTATCGTAGAGTCAAGTTTAAACTTTTTCAAGAGGTAGAAGAATCTCACAACGACATTACTGCTTCTCTTGAATGATCATTTATGTTCGCTGACAATTAGCTGAGGTTAGAAAACGGCTAGTCCGTCAATATACAACCCATGATGCATTTTTATAAACAATTTGAATTAAATAATATATCAAAGAAAAAAGGTTACTAAGTATGTCAAATAGTAAAAAATTAGTAAAAAATGCTTTAAACATGCTCTGTTGAAGAGGATGACATATTTAAAATAATCTTAATTAATTTAATTAAAACAAAGCTATTTATTAATCTTTTTTTCTATTTCTTTTATTTGAATTGCTTTTAAAAATGTTTCATGGCTTGTATATTGACGAGCTTTCTAAGCTTCTTCTTCTATGTTCCTTAAATTTCATTTTTTTTAATTCACATTTGTTGGTTTCTTGATAGGCTTTAATGTTTTTAAAAAAACTTTTTATCAATTATTGATTAAATTTGCTGCGTTAGCGCAAATTATTCTTTCCTTGGAATTGCTCATATAATATTCTCTGACTTCCTTTATATAATTCAAATGTACGTATATATCCGAGACTCTCTGATGCAACTTAAATTCCTTTAAGAACCTATTTGTTCCCCTTATTTAATTACAAAGTAAAAAATACTTTTTTATCATTAGTTTTGTAGTATTCTATTCATCTTTCACCGTTAATATTTCACCTGTGTAATAAGGACATTTATTCGGTTTTCATTTCGAATTGGGGAAAAAAATTTCGAACATACAAGCAATCAAAAATTGAACTTTGAACGTCTAATAAAACCTTTTTACAAAATCAGTGCCTTTTATCATAGTTACAGGGAAATGAAAGGGATGAATGCTGTTTTCAAAAATATAAAACAAATATATAAATTTAAGCTACTTCTTCTAATGGGTTTCTCTAGCTCAAATATATCACTTCACAGCTTTGAAAATGGAATTTATTCCTGTTTTCATTAGACGAGAAAGAAAAATGTTCCAAGGACTTTCATACCAAATCCAGTTAAAGTGAAACGAACAATTCAGTTTCCTTCCGAAATAATGTGATTTAAGTCGCGATTTTTCGAGGCAGAGAGAAGAAAAAACAAATGGGGAAAGTAAAATAATACAATTCCCTTTGCGAAATCCGAAATAAAGATTTAAAACAACAACAAAAAAAAGTCTATCTCACCGTACTCAGAAATTGAACGCTGTCTACCAAAATCAAAAGATGTTAGTTCAAAGAACTCACTTCTTCTGACAACGGTAAACTAAAAGAAATGGCGACGGTTGGGGAAACTTTAATCTCGCTATCGTATAATATTCGCATTTATAAAATCGAGTTTAAAAGGGGCATTAAAGTACTTGTTGTCTATCCTTTGCTACATAGCTAGGATTTTTAAACTTTGGCATTTCAAAAACAGATAACTTTTAGGAAGCCGAGAAAGCGTGTTACGGCTTTACAACTGCTCGTTGAATGAATCGCTCGTTCCGATGTTACACGCTTACGATTTCGAAATATGGACGCGTAGCTTCATAAAATAGTAATGCCATGATCAGGATGCTGATGCGACAATTTATGGCTAAGATTTACGTAAAGGGCGATACATGGCAACATACTTTTTTATGACATGCTTACGTGTATGTTTTCGGTATTTTCTTTCACGACGTCTTGAAAAATAAATAGTTCATATTTCGAAATTTTCCTCCCTTTTGTTTAAATTTTCAAACTTGGCATTATTATTTTTTACTTCCTTTTACAAAATAAAAAAGGTATTGTAATTTAAAAACATTTCGAGTATCATATTTCAACGAAAATATACATTTTGGCAGTTTCCGAATCCATCTGGACTATTTCTTTATTACGTTACGTCTGTACGTATTGACGAAAATAAAGGACTCCTTTTTCCAAAACAGATTGTAAAATTAATTCAAAAGGGATTTTTTGTGACATCTGTACATATATATATGTAATATATTAAGTGCGCAGTCATGAATGCGGTACTTTTAACTTCTTGCTGTAGACATGGCTAGGTGGATAATGCAGGATTAAGACCTTGACAAAACTAATTTCGGTGAATCACCGCCTTTTTTTTTAGGCGCATCAAAAATTATTTCTTTGGCAGACAAATTACTTTTCGATCATAGTTGAATACAAATAATTTTTATATGTAAAGATAAAAGCTACGACGTCATCTTAGCCAAATAAGCAGCAGGCATGGGAAAGTAGCGTGTTGCCAGCAAAAAAGCGTAAGCAAAAGAGAACGCTACAACTCAGAGGAAAAAGGGGAGAGGAGTCAATAGCTTCAGCTCGAGTTAAAGAAAGTTCGAATTAGTTAAAGTTTTGGTTTAAAATTAATTTGATTGGACTAAAGGTATCTGCATTAAAACGTTACGTAATATAGAAAAATCTGGAATTTTGGAGAACAGATGACTTTAGGAGAAAATCACCAAATCTACGATGTTAATTTTGAGGTTACCAATTATTTTTTAAATCAGCTATCATACTTCGTTATATCTTACATTCGTAGCTTTTTAACTGTGTATGTAAAAATTATTTTTATTTAGTTATGATCGAATAGTCATTTGTCTTCAAAAGGAATAATTTTATGTGCCTAAAATTAAAGATGACGATTCCCCAAAGTTAGGTTTGTCAACGTCTTATTCCTGCCTGGGAGGATAACTCAGCCATGTCTACAGCCAGAAGTCAAAAGTACCCGATTCATCACTACGCACTTAGTATATTACATACATTAATCATTATCAACCTCATTAGCCCACTTAAAATTTCTTACCTGGCCTTTATTTTCGCAATCTTTGGGCGTAGTTATACACTTTCACTTACAGAAGTGTTTTAAATGAAGAAAATATTCAGGTTTTTGAATGTCAAAATTTTTTAAAAAATCAATAAATAACGAAATCTGATTTTCAATGCGGTCTTCCGGCTCTTATATAGGAAAAGTTATATAGTCGTTGTAAAACGATAAAATTATAATATTAATATTATATTTATTTTCATATTTAATTTCAGTATTTGCAATTTTTGATGTCATTTTCAACTTGCCTTATGAGTTAAGTTAATTTACTAGTCAAAACAGCCGAGGTTATCTTTTTATGTGAAAGGATGCCGGTACTTTGGTATTAGCGCAACCACATTGGCACAAATCGCCCGACTGTAGCAACCATGCTCATAATTATTCTTAAGTAAGGTAACCATATCGATAACTGTAACTTTGAATAAGCAACTTCGCCATTTTCGTACATGTTGTTTTGGATATATTAGAAGCTCTGAAGGAAAATTGTACTATTTTCGGTCTTCAGCTGAATTTTGAAATGTGCGCTTGTGGAATTGCAGGAATTAAATATTTTACCACAAAGGCGAGAATGTTCAGATTCGCATTTATGATGGCGTATTTTGCAAAACAACCTCTTTGGAAATGCAACGTAAAACGATGTGACGAACACGTAGGCATTCGAAGCGGTAATTGGTTCCAGGATATTCGCCTACTGTTTACTAAAGCAGTCAGATTTATAAAGTACTCGACTAAAGAATTAACGAGTGTTAAATATTGTTTGGTAGAGTTAGAAATGGCCGGTAAGACTGAGGTAGAGTGGAATAGGTACCATTTGTAAGTAGTTTTATAAATTGCTTTCCGGAATAAATATCGCGTTAAAAATAGGATATCTGCCTAATGACATGTATGATATGAAATAAAGGACTTTCTCCGATTCGAAATTGCCATTCTTTTTCTTCTTCAAAAACTCACCAAATTGTGCCAAGATAGTTGCTATACCATTAAAGAACCGGGATGTCTTCATGGAGGACGTTTTAGGGGAAACTGGCACGTATCTACGTCATACATCGGAAAAACTAACCGTGCATCATGCTTAATCGTCGGAATTCAAACCCGGATCGAACTACCAATTTTCGGCAACTCTACCACTCAGCCGCTGGAGTGTCTTACCTTAGAATAATTCCAGGAAATAAATTTAAATTAACAGCAAAAAATGTGTATAATTTAATAGGCCGTACAAGGAAGTCATGTGGTATTCTTATCAGGTTTTTTAACACTTATTCTGTGATTAACATATGCTTGCGAATACACTAGAAAGTTCTCTCAGATCTCTACCGCAAAGGAAAATAAAGACAGTTTTGTACAATTTTTGTACAATTCAGTATCAGAATACAGATATATCAGAAATAGTACAAAAGGCAGGTCCCATAGTATAGACAAATAAAACAAATATTTAAGGCCCAGTTTTTTTAGGGGCCCGGTAAAATCATCCACTTTGAAAAACAATTGGAAAACAAGTGTACAAAATGTTTCCTTTATAAAAATTTACAGATGTCTTATTTTCAGTTGCACTATCATAAATCACCCACTATACGTAAATACAATATTGCACTGAATGACAGCAGCGTGAGGCGTGGCACTAGGCAATAGTATTTTTATTTCCAATATTAACCCGGAAGTACGCGCGTTCATATATGAGTTACACTATCGCGCGCACTGGGTCCAAAAGACCCGATTCGTGTTTTTTGAAGAAAAAAACTGTAAATCTTCAGAGAAAGTGTTATATCTATGCCAATAATAAATTTTCTGATCAATTATGAAATAAAATTTCTTAAAAGAATAGAGAATCGTATTATATATTAGCATAGGAAAAAATGGTATACCTTTACTCTGTATCGATTCTTTATTTTCTTTGCTGTAGACAAAGAGATAGTGCTGTAGACTTTCTTTGCTGTAGTGCTGTAGACTTCTCTGTAGTGTTGTAGACTTTATTTTCTGTAGTGATGTAGACAAAGAGAAAAAAATGCAACAAATCTTAGCAGCACATTGAATAAACAGTTGCTGTGTGTTCCAAACACAGATATTTTTTCAATTCGGTGTAATGTGTTTTAGTTTTTATGTGCTCTTTCACTGAGTAAATACTGCATCTTTTTTCGTATATATCAGCTTCTGAATCAGTACTATGTGAACTGAAAATTCATGATCACTTCCAATCTCCTTCTTTTCTTCAATACATTCTTCGCCAATTGATACATCTAATACCTTTTGCAACATTTCTTCCTTCTAAGATAAATTACGTGACATGTTTGCCGCTCTCTATGTTATCACAAATCAATTGTGTAATAGTAATACGAATAGACGCACTGGGTCTAAAAGACTCGATCCGATCAAAATCAAGGCTTCGAATTAAAGCCCTAGTGAAACAATTTCGGAAATATAGAAGTTAAGCTCAAACCTGACTACACTGGATCTTAACAACTTGCGTGAAATAGACGTGCTTTCAGAAAGCTTTGTTTAATCGCGGTGGTCCACTGGATCCAGTGTGCACGGTTGCCGGTTATAAAGTGACGAAACTCTGTAAGTGCATAAAAATTTACAACTTAACTGTACACTGAACAAAATACTTGAAAAATATCAATAACGAGAAAATAAGTGGGAATTGGGAATTTTTCATAACCAAATGCATGTTTAAAATCAGATTTTTACTAAGCTTTAACGAAGCTTTGAAATAAACTGACATTGATAAAATGTCAGTCCTGCCAGGTCAAATCAAACTCAATACATTTGCCTGGTGTCAGCACGTAAAAAATTTTACATTTTTAAAACAGAGTACTTTTGTGGGTATATTAAATGTGGCCCGTTGGTATGAACAACTATACTTCACAAACATAGCATGAAATTCAAGCATTTATTCTTCGGTATCCATGCACTAAATGTATTAATTGTAAAGCCACCGTGAAGCAAAAGACCAGTATTATTTTTACGTTTAATCCTTTTTATTCCAACAAAGATTATAAAGCAAAAAGAGAAATCCAAAAGGCATTTCTTTCGACAAAATGGAATTGTGAAACTATTTTTTCTTTGCTTAGACACACAAGGAATTTCTTTATCGAGTAAAATAAAGCAATAAAGTTAATATTTATTTACCCTAAAATATCTTTAAACCTAGCAGCTTTTCTTGCGCTAAGAGGGAATAAAATAAATTTAGGAAAATAAAACTATTATGCCTAATTTTAGAAAGCTGTTATTGCTACTGATAGCCTGCGATTCCTGGGGTCAAAAAGCAATAGCTGTTTATTTCTGCTTATAAATAATGAAGAATATGTATGTATTTATGTATTTTTGTATTCTCCCCGCAATGTCAAAAAAGATAGAACATAAAGCTATGGAATTTGGAAAGCACGTGCACCTCGGAGCCCAAATTTTGAATTTGCTTTTTATTTATTTCCCATTTTCTACCAGTTTAATGAATTTTTGATTATCGAACTCAACGATGTCAAACCAAGCAGTGGAAAAACATCTCAAAATGAAATATTTTATCTTCAGCACACCAGATTGGTACGATACAGCAAAATGTAACATATTTATCTTTCATTTTTAATCAATAAACTTGTTTATTTAAAAACAATATAAAATTCCGGCAACTGCGACAGCCTGAAATAAAATATTATTATCTTCCATTCTCCAGCGTATTGCCATTTAGTGAAAAGCCTAATATACCGTATCTAAAATATCATTTAAAAATCTACTAGAAATTTCATTTGAACAATTACCACCAAAAGCAAAGAAAAAAGGCCTCAGCGGGGAAAGATTCATAAATTACTTTTTATATGCAATCGGTCTTATTTTTTTCCTTAAACATCTTTTAAAATGCACGCTTGTCTTATATTTCAGTTACTCTAACATTTGAACCAATATTCCAAGAACCTTTCTTGACTTTTGGATGGATATAAATGATTTCTTATGACAGAGAACTCTTTATTAAATTGAGTTACATAGTAACAGAAGCAAAGAGTTTGACAAATAATTTATGAGTTGCAATACAGTCTTTCGATTTGTTGTGACAACAAGAGACAGTTAACGATTTTCAGAATGTCCTTAAAATGTGTAACAAATATAGCACGCCAGCTTCGTTTTACTATCTGATTTCGCTTGTGTGACTAATGTAAGGAGAAAGTGCAGTTTATATTTCGGAGCTATATAGGCATAAATGCTTGCTGTTTCAGTAGCTCACTAAATTATATTTTTAACAATTCGTGTTATCTACAGAAATTAATTTAAAAGTTTCGAGTTAGAAATACAGTAGACTCTGCTCAATGTAATCGCTTTTGTCATTAACCCAATGGTCATTCAAACTACATTCCGAGGCAATTTAGGGTTCTAAAGCAAGTTAAAATCATATTTCAAAAGAAATTTTAAAATCTAGAGAGGGACAACAAGGAGAGCAATATTGTTATTGTTACCTAAAATAATATGAAGTAACTATTTTTGTAAGTAAACGATTAGTGAAATAATGATTATTCTTTTAATTTTTCTCATAAATTACACATTGCATTGATTTATTTTTTAACGCTGCTTTAAAATTAACTTTTTGTAGCTGACAGGGGTTCCACCAAAAGAAATTTAGTTTTAGAGGATTTGTCTAAAATCGTAGTTTTAAAAGTTTCACAGAAATTATAGTTTCAGTAGTTCCACAATAATATATACTTTTAGAGTTAAAAAAAATTATAATTTAGGGAGTTCTATTAAAATGTTTGCTTCTAGGCGTTCTAGAAAATATACAAGTTTTGATGTATAAAAACAATTACGGTTTTAGACGTTCTAAAAATATTTTTTTAGCTGTTCCACAAAAATTATAATTTTAGAGGTTTCACAAAAGAAAATTATAATTTAAAGGGTTCCGATAGTCGACAAAGTTTGAAGATCACAGCATTATTCAAACAATAACATTAAACGACGGGACTAAGTAACATTACCAGATCAATTAAAATTCTATAAGGCAAAGATTATTATTAAAGATTAAAATTAGATTATTAAATTAGGCAAAGATTAAAATTCTATAGGGCAAAGATATGTGTGGGCTATGGACTCACTTAGCTGATCAAGATTCAAGAGAATTCTCCTTTTTTCCTCCTTTTATCAAGCAGCATGAAGGTATGGACAAATTTAGCCTAGCTGCCGGGGAAAATGAGAGTTCGTTGTTTAGCACTGACTGTATCGTAGTTTATTGTTACGTTTAGTAATGCAAAGGCAAGTTTCCTGCTCAGAATTTTACATTTAATTTAAAGTATCGCACGTGTTTATTATATACGTTAATGTTTAACAATTGTTAGTTTATTATATACGTTAATGTTTAACAATTGTTAGTTTATTATTCATTTCAAAGGTTGATTTACTTTGTTAACTTTCCTGCTCGATGTTTCGGAAATTTTGAGTTATGTTGTAAAACAAAACAAGAAAATAGTGGATCCATCAACGTTTAATCCTTATTTAATATTATTTATTTATTACGTAATTTTATCCAAGTCTCAAAATGCGTATACAACTTCAAATTGAATTAGTTCTCTAGTTTTCAATTCTTCCATTCTCATTCTCAAGCACTTCATACCGTAGCGAGTTTAATGCGTACGCTTATTCGATTTATTTGGGAATTGGGATCTTATTAGTGAATACTAAAATGCCAAAGGATGGCAGAATATGTGTGTCATTATACTAATGTCAAAAAATATGCATACATCATTTAATATGCTTTTCTCATTAGCATTTCTAAAATTGCTATTATGTTTGAGGTGCTAAGAGTTCGCAACATGTTTCAAAATCATTTATTAATAAATTATTAGTAGTCATTTATTTGTGAATCCTTTAACATTTTAAGTAAGCTCATTTATAAGCTTCAAGTTATCATTAATACGATTTCTAATGAACTCAGAGCAAATGTAAAGTTTACAGCAAAGTGTTACCATGGCAGCATAATGAATGAAGGCAACCCTGAAATTATCTGCTGTTCCTCCCAACTCAGTAGATTTCTGGCACGCCCACTTGCAGTGTGATAAAATTTCCACCTTTCATTAGCCTGCTTCATTTGCATCAACGAGTAACAAATCTATAATGTCTGTCGGAAGAGAGCACGTTCTAATCCATTTCTATTTCAACTCATTGCCATATTTTGAAATGCTTTTCCGGAATACAAATGAGTTTGATAGATTTTAGTTTTAATGCAAACGGATAAGAGGTCCTTAACAAATTATTCTTTCGATGTCTCGTTAACTCTGTTAAATATTATGCTTTGTTACACAAAAATTAAATTTTAGTAGTTTTTTAAAAAAAAAGCTAAAATAATTACAATAATTGGATAATTAGGAGTATTCTCTAGAAGGCATATTCCAAATTTTAATCAGTTTCTTGAAACAGCAATAATAGTAACTTGTTCATAAAAAAGGAGTATCAAGAATCAGTTGGGGTTGCATCAAACGAAAATGCAAATGTTATGAGTGTGTCGTCATATCCATATGTGGCGCTAAATCCAAACCTTAGCGACAGTTTCACGATCAACGTAAATAACAATAGTGTCATGTGTCATTTATATGTAAAATAAAATAATTTTAAATTTGCTTATGTAATATATCTGTGGTATGATTTATTATAACTTAAAATTCGAACTTATAGTATAGCGTTCCAAACAGTTTACAACTTAAAAAGCGTGAACTGACAAGAAAAGTTCGGAAAACGTTGCTTTAAAATGAAATTTTATATAAATAAAAATATTTCACGCTTCGATTTCTATACAACCATTAAAAATGGTCTCCAACCTGAACTGAAATACTTCAATCAGTTTATGCAGTACTACAGTTATATTTTTTATATTTTACTTTTTCTTTAAATGAATGCAAAATTTTTCTAAATAGAAGTTAAAAACCAAGAGAACGTATAAAATGCTAAGTTTGGTAATTTTTTGTAATTCATTTTTTTAAAATTTAAAAATGTAAAAACACGACTGTTTCCATCATTTAAAACATTTTTTAATCTACGACAAACGATTGTGAAAGTAAAAGCCGAGTAAGGATATTTATTAACACGGCCATTAGAATTACATTAAAATCACATTATTGTTACGAATTTGGTATTTAAAAAGCTAATGTTAGTTCAATTATAAATTAAATGGTGTTATTTCTCGCGCAGTGCAGCGCGTGACGAATATTAAAAGAAAGCTAAGCCGGAAAATTGAAAATACAACAGCGCGTGCATTAAATAAATAAATAACTCTTTTTCATTTCGAGAAAGTACTGGAAAATTCTAGCGCGTGATTTTAAAATGTTATAAAAGGAGGAAAACATCTCAGTTTGTAGTAGTTGCTTAGTTTGTTGTTGTTTTAAAAACTGCTCTTGTTGATTGTAGCGAATTCGCGGATTAGCTTTCTTTAGCTGTTTTGAATTACGTTCCATTGGACATTTGAGTAGTTAAAAGATAACTACTGTGAGATATTGTAATACTGCATGATAATTTGAGAAAATTTAAGCATTTTTGTTGTGATAATAATAAATTTTTGTTCATTTTTCATCGGACTTGTGCATTCATTTCATAACGAACCCGTACGCACACAACATTATTTTAATAATATTGTGACAAGATAGAGAACGGCAGTATAGAATTTAGCTCAAATATAGCTTAGTGAAAATTTAAAGTTAAGTGTTACTATGTGTATATGCAACTGATATGTCATTCGCAAGCATAAATTGAAAAGTACATGTATAATTGAAATTCTTAAAACTGCAATGAAGCACAAAACCACACGTTTCAAACCCTCAGAATTACTTCGGAGAGCCATTTTCTCGTAAATTTTAGTACATTTTAAGTAAGCTAAGTATTAATGACACTTAGCTTACTAAAAATCTCAATAACAATTTTGAAACGATTTGGGTAATCGGGTCACATGATACAGGCTCCAGGACTTCTGATCGATCCTGTGTTTAGCAATTATAAAAACATATAGCGTTGTACTTTGCCCAGCATAGCTGAGATGATAGTGCCATAGTAACTAAAATTTATTTATGATGTTGTAAGATACGCACTAAGTCATTTGAGTCCAAGTGAGAAAGACATGGAGGATAGTGGATGTTGGTCATTGAGAAAACTGTTATAGATGTGAGTGCGAGGTGCTGTGGCAATGTAAGCTGGGATGCCAAGTGCAAAAGGCTTAGCTGTTGGCTGCGAGTAGGAAAGAAATGCACTGGATTAGCGGATAAATTAAGGGACTAGTTACAGAACCATGCTAATTCCAAATAAAATAAAGATAGCCAAAAATAAAATAAATGGGATTCTGCAATGATATATGAGCCACTGGAAAAGGAATAGTAAATGCAGAACCAAGATAGTAAATTTTCATAGTCACATTAAGTGAAAATAAAAAGTAAGTTACACACTGGATTCGAGCTGCAGACCTGTTGATCCGCCACTCAATGCTCTGACTATTAGGCTAGTGTTGCATCGATTAAAAGGTGAAGCATATAAGTAATCACTTGTTTAAGTACAATTATTCATTGGTATTTATCATATAAAGTTCTGTTATTATTTCAAAGAATGTATACATTTTGTCGGTGGGGTTTGTATATATTCTGAGTTTCGATATGTATTTTTTAAACGCATCGCTTATAGCACTTAATTTTTTTTTTCAAATATTTGGTTAATTTCAGTGATATCGTTAAAAATCGCGAGGAAGTCAGAAATCTGGCCTATTGCTTTCTCTTCCTCCCTGCTCTGAGAATTTCCGATACGCTTATCTGCAGTGTAGCAAAATTTCATTTATCTTTCATTAGCAGACTTTACATTTATGCAAATAAAAACGAAATTTTGGACATGTAAGATTAATTAAACTCGTTATTTTACTTTGAAATGTTTTACTGCAATACAAATGAATTTGAGAGATTTGTCTTTTTAGTGTAAATATATTTTAAGTGTGCATTAAATGATTCATTTGATGATTCTATGTGTCTTAAGTACTTTCGTGTTTAGGAGAGGGGTTTTAAAGAAATATTTAGTAATTTTTTCATTCGAAAGAATCAAAATAATTAATTGCACGTTAGTATTTTAATTCAAATAGTCGCTTCTGAATTAAACTATGGTAACAGCCTCAGATATAACAACCAGTATTATTCTAAAGTAATTATTTCTAAAATTTAAGTGAGCATGGTATCTCAAAAATCAAATCGCCCAAGGTCAAAACCCGTACACACTGGTTGCTTTTTCTTGATGTCCTCAAGAAAAACCTGCCTAAAAGCAAAAGTCTCTCAAATCACTTTGACATCTATAAAACACGTTATGAATTTACAATGCACTTAAATTATGCCTACGGATTTTTGAAGGAAAACATCCCCAAAACATTAAAAAACTTATTACAGTAAGGAATGCCTACGTAGGACATGGCAATTTACGTGGGGATCCAAAATAGAATTAAATCGCATTAAGAATACGATTAGAAATGAGATTTAGAAATTCCATACTGGAAAGTGGGAAGAAAAATTTGCAGATATAGAGCTTGTATCCTTCTGGAAATTTCTTAAAACGATTAAGAACGAACATAAGTGTCAGCCTATTATTGTTGATTTTACGAACACATTATCTTAAAAAGGGTGAATCTATACCTTCAGCTACTATCCCTCCGATCAATACGGAATCTGGAAGAACCGTCTACTTCAAAGCAACTAGTCAGGCTAATTGAATATACCGCAGCAGCTCTACACCATAAGAAATATACGGACACTAGAAGTGGACTACAACTACACTAGAAGTGTAGCCGGTTCCATTCTATTTCCATCTGAAATTATGTGGCCACAGATCACTTGGCAACCTAATCGTGCCTGTTTAAGAACATTTACATTATTGATATTTTTGCAATAGCAAGCAGCATAGCGAAATTACGTCCAAGCAAGGCAGAGGCTGAAGTTATACAAGATGGAAGCACACGAAGAGAAAACGTTTTGGTTTACGATGGTCGTTTCAGTTCCCATTTAGTACGTCATCAGAGCTGCGCAGGCCATAGAATGATCTAGAAATGACGCAATCCAGAGAAGTTATTGCGATTTTTAGAATAGAGAAGAAGAATTAATGTTTTACCGTTAGTTTAAATTATAATTTTGATTCACATATTTTTATCTTACATATCTCCCCCTTCAACGAGAAAAAGGCGTGGCGACAGAAAAGCCTTTATTATATATATGTTACGGTGAAACACCGAAATCTGGAGAATATCGACTTTCACCGGTGAATGTCAACATTCACATAATCTCTTGGTGTGTGTCCGAAATATTTTCCAAATACTCTTATTTCTGACTTACACCGGTCAATGTTGACATTCACCATGTACTAATGGTGAATGTTGAACATATAACAATATTATATTTTCTTCTCCGTAATTCAGTCGCGAATAAACGCACTTGAGACTTGAAATAAGAACTTAAGAACATGAGAACCTAAAACACACAATACATTCAAAATGAGAAAGGAAAGTAATCGAAGTTAAAAGCTTACTTAATTATACAGTACGTTCTAAATGAGAAAATAAAATAACAGTAATAAAAAACTTACTAAATTATGTGATTCAAATCTTATTTATTGCAACAACTTAAACTATTATGGCACTTTATGACCTCTCTTTTCGACTTTCACCAGAGCATATCTGTGATTGTCGACATACACCGGTGAGGGTCCGAATATACAAGAATGTAGTGTAATATTCGGTCTTTCACCGACGTATTTGGTGAATGTTGATATTCTCCGGTAAAATTCGACATTCTACAATTTCGGTCTTTCACGATAACATATATACAATTTAGTAATATTACACCCTCCTAAACACTTTCCTATCGCACTTTAATCAGTTCGGCGAATGCCTTTTTGGTGTAATAAATCAAGTTTGATGTATTTCCGATAAATTATGATGAAAATAAATCATTATGATTCGTTTAGTATTCCAAGTATTGGAAATTTCTTTAAAAGTGCTCACACGCTATATTCAGATTTTCCCTTTTAATGCATTTCCCGTACGTGTTATTAATAAATGATTTTGGAACTGAAATAAATTTTCACTTGAATGCTTCTTATTAAAAATGATAAATTATAGGTAGCAAAAACATATTGTTTATTCAACAGAAGTAAAAAGTACTTCTTTTTACATTCGGTATTGAATTCTCAGAAAGAATGACTTTCGTATTTAAATAAAATAATAAACAACCTTAAAAAATCCAATAGACGAGAAAACGTTCTTAATCTAGCAACTAATGCGTTGCAAAATTATGCAAATAAGCAACTTAAGTATTAGACAAAGCAGTTCATTTATTTTTTGCTCCCCCATTAAAGTGTGTATTCAAGTGTTTCCTTCCTGAAGAAGATATTGGATGTACAAATAAGTTTTGAGGGGTTTACAAAAGATGGCGTTACTAGTATCAAATCCTGTGGGACAATCTTGTAACTATATTCACGTTAAAGTCCGTCACATTTCCGTCTGAAAATCAGTTTATTTCATTTTGCTAACGTGTAAACAATAAACTTTCTTTGTGCTCGTCCCATGTCAGCCTTTGAACCAACAAAACAATATTTGCGGGAAGCGCTTTTTTTTTTTTTTTTTTTTTTTTTTTTTTTTTTTTTTTGTTTTAATTTGAAGAAACATGCAGCTGATGGATATAGATTGCTGTGAGAAGCATATGGGGAACATGCTCCATTAATAAAAACATGTGACTAGTAAAGTTTGAAGACGCTGAGTTGGAGGGTTTAGTCAGGATTACTCAAACTCAAGAGGAGCTCGCCAAAACCTTGGGAGAGATTTAAGAGTCTCAAGGTCATGTGTATGGTACAAAAACAAGGAAATTTGGTTCCGTATGAACTCAAGGCCAAAAGACGTCGAACGCCGTTTTTTGACATGCGAACAACTGCTCCAAAGGTAACATCGGATGGGGTTTTTGCATCGAATCGTGACGGGAGACGAAAAATGGATCTACTAAGACAACCCAAAGCACAGAAACAGTGAGGTAAGCATCAAACTTCAAAAGCCAAACCGAATATTCATGGCAAAAGGCTAATCAGGATCAGCTCGGAGTGATCCATTATGAGCTACTCTAGCCTTATGAAACCATCACTGGGGAATGGTACAAACAACAGTTGATGCAAGTGAGCCGACAATTGAAGCTCACATGCCCCCAATAGGCCAAAAGACGTCTTTCAATGGTCTTTCGGCACGACAATGCTCGCCCACATGCTGCAAAAGTCGCCAAGGAAACTTTGAAGGCACTTCAATGGGATATCCTACCCCACCCATCGTATTCATCAGACATTGTACCTTCTGACTTTCACTTTTTCTAGTCGATGACCCATGACTTGTCTGAGCAGCAATTCATACGTAAAAGCCGAAAATTGGGTCGGTTCTTGGATCGCCTCAAAAGACGAGGAACGTGAAAGATGGGGAAAAGCCGCAGCTAACGACGGATAATACTTTGAATAAAATACATTCTTCCAGTTTCTCTGAATAAAGCTTTGAAGTTACAAAAAACGCTCAAAACTTATTTGTACAGCCAATAAATAATATCAAACTGCCGAAAGATTTCAGTTAATAGAAATGCTAACTAGAAAATTGCTTCTGTGAGAAGTAATTTTGATAATTCAATGGATCTTATTTCTACCGTGCGAGCGGTACCCACATCTGTTATTTTATAAATAAGTCGGCCAACGTCGCGAATAAGTGTTTTTGCTCATGGTTGCGTCTTTCGTGGTCGAATCGTCAAGACTTTTTCACCTGCTTTTCATGGGAGTTCGAATTCAAAGTTTAAATTTCTAGTTTGAGAGTGAAACTTTTAGGAATGAAATTTATTTTTCATGTATATTTTAAATGAAATTTATTTTTCATGTATATTTTAAATGAAATTTCTAAACTCCCAACCACTTAAATTGGAAAAATAATATCTCGATTATATTTAAAATCACAAAAAGCGAAAAAAGATTATTCATAGATTTATTTGATACTTACGAGATTTCAAAAAAAATTACAAAATTTGGCAAAAAATTAAACATTTCGAAAATATATACTTCTGATCTAAAATTATAGCTAATGGTTGCGATGACCAAAGAATGCGGTCGATATGTTTTTTTTTTAATTTGCACTCTGGAACCATATAAAAGCAAAAAATACTTATAACGCGCAACAAAAGTGTGTGCATGTGTGTATGCGCCGCTTAGACGTTGGTTAGCGTTGCTTATTGCTGTTCTGACTGGCCCGGGTTCATACTCCAAAGACGATATGGATGTTTGTAAGCGTCTTGACAAGGAAGCACTCAAATATACGGCAAGCCGAAAGTCCTCTTGAATGGCTGGCTGTAGGAGAGGAGAGGTGGGAGACCCTCGAACCGCCCCTGAGGTGATTTTCCTCAAACTTAAGGCGGAGTTTCGCAGTTAGTACGGTGGAATTATACCTATACAACCTATGATGAATTTCCGGTGTCCAGCCACTTATACATTTAACCCATATGTGTGTACGTTACGTATGTATTGTTACGGTTTTTGTATTTATTTATCTATTTTTAGTAAAATTTGTAATTAAAATTGTTTTATATTCCCGTGCAATGCAGTATGAGACTTATTTGAAGAGAAAGCTACGCACGCCGGAAAAATTAAAATACAGGAGCACGCACATTTAACATTTTAAATAGATATCTCACAATTGTACTTTTTTGCTCTCCTGAAAAATCGAGAAAATACCAGATTGTTCTCGTGCATCATTAAAAAGCTTATAAAAGCCATATCAAAATATCTCAATTCAGTTGTTTATTCAGTGCTGTTATTGATTGTAGCGAATTCGCGGTGAGATCGGATTAGCTTTCTCGGTGTTTAAGTTCTATTCAACGTTTTAGTAGGATAAAATATAACTACTGTGAGATATTGCGATATTGTACGAATATCTCTGAGGAAAATTCAGCATTTTTGTTTTATTTGATGTGAGAAGAATAAATTTTATTCACTTGTACATTCAATTTATTACGTACCCGTACACACGGATGGATGGATGCATGTAATGTATGCATATTTTCTGTGTATGTTATGAATGTTTCTTATGTGCATGTTATGTATGTTTGTTATGTGTATGTCATGTATGTATGTTATGTGCATGTTGTGTACGTTATGTGTATGTAATTATTTTTATTTCCAATGGCTAGGCAAAAAGTTACAAAGAACTAAAATCTTATAAAGAAAAGTTTCAAACTATAGAACTCAGAGGAAAAAGACCGAATTCATTGCCTAAAGCGCGTTCTTGCCTCCCAGTATCTCGACTTATCTAAGACCACGAAGAGCCTTACATCGAAGCAGTTTATCCCTGTTCATTTCTGATCCAGAATCACAAAGTGAACAAATAGGATTGCTTGAAATGTCTATACAATGCGATAAATCATGTCTTGTAGAGCCTCAATTGCATTGCGTCTTGGACTATCGAGAATAATAGAAGGACTTATCATTCTCCAACTTTTTTAAGGATGTACGGGTATGAAAATCTCGTAATAATATTTTAAAAATAATATTTTAAAATAATATTATTTTTAAAATAATATTTTAAAAAACAAGTTAATCCTCCAATAAAAAAACGTTGTATTAGGATGTTGTAGTAAGCTGGCACCTCGTTTTGCAAGAACGTCCACTTGTTCATTGCTCTAAAAGCCACAATGGCCAAGCACTCACTGGACAGCGATTTGTTTCCCTTTTAAAGTGAGGGTTCTGAGGAATTCTTGACATTTGTAAAATTTCATGTGTTAATGGTTGTTCAACACAGCTAATTGATTGAATGGCTGCTTGAGAATCAGAAAAAAATGGCTGACTTTGCGAATTTGTAATAGATAGCTAATAATTGCTTTAGAGCTATACATTAGCTTCATCATCAAAGGGGTACCAATTTATCCTGCATGGGCGTAAAAGGAAAAAAGATTCGAAAATATGCCAGTCCCAATTTTAAAATGTCAGTCAAACTAGAAACAGTCAGTAAAACGTTACAGCCACTGAGCAGGTGGATATTTAGCCGCAATGGTCTCCAAAGCGAGACATTTGACTTAGAGCAACATCTCTCTTTCTATGGATGGTTTCTATGAATGGTCTAGCCTTACTTCGACATTAATCACCTCCAAAGGACTTGTGGTTGTATATTACCCCTGAAATCTAAAATGTGTATGTAATGTAAATATGTAGATATACACTGCCCTCCAAAGGTTAAGGAACAGTATGTTTTTGTAACTAATTTGAGAATGAAGTAATGTAGAAACACGAAATTTACAGGATATGTTTCACTAAACAGTTCTTTAATAAATGCGACATAGAATGTTTCTAAAGTTAAAAACAAACATGAATTACCACAAAAAATTTCACTTTTGGCAGAGAAATCCAGTCTTTGAGAAACAGTATACCACAGTTTTTGAGGGAAAATGGGGGGTAACATTACAGAAATGCTTCTAATAAGGAACGTATCCACCCCTATCTGCAAGACACAGGCTACAGCGACGTTCCATGCTGTCAATTACGTTGTCGGTCAGTGAAATGGGAAGCAACGACCAGACACGGAGTAATCCTTGTTCAAGCTCATCTTGGAGGTGGCCTTAAAGCTGCAAACTGTCTCCCAAGGTAACCCCAAAGATGCTCTATCGAAATCGGGTCTGGAGACTGAGCTGCGCATTCCAACTGCTCCATATCGTGACCCTCAAGATATTCTTCAGCAACCCGAGCTCGGTGCGATCGCGCATTGTCATCCATCAGAAGAAATCCAGGACCAATAGCAGCGGCATGTGGGCGGACAATAAGCTGCTAGTTGTTCTGTAGGTCCAAGGCAAGGAAAAGAAATTTTTTTAAGACTTTTAACTCCTAAAGGTATAAAAAGCTACTCCTAGAATGTGCGTGACGGCAAAAGAAGAGGACGAAAAAAAGGAAATTTCGTTTAAAAAAATCACATGCTCGAAAGCGCTATTAACGCATTTTGTTGTGGGGTGGAAGAAATAAGCTTCATTTCCTTCCGATTTCCGTTTTAGTTTTCAAAAAGTAATTCATTATTCTCTCCCTCCTTCTTCAAACGATTTTTTTTTATTTTTATTTTTTCCCTAGCGTGTGGCAATGATTAAAAGACATACGTCATACCCTCGAGTTCAAGTATTAGGGTAATTGAGTGTGTCGCAAAAGCGCCTAGTTTTGTTTCAGCAAAAGAGGAAAAATATTAAAAATTATTCTGGTGTATAAAAAATATTTGATTAGAAGGTTATAAATAAGCAAATGAGCTCACTTAATATGCGTATCCGCTCTTCGCTGCCATTTCTGAGTGTTGGTAATGAATCATTTACCTAAAGAATAGTCTCTTTTGGTATTCTACGCTGTAACTCCTGCGTCCTTACATATTGGAGAGGAAAATAGCAATAAATTTTTCTATAGCCAACAGCTGGGAAAAAAGGAAAAGCATCTTGAACAGTTCATTGTCTAGTTAAACAAATCACTCCTCGGATATAAAAACCGTGAAAACTGAATTTTAAGCAAACCGAGTTTTTTGCTGCTTCAGAATAAAATCACCTCACAAAGAAAACCTGAGTAAAATAGGGAAATTTCACGCAAATAAAGAACGAATGTGTTTGAGTAAGAGAGTCCATTCTTTAACCTATTAATATAACTAAAATGCACTAAAATTCGCAGTTAATTTATGAATCGTAATATCTCGCACATCAAATTAACACATTGTAACCACTTTCTTCATTCAGTCAACAGTTTCTCATCAGTTTTAACTATTTTCTTTATGAAACATTTTATAGAGCCTGATAGAGCTATAGAAAATATGAAATGCCTATGAAATGTGTAATCTTCTATAGAAAATACTTCTCTGTAAAATCATAAAGAAATCTTATAAAGCTTTCATAGAATTCTACAAAAATCATGCTTTGCAAAATAATTTTAAAATTTGACAAAGCCTTTATAGTTTGTTAAGTCTTTAAATATCTTCAATCGTATAAAGTCTTCACTATTTTATAAAGCCTTTTTATAACGAACGGAGATATATAATATATAGAGGACTTTTGACAAGATGTCTTTATGTAAGACAATTTAAAAATTCATGTTCTTAATCTGAAAAACCACGGACAGTTCCGATATAATTTAATCTGTACATCTTTATTTGTACAGAGAATGTGAATTGCTGAACCATAAAGGAATTTTAATACACAATAAGTGTTCTGAAAGTGAAAATTTTAAGAAACGTATACAAGCCCTCTTTGCCTGCCATTTTATTTCAGTTTTACTTCTTACAATTTTTATTTCCTTGTGGACAGAATGCAAATGCTTCGGTAGTCGTTTATAACTTATTTATAGAATAATCTTTGAATCACTAAAAAAAAATTAGAATCAATTTTTTCTTTCTTCTCAAAATGCAGAATTTCTTCAGTGCATGATCACTCACATCACTTAAGGACACTTAAGGATAAGAACGGAAAAACACAATAATATCCCCGAAGTCTCTGCTACTAAGTACTAATATGATTAAAAGTATACACAGCCATCATTAAGTACTGCCCACGCAGCTGATAAAAGAGTCATAATTACTACTTGTTCCTAACCCAAACGGAAGGCACACCCACCACCAGAATTGCCGCTTAATCCAATAACTTTGACCTTTACACATTTTTATGACTTGATTGCTGTCTGCTGCATTTTTAAATAAATAAGTGTTCGACTAGTTAAAAATATAAAATATTTTAGTATTATTGTTATGGAGAAAATGCAGTGTGCGTTAAATTTAAATTTTAAGAAGATAATTAATTATATATTTCACTTCTACAAAACAGAAGTTTCTTAAAACGCTTTTTAAAATAAGAGGTCAGTGTTCAAATGTACGACAGCTTGATTGCTGTCATAATAGCAGATTTTTTTAAATTTCATTTTGCTGAAATTACCCATTTAATTCTGGAAGAGTATTTTTTCGATGGATAGTTTTGGTTCTGTTTGGTTTAGCTGATTATGGCAAAGCAAAGTAAATTTTTAAGGTATTTCTTCCGCCTTCTTAGCATGCCTTCGCAATGCAGTGGTCTGCATGCTGGGCGCGTATTCCATAGGTCCGTGGTTCGATTCCCGGGGAGGGCGTTGCTCATTTTCCATCATCTCCCGCTTTCCAAAAAAAATACCTAATGTCTCTACAGGGTGATCTGCCTAAGGGAAGAAGTGCCTTCGTGGTGGACGTTCTAAGAAAGCTTGGTTTGTATACATACTACACATGGGGAAAATCATGAAAACGCCCATGGAGCCTGGAATCAAACTCAGAACAGAATTTCCAGTGTTCAGCGATTTTACCGCTCGGCCGCTGGTGGGCTTTTTGTTTGATAGAGATAGCATGATGTTCTGAAGTGAGCGTTCATCCACGCAAACATTCAGGTACATGACATGAATTGCATACTACTATATTCAGGCACGCTAACACAACATAATATGTTGCTAAAAAAGGGTATTTGGCGTTCTATAAATGAGTATATTACATGAATTTTAACTAATTCAGAATTAAAATGCGTTTACACACAAGCTAATTGAACTAAACCAAAAGATGACGAAAGTAAGCAAAGCGAATTGGCGTAAAATTAAACTTGCAGCATTAATTTGGGAAAAAAAATGTTTTTACGTTACTCACTTACGTTTTTCTTTTACTGCAACCTAAGCCCCAGAAATGATGTATTAAGTTGGAAATAGAGTAGGGGAATATTTCAGGAAGTTTTAAGCGAATGTAAGGGAATAGGAATCATAATACTAAACGCAATCCATTTATGTAAAAGTAAAGAAAAATTAGTTGAAGAATAAGGCGCTTTATAAGTTAGCATTAATTAGGAGTCAGAACTTTGTCAATAAATAGAGATATCCAGCAAAATGCAGAGTGTCCGATCCATAACATATAGTATGCAAAAGGAAACAAGAAGCACAAAATATAACATGAAAAATTTTAAACTCTTAACGAATCTGATTCACCAAATAAAAATCAATTTTTACAATAACTGGGATCCAAGAACTAAATCCACATTTTCCAGTATAATTTATGAGGTTTATAGTTTTAGAACTTCATTTATATCTAATGCCTATTTTCTCCATGGAAATTAAAATATATTTTATCTGCTTTATTTACTCTAAGCCTTAGAATTGTATTGTATATTGTTCATTTTTTCTTCTATAGAGGGTGGTAGGTGTCTCTTTTTCTTCCTATGTCTCTCTTCTGTAGTTCTGATTTTAGATATTCTATGGTTGCATTTATTTGTTGGTTGGTTGGTTGGTTGGTTGGTAACGGAGGACGGGGACGCCTGATGTCTAACAGAGGTAAACAGGCATGTGTCCCGCACCCTCCACTAACCAGGAACAACTCCCTGAGGCCTCAAGAGGCCACCTCGGGAGCTTTTTAGGATGTTAACAAGAGCATTTACATGGCCATACAAGGGCAGATTTCATTCGTTTTACCGTTTTGTCATTTGTTGTTGTCAAAACGGCATTTATTTGTTATCAGCCGAAACAAAAAAGTGATCATATCAGCAATTTTGCAAAGTTTTTCTTAAACATTTTAAGTCAGTGGCGTTTCCGGAGGAGGCGATCCTCCCTGGGCGGCATTTTTTGCCTGAAACATTATTATATAGGGCTTAATCATATAAGGTGTAGAAGTAGGTAAAGAAAAGCTTAACTCTAAATAGCCATATAAAATTAAATTGAGAAGAAAAATACATTTCACTATAGATGAATATTCAAAGAAACCAACGCGAAATTTCAAAAATAACCACATACACTTGTTACGACCTTAGTTTATTCCGGGGAAGCTTTTAAAGAAAATTAGGAATGTCAAATTATGGCCATGGTGTCATTAATAAGGAAGAACTCCACGTTGATAGACATGTATTTCAGAGTTTTCTTCGTTAGAGTTAGGTAAACATGAAACAGGAATATGGAAGACGGTCATTTTAAATTTTTGCAGTTTATCAGAAATGCGATGTCCAGAAAAATGTTAATGCAAACAAAATACAAAAGATACAACAAAATAAATATAATCTCCAGAACAAAGTTCCAGGTATTGTAACACTACTGTGAACTTTGGTCTACTTGTGAGAAGCGTTTTCTCATTAACAATAATCTTAAAAGTATTTAAGAATTACAAATATATATTTTGCATTAAACACATCTTCCTGCACCCTCTACTTAAAAGCAGTAGGAGCAATCAAGTAGACCTCTACAATATCATCGATGGCTTATTAATTGTAATAATATAATTAATTAAATAGGTAACAAATTTTTAAAAAAATCTTAAAGGTTTCAGATTTTAAATTACGTCTAAAGGGGCGTTTTTTTTAACGTTTTGTGTGTTACCTTTATTTATTAAATATCCTGTTCTTCGCACTTAAACCATAAATTTCAGTTCAATAGCAAAGTCGCAATATAATTTAAAATAAGTTTCTTTAGAATTTGAAATGTGAAATCGATAATAAAACAAATTCCAAATTTCAAATTTGGGATTCCACATGCCCATATTAGTAGTAGGATTACGTCATTCTAAATTCCATCGCTCTATATACCGTTGTTTTATCACAATGCGAGAAACATACATACATTTATGCAGATTTTTCATTATTTAATTTCTTCAAATATAATGCAGGACTCTAACATTTGGTGGCAACGGTTTGAAAAGTGAAACGGACATTTATAGTTATTCAACGCAAAATCGCAAAACGAAAACAATAGTCTTTCAGGGACAAAGCTCATTTGGACTAATAAATATAAAGAAATATAAATAAAAATAAATATGAATAAATATAAATAAAAATAAATATAATTAAATATAAATAGGAAATTTTTTTTTTAATCTGAAAGGTTTCAGATTTTAAATTACGTCCAAAGGTTTTTTTTTTTTAACATTTTGTGTGTTACCTTTATTTATTAAATATCATGTTCTTTGCACTTAAAACATAATAAAATACAGTTCAACAGCAATGTCGCAAAATAGTTTTAAAATGAACCTATCTTTAGAATTTCCGATACACAGTTCCGCGCGCTGGAGATAAAATTGTTTTTTCCCCGTAGAGTTTTGCCATTGCTCGCTTTTAAATCTTTGAGTTTGTTAATCAGAAATTCGTCAAAGTTTTACAAAATATGAAATCGATAACGAAACAAATTCCAAATTTCAAATTCTGGCTTCCAGATGCCCATATTCGCAGTAGGATTACGTCATTCAACCGTACCGTCTAGGTACCGTTTTTTTATCACAATGCGATAAACATACATACATTTATATAGATTCTTCATTATTTAATTTCTTCAAATGTACTACAGGGCGAGAGTATTTGGTGGCAACGATTTGAAAAACGATACAGCTTTTTAAAATTTTCAGCACAAAATCGCAAAACGAGAGTCCTTCAGGGGCAAATACCCTTTGGACTAATAATGTTTTTCTTCAAAATTAAACATAGAGTTTAAATTTTTCCCTCTATCATCATTTTGACATTCTGTAACTTTATTTACTTTTACACCAAGAAAGGTAGCAAATTCTGCGACAGCTCTAGGCGGCAAACTTAGGAAACGCCTGAGAGGTGTAGGCTGTAGCTACCTCGTTGTTATAAGCTGGTAATTTCAATCCTCATTGAAATAATCCATTACTGTTTAAAAAACCTTCACGTCGCTATATTGGTAAGTACTAGCTTTAGCAGGTACATACACCCTAAAAAGTATCTACATTAGGACCTAAAGAAAATGAGAGTTTTTTGGTTAGACTGACAATAGTAAAAATCGTTAAATGAGGAGGAAAAGAGACGCATGAGTAATTTACCTTATATAGTTATATTAAATTCTATAAATATATGAGTATAATATATAAATATATGAGTTATATTAAATTCTGTGCGTGCAGAAATCAAAGGCTGATGTTACTACAGTATACGTACTACTGCTACAGTATACGTACTACTGCCGTAGTAAATCGCTGATTTTCTCATAGGAGGGATCATAATCTTCACTTATAGTGGAAAAATTTCCCCGAGTTGTGAAAAATCATCCGAAAATTACGTGATGAATGAATCATCAGTGTGAAAATTTAATCTGAGAAAACTTACACAGGTATGATTACAACTACAAAAGCCCCATTTAGCATGAAAATTGTAAAACTTTGTTTTTGTTTGCTTTTAAGGAAACCGGGCTTAATATTCACTTTTTCTGCATGTCCGAAGTTGATAACTATATAAAAGCAACCAATTGCCAAACACACCATTTAATAATCTACTCTCCTTTATAAATAAAAACATAAATTATGTTATTAAGGAATTTAGCAACCATCTTTTATGATGTATCATAATGAAATAAACTGCATAAATATGAGTGCGCCTTTACTTGCATAGAACAAACAAAGATAACGACGAATTTGGCCTCTTATTGTGAAGAGAGTCGAGAAGAAAATATATCCTTAAAATTCTTTTCCCAAACGGTAAGCCCTCATCCTCAAGGGTGACGCAAGGGGTGATAAAGAAAGCCTCGGCAAACACTGAGAAGATAGGGAGCATAGATGGAAAGAGAATGCTTGGAAGGTATGGAGTATATTTGTCACTGGGGACTTTTTTTCACGCGCTAGAAAAAGAATTTCAAAAAAAAAAAAAATAAAGGAAACATTCATCCCAAATTGGAGAATATACGACAGCAGCGGTCTTCAAGCTTGTCAACTTACAGATTTCTTAGAACTACAAGGTTTTTCTCAAGGAACTCCATCCCACCCTTAGAAAAATATATCTTAAAATAATATTTAAAATAGTTCAATACGCTATGGGTACTTTATGTAAAGAAAATTATCGTATTCTTGTAAAACCCATATCATTAAATTAATGTAATTTTCTCATTAATAGTATTCACCTACTCTTGCCTTATATTTAGTGATAAAGATGCTTTTGCACTATTTTTAAGTAAATTGTCAAAGTTTAGCTTTGTTGATGTTATTTGCAGTGGTACTTCATTATTTTGCCTTTAATTTGTTTCTGTTGACGCATACGTTGTTTCATTTAAATACGTTGTTCTGAATACCATCAAAATGCATATAGCTGTGTGAGAAACATCTGAGTATTTTCCACGAATCTATGATAAAAAATCTATGAACTGCTCTTGCTTAAATTTAGATTTTAACGTGGATCTTTAACGTGGAACGTTTTCTTCCCCTTCCTTCGTTGGCAAGCTTTCTGATTTATCGTTGTTCTCGAATGTAATTTTTATCCAATCATATTTCGTTCTTTCTTTTGGTAAATATTCTGTTATCCATTTCCTCAATTAGATGATGCGCTCCATGTAACACTGTCGTCGAAATGTAATTCATTTTCAGTAGAAAATGGTTTAGTTTTGCAAAGGATTGTACATCATTCTCTTTGACATACGTTCTATGTCTAACGTTTATTTTGACTTGTGGAACCCCAGAGCTTGGCTAGCAGAATCATGAGGTTCCTCGGAACACAGTTTGAAATCACTGTGCTAGAGCAACAAGGCTTTTGTACTGTGCTCTCAACCGAAAGACATGGAAGTGAATTTTTAAAAGAATTGTTGAAAATGGAAACATCGTGAACTGATCATACTTCTCGGATCAATTAACTTTTCTGATGGATTGTTGCGTCTAAATTTTGTCTCGTTAGTGGATATTTTGAACTCGCAAGAATCTTCTTGGAATTTTCCAGAGTTGTGTAAAACTTCCACATTTCACATGTTTTGAAACAGACGTTCCATTGTTGAAACTGATGATACTATTCCTGTCCTTCTCCAGAAATGAATCATTTATAACGGACAACAGCAGTTATTATTCATTAACTTGTTGCCGTTTGCTCCGATTGAGCCTCTGCCAGAGTTAAGCAAAATTTTTATTCTTTCTTCTAACAGTCAATGATGATCAACTTAAAGCACACGCAGTTTAATGGGACACGTGGAATTCAATTCAAGCAAATTTTTAAACTCTGCCGACAGCACTATAGTAATTTTAGTCACCTAACTTAATGAAATAGTTTTGTGATCAGTTTAATGCTTCTATTATAAACTGCAAGAAAACTCTCATGAAATTAATGTAATTTACTCATTCTTTCCTCGTGTTCATACTCTCCCTTCTGGAGAGTAACATCCGGTTTGGAACTCAATTCCACTCAGTTTCGTATATTTCATTCCTTCCGTTCACAACGCTTTTGATGTTGTATTTAGGATTTATTCTTTCCCTTCTCAAATATCGCTTTTATGTGATTGAATGCGAAAGAATTATTCAAAGATTTTTCAGAACTTCGATCAGTACAAACATTTCCCTCCCACCCTAACTGGGAACCGGCAGAATAGCGGCTGAGAGGTAAAGTCGCTTAACGCTGTTAGCTCAACCTGGGTTCGATTTCACAGGAACGAGCTGGCTGCATGGGCGTTTTCGTGGTTTTCCCTGAATATAACGGCGATACGAGACTCTTTCCCTTAGAAAGTACTGCATGAAGTCATCTTTCCATTCAAGCAGACAGCCCTTGCAAGCTTTGTAGTAGTCAAGCAAACCAAAAGAAAGCAACAAAGTCTCCGTAAGGCCATGAGCCCTGATATATCGTATACTTTTGTTTCTGATTTAGAGCGTTAGGAGTTTAGAGCGTCCAGAACGGAATGTTTCGGGACATGCATTAAGTTAAGTATCTTCCCTGAAATTCGAAATATCTGAGAAAGGGGAGATATTCTGAAATTATTTCTTCTTTTCCAAATATTTTTCCTGTAGTGACATATGGTTAAAATTGTTACCCAGATTTTTGGAATGTCAGAAAGAAATATGGAAGTATCATTTCTTGCTGAATCATGTAGCAGTGAAGAAGATATCTGTTACGAGGCCTTTACAAATAAGAATAGTAGCGAAGAGGAACAGCCGAAAGAGAAAGAGTAATGTAAATAGAATTTCATCATCCAAATTCTGATTAGGAAACTGATAAATGCAGTGATAATGAATGTGGTGTAGATACTATTGAATTTACAAGAATAAGTTTTTGAGGAAGAAAGAAAGGTTGATACCGAAGAAAGTACAATTCAGTTTAGTAAAAGGAATGAATTTAATTGTCAGCAACAATTATTTTCTTTTCTTTCTTTCGACATTTAGCAATATATTTTTTTTCAAACGAATGCTAACTTATCTTGCACCTATCCAAATAAGCGTCACCCGAATGCATATGACGCAGGTTTTCAGGTGAGCGGCCTGATCAGAATTTTTGCCGAATACAGGTGACGCGGCAATCAACGTGTTTCTTATTTTTGTTATTAGCTTGCTCCTGGTTGAATATGTATTGGCTTTAAATTCCTTTATTTTACAGTGCATACGCGCCCTCACACACGCATACATACATTCGTACATATACATATATACATATATAAATTTAAATCAAATAACAAAAATTAAGTTTATGTAAGCCTGAGGCTTAATTATGCGACGAAAGCCGCAGTAATTGAGTGGTAAAAATTTAAAAAGGAATAAACTGCATAAATATGAATAATGCAAAGATAATATCCAGTTTGACAAAAAAAATTAACTGATATGAAAGTTGCACAGTGCAGGAAGAGAAAACAAATACTGCACAAACTGACACAAATGAAATAACTTCAAAATTTTAAAAATCCGGAGGTAAATTTAGATTATAGTATTAAAACAAAAAAGAGCAATTTCAGTATTACCAAATTAACCAACACATTGCAAATACGAAAATTCGAATTAATGTTTAGTTCGATGAACACAAAAATTATGAAAATATATGTATTGCAACTATACATACAAACAAATTGCATACTATATATATATACTATATATCAAATTGCATACTATATATATATATATATATATATGTGATGTACCAGATTTTGTCCGGAATAAATAAATTGGTGAAGAATCATAGATGTAGTCGTAGCTTAAATTATCAGACGATAAGTTTAAGAAACAGGATCCATTTATTATTGGTCAGAAGAAAAAGCAGATACAAAAATCATATCTCCGGAGTAAATAAAAAACGACTAATAACGTTTTGTATGAAGTTTACTGCATCGTTACATTAAAGAAAAAGACCCCGATATTCCTTTGCGAGTCCTTTTATAGCCTCTGGAAAGACGGAGCTTCCAAGAAATGACGTCAGCCTTGTCAGCCATTCCAGTTTGCTTTAAATATCTCCAGAACATTCTATAACTGTACGTGTAGAAAAGGCGGGAAAAACAACTTGACTACGGGGCTGTGGATTTAATTCCACATACTTTCAAATAAGATACCGTCGCCATTAAAAATGAAAAGAACATACAGTTAGAATTTTAAGTGTATTTTTGACTATGGAATTTTATTATTACATATATATGTATTGCATACTATATATATGTATGTATGGGTGTAAAACATATATATACATGCATACACATGTGTATACATATGTATATAACACAAATTCATTAACATAAATACATATGTATGTAAGATAAAAAAATATGTAAATCAAAATTATAATTTAAACTAACGGGGTAAAACTTTGATTCTCCTTCTCTGTTCTAGAATTCGTAATACCTTCTCTTGATTGCGTCATTTCTAGATCATTCCTTTTTTGCATGGCCTGCGCAATATGACGTAACAATTTTAAATTGAAACTTTTTAACTTAAACCGAAACTTTTCTCTTCGTGTCCTTCCATCTTGCATAACTACGCACTTCAGTTTCTCTCTCTGCTGTGCTCTGACGTAAATTTCGCTATCCTGCTTCCTATTGCAATAATATCAAAAACGTAAATGTTCTATGAATAGGCACTGCTAGAGTGCCAAGCGAACTGTGGCCACAAATATCAATTGCAAATAAAAAGGGAATTAAAACTGCCATTTTTCTTAGATATTACCAAGTCATCATATTAGCATTACGCAATCAGAATGCTTCCTCTTCAATATGGATCTAAGTGCGCATCAGCACTGCTCCGTCTTTCCTGTGCTGCAATTATATCATGTGTATATGTATTTGCACGTAGATATATATATATATATATATGTGTGTGTGTGTGTGTGTGTGTGTGTCTGTATACATATGTACATATGTATTTCAAATAAAATATTAAAGCAAACTGCTAACTTTGATTTGGTGATAACGCCTTTTAGTATTCATCTTAATTTGGATATTTTTCCTTTCTGCTCTAAAAATAGTAACTGCTTATAATATATGAATCTAAACAGCGGCATTTCAAAATTAATCTACATCATACAACTTTACGCAACACGCACTGTAAAACTCAACGCTTTTATCCAATCACAAACTTCCACGCTTCCGTAACACTTTTATCCAATCACAGATCAAAATTTCAACAAAGAACCGACTTTAGAGTCACTTCTATTGAATGCTTACTTACTTTCCTACTTTGTCTTGCTGTGCTCACACTTTGAGGGTAATTGCTGTCGATCGTCCATTGTCTGAAAATGTGAGCTTCCACGCCATGTAAGATGCATTTTACGCCCCTGATGATGTGAATAAGAATATGTGTATATGTATCAAAAATTAATTGCCTAGCAATAAATTATGTCTCAAAATAAGGCAATATAATAAGTCTGTCTATAAATGTCATCTTTACACCTACACAGAAAAGTCTTTGTCAAATTGTTACAACGCCACCATCTCTAACCCATTGCAACAATTGCCCAATCAAGATATTACAATTATATTACACACACATATGTATCATATATATACAAACATATTATATATATATATATATATATATATATATATATAATATGTTTGTATGTAATTGGCTTATTAGCGCATATATATATATGCGCTGCGCTAATAAGCCAATTTTTCTATAATACGTAAGTATTAATTGTAAATGCATATAAGTACTTATAATATACCTAATAAATTTCTCTAGATAGTATGCCTAATATTATACTCAAATTGTTTGACGTATATACTCAAATAACATATCTAATATTTCATTGGATTTAATGCCAGAATTTACTGAAATTCCGAAACAACTGGCTGTATCCGTAATTAGTGGCACAATCCTATTACTTGGCTATTTAAACGGCAAAAGCTTATATCTAGTTTTTTTTTTTTTTTTTTTTTTTTTTTTTTTTTTTTTTGGCTTGTTTTAGAGCGATTTTGCACATGGAAGTTGTTTTACAATGTTTGTAAGGAATGAAGTTGTAATATCGAAGCAAAAACCATTTCTCCTTTTTGAATATTTAAAGGTACCTGACCCCTTATATATTACAGTAATTTTCATCCAACGGAATACTGGAATTACATGCTGAACTAAAAATCTCAAAGAACTTATTATTGATCTTGAATTGGAGACTTAGAATAACCTCGTTACAAGATATTTGATAAAAATAATTATGAGCAGAAGATAAAAAGAAATGGCATTTGAAGCTATAGAAATTGTTTTTCGAGTTAATGATTTTAATATGCACTGTTCTTTTTGTATGTCTTTTGCTTTCCTGTGTTTTATTTTTTTCAGTGTATACTGCATACGCTGCAAATCTTACATAAGAAATTAAGCCCTCTAAACACGTAATTTTTTGTACTAAATATAATTGAATTGGATATTGATTTTCATAATCTTAAGCAGAGACGTTTTCTCAACAAACATTTAACTATTTTTGCGAGGAAGTAATTATTTATGTATTTTCCTTTCGGCAACGAGAATTTTGCAATAAAGACTGATTTTCTTCAGGCTATGAAATAATGATCCTTCATAACGAGTTTCGTAAAGAAAGAAAATGGCAATCATTATCTAGACGCGACTAAAAGTACATCTAATAAAAGCTCTAAACTAGATTTAGAGTGCTACAACAAACAAATAAAAGTTATTGTAAGAAGAAGCTGATTATTAAATGCCGTCAAAATTATATAAAAGATCTTGACGTTGCACCAACAGTTATTATCTTATATCAAAATTTATTGCAAAAACTACTTTCAGAAACTAATAAATAATAATATATATTTCAAGTCTCATAAAAATTAAATTTAAGAGTTCTGGGATATAAGCGAAATTTTAATTGGAAACACAATTTACAGGTAATTATCATCAAACATGCAATACATATCATAAAAAGATTTTGAGTTTATCTTCACAAAGAAAATAAGAGATAGAACGCTCGAAGCTTATGAACAAATAATAAAGTCTAATTAGGAAACTTGAAACCTATAAATACAGTCAGAGTTTAATTTATACTAATTTTTACTTACATTTTGAAGTGGCGCTCTAAAGCAATTGCTTACGCGCCGAATTGATTTTTCTCTTCTGTGCTAAAATAAAAACGTTTTTAACAAAACAAATTTTTTAAACTAAATATTAGATTTTATTCACTAAATATTTATAAACAATAATAATTATGAAGCAAAGGAAAAGATTCTAGTTTATATTTCCAGGTGCGTGGGGGCGCATAGTCTGCTATGTGCCTGAATGCACATAGAACCGATGATAGCTTAATGAAATTTACGTAAAAAAGCACTATACAGTTCTGGAACTCTTTAGACAAAAGTACTCGTACCGCTCGTCTCAGTATGACAGAGTACGATCAGTAGTTAACACTTCAGACTACTAAGAAAATTAAACACAAGGCTGGCACTATGATCTCTCCAATACTTTGAACAAACTATGAAATAAACTATATACAAACTACCAAAACTATGAAAATCGGATATAATGAAATTTTGGATATAACGAACGAAATCTTTGGTCCGGTCCATTCTCCTACGTGCTTAATGTTATTTCATGATTTTAGGGCAAATTTCCAAATATATGAAAATCGAATGTAATGAAGGTCATGGATATAATGAATGAAATCTTTGGTCTCTTCCATTGTCCCACGTGCTTAATGTTATTTCATAATATTAAGGCTAATTTCCAAATCTATGAAAATCGAATGTAATGAAGGTTATGGATACAACAAACGAAATTTTTGGTCCGTCCAGCCTCTTATATACTTAGTATTATTTCTTACAGTCGTAGCAAATTTCCAAACCTGCGAAAATCAGACATAATAAAGGTTACGGATATAACGAATGAAATTTTTGGTTCCGTCCAATAATCACTTATGTACTTAATGTTATTTCCTACTGTTATAGAAATCTTTCAAACCTGTGAAAATCAGATATAATGAAAGTTATGGATATAACGAATGAAATTTTTGGTTCCGACCAAATTTTTATACACTTCATATTAGTTCATACGGCTATAGCAAACTTCCAGACGTATCAAAATCGGATATAATAAAGGTTATGGATACAAGGAATGAAATTTTTGGTGCCGTCCGTTTTCCTATACACTTCATGTTAGATCACATGGCTACAGCAAACTTCCAAACTATGAAAATTAGATATAATAAAGGTTATGGATATAACGAAGGAAATGTTCGGTCCCTTCCAATCTCCTGTATGTTTACTATTATTTCAGAATGTCATATTCAACTTTCAAATCTATGAAAATTGAATGTAATGAACAAACTATTTGGTTTCGTTCAATTTATATGCATTTTATGTTATTTATTAGGGCTATAGTAAAGCTCAAAAATCTATAAAAACCGGATATCACAAACTTTTATGGATATCTCTGACTAATTCTTTTTTTTAATTCTTCATATTTTTATCTCTGAATTTCTGCAATTTTTAACTGAAAAATTACTAACCCTGAATTCCTTCTAGTTTTCGGCTACAAACACAACAAAAAATGTTTTATCTTGCGGTTCTTTTACCTTTGATTCCCACTTTTCTCTGTATCCTAAATAAAGACTATACGAGGCAGGTGTAATATACGATTCTTTTAACAGAACACATAACAAGAATGTCTTAAGAGATATATTTTGTCATGTAAAGATCATTGAGCTAATAACCTTGAAGGGATTATTTAATGCCGCTGATGTTCTTTGATTAAACTTTACCCTAAGCAATATGCGTTCTTAAACATCACGTGAAAATTTGCGCAATTTACTTATGACTCTTCGTATAAAAAACGGAAAACCGAAAATAAAAATAATACAAAATGTTTCCGAAAAAGTTTAAGAATTAAGAATTCTTAATATAAAGAATTCTGAAAGTATCCCAATGAAAATGTTGTAATTACTTCGGAATTCTTAAATATTCAGTTTCCAAAAGTCAGTTTACATAAAGCGATAATAAAATGTTTTAAAGCATATTTTTAACAAAAAATTAGAATGACATTATTTTTTGATAATAATTTAACTTCCCCCTCATTCTATGCATCATAAGTTAAAATAAAATAAAATGCGTGTCTTACTTTGAAAATCCATGTTTAAAATGGCTCCGATATTAATAACTATTTAAATTTCAATTATATATAAAAATTATTCAATAAAATAATTGAATATTATATAAAGTATCAGAATTAAATTTTCAGTTTTGTAAAGGTCTTAATTTTAGCTTGGTGGGGGGAGGATATTTTAAAATGCAAATGATCTAAATATAAAAATAATTAAAGTATGACATGAAAATGTTCTTGACGAAAATTTTCCTTTTCATAAACTTTTTTCTTTTTTTTAACCTCATATTTAGGAAGAACGGCCACATATGTAAAAGGCAAAAAATCGCTAAATATTCTGAAATCAAATTTTTTATTCAGTTGTTTTAGAGTTTCTGTAATGCTGATAAAAGTAGCGAATAAAAACAGTATAAAGCCTGTAATATTTTTATCATTACATTTGCATTCGTATAATTTTCGTATGAATTAAGGTGTAGAAAAGGCTATGGAATATAGACAATATCTTCAGCTCTTCTGATTCGAACAGTTTTCGCAAGAATAATGCGAAAAAAAATCACACCTTTATTTTCCCAAAATTTTACCTTTATTTTCCCAAAATTATACGTATATTTTTGGAGTCGGGGTGACAGAGAAGAGTTCAGTTCAGAAACAGTACAGACTGGACAAAATTCTGCTAAAGGCTAACGCTATGATAAAAATTTTAAAATTTTCGCTGTTCAGTGTAAAAGTGTATAAGGTTTTTTGAGCATCGAGTTGTAAAGGTGACCCCCTTTTAGAGAATGACTATTTTTTAGTCCTTTTTGCTTGTTTTGTTCCAGTATTTAACCGATTTTCCAAGCTTTGTTTCCTATGAATGAGAGTTTTGCAATAAAGTATTCTGCTTTGAGTTTGCAGTGAGAACGGGGAGACGGTGCCTGTCTAGAGAAAAACATATATTTCGAGGAACAAGTTGAAACTAAGTACCACATTTCCCGGGTGTAACGCACACTTTTAATATAAAAACATAAAATCGAACTTTATGGGTGCTCCTTATACGGGGAATATATGATAGATTAAAAATAAGGAAAACTGTCAGCATACAAAAATTAGATTTTTTACATGTACCTAAGTGGTGTTTATTTAAAAGAAATGACGCACCTTATAAAATTAAAAATTTTTATTATCATTTATTATTATTTATTTCGTCTTCCGTTATATCTTCAGGCACATCATCGAATTCTGTTTCATCTTCACTATCATTATTACTCTAATCCATCAATAAATAATGATCATCCGTTCTATCTTTCACCAATACCAAACACCATTGCTACAGCACGATTTCCAATATCATTCCCAAACTGAATGACTTTGCACTTGAAAGCAGCACTGTGTTGTTTCGTTTGGCAGGAGCCATACTTACTACTAAAAGGAACTGCAGCGGCAGCGCCAAACAGGCGATACGGACTTAAAAACTGTACAGAAAAGCGCCAATTGGCGAAACAGTAAACCCGTTTGGCAAACCTACAGGCTGACGGGGAGAGAAGAATTTTCCCCGGCAGTCAAGTGGATCTACTTCAACAAATGTGTGCGTCTCTGCTTCGCCGAGATATGTGAACTTGTGTACTCGCATCTGTACTGTGCTCTGAATTTCTTAAGCCGTTATAATGTACCCGGCAACTGTTACTTTTCCTTATTAAATTTGATTATTAATTGTAACATGTCTATCTTAACTAAGATTTCGACTTTCCTAGTTAATGTTAGGGATATTTTCGTATGCACGTGTTACTCACACGTACATCATTGGTGACCCTGTCCCTCGCTCCTTCTGTTTCGATCCCTAATGACTATCTGTCTCAATCTTTGTTAAAAAACTAAAAATATGCCTTATTTTGATGCCAATGCTCTTCCTTATGACTGATAAAGGCTCCACCCTATTTATTTCCTCCTCATTTTATCGTACGGATTACACGTGGTTTATCACACTTAAGGAGGATTTACAGGTATGTGGTCAAATTTTTTTAATTATCTGTGATTGGTCTTAATTATATTTTTGTGATATGTTTTGCTCTAAAATTATAGTTTTAATTTAATTATTGATTGTTTAAAATTGATCTTTGTGTAATATTTGTGCTCACACTTTTATTGAGATATTGAATGTCTTCATTATTTTATTCTAAATTGATACTGTTTTGATAAGGTATAGTGCAAAACATTAAGTTTACGATTTACGATATATTTATAATTGGCAACCATGCCAGGATCGGAAGGCCAAACCAACGAGGAATCGAATATGGCGGTTCAGGAGCCACAAATTTCACACGTGGCAGTTAAAATTCCCCCTTTATGGAAAAATAATGTTAAACTTTGGTTTATTCAAGTTGAAAGTAACTTTGCTTTAGCGAAGATTAGTAGCGATAGTACAAAATACAACCACGTGGTTTCTTCGATAGACCCTGAAACGCTTTCCGCAGTATCAGATATTTTATTTAATCCCCCAGCGACGGCTAAATATGATGCCCTTAAAGCTAGGTTAATAGTAGAATTCTCAGATTCGGAAAGCGAGCAAATACGCAGACTTATTTCTGAGCTGCATTTAGGGGACGACAAACCATCTCACTTATTGAGAAAAATGAGAGAATTAGGTGGAAACTGTATAACTGACGAATTTTTAAAATCATTATGGCTGCAAAGGTTACCTTCCGAGGTGCATGCCATTTTATCAATAAGTTCGGAATCCTTAGACAATTTAGCAAAAATGGCTGATAAGATAGCTGAAGTGCGCACGCCAACGAACAACAGCGTGTTCGTGGTCCAGGCAGCTTCGGCGAGTTCCCCCAGAAACCTTAACGATTCTGGTGCCCCCCTCGAGGAGCTTAAGGCCTTAAGGAGTGAAATCTCTGCCCTAAGTAAACAAGTCGAGCAACTCTCCCGCGGAAAAACGAGGAATAATTTCCCCCGGGATCAACATAACAAAGCACGTAGTTTTTCGCGTGGGCATTCCCGAGAGCGTGTGAACAATTATTGTTATTTTCATTCGCGATTCGGTAATAATGCACGAAAATGTCGAGCACCTTGTTCCTTTTCTCAGAACACTACGGCCCAGGAAAACTAGTAGTAGCGGCTTTCGATCGAAATTCATCGGCAGTCGCGCATTCATGTCGTTTACATGTTTACGATAACAGATTAAATTTAAACTTTTTGATTGATTCGGGCTCGGATGTTTCATGTGTGACACCGACTTCTAAGTTTAAGAAAATGCATCCTGATTCGCTTCAATTATTTGCCGCGAATAATTCCAGAATTTCTACGTATGGAACAAAATTGTTAACTGTGAATTTAGGACTTAGACGAAACTTTTCTTGGAAGTTTTTAATCGCCGATGTACCAGTGCCTATAATAGGAGCCGACTTTTTAAGGCATTTTGATCTTTTAATCGATTTAAAACGAGGTAGGCTTATCGATAATACTACGAAATTAACTCGTATTGGTTCTCTTTCCGATTCTAAAAATTATTTTTCGGAAAAGTTAATATCTGGTGATTCACCATATCACAGAATCTTGAAAGACTTTCCGGAAGTACTGAAGTTAAAATCCGATTCGGGTAGAGTAAAGCATAGTACGGTTCATTACATCGAAACAAACGGTCCTCCTGTGCACAGTAAACCGCGTAGGTTAAGCCCTAAGTTATACGAAGCAGAAAAAAAGAATTTCAATTTATGATAGATCAAGGTATTTGGAGACCATCAAAATCAGCATGGTCATCACCTCTTCATGTAGTTTCTAAAAGTTCGGGCGACATACGGCCAGTAGGAGACTACCGAAAACTAAACGCGTGCACCGAACCCGACAGATACCCTATCCCGCATTTACAAGACTTTAATAATACGCTTAGCGGAAAGACAATTTTTTCAAAAATTGATATCGTTCGGGCATATCATCATATACCAGTCCATCCAGATCATATACCGAAAACTGCAGTTTGCACCCCATTTGGTCTTTTCGAATTTCCGTTTTTAAATTTCGGACTGTGCGGAGCAGCTCAAACCTTTCAAAGGTTTATGAACGAAATTCTTGGAGATCTAAAATTCGCCTACGTCTACTTAGATGATATTTTGATATTTAGTGATACGGAAGATGAGCATAAATCTCACCTACGTACTGTTTTTGAAAGATTAACTTCATATGGATTGACAATTAACGCTTCGAAATGTGTTTTCGGCGTTCCGGAAATATCTTTTTTAGGCCATATAATCAATAAAGATGGTACCAAGCCTCTGACGAACAAAGTGGAACCGATACTTAACTACCCACTTCCTAAAACGGTAAAAGATTTGCAGAGATGTTTAGGATTTTTAAATTTTTACCGTCGATTTTTACCCAACGTAGCCCAGAATCAAATACATTTAACTTCGAATTTAAAAGGGGCTAAGAAAAATGATAAGACAATCCTGAATTTGTCTGAGGAAGCGCGGAGTGAATTTCAAAAGTGCAAACAGCTAATCGCTAATGCTTTTCTTTTGGCACACCCGAAGAAAGATGCCCAGTTGGTTTTACAGGTTGATGCGTCAGACTTCGCGATCGGTGGAACGCTATCACAAATAGTTGATAGAAATTTACAGCCTCTCGCATTTTTCTCACGAAAGCTTTCGCAGGCGGAAAGGAACTATAGTGCGTATGATCGAGAGCTATTGGCAGCTTATGCTGCTATTAGGCATTTTAAGCATATGTTGGAAGCACGGAACTTTTCTTTAATCACCAATCACAAACCGCTCACGTATGCATTCCGACAGCGTTTGGATAAGTGTTCATCTCGTCAGGCTAGGCAGTTAGACTTTATCTCACAATTCACCACTGAAATTCGCCATATAAAAGGTTCGGAGAATATCGCTGCCGACGTACTTTCGCGTATAGAAGCAATAAGCATGCCTAACCCTATCGACTATGAGAAAATCGCTAAAATGCAAGAAATCGACCCAGAATTACAAACATTGCTTAAAGAGTCAAAAGTTCTACATCTCAAAAAAGTTACCTTACCGAATTGTAGCTTACCGATATATTGCGATGTGTCAACAGGTAACGCCCGTCCTTACATTCCTCCGGCATTCCGTGAGAAAGTTTTTGCCACCTTGCACAATTTGTCTCACCCCGGCATTCGCGCATCAACAAAGTTAGTATGTTCACGGTTTGTTTGGTCTTCCATCCGCAAAGATTGCGCGAAATGGGCACGGCAGTGCATTCCGTGCCAGAAAGCAAAAGTAAGCAGGCATACTAGAACCCCGTTAATGAAGTTTCCAGACCAATCACAGAGGTTTGATCACGTCCACCTTGACCTTGTTGGTCCCCTACCTCCTTCTCAAAATAATTATTACTGTCTAACTATGATAGATAGATTTACTAGATGGCCCGAAGCAGTACCCATACCAGACATAACAGCACGCACAGTAGCACAGGCTTTCTATGACCACTGGATTACTCGATTTGGTTGTCCGACTGTTATTACTACCGACCAAGGGCGACAGTTTGAAAGCGGCTTATTTCGAGCCCTTTCCCAATTATTGGGAATCAAGAGGATCAGGACGTCTCCGTACCACCCACAGGCGAATGCACTGATCGAGGAATTCCACCGTCCTTTGAAAGCTGCCTTAAAAGCGCACGATACCAGTGACTGGGTGGCTGCCCTTCCAACGCTGCTGATGGGTTTCCGCGCCTCTCTCAAAGAGGACATAGGAGCAACCACTTCTGAACTGGTGTATGGAAAGACTATCCGTCTCCCAGGAGAATTTTTCAATCCGACACCTCCGGATGCGTTCCCCAAACAGTTTGTGGAGGATTTAAAATCTCACTTTGTCAGTGTCCGCCCGACCACGACTTCTAGCCACGGCCAGCGAACATGTTTCATTCATCCACGCCTTCACAAGACCACATATGTGTTTGTTCGACACGACGGAGTTAGAAAACCACTTCAAACTCCTTATGATGGACCATTTAAGGTGCTAGCAAGACAAGATAAAACGTTTGATCTCGAAATAAAAGGGACTAAGCAAACGATCTCCATAGATAGACTGAAACCCGCTTTTGTAACCATGGACTCTTCTCAAGTTGCTTCCAAGAGTGTGAAAAAAACTTCGGACATTTGTATCACCCGTTCTGGACGATTAATCGGACCCCCGCATCGGTATGTCACATTTCGTTGACACTGCGGAGGGAGTATGCAGCGGCAGCGCCAAACAGGCGATACGGACTTAAAAACTGTACAGAAAAGCGCCAATTGGCGAAACAGTAAACCCGTTTGGCAAACCTACAGGCTGACGGGGAGAGAAGAATTTTCCCCGGCAGTCAAGTGGAACTACTTCAACAAATATGTGCGTCTCTGCTTCGCCGAGATATGTGAACTTGTGTACTCGCATCTGTACTGTGCTCTGAATTTCTTAAGCCGTTATAATGTACCCGGCAACTGTTACTTTTCCTTATTAAATTTGATTATTAATTGTAACATGTCTATCTTGACTAAGATTTCGACTTTCCTAGTTAATGTTAGGGATATTTTCGTATGCACGTGTTACTCACCCGTACATCAGAACTTTAGAACAACCGTATTTCAACCAAAGCAAATGTGATTTACTAAAGCCTACTAAATAAAAGTGAAGTTCGATGCTCACTTCAAAATCTCATTGTGGTTGCAAGGACAATCTTACCCTTAACTTTGTCTTCGTTTTTCTTGAAACCCTAAAATAACATCCTTATGCACACCTGCATTGAATACAACTCACTCTCTTTGCGGAATTATTTATTCTTTCAATCATTTCTCCCCACACACGTATTGCTCTCCTTATCGCTTGTCAGTTCAGTATACTATTGCCCAAACGCCTGGGAGAAATCTTCGAATGAATGAATGAATTCAAAAAGTAAAAGCATTGCACATGCTGCTTTTCAGGCTCCTTCGTAAAGAAAAGGAGAGCGTTAAACGGCGAATATACCTAAAAATTAAAAAAATGTACTTTGAAATTATAGTCGAGCGTTACACAGCTGTGCGCTTTATAAGACTGAATATATAGTAATTTAATTAATTGATGGTTTAACTGAAAAAGAAAGAAACAAATTTCTTTCTTATAACAATTTTTGAATTGGATAGGATAGATCAAATCTTTGGTCTATCGCATCCAATTCAAAAGACCAAACCTTTAGTCCATTAGAGTTCGCTATACCAGGACTTAAATAGACGTGCTTTCACAATGAAATAAAAAGGACGTTCTCAAACGAAATGCTCTTTAAATGAAAAATATTTTTACAGAACAGGATTTTATTCAACATAACTGAAAACTGTGCATTATAAGACTACTAGCAAGCCCCTCGTTCTTTAACGAAAAAGTGAAAACATTAAAAACTGCCAAGGGCTGATGTCACTGATAAAGCTAGAACTAATATTTAAAGTAACGATTAATAATAACTAAATTAAGCCAAAACTAAAGGAGACAAATAATGTCTTTAAATTTCATTCATCTCATAATAGCTCAAAACTAACATCGAAACATTTCGAAGAGGGCAGATTATAATCATCTTATAACATCCTATTGACTGCACCTGTGTTATTAGAATCTTAAAATTCAGTTTTAAATGTATACAAAGAACATGACACCTGTTTTCCCAAATAAAAATTTTAAAACCTGAGATTCTATTTTAAATTACTTTAAAAATCGGTGCCATTCTCAGATTCAAAACAATAAAAATTAAATTAAACATTTTGAAAACTGAGGTAGTATTTTTCTGTGTTAATAGTTCGTATGAACGTTGTCAATAAAGGTGACAGAAGAGGAAAAAAATTAACCCAAAAATTTGGAAACATTTATACAACTCCAAGCAGTAAAAATATTTACACGCGAATATACTGGAGCATATTCGTATAGGTTCACCAATTTATATCCTAAATATAAATGGCATTGAGAATATATAAACAAAATATAGCAACACATAACACTGTAAACATAAAAATTGATCCGCTGAGTGAGACCACACCACACACATTTTTTTCTCTTCGCCTTTTCTAATGTAAGGTCTGTTTATGTTGCAAAACGTGTTTACATTCATTCTTTATATAGCCCTGGCTGCTCGATTAAAAATGTTATGGTCGTTATATGCGCCCGATTTAACTGCTATATGCGATATTTAATGCATGAGTATGACAATCGCATTATTTCAAGTGCTGTATTTTGGAAGCTAACAACATAATTTGAATAGTATGCTTTTCTGTATAATCATGTAAAGCATATTTCCCTATGGGATCGGTATTGTGCCATGGGGGGGGTCTATGAAATTTTAAAGAAGGTCAAGAGGTCGGTAACCGAGGAATTGACCGGCGTAATTAATATCCCATGGGTTATAAAATATTAATATTTTCAAACTGATAATTAATTGCTTAATGATGTAAAGTTATATCAAGGAAGAAATCATATGAAATAAATATAAGGAAAATTTAGCAAGGTTTAGAAAAGTTAATAATTTACTACAGAAAACAGGAAATGGCTTGTATATTTCTGAGCGAGGTGATTCAAGAATTAAATTAAGCAATTTTATATCAAACATTAAAAACTACATCCATAAGTGCCTTTGTCATATTAATTAAAATGAAACTTTTGCGTAATTAAAATTTGTATTTTTCCCCCTGAAAACATGTTTATATTTATAAACTGAAAAATTATAATAATACAAAAGCTAATAATAATAATACCATAATAGTTTTTGCTCAAACCGGGACAATTTTAGGTACACACTCACAACAAAGAATTAAAACTAGTAGGATAAGTACCTAAGATTGAAAAAATCTAAATAAAGAAGTTGTTAAAAGTGGAAGAAGTTAACTTAAAACAACAGCGAGTTAAAAGAAAGTTTTAACAACTCAATTGACCATATGTTATTATATAGAAGTTATTTCCAAGTTCCAAGTTGCACTTATGCCGAGATTATCAAGCATTCTGCTTGATGTGTTCCGGCTGTCATCAGATGTTTGCTCTTTGGGCGCTGAAAAGAGAATAAGTTCGAAGTGTGAGTCGAGAAGGGCAGGAGCTAATGGCGAAGGACCAGTTGTCACTTGGGCTGCAAGCTGAATTATCATCGGTTGCGAGTCTTCTGAGGAATACCTCGCTAAAATTGCAATTAAATACAGTACAAAACATATATGAAAGTAGAAATAGTAAAATTAATTATATAAATCAGTCTTCTAAATTAGTTACATATGCATATTAGTCCAAGTACGTCAGGAGATAAACACAAGGCACGAGAAGAACAGCTCTTAAGCTAAGATGAGGCTCAGACCCTTGCTGCTTGTGTTTGGTGTCACCGAAAGTAGATACTATCGTGATCATTAAATAATAGACACTAATTAAGTGGGAAGGTCTTAATTTTCCTTAATCAGGTAAGCAGCATAAGGCCTGAGAAACCTATCTTCGGCAAGTATCTCGTAGTGAAACAAGTTAAAGTTCATAAGATGTTCACAATTTACCGCACCATTGAAGAAACTTGCATTAATCTTGCGAATAAATTGATTTAGTGGTTCAATTTTCATGTCTCTATGCAATACTTCGTTTCTGACATAATAGTGGGCATTTGTGCTAATCCTAAGGAACTTGTTCTGCACTTTCTGGAGTTTCTCTATATCTTTTTCAGTGGCGGTAGCCCAGCCTGGCGCCGCATATGTCATAATTGGTCTGATGGTACTACGATAAATTAGTCTTTTCTTATACAGATCCAATTTTGAAAATTTTCCTATAATTGGGTAGAGACATTTCATGACTCTTAGTGCATGGTTACGAACATTCTCAATATGTGCAGTCCAGGTAAGTCGATTATTGATAGTTATGCCAAGATATTTCGCTTTATTGACAATTGACCCTGGTTCGTTAAACAGTAACAATTCCTTTTTAAGGGGGCATTCCTCTTTCTTTTCTGACAATGAGGAGTTGCGATTTTTGTGCATTAATCCGGAATTTCCAGCGATTGCACCAGTTTTCAATGTAAGGAACGTTTTCCTGTAGTTTTTTATTTGCGTGATTAAGATTCGCTGACTTCACCGCGACAGCAGTGTCGTCAGCATAGCATGCAAGTATTGCATTATTATTGCAGTGGATTTTCGGGAAATCTGCGACGTAGAACAAGTAGAGTATCGGACCTAAAACTGATCCCTGAGGAATATCGCTCAGCATGATTCTTTTAGTAGAGAGGGAGTTTCGAACGGAGACTTTAAAATTCCTATTCGATATGAAAGAAAGTAGCACAAGAATGAATTCTCTTTCAAAATCAAGATCGATCAATTTGCACGCTAGCCCCTCATGCCAAACGCGATCGAAAGCCAGAAGTTATTTGTATTTACTACTAGTGTAAACTTTCTTTAAAATTCTTTGTTATTTTTAATGGCATCAAAAACGTGCACTATTTATTGAATTTGTAAAATTTTTACAATTGATTCAAACGTTCTACCAGTTTCTTCAGAACTTGTGATTTTTATTATTGAGAATACTCTTTGCACTAGTGCCGATGTTCCTAAAATGCTGAACATGTATTCCGTAATTTGTGCAAGATCAGGCAATGATATGTTTTCTTCTTTTAAATAATTGAAAATTTGTATTCATTCTTATCATAACCTTTACTTTTTCCGAATTTCATAATTATCTGACAAGAAAAATTTTTCCAATCACTTTTTGATCAAAAAATGGTTCCAGGTTTATTGTCTTATTTGCGACAATATTTTCCACCTGAAGCTTCCATCACAGATCATGTTAGATTACTCTTGATTATTCAAGCAAAAGATTATGCTTAATCAAAAATGTTTCTGCGTAACACAATGTAAGAAAAACATAAAACATAATTTTAAGAGAAAATATCTAGACAACATTAGCAGTACTTAGATAAAGAAACAACATATTTAGAGTGGCAAAAGTAAGTGTAAGGTAAGTAAGTGGAGAGGATGTTTAAATAGCCGAATCGTTATTTAATCCAAGGCTGCATTCTTTTTGCTTCTTGCACATTTGGCACTTTTAAAATTTTACCAAATAACCGGGACAAAATAGGAAACTAGCCACGACATAGGGACCACGTCATCAAATCAGGACAATCCCGGTCAAAGCGGGACGTCTAATGAGGCTACTTATACGTGTTCCAAATTATTGTTTAATTGCGACATAAGTGTATAAATGTGTAGGATTGTTTGCATGCATATGGCTGTTTTAGACATGCATGTATTATTTGACTAGTATATGCGCTATTTCTTGCATGTGTGTGTGCTAGTCATTTTGTTTTAAGTAGTGCATCACATACGCTAATAATATAAACAGTTAAAAGTATGCCTTCTATATACTGCGATAGCGCAAATTAAAAATTATGTAATCTTAGGTAATGATGACATACTCTATCAAATCTGACAGAATGCACGGTTTCACTCAAATTTTAATCTAATAAATTTCTAAATAGTGAAAACATATACTTTCATGAAAGAGTAGAACTTTGAGGGCAACAACATTTCGATAAAATAAAGTTTCTGAAGCGGAATACGGTTAAAATACTTTTCTTTTATAAAGAAGAAAATCAAAATCTAATATTTGAAATCAAATTATATTTTTCTTACGATCTTCCAACTCCTGTATAAAAATATGATCTACTAAAAACTAAAACTTTTTTTATTCTTATAAATATAATCTTCCTTACACTTTCCTCGAGAAGTCTGTCGATTAGAATCGATGACGACGTCTTAGATAACGCTAAGGAAAATGTTTTACTGAAATTTTCTCTGTCGAGAAATATTTAGATTTTTTTCTTACAAGCGACTGCAATATCTCATATTTCGTCATATATTTCCTCTTGAAATTTTATTTAGCTTAATTAACATTAAAAGCTTCAGTTGCGCTTTCCTATTGGTTTCTTTAATTTAAAGGAAATACGCATTTGCTTCGAAAGCGAAAGTTAGTATTAAAAAAAAATCGACCGTCTGATCCGCGACCATGAGCGCAAACGCGCATGCGTCATTCGGACCGAATTATTCTCAAAATAGGGTCGAAGGATGTGGACTTTCTTTCCCTCCAGCATAGGTCTTTCCGAAGAAGAGAAGACCTTTCACGTCGCAGCAAGTAATACCGCCCCTTTTGGGCGAGTCTATGTGTTTTGGCAGAATGCCAACCAGGGTTGCGCATCAGACGGTCGAACTAAACCGCATGAACGGCCTATTAAAATACAGAATTTTATTTGCTACACTTCATATAAACTTATTTCCCCAAATCATTCTAACTTAACGATTTCTCAAGGCAAGTTGAAATTGACATCATAGATTGCAAATTTTGAAATTAAATATCTGGGTCAATTTTTGTCATACGGGAGTCTTTACCTTTCTTTTTTTTATAACAACAATAGAACTTTTTCAAATCTAAATATAAGGCTCGGGAGATCGCATTAAAAGTTAAATTTCGTTATTTGTCAAAAAAAATTTCTTTAATTTAACATTATCTAAACACGAACATTTTCTTATTTAAAACATTTCTGTAATTGTAAGTATATAACTAAACAACTGCCAAAATAAAGAGAAAGTAAGGATTTTGGAGCCGAGTAAGGGAGACGGTGCGCAGCTAGATGTTACAGCAGTTCCACGTATAAAATTTCAACGCTGTACGTCTAACCGTTTTTGAGTTACCCGAGATACATCCGTAAATACATATATACGTACAGATGTCACGAAATGTCCCTTCTGAATCAAATCTAAATCCATTTTACAATCCGTTTGGGGGAAAAAGAGTGGAGTATTCTGTTCGTACGTACAGGCGTCCCGCCAAAAAAGAAATCGTCCAAATGGAATCGAGAACAGTCAGCATGGATGTTTCCATTTAAATATGATATCCGAAGTTTTTCGCGATTACGATACTTCATTTACTTTGTACAAAGAAGTAAAAAGAAGAAAGTAAGCTCTCCAAGTGTGTAAAGTTGAAACTGAAAAATTTGAATACTTTTCTGTAAACTTAGCTGTAAACTCTTAGCAGTTTTACATATTGTGAATGCAATACTCACGATGTTTTAATGGGCAAAATGTATGTAAATAGGTTCTCCACATATATGCATAATGCTTTGTTTTCGCTTAAAAACGTGAGATAATTATACAAATTCGACACTGCACACATGAAACATTGCATATAATATTATGTATCATTGCACAGTCTATTATGCTTCGCTATAAATAAGCTACCACATTTAAAGCTTTGGCATACATTTGGAAACTATCTTAACCGGTTTGGGCTAAATTATTTTAACTGTAGCTTACAGTTCAAAAGCTTCAAATTACGAATCATACCGGTAAATATGAAAAGCTACGGAACGAAATTAATACTGAATGAGTTGAACGTAATTTTATTTTAGTTATTAATCACGGCTTTTTTAATTAAACTTATTTAATTAAACTTAATTCTATTTTATTTAAGCTAATAAGTGTAGACACGTTCTTATAGAAATAACTACTTATTTAATTAAACTTAATTCTATTTTATTTAAGGTAAGTGTATACAGATGTTCTCATAAAATAATTCAGATTTGTTTACATTTTTAATAGTACTTTGCTAGAAATTAAAAGCATTCCTCCCAAATTCTATTTAAATGTCTTAAGATCACTACATCGATTATGTTCGAGTTCAAACACTTCAAGGAAGACATCATGATGTGCTTCCTTGAATTGTTGAATTTAAAGAAGCATATCATACTTGAATGGAGAACATCCGGTCCCCTTCCAGTCATCTTCTTATTATAGTAGGAATGTAAAACGTAAATTGCATTTCTGCCAGCTCATGTGGTGTAATGTTTAGATGTCGAATTAATAATCTGGAAACTCGGACCATTGTCAAAGCAACGGTACAGTTAATTATCCAGCGATTACTCCTTCTTCAAACTTCTCTCGTCTACAAAATTGTTGTAATTTTTATAAGGAATGAGTAAAGATAGTTTGTATACGTTTAATTGTGCGTGAGTTGGTTTTTAAGTCTTTATAAATTTGTAAATTTATGATTTGCAAACACATAAACACCAACTAGTTATTAACAAACCTTGTCGACTCAAGAAACCTAATAGCTTTTGTAGAATCTCTGTCCTCCAAAGAGAAGCAAATGTTAAATATAACTGAAAATATTTAACATGTAATATATGTAATTTATGTGGAAGATACAGTGAAATTTATTGTTTCATTATAAATTTTCACTAAACGATTTGAAAACATCTTTCATAAATGTTTATTAATTTATTACTTCTCGTTGCATCATATATATCTAATAGCTGACACATGCTTCCATTTTTAATTCATAATACTGAAATTTTATTTTATTGACATTATCTACAATCGCCTTTTACATTTGGCATTCTTATTAATTTTCTAGAAAAATATTTGTTTTATTTGTTATTTTCATGTGTATTACTAAATGTATCTAAATCATTATTATTATCCAAGTCAATTTTACTTTCTGAGCAGAAAATTCCGGTGCATATAAATGAAATCTATGTCCTAAGTGTAACATTAAAAATATTAGCCTATTTCTAAATATTTATGCAATAATTTGCAAGGGATCGTTAACATTCTCCTCCTGTACTTCATTACAGCTTTTCCTACACGCATATTTCTTGAAATTAAAACTCACATCATACGTGATTAGCCACATGTCCTCTAAAGAATATGTTAGAATTAGAATTGCGTGCCTGTTCACAATTTTACAACATTCTACCATTAACTTCAAGTTCTCTTATCAAGACAGAGTTCAAATTACCGACTGTAAATCACTTCCGTTTGTGCTTGAACTCATGATCCTCAATTAAGTCTAATGATCTTGAGCTTTTACACTTCACTTTCAGAATCTAACAACCCGGAGATAAGGCTCTTGTCTACCTCGGAATGTTCCAAGAGGGAATTCAGCCAGTATTTGGAGATAACAGTAATTTAAAAGCAGGTTTTATTGCTCAATCTCTACAAGGCACTCATGTTTCAGTTACAAGCAAACTGAAATGATGATATTATTCATTGTTTCCTCTGTTATATATTTTTTCTATGTCCACGTGCATATTAGCACAAATATTTTAACAACATCTCACATATTATCACATATGTATTATAAGGACACACCAAGCAGTTTTTATTCAAACAAATTTCACAAACCTTGCATTTAGTTGCGACATCAAATTAGAAGCAAAGTACTATTAACCACTTCCAAACTACTGAGGTTTTTAATTATTTTTCAGACATTATGCTCCGACTAACAACTTGAATGCGAAGTTGTTTCATTCTAAAGATTCAAAGATTTTTCAATACAATTGAATTTGTATAAATTAATAAGAGAAGTTTCCTTTCTTTAATGTTTTTATTTAAATAAATAAATATGTTTTAAATTTTACCATTGGTCGCTATATTTGGACAATATTAGAGCTAAGAGACGATACAATTTAATTTCTGATAAAAAAAATTGTACAGATGCCAAATATGCGAAAATTAATACGAAATTTCTTTTAACATCAATCAGAATCTAAATTAATACATAAATCAAATTACTTGTTATCTCACTTTCACTGACTAAGAAAGTTGTTAATCGTACTTCGTTGACAAAAGTATGAAAATTTGTGAATTAGAAACTACAGAAATTGAGCTTCTATTAGCTCACAGAGTACGTAACTAATCTCTGAATAACAATCAACACAGTATTAAATATATCTCAAAGCTAACGTTCTGACAATGGCAGTGATGGTAAAAATTACTCAGTTTCTGTTAAACTGGTCACGTGAGACGGCTCTAAAAACTTAACCCTTTCATAGAGGATCATAGGAATACTAAGTGGATTACCAAACGCTGAAAAGTTTACACATTCTGTCTCGGTCGTCCATGGACTGCAACTGCATAAGAAAATAGTCTCCTAAATGCTGTTTTACTGGCTTTGTTTTTGTTTTGGTTGTTTAATTATGGTAAAGCACTCGAGGGCTTTCTGCCAAAAGGGAGGGCCTTTGTCAAGGACTTTCTAAAGGAAACTGACTAGTATATATGTTACCGTGAAAGACCGAAATTGGAGAATGTCGATTTTCACCGGAGAATATCAACATTCACCAAATACGTCGGTGAAAGACCGAATATTTCACTACATTCTTGTATATTCGGACCCTCACCGGTGTATGTCGACAATCACAGATATGTTCTGGTGAAAGTCGAAAAGAGAGGTCATAAAGTGCCATAATAGTTTAAGTTGTTGCAATAAATAAGATTTGAATCACATAATTTAGTAAGTTTTTTATTACTGTTATTTTATTTTCTCATTTAGTAATAATTAAGTAAGCTTTTAACTTCTAATATTTTCCTTTCTCATTTTGAATGTATTGTGTGTTTTAGGTTCTCATGTTCTTAAGTTCTTATTTCAAGTTTCAAGTGCGTTTATTCGAGAAGAAAATATAATATTGTTATATGTTCAACATTCACCATTAGTACATGGTGAATGTCGACATTGACCGGTGTAAGTCAGAAATAAGAGTATTTGGAAAATATTTCGGACATACACCAAGAGACTATGTGAACGTTGACATTCACCGGTGAAAGTCGACATTCTTCAGATTTCGGTGTTTCACCGTAACATATATATTGCATATGGAAGAACGATGAAAACGCTCATGCAACCAGCCGTCATCGCGGGGTTCTAACCTTGGACACAACTACCAGTGTTCAGCGATTTTTACCTTTCGACCGCTAGTGAGCTTATCTATGCAGGAGAGACTAAATGATCATTAAGTTGCAAGGTAACTTACATACGATCTTGCAATAACCCCAAGCCAAAGAATAAGTGGGATTACTGGTTACTGGAATATGTAAGAGATAAAGTGCCCCCTCCACGCAAGGTGGCAAATGTCTTGCATTATTTCTCATCCAACAAAAAAAAAATTAAGCTGATATCTTCAAATCGTCAATACCTACCGACAACTCAGGGGTAAGGGAGCTAAACACTGGAGTTCGTGTTACGCTCAGATCTCAGCTAACGAGATGCGGCTTCGCAGGATTTTCCCTACTTTCCGCATCTGTTATGTGAACATAATTCAATTCCCCTCGAAAAATCCTTTGCGAAGGAATCCCTTCCTTTAAATACTATATATTTTGGCGTATAACGTGCACTATTAAAAAATAAGAACGAAATTTACAAGTGCGCGTAATATAAAAATGATAGAACAAACATAAGGAAAGCCTCAGCCTACAAAAATTAGATTTTATACGTACCTAAATGCTGTTTATTTAAAGGAAATGACATAAATCCTAAACTTAAAAATTTTCATTATTGGATAACGTCAAAAGTTCATCTTCCGTTGTATCTTCATCGAATTCTGTTTCATCTTCACCATCATTGTTACTCTGATCCATAAATAAATAATCATTATCCATTCCACCTTCCACTAGCATCCAACATCCTTATTGCAGCACGATTTCCATTTTCTTTCGGAAACTGAATGACTTCGCATTTTAAACCAGCACCGTGTTTGTATCGATTCGCAGGAGCCATATTTAATACTAAAAGCAACACTAGCTTAACTGCATTTCAACTAAAGCAAATGTAAATTAATAAACCCTTCGAAATTCGCTTCAAATTCACAGCTTCAAACGATTACAGAACGAGGAAACATCTAATTCCTAATTTCGCAAATTTATTCGGGTCGGGAGTACAATCTTACCCCAAATTCTGTCTCCCTTTTGTCGAAGCTTTAAAATAACATTCTTGTGCACACCTGTATTGAATACAAGTCACCGTCTTTGCAAAATTATTTACTTCCTCAAACTTCCTCCCCACACACACACACACGTATTGTTTCCCATATCGCTTTGTCATTTCAGTATACCATCGTCCGTTTACCTGAGAAAAGTCTTCGAATGAATGATTTTAAAAGAATGTGTGAAGAAAGAAGAAAGAATGAATGATTCATTCATCGCATATGCATCTTTCAAGTTTCTTCATAACGAGAAGGGTGTGCGCTATACGACGAATATACCTAAAAATTAAAAAAATGTAATTTGGAATTATAGGTGCGCGTCGTGCCCCGGTGCGCTTTATACGCTGAAATATACAATATATAGATAGTCATCATACATTTTATTTTAATTCAATCAAGTCTCCCTTTCTATAGCGTTCTGCATCAATTCAAGGGAACAGCACGTTGCAAAACAGAGTATATCTAGAACTGGACACGGCGACATACATTTAGTCTAGTCCATATTCTCACAAAACTGTTCCAGATTTTAAATTACTGTAAGGCTTCCCCCCCTCGGAGAGCAGATTTACTTTCATCGCAGGTGATAGACAAATGAGTCAAAAATACATCATACATGTATGTACCATAACTACATATCACCCAATATACTTTTGTGATACTTCTTTGACGAAATGAAGCAATTCCAATGATGGAACACAGCAATAACTTTTATTTAACACTCAAAAAAATGGCGACATACAAACAAGAAGAGAAAACATATTCTAACATTTAAAAATAAATTACATTCTTCGTGCGAGAGTCGCACGTGGCACTCGAGTCTGGTTTCGAATATTGCCATTCACAAATAACTTAATGTTCATCTATTTAAATTATTTAAACTACAAGATTTTAATACTATTTAAAGCTGTTACAACCTCTCCCCCAACGGAGAGACTTTTTCCGAAGGGAAAAGTTCTGTAAAATTTGACAGTTTAATAAGCTCGGCTTGCTCAATTGCTTAAAGAGCAAAGGTTATTTCTCTTATAAATTTCTAAATTTCAGGCCAAAAAATTTTAAGTTTTAAACAATACTTTTACACTACATTTAAAAAGAAAGAAATGGAGAACGTTCAAATACATTAGTTGAGCATACATTAAACAATAAAATTAATTCTAAACGTGGTTACATACACTAAGAGTTACATTACTTAATTCTACTCAGAACATCTACGTTCTTGTGCAAAGATCCTTTGCGATGAATGACCTTAAAATTATAAGGTTGTAATGAGAGTGCCCAGCGCATCAATCTAGAGTTACATTTGGCGTTGGATTGTAGCCAGACCAAAGGATTATGATCAGTTTGAATCAAGAATTCTTGCTGACCATCCAGATAAAAATGCAGTTTCTTGATAGCGTAGATGATAGCAGCGCACTCCTTTTCAGTAGTACAATAATTCTTTTCAAACTTAGTAAATTTTTTGCTTATATACAAGATAGGATGTTCACGTTGTTCATCATCTAATTGGCATAGTACTATACCCATGCCATTGTCTGAGGCATCGGTTTGTATAATAAACCTTTTATCAAAATCGGGAGCATACAGAATTGGTTTCTTGCATAGCAACTCTTTTAAATTTTTAAAAGCTCTGTCACATATTTCAGACCATTGTATATTTCCTTTTTTTGTTACCCCCTTCAAAGCGTCCGTGAGGGGTGAAGCAATTTCCGAAAATCTCGGTATGTACTGGCGATAATACCCTACCAGTCCTAAGAAAGCACGTACTTCTGTTTTGGTTTTAGGTGTAGGATACTCCTTTACAGCCAGGATCTTTACTTCATCCGGGGTTCGTTGTCCTTGTCCCACAACATGGCCTAGGTATCTCACTTGATCTTGTGCAAATTTACATTTTGATGGTTTTAGTCGTAAATTTGCTTTCTGTATTCTCTCTAGAACAGAAGTTAAGTTTTTAAGGTGCTCTTCCCAGTTTTTTGAGTAAATGGCAATGTCATCCAGGTATGGTACAGCGAAACCTTCGCATGCAGCCAGGACTTTAGTCATAACTTTGCTAAAAAAATATGGGGCATTTTTTAATCCAAAGGGTAAACGTAGAGGCCTGAAACTTCCAAAACTAGTTACAAATGTTGCATATCTTTGGGCTCTTTCTGTTAACGGAATTTGCCAGTAGCCTCTAGATAAATCTAATAGGGTAATATATTTTGCTTTTGCTACAGTTTCGATACGTTCTTCAATATTAGGCAAAGGATAGTATTCAGTTTTAGTAACAGCATTGAGTTTACGATAATCAATACAAGGCCGAGGATCCTTTGATGAAGATTCTATCAAAATCATGGGAGATGTATAGTCCGATTCTCCCGGCTCTATAATTTTAAGATCGAGCATTTTCTGTATTTCCCCTTTGAGAATTTCAGTCTGTCGGGGTGACAGTCTGTATGGCTTTATTTGTATTGGTTCGTTATTTAATAGCTCAATATCGTGACAAACTAAGTTTGTTAGTCCAGGATTATTTGAAAAACAACCAGAATATTTCCATAAAATCTTTCGTAAATCTTCTATTTGCTCGGATTTCAACCTTTTCTCGAGTTCATTCTCTTCTATGATGTCCGAGAAATTTAATATACTTGGATTGGAAGGTAAACGAGGAATGTCCATTTCTAAGTCTCCTTCCACTTCAGTTATCATATTAATCATTTCTGGTCTTTTGTAATATGGTTTAAGCATGTTAATGTGATATACTTGATTTGGCTCATTTTGTTCCTCGAAACTTACAATATAATTGGTTTCTGAAATTTTCTGCTCTATTTTTCCAGGTCCTTTCCACTGTACTTCTAGTTTATTTTGACGATTCGTTGATAAAACAAGAACTAAATCTCCTCTAGCAAATTCTCTTTTCACTGCGTTTCGATCGTACCATGTTTTCCTCCGTTGTTGAGCTTCTTTCATGTTTTCCACGGCAAGTTCCTGGCATTTCTTCATTCGATTAATAAGTTTGAAAACGTAACTGACAACATTATTACTTTCTTCAATCGGTTCTAGCCACTGCTCATAAAGTAAAGTGACTGGCGTTCGTAGGTTTTTGCCATGAACTAATTCTGCTGGTGTAAAACCAGTGCTTTCGTGTGTGACTGTTCTGAGAGCAAAAAGAACTGATGGTAGATAATTCTCCCAATCCGAAGTCGCTCCTATACATACGACTCTTAACACCCTTTTTAGCGTTCTATGGAATCGCTCAACGGGATTACTCTGCGGATGATACACAGAGCTTCTTACATGTTTAATGCCGAAACGCTCCAAAAATTCCTCTGTCAAAGCACTGACGAAAGAGGTCCCCTGATCTGTTTGGAACACTTTTGGGAAACCCATACGACTGAAAATCTGTAAGAAAGCATCAATCACAGATGGCGAAGAAATGTCTGTCACCGCTACAGCATCTGGATATTTGGACGACATACACAGAGCTGTAATAATATATTTTTTTCCAGTCTTTGAAATAGGTAGCGGACCAACGGCATCGACATTTATTTTAGTGAATATTTCGGAAATTACTGGTACTAATGTCATTGGAGCCTTCTTTTTGTCATTTCCTTTTCCAGCGCGCTGACAAGCATCACAGGTTCTTACAAAATCTTCAGTTTCTTTGTAACACCTCGTCCAGTAAAAATATCTAGCAAGTCTGTCTTTGGTCTTTTTGACACCCAAATGACCAGAAGTTCCTTCGTGGCACATCTTTATAATTGACGGCTTGAGTTTTTCAGGTATAACGACAAGCTGTCTTTCAAAGCCCATTTTATCCGTCGTTTTTTTAACTAAAAGTTCTTTTCCTGTCAGACTATAGTTCTCATTTTTGCATGTACCTTCTTTAACTTCTTGGATGATTTTAGACAGTTCCTTATCAGCAAGCTGAAGTTGTGCAATTTCTTCTGAGTCAATTTTTACCAGTTTCATGAGAGCTTCATCTTCCGTATTTAGTTCCGGTAAATTATCTTCTTCAAAAACATATCTGGATGCTTTATTTTCTTCCTTCATCGGTTCCAAGAGCTTCTCTTCAGCTATTTCTCTTTTCCTTTGAGCTCTAGTAGAGACAGCATTAACCTGGTGAGGACAACTATCAGGCTCCTTTCTTTGTTTATTCAACAGTGCAAAAGTTCGATTGCCTAATAAATACCTTCCTTTGTCGAGTTCATTTCTAATAATGGCAGCCTTAGTTATTACTCGCCCAAGATCGCAATTTAGTTCGATCTCAGCCAATGGTAAACAGGTTGGATTCAAGTCTAATGGCTGTTGCACCCACACATTTTCACCTGTCAGCATTTCCGGCGTGATGTATTTGCGACAAACTATATCAATACTAGCACCTGAATCCCTTAATATAGGAATTTTATGACCATTTACGTAACCCATACTAGTATAAGGTAATAGAAATTTATCCTCTGGTTTTGCACTAATTCTGTTAAGATTAGCAGGAGATTCAGTACTATTCTTAAGTTTTGGACATTGGGGCCTTAAATGTTGATAGGACCCACACTGATAGCATTGTGGCGTCTTTCGTTTTTCATATTTATCATCTGGACGTGGACTTCTAGGTCTATGAAACAAGCTTTGCGTATTAAATCCTGATGACATTTTGTTTTCAGTTTTATTTTTATTATCTGAACTCAATTTACCTTGAGTTAGTGCATTGTATCTTTCTTTCTGCCTATCCACTACAGGCTTTTTTTTAAAGTTTCCGCAAACGTTTTCATAGGCATCAAGTTTTTCAGCTAATTTTTTAGATGAAATCATCTCTACCCACTCATCAAGAAAATGATCTCGAATTTCAGGAGGAACTCGACGCTTAAGTTGGTCAATCACCATCAAATCTAGCAACTGATCAAAAGTCTTAACTCCTAGACCAGTCACCCATTCCTTGCAATAATTTTCTATTTCATAATTGAAATCCACCCATGTGGATTCGGTACTCTTTTGATGTTTCATAAGTTTCTGCCTAAACTTTTCCGGGCTTAGTTTAAACCGTCTTAACAATAAATTCTTTACGTGTTCATAGTCTTTAGCTTTATCGGAGGGTTCTCTAGCTATTAACTGGGTTACTTCGTAAGGAAGTAGTCCTAGTAAATGAGATACAAATTCTTCTTTATCAATTTTAGCCCATTCTGCTTGCCTTTCAAACAATAGCATATATAGACTGATATCTCCTTTCTTGTCATCGAATTTCTGCATAAGGTGACGCAGCTCCATTTTCGGCCGGATCTGTCCGGTATTTTGAGACTTTGTCTCTGCTTCAAGTCTTAATCTCTCTAATTCATACTGTTCTTTCCTTCTCCGCTCTTCCGCTTCTTCCTGTCTCCTACGTTCTTCTCTTTCCCTTTCCTCCCTCTCTTTCCGTTCTTCTCTTTCCCTTTCCTCCCTCTCTTTCCGTTCTTCTCTTTCCCTTTCCTCCCTCTCTTTCCGTTCTTCTCTTTCCTCCCTCTCTTTCCGTTCTTCCCTTTCCTCCCTCACTTTCCGTTCTTCTATTATTGTGTCTAAGACTCCTTTGACGAATACTTCATCATAATCTCTACTTTCAACAATTTTCTGTTTTAAATCGACTATTTTCAAATCTGCAGTCACATGAACTCCCAGTTCAGCCGCGAGATTTTGCAAATCTTCCTTACGAGTTCTTCCTAAGTAAGACATTGTTTCTATGTTTAAAATTAACGAACACTGTTTTCTTTATATTTCCTCAAAATAGCTCAATTCAATTACTTTAATTAATTAATGCAGTCAGGAATCACGAAATTAAATGCACTTTGTTAAGTACGTATACCTCAAAAATGAAATATTTAAATTATATGAAGTTCATTCTCTCTACCACATTAATTGTGATTAAAATAAGAATAATAACATAGAGCAATATATATATATGTCTACCGTCTGCACAACTAAAATGAATATTAAATATAATATCAAATACGGTAATAAAATAAGACAATTTAATATTAACAGGAAATAATAATCTGGTATCGCTAATATTGCGTTCAGTGATGAACTAATAAAATAAAGCAATTCTATATGAACAGGAAGTAATAATCTGGTATCACTAATATTATGTTCAGTGATGAACTAATAAAATAAAAATACGCACGATTATTCGATCTTGGTCGGTGCCTCCAAAATAATTATGACTGTGATACTTCTTTGACGAAATGAAGCAATTCCAATGATGGAACACAGCAATAACTTTTATTTAACACTCAAAAAAATGGCGACATACAAACAAGAAGAGAAAACATATTCTAACATTTAAAAATAAATTACATTCTTCGTGCGAGAGTCGCACGTGGCACTCGAGTCTGGTTTCGAATATTGCCATTCACAAATAACTTAATGTTCATCTATTTAAATTATTTAAACTACAAGATTTTAATACTATTTAAAGCTGTTACACTTTGCTCTTACAATATGTACGGTACGTAAGTACCGTTATTCAAAACTGTAAAATCATTTTCTTTGTACATATCTAGTCTACATCATAAGTATTTATTCTTGACTAGATAATCTAACTTTCTATATAAATCTAATAGCATAATAACAAGCAAGTACGATCTATCATTTGCAGCGTTCGCGGACATGTAGTATCCGTGATGTTTTAACATGAATAGCTTCTTACACGCGGTTTATGTAAATTTTATATTAATATAGCTTTCGAAACTTAATTGCAGTTATTAATTCAATAGCTTCGTACATACATTGAATGTCTTCTCGTCTTAATTTGCTTAATTTTTCTTTGTGCTGCAGCTAACACTCCAGTAAAGTGGATCTTTTATATTCATTCAGTATTATTATTCCTCCCTAATTTATTGAAGAACAGAGGCGAGAAAGCCTCTCTTCTTCAACCTGATTCAATAAAAATATCAAATAATTTATGTATTTTCAATATAAGGGTTATATGATTTATGCGTTAATACATCTTCCTGTAAGTTGAGCTATTATATCATTTTAACATGTAAGAAATTTTCTCTTGCCTTACCGCATACCTTCATAGTGTAATGGAAAGCCTCTCCTTTTACGTTCGCGAAATCTGGAGTTCCAACTTTATGCGGAGCTCGAATGCAAGAACGGCTCTTGTTGATTTTATATCATTCGTGCTCCTAATGATAATTAATCCTAATTAACCTAATGATTCTACAAGTGGCGCCTGAACTAAAGTTTGGTGGCTGAGAATTTATCACCCCTTAACACTGTGTCCTGTCCTCCCCAGCCAGATTTTATGTAGAAGAATGTAAGGAATTTTCTTTCTTTTGGGGGGCTCGGGTGTCTTCATAGTGTAACTGGACGCATGTCCGACTAACAATTCGGAGATCCGGAGCTCAAATTCATGTAAGGGTTTTGCTGGTTTTTCATTTTTTAATTTTTGGAAATAAACCTACGAATATAAATGCCATTTTTCAGAATATATATGATTTTGCAGACGAATTTAATTCACGTAAATAATTATTCCGGGAAATAAATGATGCTTTTGAAATTTATTAGATTTACAATAAGCTACTTAACAAATGAATAATTGTTTTAACTGAAAACTTGCCTTTCCCACAGTAATAAAAATATATTTTAAATATGTAACACATAATGAAATAAAGTTGCCTAACAATATTTTTAACATTTAAAATTAATTTTTTAAAGCCGTATTTTATATAATCATGTTTTATTCCCATGACAGAGCATCAATAACTTATGGTAAAGAAATATCAAAATTATCTTATCCAGTGATGATAAGTATTTAAACTACTTCCGATACTGGCCAAAACATTTTAATATGATGTTATGATCCAACGCTTATTCTTTTTTTGCTGGTTAATTCATAAGCGGGCAGTTATCTTACCCTAGAATTTTAGGACTGAGTAGCAAATAGCATTAAGTATTTAAAAATGTGGTTCATTTGGGTATGAAGATTAACTGTGATATTTGATAAATACAAATTATTATTTACCTCATTTTCTCGAGTATCTTTCCCACTTTTTCCCCTTTTTTTCCTAAGTTTACGACCAAAAATTGACAGGGCAATATTATGCGAATCATTTAATTTCCGAAGGATGCGTTTACAACAAGAACATAACAAATGAAAACAATTCACGGATAAACCAGAGGTAACTATCAAAAGATTATTTCTTTGAAAGAAACCTACATTCTAATAAGAATACACAGTAATATTTACATTGCAGTATCTAATAAGACATCTTGACATCTTCCTTTCTACTTTGCAATAACTTGAATCTCCCCAATTCTTATTGTTCTGTCTGCTACCCCGTAGGCCTCGAATCATCCAACTATAATTAGAGAAAGCTAATGTACAGTTGACCTTATGAAAGCATAGAATGAATGTCAGTTCATGTTTGCTTCGCCGTGCTGGTTTGGTTCTTTTGGCTGGGATGATTTGGGTGGTTTATGTGATTACGGCAAAGCCTCGAGGGCTATTTGCCTAAACAGAGGCTTGCCTTTGTGAAGGAGTTTAAAGAAATCTGGCTCCTATATACGTTACAGATGGAGAAAACAACGAAAACGCCCATGCAGCCAGCCCGTTCGAGCGATTTGGGCCTTACACCAAATTACCAGTGTTCAGCGACTTTACCGCTCGGCTGCTAGGGGGCCTTAGGCTGGTATGAAATTCAGCAGTTAGAAGGGATAGTTTCGGCTTAAGCACGTAGTTTGCGAGGGTTTGTCGTTCTGAATGCATTGAGAAAAGTATAAATTAAATTAATACTTTTTAAATTTTCTGAACCTGGCGTAAAACGCTAGAGGAGCGAACACACGAAACGAAAAAAAGGCGAAGAAACTCGATATTTAGCTTTTCTACTAATGTCTTACAAAAATTACGTAGCGAGATAACTGCCCTCATTACCAAACATGTAACTGAATTCGGATAACTTTTTTCTGGTGAGAACCTGGCAGAAACAAAAACCGAAGACATTTGGAAAAAGTAAATCTTGCGTAACTATTATTTTCCATATCAGGGTAAATTTACTCAAATATTTTATAAATTTTCAGAACCTGCCACTAAAATAGAGATAGGTGGAAAATTACCCGAAGAAATAAACGGTAATTATGACATTCTTCCATTTAAACTATAGAGTGTAATTGGCAGCACATCTAGCTGGATCCTTAGTTCAAGTCCCAGTGTGTGTGGAGCACAGCTGATTTTCGCGTCTTCTACTCCAAAAATATCCTAATATATTTGCACAAAGTATCTGATCATGCTTGTGTGAGCATTATACGGCATAAATTAAAGCCACGAATTATTTTTAAAATTACAATTATTTATGTCTCCTTCATTACTGAAACGTTGCTGATTTACATTTAAAATCCAATAATCATCTAAATTGCTGCATGACAAATTTTAATTATTGAAGATAAAAAACAGATAATGATGCATTTATTCGTGTTCTTGATAGATCAGTCATAAGACAATAGATTCATAAATTTCCATTGTTATGGTACTTGCATGTTAACGCAAAAGAATTGGCTAACTTTGATACAATTCGTTTTAATTTATTTCGAGTAGAAAATGTTCGTCAATCGCTTCTAATAGAGCTTCGAAGAATTTCTTATTCTGAGCTGTAACTTTCTGCAGCCACATGAACTCTACAAAATACGACATGAAAAGGTTTCTTGTTGTAGTCCTACGTTTCTTGTTCCGGCATTTTGAAGAACCTTATACCTTCTCGATATTTTGCATATGAACTCCTGAATGTGCAAATTGGAACACCGATGATTACTCGGCAATATATTATATTCTGGCTGATGGCCTCACTTTCATTTTGAGTAGATCCCATAAAACCCTGATTGAACTATGAATTTCATTCTTAAAATTGTGGCTTATAGTCATCATACGGCTGCAACAGTGATTAATTTGCCTTAAGGTGCCAAGGTTTGCAACAATTTTCTCTTTCTTGACGAATTTTATCTTTTTTCCCGTTAACACATAAATATTCGGGCAAATTGTACTTTTAATCTAGTGACATATATATGGAAAATATTTATGATTAAGGAACCAACAACCTGATATGTGAGACATCTTTTTCCTGTCTAGACAGACAATGTATTTGGTAAAGGTTTCCAGATATTACGTAAGGACATGCTGTTGAAACGTAAACAATAATTATTGAATAACCAAATCTGATGTTATTGATCATAAGGTGAACAGAAATGATACTGAAATTACTATTGTATCAGACTATGTTAGACTTACGTAAATAATGAATGACTCATTAGAATGACTCATTAAGTCTACACCAAAAAGCAAGAATTGCTGAGTCATTAACTATTGAAATAACTATGCTTAGGAAACAAGTTTTATTTTTATGTTAAAAGTGTTTGACCTTTACCGACTAAGCCTAATTTTTATGCCACACATTAATTTTTCTCTCAACATTCTACTTTGTAATCAGCACACTTTACTGACCAAAACCGAAAGTAATTTAACCAACAGAAAGTTTATTCAGCGGCTAGACTCTTTCGTTCATGACCTTTCATTTATCCCATAAAGCCGATGTGGAAAATCACCATTGGCTGAGTTTATGTCTTCGAACGTGGCAAATTTCCCACGAGACATCGGAGTAACCAATAAGAAATCCTCTTTTAACGAGTTGTTGTCAGGAAAATCGAAACAACCAATGATTCAGAAGACTTTAAGCCTATTCTGGAAGCACAAAATGGCGATACATTTGTTAGTAAATCCTAAGAGCTTCATTTTCTAACATGTGAAATTAAAAATTCAATAAAAACGTTAAAAAAATTGTAAATGATATAGTTCACCCGACATCTATAAAGAGGACTAAATTTTTATTTTAGATAGCTTCTTTTATGACGATCTTGCTTTAGAATTTTCTTTTCTAGTAATTAATGACAATATTTAGCGTTAATATCCCGAAAGTTGATGTGGATAATTTACAAACCCTCTTGGAAGCGAATGGAGTTAATTGAGAAATAGATGGCGCATTTTTATCTCCTTCGAGACTAATTATCTAGCGTACATTATGTAATTTTCCATTTTTAAATTCTCGCAGGATGTATTAAAACTTCTGCCATCATATAACCATTAAACTTTTGCGCGTTAAGTTCTTCTAACTCTTTAAATGAGAATTCATACGAAGAGGCTTAGCCTTTAAGTGAAGGATTATAATTTAATAACCTTTACTTTCGCAGTTTTAAAGACAAAGTAATTATTTTATTTATTGTACTGTTTAAGAATCCCTAGATATCAGACTCGGCTTGTCTTTAAAATATACGTTCCATAACTTTTTAAATCAAATTTTATGATAAAAATGTTATTTCACATTAATCTTTCCAAGATGACAATTTTTCTTCGTAATTTCTTTAATTTTATTATACATATCATTAGACTATAGTAAATGAGTAAAATGCGAAATTATTGAAAGAGCATAATATAAATTATTTTCAAAACATAAAAATAACTGATTATTTATTATTTATCATAACCGCGCAAATCAATAAAATGTGAATTTCAGTTGGTTAATTTCACTTAAAAACGCCATTCTCCTTGAAAACGTCGTTTACAAAGGCATACCTTTTTACGCATACAGTTCTTACGTTCTTTTCTAATTCATTTAACTAACAGACCAATCCTTGATACTCTGAAATCTGAAACAAGCATTCAAAAGTCGAGTTTTGTGTCTTTTTAGTTCTATTTCAGCCAATATAAAACCATTCAGCAGCAAAAAAACGTAACTTTTGTTTGCAGTTTCTTTCTAAATCCAAACAAAGAAAAAATGCCTGAAACAGACGCTAAGTGGTTAAAGCCACTGAATACTGGTAGTTCCATCCCGTTCGAACCCAGACAAATTGGATGATTGCATAGTTGGTTTTCTTGGTTTCCTCAAGATCATGCCAACGCTTGACTTAGGATCATGTTTGGAAATCTTCAAATCACATGTTAGGAACGTTTCTTAAGTATGATAACAGCTGTCGCGTGTTTTTTATCTTAAGTAAGAATCTACACAAAATATGTTTCAAGATCATGCCAACGCTTGACTTAGCTGCCAACGCTTAGGATATCTCTTAACTTACAGAAGTAGTAAAAACGAAGATACAATCACATTTAGTTTCCAAAGGCAGTAGTTGTCTTAGAGAAGACTATGAGTCAATGACGTCACATTCTCAAAGGTTTCTGGTCGGAAAGAGCAAACATTACATTACATCAGCGGTTCTCAACCATTTTTTTGCCCCATGCACCCTTTGCTAGGTGATCATTCCTCCATCTTCCTTCCCAAAACTCAAAAAGTGCATATGCATTTATTTTAAATTAGATTACTTCTTAATGTGTTTTATAAACAGAATGAGGAAAAAGTATAGAAAATGCTAATAAATATCAAAACTTAAAGTTTTTTTATATTCATAAACTAAAACTAAGTACTTAACAAGTAATAAAAGGGTGAACTTATCCCCCCAAAACTATGAATTCCCGTACAGGCGAATTCCACCTGATTAAGAGCCTTTGTACTAGAGTACAAATGATTTGCCCCATACGTAACATGAATATAAACCAATTTCCGTTGGAAAGCCCTCCACAAATACATGCCTCCCCTTAGGCAGATACCCTTCGTGTGCTTTGTGATACTCAAAGAACCTAATCCAAACAAGTAAGAAATGTTCGTACTGCCTTTAATACGTGCTGAAACGTGACCTTAGTAATAAAGGCAATAAATTAATATTTTATTGATTGGGACTGTTCCTTTAAAAAAATTGTGAAAAAATAATTTTTTTCTACAGAGTCTCCTAGACATGTTGAAAGTGCTATCATGAAATTCTCTATCTTATTTTGAGAAACTCTGATTCGAAGATTATAATGCTTACAACACCTGTAGCCACTTTTTTCGAAAGCTGTATACGTATGAATAATAGAAACTGGTTTAGATGGATAAGATAGTGATAAGCAGTGTAGGAAAGTTAATATAATGCACCAAAAAGGGTGATTGGTATAGCTGTGTACTATCGAATATGGAGCCATCTATTCGTAAAAAAGGGAAAACAACTAAACAAAGGGAAATAATTTCCTTAAAAGCTGAAGGTAAAGACTAATTGGAATCAGGATCGCTGACTAGAACAGAGATTTTTATGAATGTGAAGAAAATCTAGAAAATTTAATTTTCCAACGGAAAATTTTTTCCCCATTACAGAGAAATGAAAAATGTGATTTTCAGACGAACAGTGATAGGCAGCAAAGGGTTTATGTGCTTCCTTTTTCATAATATATGTCTTATGCTTCTAGACTTAAGGAGGCTGTTTTAGTTTCGCCAATGCAAATTAAGCCACATTAGCAAGGAATCCTGTATATAACCCCAGGAGTTCATATCCGAAAAGCGATCTTTAAGTAGAGAATTAGGAATTTTATTGATAAAGGAAAAACGAAAGTTGAATCTCCGTAAATTTCTGTTTAGAAATTCCGTAAACCCCGAATGTTTTTTGATATGTTCAAATGAGAATATTTTTGTGAACACTTCTAAAGGCACTCTTTCGTGACCTTTGCTAGAAGCCCGTTTGGTGATGTCTTCCTTAGAGATTCGTGTTCCCTTGAGTGTATAGCTCAGCAAACATAATAAGTGACCCTACGTGGCTCTATAATCGAACATAAGTTTTAAATTTTAAAGAAAAATACAAATAAATATTAAATACTTAAAAATTATTCAATATGGTCAATAGTTTCCCAAGCAATGGCAATAACTCTGATTGATCTTATCCTCTGACTGGCATCCCAAACAATAGCCTTAGATGTAAATTTTAAATTCCTATTGCAGATCCTTCAAGGACGGTATTAAATCATAAATCTGTTAAATTTTAAAAAGGAATCTTTCAAAACGATATTTGAATACTTACTCAAACACAATTTTCTTTACATACAAATACAACCTTTTTGACGAACTTAGTCGTCCGAAACTCGAGATAGGAAATATGCAAGTCTGTTAAATAAAAAGAACGCGGTTACACTAGAAGTTAACAAATGAAGCGTAATCATGGATAAACTATTAGTAACTATCACTATATTATTTCTTTATAAGAAACCTACATTCCAATAATTATACATAGTAATATTGACATTAAAATATCTGACGGTAATTGAACCGAAGTGCGACCTCTCTGACTCAGATACCTTCTAAACCCACAGGGACAAATCATATGAATGAGTCCTGAGCGCAACTTCCAGACGGACATCGGAGAAACGAAGGAGAATGGAGAAGGAGAGAAACGAACAAACGACCCAGATTTCAAAAGTCCAACACATAGCAGTAAATAAGGTAACAATGAGCTGGAACGTAAATAAGAGAAATAAGGTGAAATCACATGTTTGGAACGTTTCTTAAGTATGATAACAGCTGTCGCGTGTTTTTTATCTTAAGTAAGAATCTACACAAAATATGTTTCAACTAATAATTTCCAGGGGGAATAAAATTGACGAAATACTAATACAAAAGTGCAAATATCATTTGAATATATTGAATAAAAGTAAACATAATCAAAGCTACTTAATTTACCAATACATTAGCTCTCAGAGGGGAAAACTATGTACAATAGATGAGACGGAAGATGCGGATATATTTAAAATTTTCAGAACCTAAGAAGGAAATACAGTACTTTAAAACAAAAAACTTTATTTGAACAGAATTTCCTGTTTCTAAATAAACTTTACCAAAACATGCTAGCCTAACAATTAGCTAATAACGTGTGAAATCAAAGTTAGACCTTTAGTAATACCGTTTCTTACTTTCTTGCTGTTTATCTTTCCCAGACAGTAGTACAGATTAAAATGAAACCAAACTTACAAACAAATACAGCGAAATATCGATGGTAATGCAAAAACTGCGTCACGGAATGGATTTTCAGGAGCTTAAGCTTGTCTGCGCTACCTATGATTGATGATCGAAATAAAGCTTGTCGCAACACTAACAGGAGGGGAGACTTTAATACAAACACAAAAGCATCAAATAGTCCAAAAATGCGCCAATTTTTCTCGTGGGCACCCCCTTGACAAGTTGATCCTGGCTTTCTGCCTTTATCAAAAGGATTTTGCGCGCTGTGTGTTCTTTCCCTAGCTTCTCTAATGAAGGGAATTAGATGCCAGATCCGGAACTTTTGCTTCAAAGTTGTCCTTCGTAAGCTAGATAGATTATGCGTAATTAAACAAGAGATCGGAAGCGGTGGTCAACTTAATTTTTAGAATGCATGATATCATTCATTTTATTTATAATAACCAATTGATGTAAACGTATTTATTTTTTCACAATAACCCATTGCGGCAAACTTACAACTTTGCCAACTGGATGAAATGGCATTTCACATTCAAAATAATCTTTCTGTTCTTGTTAACGATCCTAATTCCAATCCATCTTTGCCTTTGGCCTTTAAAGAAATTATGTTTTAGTTCTGGTTTCACCAACAGATGGCGCCACTTGCTTATTCTTGTCCAGGCTTTCTTATCTTATCTAATCATTATTTCCTATCTTGTTCATTTGCGGTTTTGCAGCTGAGGATGTTGGTTCGGTAAAACCATAGAAACTAATCCTGCGAAAATTTTGAAAATTAAGGCTGATTTTTGTTGTTTGACTTCTGAATTAGTACTTATTCGGTGTGTTATTGTGTCTTAACTTCATGTATCTTAGCTAATAGGTTTTAAACAGCTTAGTTTGTTGATTTATAACAGACGAGTTCAGTTAGAAAGATAAATATTTTACTTTTTCTGGAATAGCAACAAACTAGAATGAAAATTGAAACAACACATTAAAGTGAAACAAAGGAAAATCATGTTTTGAGATCAATAGCAGTTTTAGCCTAATAGCTAACAAAAAAATGACATCTTAGGGAAACAAAAGTTTTAGAGACATATTTTTAGTTTATTTGTCGAATAAAATACCTCTTCAAAGTAATTGGACTTTTTTAAGAAGAGAGGCTATAACTTTCGGTTCTCATTTTCGATGAATAATTTTTCAAAACAAAAATCGATTATATTATATATATATATATATATATATATATATATGCATAAAATATATTCATGGGCAGGAATTTTGATGTCTTAGAATGCAAAAACGACGATCCACAATGAATAGGAAATTTGGAGGCGAAAGCAGATTAAATCTTCAGTTTTATTTTTAGCAACATGTTGCGGTTACACACAAGGCGGCTCATTAAATGTGCCTGTTCCAAAAAGCTTACATTTTCGATAACTTTGTAGCAAAAAAGAAGAGGCAGGCAAACAGACAGCAGTGTAGCTAGGCCAAAACGTGGAAAGCAAGTGCGTAATGTTCAGGATGAAATCTTAAGTCAGACTGAGTTAGTTTTGGTTCTCAAAGCATTCTGATTAGATGGTTAATATTACTGTAAAATTATTATTGGCCGTTAAGAGTTTTAGTTCCGCTTACATCATCATAATTACGTAAGAGTCATATGACATAGATTTTTCTCGAAATGACGCAGTGCAGAGAGGAGTTACTATTTTTAGAATAGAGAAGGGAAATTTACATTGTTAATTTAATCTTCTATACTTTTCTTACATGCATATATATATGTTGTAATGAAAATAAGCATAGTTAGTGGTGATGACATACCTGCCTACTAGAACGATGAATGGTTTGCAGACAATCGTGCTGTGAACAAACGCATAATTTATTTTTGAACATTCTTCAAAGATATTTTTTCCGCATCACTATATTACAGCGGCGAATAATTATCCCAGGATTTATCTAAGATTTATCACATTTTTGAAACAATAGAGGAAACTAAGCAGCAACCAGACGATGGTAAGTTTTGCAAGCTAGAAGAGAGGTAGAAGCGAAAGTGCGCATTTAATCCAGCATAGAAGCTCACCAAGAGAAAGCTTCAGTTTAATTTGTGATTATTAAGAGCAAGTACCGGTTTACGTTTCTAATTAGTTACGTCATCAGCTTGTTAAGTCATACGTATGGATTCATATAGAAATAAAGCAGTCGAGGGAAATTTTGGTGGATTACAGAAGCTAGGAGCAGGACATATAAAAATATGAAAAAGAAATTTAAAGAGCTATTGCTAATTAAGTTAGTAATTTATTTGCTTATTTTATATTTTACATATATATAAGGAGAGAGAGAAAGGTACAATGCTGATGGAAGGGGATGGCTATCTAATGCGGCCAAATAAAAGAGAGATACAGTCGTTGGCGAACTTTCTGCTACAGAATCGATATTTTTGTAAATTTCTGTAAATGTGTAAATTCTATCAATAACACTTAAAAAACACATACGTCATTTTTATAATGCATGTAGTACATGGGCTTTTGTACCTCTCATATATATATATCATGTTTTCGAATGTTTGATTTTAGGACAATAACGCTGTTACTTATACAGCTTAAAATATAGTACATAACACTTATCCTCGATTTTGCATCGAATAACTTTTGCGGTGTGTAACGTATTTTTGTAATACTTATAACTTATTTTTATAACGTTTATAGTGCATGGACGCTTATAACATTCAGAACTCATGTTATCGAATGCTTGCTTGTCACAGAATAATATATGTTATTTGTAATTCTTATAATAAGCCTTACGCGTATGTATAACATATCCTCACTTGAACGTCGGAGTATGTTCTCAAATAACTCAAATAACTAAACTTCTCAAATAACGTTTATAAGGCATAAAATGCTTATGCATCGAATCACTTTTATGCCACCATATTCAAATAATGCATGAATGTTTATAGCCATCAAAAATTTGAAAATTTAATATTGTCGAAAGCTTTCCTTTCAGACAACCTTATAACGTTTATATATAATATATAGTATGTGTGTGTTTGTGTGTGAGATACAAAATAGGATAGCAAACTTTTAATTTTAATTAACAATAGTCTGCTAATACTCTTCATTTGAATTTGAACATTTCCCCTTTCTGTTCTAAAAATAATAACTGCTTATACTATGTCAATTCAAAGTCCGTTATTTCAAAATTAATTTTTTTCATGCCGTTTTATATAACGCGGGAATGCATGGATCTTATAGCCAATCAGATTAAAGATCTCAGCTGAAATAGAAAATGTTTTATTCTTCTCAATGCGTCTCTTTTCGCTTTCGCTTCTCTTTTGTTAACATGCGCAGCTCGCTTTCCTATATCGCCCGTTATCTGAAGATATATTAAGCTTTCGAAACTATGGCGTGCGTGTTGGGCCTATAAATGATGTGAATCAGATTTTGTGTGTTAAAATTTAGTTTTATCCAATAATAAAACCATGTTAAATTTACCGCTACAAACATACAGACAATAAAGTTACAGATCAATATAATTTCACATTGTTACAAATAGGTTTTACTTCCTTGTACGAAGTAAAGGAAGTACGAAAAATTTTGGGTATCATATTTTGACGAAAATGTCCATTTTGACCATTCCATTTTCGCGATTTTTTCCGTGGCTTCTGTCCGCAAGGGCAGAATAAATGATTCTTTTTCCGGAAACAGATTGTAAAATGGATGCAGAAAGGAATTTTTAGGACGTCTGTACGTCCATATATTGGTTTGTATGTACGTATCTCGCATTAACTCAAAAACGATTAGCCGTAGAAAAATTAAATTTTGTATATGAGACTGCTGTCACATCTAGTTGTGCACTTTCCATTTTTATTGAAATCTACAGTACCAAAAGTATATATGTATATAGAGAGAAACCCACCCTTCTTACCTTACTTAACAGGTCATTACCAGGCCTTTATTTTCTCAATCGTTGGTCGTAGTCATATACTTCTAATTACAAAAGTGTTTTAAATGACGAAAATATTCATATCTTGGTAATGTTAAATTTTTAAAAATTAATTGTCGGAAGATAACAAAATTTAACTGTTAATATCATCCCCCCGTTTCTGTACTTATGTTTGGAAATGTTTTATATTTGTTATAAAAAAAGTTATTAAAGGTTTGACTCCCGCAGGACAAAAATTGACGGGGATGTTTGATTTTAAACATTGTAATTTTTGAAGCCATTTTCAGTTTGCTTTGAGGGATCGGTTAATTAAGTTACAATAATTTGAGGAAATAAGTTTAAGTGAAGTGAGACAGAAAATAGGTATAATTTTAATAAGCCGTACAAGCAAGTCATGTGGTGTCCACATCAGATTTTTTTTTATTTAGAAAAGATAAAATAATCGCAGAATATTAATGCTATTAAAGGCAGTATTCTGCAATTATTATATCTTTCTTAAATAATGTAGCAAAGCAAAATTTTAATCGCATTAGATAACAAAATATTTTGCCATGGTCAATAATAAATTTCTCCCGTTGGTTTTAAAAACGAGTATTATTCCTTGCTTGTATAGTATTATATTCATAGCAAATTTAAAATCACTTTACTCGAAGAAAAATTGTTTCATCAAAGCTTTCTCTCCACTTTACACTGTAGTTTCCTCAGAAGCGAGTTGCTTCGAAATATTTCTCAGTGCGAAGTGGCATAACTAAATCATGTCGTCTTCAAAGAGATTGATTTATCGCTCCTTTTTCCTTTTATTTTATTCCAGAACACGTTCCTCAAACACAAAGCTAACCTTATTTGCGCTCACGAACATAATACTCGTCAATCCTAACCTCAATCCTAATTGAAGGCCAACTTCCTTTCTGACTTATCTATCCTACTGACATTATTGTCCATAGCGAAAACAAACTCTGTACACGTAACGATCTTCGCTGACAGAAGAGAGCGAAAATACGAAATACAAGGGCTGGACAAAAAAGCTTTTATCTCAAAGTAAAACAAATAAAGAAGGATTACCTTGTCTTAGATCGAGTTGTCCAGTTTGCTAGAGTGCTGGTAGATCTTAACCTGTGCTTATATATATATTCTTTTTTCTTTTCTTAATTGGGTATTTCTATAATTTATCATTGTAAAAATATATTCCTTGAAAACATAAAGTAAAAAAGGTTTTATGCCTTTATAATCTTACCATACGTACCGTTTTCGAGCGAGCCAGTGTCTTTTTTTGACATTTCCCGTCATTGTGATAACAAAAAGATTCAATTAAGTAAAAACATTATATATAATAAGCGTTTATTTAAAATGGATACAGTAATGTATGCATTAAAAGGAGAAACCAATTTCTCATATAGTTTAATAGGGAAAACATATTAAACATATTATTAGAGAATAATAAAATCGTGCAGCGCTCATGATGAATTAACAAAGGATAATAGTTTATACATTTAAAAATGTAATTAAGTTAATACAAAATTGAAAAATATAATGGTTTATGCATTTGGTAATGAAATTAAATTAATAGATTTAGTTTCTTAGATGCATCATGCTTTTATTATTCGTGACATAGAATTGTAGATGAATTCTGTCAGTAGAATTATTTAATCGATTATTCCCACTCAACTATGCGATAAATTATTTTCCTCCTTTTACTGCATTCATCATCGCATACATTTTAAATAAAAGCTTATGGTATAAAAACAATTTTTAGCTGCAATTTATTCTGTTTTAATCTCGATTGTATTGGATTGGATTATTCAATTATAGCAAAGCCATACGAATGTATATACAAGACAGTTTTCCTCCACGAAGAGCATCCTCCACGAAGAACATCCTCCACGAAGGCATCCATTCCCTTAGGCAGATAGCGCTCGAGTGCTTTGCCATAATTAAATAAAGCAATTCAAACCAAACATTCCGCGCTTTAGCAAAACGTATCTGTCCAATAAAGAGCTTTAGGAGACTACCGGAACTCGCGCGACCACTAATCTTTCCATGGTCAACAATTAGCTCATTTCGTATTTCAATTATGCACCGTAGTGGACGCAAACTGTCACAGCTCACATTACGAATGTACGATTGAAGACACCGCGCCATTTGGTAAAAAGGACTTCTTTATCTCGCAGCCTCCGAAGGGTTAGATTTGGCTGTAATTTGTGAGCCACTTATTGTTTTTGTTTGCTTGTTTATTTGTCACCCAAAAAAAATCTGCGTTAACATTAGGTCAAATTAATGATTGACCTTCTTTAATATTTCTCTTTCTGAGAACTAGAGTTCCGTTTAAGTTCAATCAAACTCGTTATATGTAACCTAAAATTCAAAAAGTGCTGGAAAATGTCACAATAAATTTACTGTCGGGTAATAAAAATTGCTTTCGCAGTCTTCTTTAACTGTAAGGCTCGTTTAAGGTTTAACGACGATCTCTTGCAATGGGAAATCTCTAAGGAAATTAAATATTAAACTTAAAGCTTTGAGTAAAATCATCACTGGTCTTAAGAACTCCCGCAAAATGAACTAACGTGAAAGATGAAGGAAGTAACCAGTAGAAGCTCATGGCACAAATTTTCTCGTAATAAAGTTTAACCGTTGTTTCGTGTAATTTCTATGTTAAGATTATGATTTTAAGTCATAGAATATTTTTATTTTAAAATATTTTCCTGTATAAGCAGAAATATTTGCACTTTTTTCAGCGCAAAATGGACGTTAGTCACGAATGAGATATTAGTCTCAGAAAGGCATTTTGGACTGAATCACTATAAACGAGGTAACACTTTTCAAATTGTTGCCACAAAATATTATCGCCCTGTCATATATTTAAAGAAATTAAATAGCAAAGAATCTGCCTGGATGTATGCATGTTTCTCATACTGTCAAAAAAAAACACCTAGAGCCATCAAATTTTGAATAGCGTAGTCCTCCACCCGAACATGGGCACCTGGAAGCATGAATCTTGAATTTCGAATTTGCTTTATTATCTGTTTTATATTTTGTAATTATTTAACAACCTTTTAATTAACACAACATTTTTATCTCCAGCTCGCGAGACTGTCTATCTGAAATTCTAAAGTTATGCTGTCTTTTAATATTTGGGGATTTAGCTATTCAATCGAAATTTATGTCGCTTGCGACAAGAACGTGATATTTAATAAATAAAGTAAACACATAAAACGTTAATAATAAAAAGACAAAAGAAACTTTTGTAAAGCCATCTGAATATGAAAACTGAACATTGATATATTGAACTGAGAAAAGACTGAAAAAAAAACAGAAAATTGTATGCAAACACTTAACGCTGCTTCAGGAATTCCAAACGCATACAATGCTATGTTTCTTTTAGTTTTTTTGTATTTTTGCTGTTGAACTGTATATGGTGTAAGTGCAAAAAAAAATGATGTTCAGCGAAAGCGTACAAAATCTGAAAAACCCTTTTGGAGATTCTTAAACTGAAACCTTTCAGTTTTTTTTTTTTTTTTCAAAGAAAAACGTTTATAGTTTATACATTCTTTCTTGAACATACTGCGACAAAAAGAATGAGCATAATTTGCATAAATGGGAAGGACGAGTTTCGAAATACAGAGGGAGTTTACACATTTTTAGAACGACTTCGATATAAAGAATTAAAAAAAAGCGAACGTTTTGAAAGAAAAACCGGTAACAGTATTTGAAATAAGAACCGGTAATAGTATTTGAAATAAAAACCTTTAATAGTATTTAATTTATTTGAAGTAAGAAACGCTACTTTTGAATTCATTCTTCTTTCAAAACGTCTCATGTAAACAAGGGGTGAAATGAGTCTCTTCTTGCAACCCATTCTGGATATAATTTCCTCCAGGCCAAAGACATGGTCCTCTAAAACCCTTGCTGCAAGCTTTGTTAATGCAATAAGAAATATTAAAATTCCCTGAGTGTTAATTATGTGGCGTAGATTACCTAAAAATAAATTTGAAATCATATGCTACCGAATGGAGTGCTCGTAATTCGAGACACCTTTCATCACCCGAAGTGTTTTTTGTTCTGATATAATTTGTTCAGAAACTGAATGGTTTGCGAAATGAGGCATTGATGATCCGAGGTTCAGCTAGATATGTATGTACACTGACTACCAATAAGTATTTGGACACCTGTGATAGAAAAGAAAAACTAACTTTATTCAAAATCAATAGGTGGTAGAGCCTCCACGAGAGGTAATTACAGCGTGGACCCTCCGGGGCATACTTTCCACAAGTCTTTGCATGACAGCTAGTGGTATATTCTTCCACTCGGCTTGGAGAAGACATAGACGTTCCTTCACCGATTTTGCACGGGTAGTGCACCCCTGAATTCGGCGATGCAACTCGTCCCAGAGGTTCTCGATAGGGTTCAAGTCTGGACTCTGGGCAGGCCAGTCCATTGGATGAACTCCATTGGCACCATACCAAGCCTTGGTTAACGTCGAAACATGACAAATGGCATTGTCGTCCTGAAAGTAACAGGGGTCCAACCCGTAAAACTGCCACAACGTAGGAAGTACATTGTCATTAAAAATAGTGCAGTAGGCATCGGAGTTGAGCTTACCATGAATGGGGACCAAAGGTCCCAACCCATAGCAGGAGAAACACCCCCAGGCCATAATTCCACCTCCACCGAACTTGACTGTTGGCACAATGCATTCTGGCAGGAGACGTTTTCCAGGTAGACGCCAGACCCAGACCCTGCCATACGAACGGTAAAGGGTGAACCTTGATTCCTCACTCCAAAGAACCCTTTTCCACTGATCTACGGTCCAATTTCGATGTGCTTTGCACCACATTAACCGAACAGAGCAGTTGGACTTTATGATCAAAGGCTTATGGGCAGCAGCACGACCATGAAACCCAAGCAGATGTGCTTCCTTACGGATGGTATTCATTGAAACAATACTCCCGGATGCCTGTTGAAACTCCTCGCGGATGAGGGCCATCGGTTGGGGGCGGTTCTTCCGAATTTCTCTGGACAGCACTCGTCGGTCTCTATCTCCCAGTTTCATTGGTCTGCCGACTCGGAGCACATTCCGACAATCACCGCTCACCATCCACTTCTTAATCACATAGGCCACTGTCGATTTTGGGTACTTCAGATCGCTAGATATGTCCCTTAAGTATCGGCCACATTTGTGATACCCGATAATTATATCTTTCTCGAAATCAGAGAGCTCCGAACTGCGAGGCATCTTGTATGCGACTAAAGCCGATGCTGTTTCCTACACGATATATACCGGCGGAGACCGTGACCTACCTTAGGACCGCAGATATCGTCATTTGCATAGGTGTCCAAATACTTATTGGTAGTCAGTGTATATCTATGCACCATACTTCTCTGGCGTAGCTAGAGCTTTGGCCGCCCGGGGCGGTAATTTGAGGAACAAGAAAAATAAAATTTTTAAATGTTGAAATACGTTAAAGGAAAAAAATTATTTCTACTTCTAGTTTTTAAGAAAAATTTCATTTTTTTATTTTTTTTGGGGGGGAAGGGGTTTGCAAAATCATCAGTAATAATGTAGACGTCTACTTGATTGCTGCAGTAAAAAACGATTTCTTAAATACAAAGTAAACATTTGTAGTCCTTATATACTTCTGAAATGAATTTCATTTAGTTAGCTCTGTTTGTTATCGTATAGTGAGAGTTTCAGTACCATTAAAAGATCTGGAATTTGTTTTGGATACTATATTTTACAATAAACTGCAAATATTCAAATGCACCTCTCTTTCACATTCATGCTTTGTTTTCCCTCTCAGTAATGAAAATAAACTCTATAAACTACTATTAAGATGAAATGATGAAGATGGAAGATTAAGATGGATTAGATTAAGATGGAAGCATTGCTTGTTAAGAGAAAACTAAACATATTTTTCTCTTAACAAGCAATGCTTCCATCTTAATCACACGCTTCTTAGTCACAGTGACCATAATTTTGCTGATTTCATATTTTCAATCAAACGTTTTGACGAAGTAAAAAAAAAAGCTATAACAAGAGTATGGAGCTGTTTTAAATCTCGAGGTGATTTTTTCTAATAGTTTACCTACAGCAAAAACTATTTTTCGTATCGCTTTAATTCCGTGCAGCAATTCAAAATCTCTTAATTCTTTACCTGCCTCTATAATTCTTCAGACTAACCTTTCACGTGAAAAATGCAACCACAAAAAATATGCTGCAATTAAATTAAGAATAAGAAATAAGTAAATTAAGAAAATTTTCTTTATCTGCTTCGAAATACCTATAAAATAATGTTTCACTTAAAAGAAGCCACCACAAAAAAAATGTATCACCCACGGCGAACCGCCCCTTCTAGCTCCGCCACTGGCTATGTTTCAGTTTATTATTTACTTTCTACAGAAAATGAGCTTAAAAACGTAGCTGAATTTCAGAAAATTATGATTATAAATATTAAGTCATTCTTCGTTTTTTTCATTTGCAGTTGATTTGGAACGGTGTCATCCGACCCAGCCTTTCCGTTGTCCAGGCGAGAAAACCATCTGCATTTCTATCCAGTACTTGTGTGACGGTGCTCCAGACTGTCCCGATGGATATGATGAAGACCTCCGGCTATGCACTGCAGGTATTTGTTAAATTAACATTTTAACTGACCTCACCACCACACAATTTTTTCTTCTTTCTTCATGATCAATATAAGAAACGAGCATAAACGAGCAGACCATGAACGATTTTGTCTTGAAAAATTATATTCTGGTAATTCTCCAAGTAATATAGTTCATACTTCGGTTACTGACAATGAATGATAAACAGGGGCTGCAGAAAATACCTAAATCTTCTCAATTCCTATCCCTTTAGGCAAAGAATGAAATGTCTGAATGCTAGTGTTGTTTTAATAAGCTATATATTTTCCCTGGATATTGTATATAGCACTTGGGCATACAGAATAACAAACATTACTCAGGAAAAATATGAAACAGTATGTATAGAGTATGCATAGTATGTATAGCGTGGTAACACTATGTATGGTATAAAGGTTCCCCGTTAAAAAGACATACAAATCTGTGAAAGGGGAAAATGCAAAATAAAATCTAGCATTCTCCAACTGAAGTGTAATAGAAAAAAAGTTATTATACGCCTAGTTATTGCAATAAGGAATAGAAAGTAAATTTAATTGCATTTAATTATCTTTTTCCACCCAAGGGTGCTTCATAGCTTCGCATTTAGTCTCGTACTTATGCCTCATTAATTTCCAAATTAGTCTTCCACATGCACCTCAGTCTCGGTCAGTATTTCTTCTACTCGGTCTCGGGGCCCCTCCATACGTCTCAATAATGTCCCACTTCATCTCGCATGTTAATTTTCTACTTGCTGTCGGACATACGCCTGAGTAACGTTCCTCTTGATCATGCATATACTATTTCGCAAAAATTTCTTACTTAGTGCTGCACATATACTTTTATAATTTATCTGTTGGTCTCTCTTGCATACCTCACGTAGTTTCACATGTACACCTCAGTTAAAAAAGTAAAAAAAAAAAAAAAAAAAAAAGAATGAAGAGCATGGATTTGTGCTATATTATTGTTTGCTTTTGTGGTTACTTTTTGAAACTTCGCTATCGATACGCTGTGCCGTAAATGGCTGAAATTAAAGAACTGCGTTGATAACTGGAACTTCAGCTTGATTTAACTTACGGAACGAGCAATTAATCTTCTGAGTGAATTTCGAGAGTTACCTGAATGGATATAAAGAACTTAATACTAGACTGATAGGGAACATAACTACGTGGATATACGTGATAATCTACCTACGTGAATAATCGGAACTTAAGCTTCCTTTAATTTACGAAATAAGAAATTAATTAGCTGATTAAATTTGAAAAGCTGTCTAAAGTGATTAGTGAAACGTAAGCTTGATTTAACTTCTGGAATGAGGAATTAATCAGGATCCTTTAATTCAGAACGAATACCAAAAGAAATTCATTTGGAATGTAAACATTATTCACTTTATAATCAGAACCAGTTTACTCGCTAAGAATTCTACAAATTAACATTTTCTGTTTAAAATGTTAAAATTTAAACTGATTTAGGCATCAACTTCGATCAGTTATTTACAAACTGTGTTCAGCAGAGCCCCGAGGTTCCATGAAACGTTTTCTAGGATTTCGCAAATCTCAACACGATTTGAAACATGCATTTCTTTTAAAGAATAAAGAAAGGAAAAAGAAAGTAGGAGAAAAAAAGGAAGGATAAAAGTAATATCATAGACACAATATTAAAATGAAGGTAAACAACAAATTTAGAACAAATATTAAATCAACAATCAATATGTTAAACAAAAGTAAAAAAAAGCTAAATAAGCCATAATGACATAATAAAATAAAAAATATATATTAAATAATAAAATGCAGATACCTTTTTATTATACGCGAGTCAACATTTAAAATATATACAAAAAGATTTGAAAGATACATAGTTTTCTTTTTTTTATTATACTCTAATGTAAAGTTTTAAAACATTTAAAGCTTTTTTTTAAACTAAATGAAACAAACTTTGCAACAATGAATTATGTAAAATTTCAATACCTAGATAACAATGAAAATTAAGTACAAGCTCCTAAACTATTGAGTAAATTAAAGTCACAACAGTTTTACGTATGACAGATGGAATGTAACTCATGCTGCATTTGAAACCTTGATCTCTGCATTCGGCATGGAAAATGCTATCCATTAAATGTAAACATCAGGTTGCTATGAGAATTACAAGGAAAGGTTGGAAACTGAGGATTATTTTTGTAACTGCAGTCCATAGACTGGGAAATTATGATAGTATTTAGAAAGATATTAATTAGATGTTGATGATGATGATCAAAGTTGAGGACAAATGATAACTTGTTCAAGTAATAGAAAGAGAGCTACAATCCCTTTAGGCTGTCACAATTCAAAGGGAAATAATCTATTAATGACCTGACACTCGTAACTTAGCATATTGCTCTTCACGAATTGCTGAAACCGTAACAAAGCGTTTTCTCTGGTATATGGCCGAACATGCAAGTCTTTTGTCACTTCACAGTTAAACATTATAATGTTCAATAGTTCCTTTCATAGCACAGATAAATTGATCCGTGTGATAGAGTCCAAAGCGATAGAGATATGCGATGAAAGGCCCATACACTGTTAGGAAGAAAGTAGTAGCTCGATTTTTGGAGATCATATTTCTGGAAGGGACTGGCAAAAATTTATATGTTCGTCATCCTGTATCGTCTTGGGACCAGTTTATTCCATAGTGACAATGAGTAGTAAACCCTTGCTACGCTCATATTTGCAGAATGCACTAATACTTAAATACCTTAAGTGTATCTATTAAATTTGTCAAACGCTAGAATTTCAATTATATTCAATACGCTACAAAGCGTCGGCCGAGTTTCGATAACAACGTAGTCGACAATGCATTCTCGGTAGCATTATACTCATCACACTTAAACTATAGAAAGTACTGTTATTCGAAACAAAGCTTAACGTCGCTCTAATTTCCACCACGTAAAGCTTCATGAAGAAATTGGCTCTGTAGATAAAGAAGCAAAACAGGAATCTAAATCCAAGTTTTTGAAATCCTTTGAAGGAAAGAATTACGTTCCTCAATAATTTTTCAGAGGGTTTCCCGTATAAGTTATCTGTATGAAACTGATCTATTTTATAAGCAAATGGAACTACCAACGTACATCAAAAATACACAAAAGCTTGCCCCAGCGTTTAAGGATAAGCTCATTTCGCGCTTTGTGGAAGTACCTCAAGCGACTTCAAGTGCAAACCTTAATGCCCTCTTTAATGAACGATTTGAACATTCATTCGCTATAGAAGTCAGACATTACTTAGAACAGGAAACCTGAGCCTAAAATTATCCTATTCCTCGATTATGCTCCAGAACACTGCAGTGAAGCCTTCACAACACTGCATCCAGTTGTAGAGGTTTTGTTCCTCCCACCGAACACCATTTCCTTAATTCAACCAATGGATCGAGGTTCTTAAAAATATTCAAAAGTATGCAAGGCATGTTTACAGTTCTGAAGCAAAAGCACTAGATAAAAGAAAGCACAACACACTAAGGAGATTTAGGAAGCAATGCAGCATAAGACACTATACAGAAATGATTAACATTCATGGGGACAAGTGAATTCATCAACACTGAAAGCATGCTGGACTCAGTCAACAATTTTAAAGGATTTCCATAGACTGAAAATGAAGATACATATTCCTGCAAATTGCAAAAGCAACCGGCGGCAAAGGATTTTTAGATATTGAAGAAAACGTCAAAACATTAATTGAGAAATGACCATTAAGAAATGAGAAATGCAGAATTGTATGTATTAGCATACCGAAGAACAGCGAAAACAGCGATAGGGAATAAGAAGATAAAGCGTATTCAACTTACAAGAATGTAAAAGAATTGTTGAAAAAGTCACAGGAACTTTCTGATTTTGCGATGGAGACTGACCCAAATGAAAAAATCTGATGTGTACACCACATGACTTCCTTATACGGAATATTAAATTATACGCATTTTTCTTGCATTTTATTTAAAATTATTAGATTGAATTAAACCTACTTCGCCGACAGCGCATAAACCACAATAGAATAAATGCATTCTTTAAAATTCACTTTGTTTGCCATAGCGACACTCTGGCGCTAGGTTTACTTAACAGTATTATGTTTCATTCATATTATAACACAGAATGCACAAAATGTATATCATTTAAAAAATTATCTAATCGTTGCCACATGTTCTATTCAAATACTAAAATAAAGCTAGAACTATGTATAAAAGAAATTAAGTAAACAAAACAGAAAAGAAACAGTTTTTCACAGACGATTGAGTATTTCTCATTTAATTAATTTAATTCTAACTTCGCGAGAAGCCACAAATACATAAAAATTCAAAATATCTATATTAAAAATTACGAAGTAAATCTCAAACGCTTATTTCCTCGAAAACATTCTAGAAAGAATTAAGCATGATTTAATTGGCAATAATAAATGAATGCGTTATCTTTGTTGTTGCGAAGCTAAGTTTCTCTAGATTGGCAACAAATCCACTAGTCTGCTGTTTCAAATGTAAACATCAATGGCCGCCATTAAAAACAGGCTTAGCGGCAATAAAACAACTTTAAAATTGCTGATAATTCTAAAAATATTGCACACAGATTTACTAAAGGCATAAAATCCTTAACCGGAAGATAAAAACAACATAATTCAATCATTTTTAAAGCAAAAAATTTACAATTTACAAACATATAAGAGTAAAGAAACTGAGATCAATGAGCCCGGTAATAGAGTGGATATATATATATATATATTTATATACGTTTGGTTCGGCCGATTGCAACCAAAATACGAGGTGCACATCTACATGTTATAGCAGTCCTATATACAAAATTTCAACATTTTGAGGCTACTCATTTTTGAGTTATGCGAGATATGTACGTACGTACGCACGTACGTACATACGTTCGTACAGACGCCACGAAAAATTCTCTTCAGAATTCATTTTAAAGCAGTTTTATAATTTTTTGAAGGAAAAGAGTATTTTATTCTGTCCTTACGTACATATATCACGCAAAAACATCGTTAAATTGCATTCGATAGCGTTCAAAATGGATATTTTCGTTGAAATATGCTGCCTGAAACTTTTCGCGATTACAATACTTCCTTTTTACTTCGTACAAGGAAGTAAAAAGAAGAGAACACCTTATGATAAGTAGGAGGGGGGTAATTCTGCACTCCTTACGATGAAACATTTAATAATTTGCACCTGTCATTGTCCCATACAAAAATTACCAATTTCTTAAAAATATAAATTATAAAACTGCCGTACTTTATAGACATTAATTACTTTATAGATTATGTACCGTACTTTATAGACATTAATTACTTTCTTGGGGAGCAGACAAGGTGAAAAATATGCAACGCCTTTGCCGGTAATTGAACCACAGACCTCTGAATACCGGCCAAGCGTGCAGACCACCACACCACGAAGGCATGCTAGGAAGGCGGAAGAAATACCTTATATACTTCCCCTTTTAAAGAGCGACTGGTTTTTTTAAGGGACCCAATTACCAAATCCTGGGTGCGGAGAATCATTATCCAACACCCTTTTAGTTCGGGCGCCACTGTAGAGACGTTAGGATTTATTTGGAAGCAGGAGAGATGAAAATGTTGTAACGCCTTCGCCGGGAATCAAACCATGGACCTCTGGAATACCGGCCCAGCGTGCAGACCACCCCACCACGAAGGCACTCTAGGAAGGCGGGAGAAATACCTTATAGTACATCTACTTAAGCAGTAATAAAAATACTTTCAATTAACATTTGTTTCATTTTTCTCTTTTAATTACAACAATATTTATGTTTGTATAAATTATATATACTTTCTTAATTTGAAGTATATCTAACCCTTTTTTTCTTAGGAAATTAAAGTTTTCAGAACGCGGTTTTGTCTTGCGCGTTATGCGTTAGTGACGTAACCTCCGCATTCGGCAAGTACACATGAAAAGTACAGATATTGCTACCATAAAGCAGAAATGTTTTGTCCCTTTTTTCACTTTATGAAATTTTTTTTGACTTGAGAATGAAATGAAAAATGTTATTAAGCAAAAGTATAATTTTCATGACAGAAAATGAAATTTTTCAAAATTTGTTTCTCAACTTTTGACGAAAAAATAAAAACCAAATATGATTGAAGTAAATTTCCTTTAGATTGGACATATGGAGCCACCTACTTTAAAATATAAGCCGTTTTGAAATAATTCAATAAATAATTAGCTAGGCATATTTTTTTTTTAATTTAGGTCTATTAAGCCGCAACTACTTTTTTAAAACTACAATATATACTTATATTTTCCTCAAATATTTTTTTATATACACAGGCGAGACGTAAAAGAAGAGAAAATCCAGTTGTTTTTCCGGCAAAACGTTGATGAGGGGAAAAAAGTTGTCTGATATTACATTTCCTGCTGATTTCTGAAGTCTATTAAATTTAATTCGTCTGTCTTCGTGTTATCTTTATGTTTTTGCAATGAAAGAAATTTTTTGTTATCTCTTAATTGTTATTACATATAAAAAGCTACCTTTCTTCTGTGAATACATTTTTTAGTCTCTGCCATGCATGTTTTCCACTTTCAGTCGGAAAAATGCGACTAGAACAGAAAAATTCGAAGCTGAAATTATTATGAGTAATTGTAATGACTTTTGTGAAACCTGAATTAATTAACTTTAAATTAAAAATTTTTTAAAAAATGTAAATTACGATTTGAAAAGTGTTTTTCCTCTGCTTGCGTCAGAGCATATGAAATAAATAATTTTGCCAAACTTTTCAAACACATTTTAGAGCTAAAAGGTATGCGCACTCTGTTTTTATATATATAAAATGTAGTACATTTGTAGTACATATATAAAATGTACATAAGTAAAAATAACGCATGGAATTCTATAATATTTCTGTGCATTTTCTATGAACCGTTTCGTAGTAATAAAAAAGTACAGTAAATTGTTACTTCTGTTATATTTATATAATATAACAAATATTCTATTATATTTATATAATATAATTGTTATATTTATATAATACATATTCTACTTACTTATAATTTTTATAATTAAATTATATTCTATTAGTGTACTTATATAATAAACACTGTATAATTTATTTCTACATGATTTTTATAAATGCGATTAATTCGAGTTTCTGTAAATGAAATTCTGCAATTCTCGAAGTTCTTCAAACTAAAATTACGCAAGTTTTAGACGTTAACACTTTTTGATTAAACTACATTTTCCGCGTTTACACGTATCAGTTGGATTAGGCTAGGTTATCTGTATACAGCAAAGCATATAAAAGGGCTATCTGCCTAAGCGGAGGGATGACTCTGGTTTGGTTTAGTTTATGTAATTACGGCAAAGCCTTGAGGGCTATCTGCCTAGGGGAAGGGATGCCTTCGTGAAGGACTTTCTAAGGGAAACTCACTCACATGGGGGAGACTACTAAAACGCCCATGCAGCCAGCCCGTTCGAGAAACCTCGGACCGAACTACCAGTGTTAGGCGATTTTACTGCTCGGACGCTGGAGGGTCTGGGATGCCTTTGCGGAGAGCATTTTGTATTCAGGTTACACATGGAAAAAACCCCAGAAGTCACACATGCATCCAACCCTTTTGGCTGGATTCAAGCCCTAGACGAACTACCAATATTCAACAGTCCCGCTCGGCGACCAATAAGGCCCCGTATCAATTTGGAATATTAATTTATTATTTTGAATAAATTATTTTGACTTTATAAAATGAGTTTTTTAAGGCACGGAGGGGAATAGTATTAAAAATATAACAATATAATGTGTTCCAGGATCCCGTTTTATTTTTATCATCTTTCATATCTATAATTTTTAAAATTTATAAGGTATTTCTCCCGCCTTCCTAGCGTGCCTTCGTGGTGTAGTGGTTCTGCACGCTGGGCCGGTATTCCAGAGGTCCGTGGTTCGATTCCCGGCAAAGGGGTTTGCTAATTTTTCATTTCTCCATCTTCCAAAAATTCTTAATGTCTCTACAAACTTACTCAATTAAGCATCAAAATATCAATTCATTCTTTATATATTAAAATGAACACAGTGTAATTTGTAACGTAAATAAATTCAAGAAGAAAATAATTGGTAAGTGTCGGGATTTTTCAACTGTTAATAAGACCTTAAAATTAATTATTGAAGTATGACCTACCTGATAATCTTTCTTCTGTATTCACTAAAAGTTTTTAGTTGTATTACTGATTCATAGGAAAGAGCTCATGGGTTACCTGTTTGGAGAAGATGTTTTTGTGTGGAGGAAGCAAAAAAAGAAGCCTAATTTCTATTTACGCTTACGCTATTCATGGGGAAATGACGTAAATTACTTAGAGACAGCTATTAGCAGCTAAGAACTGAATACTCGAAACGAAATATTAATGCTGTTGATGGGCCAAACCTACCATACTCAATGGCTCAAACCATACTCAAAAACTTGTTTTAACTGAATTTGCTGAGTTCAGATAGTACACAGAAAATATCTTCAAGTGCCATTTCAAAATAGTATCTTATCATCAATAGTATCTTTTCAAATATAATTTCAAAATTGTTATTCAGCTACTGGACTTTGATATCTTATTAAACATTTTCTACACTAGATTATCACTAAACTCGCATTCTATTGCAAATCAGTGAACTTCTTTAAGAACCTAGCCCTATTAATGGCCGAATGATTAGCCCTTCGGTTGCGAAATTAACCTTTTCGCGGGGGCTATACACATTAATTTTCCATTTATTTTGGCCATTTATACAAGCATTTGGGTAAGAAAGCAAAGAAAAACAAAGTGATGATTTCTACCACATTTCCACTCCACTTTAAACAGTAAATTTTAAGTCTCCAAAGTCAACTAAATTTTCTTGAGCCTTATTTAGTGTAGTCAACGCATAAAATATATACATCTCAGCCCCCTAAAAAAAAGTTAAACATTTCTTTCTTCTCTAATTTTCATGCTATCTGTCAATCGCAAATTTGTAATGCGAGCTGTGTTCATTTGTACCCACTTCGGTCCGTAACTAGAACGCGAGATGAGCTCGTTGATGATCCTCAAAAGGTTCAGACAGCTGAATACTAGTAGTACGACCTGGCTTAGGTTCAAACCCAGGTGGTCCCCACCAGCGGCTAAGCCTTAAAGTCGCTGAACACTGGTAGTTCGGCCCGAGGTTCGAATCCGGCGAACGGGCTGGCTACATGGACGTTTTCGTGTTTTTCCCCGTGTGTAGCGTGTATACGAGCCAATTTTCCTCAGAAGTCCTCCACGAAAGCATCTTTCCCTTTAGGCAGATAGGGCTCGAATCTTTGCCATAATCACATACACCAACACCATACCCAGGCAAGCGGGATGGCTGCATGTTTAGTTTTATCCATGTGTAACATGAATATGAGCAAGTTTCTCTCAATAATTCCTCCACTAAGGCATCCCTCTTCAAGCAGATAGCTTGCGTGACTTGCCCTTTTAAATAGCCGAACCTGTAAGGACCCAGCAGTGAGAATTTTACGAATTTTGAATCCTTAAAATAACAGCATTTGGGAAGTCAATAAGATGGCAGATATTTGAAGGAAGGATATTTGTCGGTTTTACCACTATGTTGGGAGCGGTTATAGTTAAATAATATAGCAAATCCAATCCTAAGTCAAATACTTGCCATTCCTTTTCCTCAAAATCACAAATTGTACAAGTGCTTTGATGTTGAATCTGAGATTTTTTCTTTAGTTCATGTTGTAATATGTTCAGCCTAACACGCTGACGTGATACTTATAACATTCTGCAACATGTGACGTGTCTTTGTAAAGCAGACGTGAATCGTCACGAATTAAAAAATTAAACATAAAACCAAATAATACAACCTTTTTTTTCTTTGAATATAGAATAATACCAATTTTAATGTATCATCAAGTGAAAATGAAGCTATTGAATTCCTTCAAGAAAATAGTATTTAACTCTCCACCCGTATTTGAAAAAAAAAACAGCATGAAATGAAGTTATATATGACCACAGAAATCATATAGTGATGCAACGCGATAACTTATCAGAAGACAAAGGCTTTCGTATCGGCAATCAACAGTCACACGGCATTATTGGATTCATGCCGACTCAAAAGTTTTCGTAGGCTGGCTTTTAAAGTAATCTTTTTTAAAGTATGAATTTGTATTTTTGAAAGGAAGTTTTGGAAGTTCGTTCTTTTTTTAACATGTTGGAATTTAGCAGCCACTTTGATGCAGTTTCATGTTTTTATAGAAGTAAAGGAGCGATGATTCATAATTAGGAAAAAAATTAAATACATGCACATTTTACGTTTCAGTTAGGTTTATCACGAAACTCAATTAATAAATCTATTTACGAATGTTTTTTTAATTTTCTTCTTTTGTTATGGCGGTAACATTCGGGGCAATCAAGAATAGATTGAAAGCAATCGCTCGCTTAACCTACTTTGTTGCAAAATTCCTGAAGAAATCTTTCAGCAGTTTCTTCCACTACAGCAAATCCTACAAACACATATTATAAAACAGAGTTTAAGATCACAACTATCAGTGCTGTGCTACAGAAACAGCTGGAAGCTAGGAATACAAAGAAAAGGATGCATATAATAATGGCAACGTTGATTGTTAAAACTCAAGAAGTGCATGGTTATCAGAGTTTGTCAGATTCTAAAAATTTGGAGACTTCTACTAACAGTTTTGCCGTAATACGTAATTACCAGAATTCCATTACACAAAAACACAGATTTTGTTTTTTCCTTCCTAAGATTAAATTCGCGACATTTTTTTTTTTTTTTTTTTTTTTTTTTTTTATCTTGCCTGTTTGGTAGCCAGCAAAACCGACAAGAAAGTACGTGGTATAATTCAGATTGGCACTTCAGGAAACAAATGAGTTAACAAGAGCGTAAAATAAGGAATTCGCATGGTGGTGAGGCGTATGTATAGCATATGGTTTGAGTTATTAGCCGCCATTTAATACCTCCTAATCGAGATTCTAGTACTAATCAACAATATCACAAACTATCTGACGAAGTATACATCGAACTTCTTTAGTCTTCTATAAAGTTTAAGAATAAAGTCATTCAAGCAATTCTTCAAGTTACGGATTTTGCAGCAAATACTGTATTTCTCCAGATATTTTGCTGCTTGTATGTAAACTGAACGAGTATGTATTTTAAAACTGAGTTTAGACAAAAAATCTATCACAATCTGTCTGCAGAAGTCCGTTGTTATATGGAATACATCAAAACGAACGCATAGAAAAATGGCGACAATGCTTGTTAAAACAGTATACAAGAATTTCATGGTTTTGAAAGATTCTGAAAATTTGGAAATTTCTACTGAAACTGGAGGCCTGATATATAATTCCAAAATTCTTTTATATAAAAACGCTATTTCTTCATATAGTGCCTAAACCTGGCGATATTGTTAATCGGATCTTTGGTCACTGGTAAAACTGACGTGTACTGAAGAAGGTACACTTGCAGTGGCTGACATTTGTTTTTAGACACATGTATGTTTGAGATTTATTTGTATAAATCGCGTACAAAGTATTAAAACACAGACTCTAAAAGTTTTTCTAACACATATTTTATTTCTATTTTAAGCCTTGCTTATTGTAAAACAAATATCATCACAATATTCCTTGTAATAAAATAATTTATACAAAAATTGTTCAGCAGTATCGCACATAATAATTCGAACACTCCAACGTTTCGCTGAGATGTTTTAGTCAGCTGTATTCCTTGTCATGAATTTTGTTTTAAATGAAGTTATATCACAAGAATTCCCGTTTTTGTTTGTAAATTATTATGTGTTCAGCAAAATATGTTTAAAGTTTCAAATCTGAAGCGAACATAGCAAAATGCTACAAACTAACCACAAGTTCTGTTACAAATTAATTTATTCAGCATTTTAAACGTAGTTAAAGTATTCAAAACATCCAAAAATTCTTTGATGGAAAGCGTTCAACTGTTTTTGATATATTTGTAGGGTCTTCCTTATTTTGCATAACAAATTTATTTTAAGTTTTCCTGTTCTCAACTTCTCAACTTCCTCTCACATTCTCTCGCCAGGATATAAATTTAAATTTAAGTGAAGTGCTATTTAAACGTGGGATTATCTCAGTTTATTCAGAGTGTGTTTCGCTTGCCAAGCGCACGTTTCGTTGTTATTTCGCGGTCACTGGAGTAAGCCTTTTGGCCTTATCAATTTAGTATCACGCCGGTTAGATTTCTGTGAGTCCATCTCTTAGGAGTAATTTTGAAGTGCGTTCTTGCACTCTTTATTTTTTTCAGATTTGGTTTGTATTATAGTCTACGTTTAGTTACCGCCGCAAGTGAACGGGGTTTTTGTAACGCACGAATTCCGTGCCTTTTTGTTAAATTAGTTTAATTTAATAAAGGGTTATTTTGCACCCTTCTTCTGTGCTGGATTTTAATTCACGCCTGTGAGAGAATTCGCCAGGTTCATTGTGGGATCTAGTTTAGTTTATGTGGAAAAATAGAGATAGGTCTTACATATTAAAACTATAGAAACTGTGTGGAATTTTTCAAAATATACTAAAGTCTGTACTACATTCCAAGTTAAGATGACTGAATCAGTGATTTATCCTATGAAAAATCAAACAAAACTGAAGTATTAGTTCTGCAAAACTTGCAGTAGATTTAGAAGAACAGTTTGTAATAAATGTTAACCCTGAAATTATAAAAAGAATCATTAAGACACATGGATATGATGTGCGATTCAGCAAGAAGGAAATGCTTTGCCAATACGAAAACAAGAAAAATACGACTTTGCTTGCAAAAATCCAAGGTAAGCAAAGATTCATCATATTGAAACGATATTATATTTGCAGACAAATCAAAATTTAATGTATTTCTGTCTGATGGAAATATTGCTGTGTGGCGAAAGTCGAATGAAGAATTGAACCCGAAAAACTACAGCCTACTGTCAAGCACAATGGTGGAAGCATAATGGTTCTGCTTGTTTATTGGATAAAATATTCACTTATTTATGGAAAAGAGTGTGAATCAGTAAAAATATATAAACATTCGTCGTGAAAACTTGATGGCATCTACAAGCAAATATTCGATTAAGGTTTTATGCTTTTAGTATACGGTAGTTTTAAAGTTATCAACAATTTAAAAGTTTAAGTGGTGGTAGTCCTAACATGGGGGCTACTTTTTACATTTGAAGCTTTTAGTAGTCTAATGAATTAAGTCAGCTGGGCACCAACTCCAGTGTCTTTTTGTTCAGTGGGACCAAAAATTACCATTAAATTTTTGTGCATCGAAAATTTTGTCTTATTGCCCTTTGTCTGAATTGTTTGTTTTCATGTAGAAATTCTAATGTTAATTGCAAAAGGTTTTTTAACTGTTTTAGACTGTATTTTGTGCTTTAAGTTTTTCTGCATTTTACGATTTTTATTGAAGATGTTTTCAGAGTTTATACATTTTTGCGTTGCCGAGAAGTGAGAAATGAATTGATGGCATTAGATATGTATCTCTAACGAAATTCGAGGAAATAAGCTTAAATTAAATACAGCAAAAAATACGTATAATTTAATAGGCCGTACAAAGAAGTCATGTGATATCCAGATCAGATTTTTTGCCTTTTAATTTAATAGCGAAATCATTGTGCTGTCAGATCGTCAATCACATTCGATCTTAAAATGTACCTAGTTAAGTAAGGATTTCAAACATCGAAATACATAGTTCAACCATTTGTACTCTGTACTCTGTACTCCTCTTTCTGTACTCTGAAAATCTTAATTCATCCCATATGAAATTCTGTCGTTTAATAAACTCACTGACTGTTTCATTTTGTATTCTACTAGATGTAACAACGGAAAACACAAAGTTCAACCATAAAACGCACAGAAAAAAATTTCCTTCTTTTCTTCTAACCCTCAGCGCTTTTAAAGATTCACGGAAAATCGACAAAAAAACCTTTAGGCAATCAGCTGCGAAAGAGGCTATCTATTCGAATTCGAGATAAAAAAGAACTTTCTCCAATTACTCGCTTCGCTGCTGCTCCTTTTTTGTGATATTCAGTTCTCTTTCTTCTCTGAGCAAACGCTTAATCTCATTTGCTTTTGTTATTCCCTAATTGGAATGCTAGTGAAATCGATGTTAAGGAAAATATACGGCATAAAAATTAATTGTAGTAATGGTTGGTTGGCTTGTTAACTAATTATACCAAAAGATACAAACGTATCTACTTATCTAACATGCACAATAGCTTAAGGGTAACTAGTGCGTATGAACGTTACATTGAGAGAAAAGTTTATCTAAATGAATACATGAAGTAAGCTTCTACCAAATGTGTAGTTACTCTTGGCAAAAGCGTAAGAAATTATGCCTATGAACCGAAGAGCGACCTTATGAAAATATTTTATAGAAAGAACCCAGAAATTTTAAAAAGCTTTTACAGAATGGTATTCATAGAAATCTGCAAAGTTTTCAAACTGTAATCGAGGAATATTTTAGTTAAATTTTTATCAAAAATAAATATTTTTATTCATAGGTGTTGAATTATTTTTCAATGGAAAATTTTGCTTTTGTTACCTTTATAAGTGTCAGGGAATGCTTTTGGTTAAAAAACGCGATTTTTAGGAATAAGCAAGAATTAAGGTCCTCACAACACATTTTGACTATTTTTGCGTGTGTGACGATTCATTTATCCACGATAACTCTTATATGAAACATTCAAAAATTTGTATGTTAAATATTTAAGCGTTTTACATTCATATAAAGTGTTGATTAGATTTTGGGGGAAATTCGACAACCAGAAGTGGTACTTTACAGGAACCGCATAGCAGTCTTGAAATAAAACTTGCATGAAATGTAATCCAAAACTTTACATTGTTAATATTTAAGCTTCATTTTGGAACTTGGAATGAATAATAATTTTACCTAAGTCTTTTTAATGGTCGATTAACCAATAACTTTTCTGAGGTCACCCAATAGGGCTTTTTTAAAGTTTAAGTTTATTAGTAAATATTATTGCCAGAGACTACCCAAATGGAATAGCGAAACATTTTATAGGATAATAGGTAAACAGACATTTAAAATAATGTGGGAATGTTAGATATTTTCTGTATATTTCAAACGACGAAAATATATAACATAATCCTATAAAATCATTCAATATTTTTAATTAGCTATATCATGAGTTAAATGCATTTTTGTTGAAATTCATCCAAAAATAATGGTAATAATATTTTGCCGAATGCGGCAGACTTGAGTTTAAAGTGAAACAATGCGTTGAGAGAGGATCCCATTTAAAGTGAATCAAGATGAAATCCTGTTTTAAGGCTTGTAACCCTTTTGGACTAACAACCTAATCTTCTCTTATTTACTAAATTTTTCTTCGACGCAGAGAATATATATGCATCTGCGTAAATAATTATATAGTTCCTTATTTCTTATTGTAAATTGACACCGTTTCCATTCTGATAACGTTTCTGTCGTTGGAGAGAAATTATCTTCATCACGGACCGACTGTAAATGGTCACCGGCAAATCGAATTCTTTACTTATTAATTTTCAACTTAAACAAACACCTTTACACGTATAAATGTATTTCCAAACAAAGCGGTTATTCGTAGTACAAAAATAAAGCAATTATTCAATCGTAGTACAAAAAAGCAGCAATTATCCGTAGTACAAGAACTTGTAATTGAGATTATTTATTTTTTGACAGAAGTACGAACAAAAGTGTTAATCAAATCTTACCTTCAAATATTTGAAGAGGATTTGTATCACATCATAAATTAATTAACTCCATTTATAGATCTCCTGTTATGTTATTCAAGTTCGTTTTCAATGTAAATGAAAATAATGTAAACTCAGACTTCAATAACTAAAATTTTGAAATCTTTGCAATAACGTGTTTATTACAAATACATAATTGAAATGTCTTCGGGGTCCTCATAAAATTGCTTCGTGGTCCGCCAGTTTGATACCAATAAACATGTTATATATAAATCAATAAACAGGATGCAGACAACTTATAGAGTCATATAGAGTCCGACCATCTCTGGTGATGAATTATCATCTACCACATTTCTAGTTCGAGTCATTAGGTTTTCGAAACAGAAAATACGGAAAAAAGAGTGATCTCACTGTCTTCACCAAAATTGATCTTTTTTCTCCTTCTGCTAGCCAAGTTTCCGCTTTAAATTATTATAGCACTTTTTATACGTTTCCAAACACCCATATCAAAATATTTTGGTTCTTCCTCCAAATTCCAGTCGGTTTAGTCCCTGCGTTCAGTAATAGAATTGATTATATTCTTGGCTTAACCCGCAAATTAGCATTTGGATTCGATAATTTGAGCCGAATGTCAGAATCCTTGCCTAAACACCGCATTTGCATGACAGCGAGCAAAAGGATTTAGCATCACCTCAGACCCAAAGCCCGTCGGCATCGTTACAGTTGAGGCTAAATCACAGCCTGAATATGATTAACCATTATTCCAATCGGAAGAATTGAACTCGTTAAAACTTCCTTGCGTGCAGGATTTCCATCATTTGCATAATGCTATCGGAATGCAAACCTGCACGACGGAAAGTATTCGTATTCTGCGAATGGCATCATCATTTAAAATGTTACTTAACTTAGAGAAGGAATTGCTAAGAATTGCATTTCTCACATTCCGAAACGTAGCGTAATTATTCTTAGTGTAAATCTTATACATGGATCTTATACTCTTCAAAGGTTCAAGCTGGCATTAAAATTTGAAATCCAAAAATTTAGCGTAATCTAAAGCAGAGAACGTTATGTATAAAATATTATATACTATACTTTTAGAGAAATTATTTCATTAATTTAATATAAAATGCTTCTTCCTGATCATGTAATTCGTATCAAAATATTTCAATCATTTTTAGTATAACTTCGAAACTTTGAATTCCTATCTTAGCTATAGCAAATTAATTTTCCCTTAATTGCATACAAATGAAATTGCAATCTAAAAATGATAGATTATATTATAAGAATTCGAAGAATCTCAACTGTTAAAAAATATTTAAAAATCAAAAAATGTGAAGAATGTGAATGTTTTTCAGAGAGCAAATGTATTTCATAGATGTTAGCAATGACTTGATTGGCAAGGAGAACCTGAAAATTTCCCGTTTCTTTCATGAATTTTAACCTTGCTCAGCTGTATTTATTGATGCTTACAATAAATGTGTTATCCTACCCTGTATATAGATAGCGTTAAATACTCCACCTTGTATATAGTGGTACAGTTAAAGAGAGGCTAACAGGTGATAGCCCCGGAAAACAAAATCGGACATCGTCTTAGAAAGCAAATGTTTTGGCTACACCATGTTTTTGTGCCAGGCCTGGTATCTCATGTTCATTAGAAGAGATAAAATGGCTTTAAAACTTGAATGCAATGCGAAATTTATATGAATATACTTTAGAAAGAATGCATCTTAGATAGATGTAATTTTAATAAATTATTTAACAATAACAAATTCCATGCTATGTTAGACATGTTAAAATAACATTGTTATTTATTGAACAGTTCTCCAGTCATCTAAGAATACTCTATGACCATGACTCATTTACGAAAGATGAACATACAGAACGACCATTTCTACGTAAATTAATATAGTGCCAATATCTGCGGAGGATCTCTGCAGTAATTCGTGAGAAATAAACGTAGTTTATAGTGACTACAGAAAATCACAATTCAGTTGCTCGAAATAAAACAGACGATTCATTCCACAGTTTGCATTATAAGACTTCAATTTTAAATCAGAGGGCAATTTAAATTTGATAAATTTATAGAGACAAATAAATTAACCATCTTTTCTCACCAAGTCTGTAAAAACTCAAATAAACTGCTATTTAAGTTTATGTTTTATTTTTTTAATCATAGATGGTAATTACCTTATAATGTCAAAATGCGTTATGACTAGGCTAATAATTTGCTGTTTAAAATGAGTTATGACTAACATTGGCTAATAATTAACTATTTAAAATGCATAATGACTGATAATAGTCATGGCCTATAATTTGGTATTGTGCAGATAGCTGTCATTAAAATGTACAGGATGGTTATAATTAAAGTTACCCTATTTTTGTTACGTAGGGCACGTTCTGGCGGATCTATTGAAACTTAGTGTAAACGTTATACAGACTACGGGGAAAAGAAATCGGCAACGAAAATTGGTTTAAATTTCGACTAACAGATGTCGCTTTTCATGCAACTTTAGAAAGTACGTTATGCAAATCTGGAGTGTTTCAAAAAGCCAGTAGTCATTGCCGTCCGTAAGATGATTCTTCACCACGCCTTTAAGAAGACGTTTCTGGTTAGAAGTATTTTCATTTTAAAAAACAATATTTTTTGGTGAATAATAAAATTAATTTCATTGAGAAAAATAATAACGATATGCTTTAAAATTTAAACTTCAAAATTAAAATTAGAATTATTATAAAAGCAAACATAATTGAATTAACTTTATTTTTCTCTTTGATATCAATGGATTCCTTGATGCTGAACTATTGACGTCAATTTGGACTTAAAATTACTCTTCGACTAATGCAAGTGTCTGAATTTTCGCAGTGAAGCTGCTTCTGTTCTTACTTAAAACAAAATTTCATGTGTGAAAATATTTGCTCGAATTTATAAGTTTAACTGGACAAAATGGAAAAGCCTCTTCTTTTTTTCGAATTATGGAGTACTAACCAGTGCTTCCAACCATCGATTTCTTCTCGAAATTATGTTACAGTTTTTTTACTTTTAAAAAATAAAATGCCTATTTGTTACCGTAACACTCTAATCAAACAAAAATGGTACTGATATTATTTATTTTCCGTTTGTCTTCATGCAAGATAGTGCACCATTTCACATCTCCAGACTAATGAAGGCACTGTTTCGTTCCCACTTTTGGAGATGATCTTCTAATTTCTAGAAGTTTTTCGACTGACGGCCTCCTCGTTCTCCGATCTTGAATTTCTGTGACTTCTGTGTTAGGGGATTCCTGAAAAATCGTGTGCATGGAGGAAGTATACAGACTATGCCTGACTTGAAAGCAAGCATCGCAGGTCACATTACTGTAAGTGATCGAGAAACACTTCCTGCTACTGTTGCAACGCTATAACCCGATATGAACCTGTGATTGTCGCAAATCGAAAGTGCATTTAACAAACTTCGTGGTTCGTGCTTTCATTTGGGATATTTGTTATTCATGCGCCCCCTTCTCACTCGGTGGTCGTAATTTGAGCGATTGTTTTTTATTGCAGTTTTATTTTCCTCGTGATCCATATGACGTATGTACCAAGTTTAAACGAAATAGGTCTACTAGAACGAGCTTTACATAAGTCTAAATAGGGTAACCACCTACCCTAATTATAACCTAAATATAACCCCCCTGTATAATACTCATGGTTAGTAAAGTGCTACTTCAGATGCCTGAATAGAATTCATGGCTAATAATTTGCTTTATAAAATGCCTAAATGGATGCCTGGATGGAAGTCATGGCTATAATAAACTATTCGAAATCATAATGAGCAATAATTGCCAGGGATCTGCTATTTAAAATGTATAAAACTCGTGGCTAATAAAGCGCATTTTAAGATGTCTTAATCGATGTAAGCAGAAACATCATGGTTATTAATGTGTTATTTAAAGTACATAATACTCCTGGTTACTAATTTGCTATTTAAAACACAATGATTAATAACAGCCATGGCTAAAAATTTTCTATTTAAAATGTATAGTGCTCGTGGCTAATAAAACTCTGTTTAAAATGTCTGAATGGATGCCAGCAGGAAACTCAGGCCTAATAATTTGCTGTTAAAATGCAAAATGACTAATAATGGCTATGGTTAATAATTTGCTATTTAAAATGCATAATACCGATGGTTAATGAAGCGGTGTTTAAAATGCCTGAATGGAACTCTGGAATGGATCCTTGAAGCTATGCCTGAATGAAATTCTAAGTTCTTATTCATACTTTTGGATATACCTATTTGATTGCAATTCCACATCCAGTGTAGAGCTTGTCGTAAGCGAAAATCATTTACTCCAATGTAAAATAACAGCGCAACAAAACATTCCAATATGAGTGCGTTATTCATCAAATCGTAAAAAACTCAAAAGATTCAGGATTATTATTCTCAATCTCTATGAGAAATTTCGCTCTCTCCCTTGGCTTTGAGAGGTGGTCCCTACGTTTTGGCCAGTTTGTCATTTTGTCCCGGCTGTTTGGCAAAATTCTAAAAGTGCCGAATACACAAGAACTAAAATTAGAGCAGCCTGAAGTAAAACTTCTATTTGGTAATTAAAATATCCCTCTATTACACTCAAGTTTGCCAATCTAAATATTTCGTATCTACTCGTAGATCTAAGTACTTTTAATGCTGTCTAGACGTTTTCCGGCAAAATAATGGCAAGTGCTTTTCTTGCAGTGAATTACGGGGAAACATGCTTTACTGGAACAGATTCTTTTATTTAGATTATAAGGTATTTTTCCCCACTTTCCTGGCGTACCTTCGTAGTGTAGTGGTTCTGCACGCTGGGCCGGTATTTCAGAGGTTGTTTCATTCTCGATGAAGGCGATTGCTTATTTTTCATCTTGCCTGCTTCCAAAAAATACCTAACGTCTCTACAGGATAAACGAAAGTGAAGTACCATTGTTTTAAATGGAAGCTTGAGGTGAAAGAATTAACGAAAAACGAAACTATAGTAAGTAATACAATAAACATGACTCAATCTTTCGATGAAGTAGTAATTTCAGAATTCTTTTGGTAAGCTAATTATGAAATTAGGTGAAATAGAAGTTGTGAAGAAACTGAATACGACTTTCAATCGTTTCAAAAAAAAACCAATTTTCTCTAGTTTTTCTGAAATAACAGAATACAATAGAATTTGCAGCGTTACAGGAACTTAATCAGCATTACAGGAACATGGCACCAGTCGAAGAATATTTTCAATAATGAAATGATGAAGAAATCTCTGAAAAAAAAGAGGTGGGCAGCTGAATCAACCTTAAAATCTTTAAAGCTGCAAAATTAATAATGAATGAAACTGGAGCAAATTATTCGATGCAATTAAAAGTAACAAAGAAGTTTATAGAAGTTTTATAAACTTTATAGAGCAAAGTTTATAGAAGGTTCACACAACTAATAAATTCTTAATATTAGAATATGTTCAGATCAGTTATAAAAAAAACTTTCGCTTGCTTCACCGTTGTTTGTTGTTAACAGCATTTATCTAGGTCTTCCAATCATAGTATTTATCCTAGCATGTCTGCTTCTCTGTTGCGAGTATTTTCTCAAAATTTTGTATGAGCTACAGTTATTATAGCAAGCCTCTTTCTCCCTCTACCTGTATCTCTCTTCCCGCCGTAGAAGCAAATACAAATGTATATTTTATTCACAAAATTTAATTACCTCCAGTTTTCTTTTAACATTTTTCATAAACATGTGTCACTTTCTTAAGAGTAAATATCTATGAGTAATTCATATAAATATCGGAAGAAAGTTTCTAGTAGACAGCTATCATTAAAAATTCAGTAAAGTATGCGTTATTCTCGTGAGGATCCTGTTATCATGGAAAGACATAATTTCATCTTTCTGCATAAACCTCATTTCGATTTAGTGAAATTAGAAGCTTAGCGGTAACGATTTATCATACACAAACTTGGCATTAATGAGAAATTTAAATGAGAGTAAATCATTACATTTTCTAATTATCATCGCTGCTATGATTATGATAAGCCCTAACTTTACCGTTGTTTCCAAAATCATGAACGAAGGCAGTTCCAATCTGTAGGGAATTGTACAAGGTAGTGGGCTGGAATAGAATTAAGAATTAATGATTCTTTATAGAAGAGACAGCGGACGTAAAATCAGTTTAAAAGAAGTTTTTCGACAAAAAATATTACCATCGTTAATATAATAATTGTTCTGTTCTCCATAATGTTGCGAGCTCAAAAAAATGTTGATTTTTAGAAGATTTGATTATTGAGAATAGTTGACGGAAAGAAACTTTTAAGAGCTGTGATTATACAGAAGATGTTTACACATTTTAAAAATGATTTCATAAAGAATTAAAAAAAGCAAATATTCTGGAATAAACATTTATAGCAACACCGTACTAAAAATATCGTTTGCTACATCTAAATGTATTTTTCTTTCGAAATGTCGCATGTAAACAACAAGCTGTGGATTGAAAGACAAATTTTTGCGCTTTCCGAACAGAAATATGCTTATTCTATAATTCAGAAACGTTGTAAAATGCACGGTATTAAAATTTCTGCGCGCGAAATAAGCACCGCTATTAATCGGAAAGTGAAAAAATTCTCAACCATTACTTTTACATGGAAATGCACGGTATCCAAATGTATACCCGAAAATGGTAAGTAAAAAGTTTAAAAAGAGTTTTAAGTTTTAAAGTAAGTAAAGTCAAATCGTTGGTAACAAGAAAAAAAATCTACCCACGAAGAAATCAAGTCTTTAAATACATCAGTGTAGCAAAAATAAATATTAGATCAGGATGTGCAACTTAAGAAACTAAAAATCTCATTGTATACCAACTTTTGCCAAAGCGTACGGCTCAAAGCAAAATAATTTATATAACCCTGTATTAGAACTGTTTAGAGGGAGATAACTAGAAATACATTGTGATCCTTGATGAAAGATGGATTTAATTCAATGACAGCAACAAATAAAGTAGATTATCGTCGACAAGAAAGAGGAAAAAAACTGTATACAGCTGGTTCCGTGAATGCAAATAAATTTTCAACGAGAGATTTATCATTGTCGCAAAATTTTCTTGCAAAAGGAAATTAAAAATAAGAAGAGGAAGGAACTAAAATGAACTCAACGTATTATCGAGACCAAATTTTACGACCGATATTTACAGAGAAATTCCATTTTTTAATTCCAATGAAACTTCTTCAGAACAAATGTAAATGGCAGCTTCCAATAAACGTGGCACTTAATATTTTTATATATACAACTTGTATGTAGCAGTTCTCTGAATTCATTTGTTCTATGGATTTGGTATCAAACAAATGTATAATATGATTTCTAAATATCTTTTCTTTCGGATAGTGGCCGATAAAGCGGTTACTGAATGTTATTGTTATTGCAAATGTTAGTGCGCTAATTATATCTATTTATTTCTTATCTAACTAGTAAACATCTAGAATACATATTTGGCGACTACATCTTCAAACTGAAAAAAAAGTTAATGTAAAATTAAAAATTAGGCAAAACAGCAACCTTAGTTTGGCGAAGATTTTAAGTAATATTGATTTCAAGAGAATCAGACATAGGTTCTTCTTCTCCACAAGCAAAATCTTTTCGAATCTTTTCTGAAGAGATGCGAGGCTTCAGAATCTTTTTATTTTATTTTATTTAACTCAGTTATTAGAAAATCGAGGTGCATTTTCTCTTACAATGAAATATAAAACCCTCAAGAAATTTTCATGTTGCCATCAAAACAGACATTTCTCTATTAGAAATAACCATAACAACCTCTACATCCTTTCATTCCATCCAGAAGGATTCCATCCAGAAGGACCGATAGAAATCGGTTAGAAAATTGCTCGAATTCTTTCCAAACTCAGCTTTCAAGTCACTCATCACGAAAGTCCATTTTCGATTCTTAAATATTCCATCTGCGGTTTTAGTTCTTGGGGAATTCATAGAATATCTTATCAGTAAAATTCGGCGTGTATTGTCCAGAATCAAAGAGCGTTAGAATTTCGCATACAGGAATACAAATATTATATATGAAAAGGAGAAATTTAGGAAATTTTCTATAGCTATTCGTAGCTAGGCACTTAATAACTTAATAAGATTTTTGACTTCGGTTCCGCGAAAATTATCCACAAACCTTCTTGGGTTAATGAATTGGGTTTTTTAAAAAACATTTCGCTTTCACAAATATTTTCTCTCTTAGTGATATTAATTCTAATCCAGTTCTTCCTAACGCTTTCAGTTTTCTAATATTTTAGCTTTTCACGTTTTATTATTGTTTCCTTCCAGAGGCGGATGTTAATTCTGCTCCGCTTATTGCTTTTTATATAAAATGTTTGTCGCTGATCCTGTTTTTGAAGAAATGTTTTACTCTTTCAAGAAAGTAAACTGATCTTCCACGAAATCGATAGCTTTTGGTTCAAAATCTATGCCCAACTAAGATTATTTTTTTACTTAATTTTAAAGATAACGTTCTTTACTGACTATTAAGAAAACGTCAAAACTCCCCACAATCGCGCAGACGAAATCTTTTATATTCAGTTTTCGGACACCTTGTGCTTTTCAGCTTTATTGGAAATTATCTGTTATTATATATTAGCGAAATGATTTTATTTTTCTCTCACGTATACTATTGATCATCTATTTTAAAAATATGCTTGTTTTGAAAAACGTAATTCAAAAAGCTTTTGGTAAAAGAAAAAATCGCTTATTCAAAAAATTCTGAACGTGAACTCACATAAATACTCAAACACTTTGGAAAAGGGTTTATATTTCATAACAAAGAAAGAAAAATAGACATCAAGTAATTCGTTAAGCTAAATTTACATTTTTCATGCGCACTTTTTGTTAGATTTATCCAGTTTTTTCATGTAAGAATAGTCCATTTTGTTCCATTCCTCCTTAAGAATTGTTTTAGCAGTTGTTTTAAAGAAATGCTGTGTTCCATTACTCTTTCTTTCAGCTCACTCCATACGCGCTCGAAAAGATTTAAATCCAAAGATTATGGAGGAATTTGGGTAACTTCAGAAAATTGTGTGACAAACTTGAATGTATTTTGAATTCCAATATTTCTTTAAGTTGCTTTCGTGTTTTCATTAAGAATATTTATACTAATCCACATCATTGTCTATATAACATAAAGTTCTCATCCCAGAATCAGCGAAACATACCCAAACCATTGAGTTTCCAATTTCATTCTTAACACTAGGCAACTGGTTTTCTGAGTTGGATTCAATTCTTCATTTGACTTTCACCTCGCAACATTCGTTCATCTTACACAAATGTCTTAAATTTTGACTCATTTGCAAATATAATGTTGTTTAAAAAGGTTTACTACTTCTGGTAGGATCTCTAACATAAGAGGGACATGATTAAATAATCATATGAATCTTAACTCTCAACTGCGCTTAATCTGCTATGCACTTACCTTTATACATGCGGCTAATGCTAGTTTTCTAATCACACTATTTTGCACAGTTCTTTGATGTTCAGTACCTGGGAAATTTGAACTTATCACGAACAGAAATGAATTGAACTAAAGATAATAAAAGTCAGAACGCTGGAAACATGACTTTGATCACTAACATACTTGTTCACCCAGAATATCCTTGAGAAGCATGTAGCTCTTGAAACTTAGGTGGTCATGGTTCTGTAGCCGGTATGTTAATACGTCGGTAGATAAGCAGCCCCATTTCGCTGTGCAAAAAAAACTGAACAACAAAATTAATTAAAAATTTCAGATGAATGTTATGATTCGCACAGTAATGTTTCTTATTCCTTCATTTTATATTTCATGCTTAAATACATTTCTTCCAACACTTTATTAAATTTTAGTTAATAACTATTTTTGATATAAAAATCCAGGCTCTTCAAACAATTTCATTTTTAACAGTATGAACAATTTTATTTGGACCTTTAAGAGTACAAAAATATATGCTATCTATTTTGAACGTTCTACTTCTTAATATTTTTATGAAATACTTTAGAATATCATTCTGATGTTACAATTCTGGCAAAGCATAACTTTGTTTCGTTTATTTACGTGACTCGCGATTTTTTTAATATTCTGCAAAAATCATTTGAATTAAAATTCTTTTTACACATAAGCATATAGAATAAGAACTCTTTACACATAGACAAATAGCTGTGGAAGTGAATTAATAAATAGTAACTTAATAATAACTTCCGTTAAATTTCCATCTGGATTACAATAATTTCTTTCATGGCGTTAATTATCCTGATGTACCTGTTTTAAGAAAAAGCCTTTAAAATAAAGCATCAAGCTTATAACAGCTTGTTAAGTGTATCTTTGCTACTTCTAAATGAGTGTTTTGATAATTTGTTCCAAAATGCATGTATACTTGCTAGTAATGTACAATATTTTCTGAAAATGAGGTGTACAATACAATTACTAAAACAAATTATGATTTCAAACGTCTCATTTTCGTATTCGGTAGAATAAGACTTCCATTTTAATAACATGTATCTGTTGCTCTATGGGGAAATTCATTTACTATATTAGAAGAATGCTTTCGTATGAATTTTTTATATGTTTACGCAGGCTGAAATGCCATTTTTCTGTCTCTCTCTTTTTTTTTACAGCATTTACTTAGAGAATATGTTATCTAATGTGTATCCTTATGTTCTTCCTTTTGCTTTAATTACTTACATTACATCACATAGAAGCAAATACTGAAGTAAATTGCTTAAAAACCCACATATATTGCTTATGAAGCAGATATTGTCAATAAATAAATTCTGAAATTTTATGCACAGACATTTTAATTACGATAAATGTTTTTTTATGACGTTTTTCCCTTAGAAGTTACTTTTTTGTTTGTTTTGTTTTGTTTATTAGCACAAAGGAACAGCTTTTTTAAAGGGAGAGAGAGAAACTCATCTTCTTCTCTTTTTAAAATGCATAACAGAAACTCTCAATGCAGTTTCAGCTTTTTTATTCAAAACATTGCAAAAGTTTTTTAAGCAAGAACAACGTAAATTCAACGTTGTCTTCCCCGAGGTTCGAACCACTGATCATCCTACAGCTAGCTGCACATACTAACCACTTATACCAGAATCTCAAGCACAGGGGGGAATGCGTTAATTTTTATATTACCTACGTTTCGGAAATTCACTCCTACACTCACGTTAGCTTCACAGAAAAGTTCTACGACTTTTAAACAAATTCCGCTTTTCTTTAAAAAGCCAAAAATATTTTGCCTAATTTTAAATTTATTTGTTATAAATAACTAGTAAGCTCCGGATTCTCTAATGAATCGAATAAGCGAACGCGAGAATCTCGTTAAAGTATGAATTGCACAAGAATGAGAACACGAGGTTTAAAAAGCAAAAAGTAATAAAATTTTTAAGTGTATATACGTTTTTTATTAAGTTTGATAAACTCTGAAAATTAAATTACATTCATTAAATACTCATTGAAAATAATGTATGAATTATTAATCTCATTTATGAACGTTTATAAAAAATTCGTTTCGTAAACAGTTTAATATAATTTATGAAAGATTTATTTGTACTTATTTGATCATGTTTGGTTATTAAATCCCTTTACAATTTAGAACTTGAACTATAAATCATTTGGGAGGAAAAGGTTGTTCAACAGAGAAAAAATTTCTAGTACTTAACAAAAAGTAATCTCAGTTTTATTGGGCGTTATTCCAGAATCGAGTACTTCTTGAATTAAAAACCACCAAAAGGGCGATAAAAGGCGAAACGAGGCTAATTTTATTTACTTCGAAATACTGCGGTATTATGGCAACCTTTCTTGAGTGCGTCCACGCTATACACATATTTTTCACCTCCGATTTTTCTAATATAATATTTGTTTCGTAGTTTTCTATTATTGTATGTCTTATGTTTTCTTTCAGCCAAAAGACCACCAGTAGAAGAGACAGCAAACTTCTTGCAAGCTTTGTTATCTAACCATGGCCCCAACTACTTGGAAAAGCTTTTTGGAACTAAAGCTCGTGATGCTCTCGCTCCATTAGGAGGCGTGTCAAAAGTAGCTGTAGCTCTGTCAGGTAAAGAGTTTCTTACTTTAACTATCAGAGTGCGTCAGGCTACTATCATGTAACTGTTATAGTATGTTAAATATTATTTTAAATATATTTGCGTAGATCTTTTACTAAATATTCAAACACAGAATTCAAATTGTTTTCTTAAGTGCAATGTTTTCTCTTTTTTAAGCCGCGTTCGTTGCAAAAAAAATCAGCAAAATATTCCTTGTAATAGAATATTGTTATGAATTTTGTATAAATGTAAATAATTTTAGTGAAATTATATGTTAACTGTAACTGTTGTATAATGTAATACAAAACGGCTTCAGAGTGTGAAGCATCGCCGGAAAAACAGAGTTGCAGGGGTAAGTCCATTTAAATTTGAGGTATATAAATGGCTAGTGCCAAAGTTGCGATGGATATGGCGACAATTTTTTTCGTCAGATTCTGCGAGAAATCCCCAAAAAACACCAAGCTTGAGGACTCCGATTTCTGTATAAATGTAACTGGTCCGATGTCTTTGTAACAGTAAATGTATCCGACCCTGTATAATTGTAGCTATGTAAGACCTTCCAGCAACTTCGAGAAACCGAAAATATTGGAAATTTCCCCGGTGGACGGGGGAAAACAATATAAGACCAGAGAGAGAATCAGTTTTCAGTTTAGTTCAGAGTTGAGTTCACAGTTGAACTCAGAATATTGAAATATCACTGCACGAGGTTTCGCATTTGAGGTTTTTTTTCGTTGTCTTGTGCTAAACGTTCTTAGTAGTTTGAAGTTTTAACTACTGATTGTGCTGAGAAAAGCTGTACAAGAGCTTTTGTGTTAAGAGTTCTAGAACTGTAAAGTGTTTTTGGAAAATTGAATTTCCTCAAGCCTGAGATCGATTCTGTGTGCATTCAATCCATTACGAACCCATAACACATAACAATAGTTTTTTTTTTCAAAACGTGTTAATCAATAACTCACGTAATAATAATTTGCATACTCCAGAATTCTGTACAGATGTTCCGGTAGACAATATTTCTAGTCATATTTTTTCTTATACACAAAAATGAGTCACAAACGTCATGTTCTGCAGTTTCAAATTTTTACTTGTTAAGCAAAACATACATACTAACAGTTCCATATCTGAAGTCAACATAGCAAGACACTACAAATTAACGAATTCTGTTAGAAATTTAATTATTCATCTTTTTTAAATGATGATAAAAGTATTCGAAATATACAAAACATCCTTGATATGAAGCACTCAATTGTATTTGCTTTTATAAAACTACTGAATTCGGGTGTAATTGTTGAAAACGCTCTGAAGTCTAGACCCCTCATTCCTCGAAAAATCAAACAAAATACAAAAATTAGCGCTGTAAAATTTGCAACGGTCTAAGAAGAAAGGTTTACAATAAAAGATAATTCTGAAGCTTAGTTAAGAGCACAGGGATGCAATGGCCGATCAAAAAGTAAAAAAATCCTCTGTCAACAAGTAAACAAAGAAAAAAATCATCGCATTCACAATACCGATATTAAGCTAAAATACATCAAATTAGAGTAATCTTCTATTTGCGGGAAAGTCAAAATTTAATATATTTGAGCCCAATGGACGAACTGTTGTGTGTCAAAAGACCAAGTGTATAATAACCCTATTACTACTCTTAAGCACTGATATACAGGTGTAATGGTTTAGGCATGTTTCATTGAGTCTGGGTGTGTAAATTAGATTGCACAGAAAATAATATGAGCAACACCTAACACTATGTCAAGAATTGTAAAGATATGCACTTTTTAAATAATTTGAGATTTTTCTCTTGATTTTTACATCTCGGAACTGCGAAGAAAGAGATACTTTAAGTAATAAAGCTAAAAGATCAAAATTTGTATTAGCAGAAGTGAGTGCAAGAGCAAAATAATGACCTGTGATGTTCAAAGAGAACATAAAAAGCTTTAAAAAAATCCTCTGGTGCAAACGCTAAAATTTGATTTACTTCTTTGTACGAAGTAAGGGAAATATTGTAATCACGAAAAATTTCGGGTATTATATTTCAACAAAAATATCCATTCTGATTCGTGACTTCATATAGACGATTTTTTTAGTAACGTCCGTACATAAGGACAGAACAAAGGACTGTTTTTTTTCCAAAACGGTTTGTAAGATGTTGTAAGATGTATTTAACATGGATTCAAAAGGGATTTTTTTTCCGTGACAGCTGTACGTATGTACCTCGCATAAGTCAAAATGATTAGCGGTAGAACATTGAAATTTTGTATATGGGACTGTTTGAACATCTAAAATATTCATCTCTTTTGTTAATGCGATCGGCAGTAACTAATGTATATATATATATATTTATAGAGAGAGAGATACACACCCACCCACTTACCTGACTTAACGTTCTTACTCTTTTCGCAATCGTAGTCGAAAGGGTGAAAATTTTCATGTTTTGCAACTTCAGATTTTTAAAGAAATTAAGTTTTGAACAAATGTGACCTTTAAAGTGGTCTTCCGATTCCTATACTTTTGTTTGGCAAAGTAATATACTCGCTATGGAAAAAAAAATAAAACTATAAGATGTTTGACTCCCATACGAAAATAATTGACCATGATATGTACCTTCAAAATTTGTAATTTTTGATGCCATTTTAGCTTACCTTGAGTGATCAGCTTATTAATTTAAAATAATTCGAGGAAATAAGTTTAAATGAAGTACAGCAAAAACTGTGTATAGTTTAATAGGCCGTACAAAGTCAAGTTCTGTCCACATCAGATTTTTTACTTAGTATTGAAGCCAAGTTCCTAACAATCCAAGATTTTCAAAAGAGTTTTCTTCTCGGCAACTGCACAGCAAATACTATAATATCGCAAGCGTGTAAAGGATCTAGTTCGAGAGCACTGCAAATCGTATTACCGCCGTACGCATCCCGTTACTTCGGAAGGTGATAAAATTAGAGCTAAGTGGAAAGCTGTCCAACGTCGTAAGTTCTCTTAACAACGGATATTGCCGCACGTTAAATGGAATAAAATAGATCTAGAAGAGCGTGAAAACGAAGAAATTTGTCGCCTCGTAAGAGCCGTCAAAATAAAATTATGGGGCAAGAATTGAATTTGCCGCGGCGCTAATGCAATCAGTTGCTTCCCTGCAAATGCCAGTTTTTGATGCATGAAAGACGGTGATGTAATTAATGAACTTCGCTTTTGATAATTTTTAAGGTAAAAGTAAGCTTTCCGTAATTCTTTTACTGTTTTATATTCAGTTTGGCAATTATTATTTAGTATTTAATGCAAAATAATCTAAGACATATAATAAAACAGAATAAAAAAATTTGATGTGGACATTACATGTACGGCCTAATAAATTATGCACATTTTTACTGCATTTCATTAAATTTTATTTCCTCAAATCATTCTAACTTAATTAAGCGATTCCTTCAGGCAAGTGGGAAATGGTATCAAAAATTACAAATTTAGAAATTAAATATTCCGGTGTATTTTTATCAAACAGAAGTCAAACTTCTTATAATTTTATTTTTTCATAATGAGTATAAACTTTTGAATTACGTTCCGTAATTTGACCAAGATTAATTTTATTTTTTTTAATTTGATGTTATCAAAACATGAATATTTTGTTTATTTAAAATCTTTCTGTAACTGGAAGTATATGACTTTAACCAACGATTACGAAAATAAAGACCAGGTACAGATTTGTAAGCCGGTTAAGGAGATAGTATATATATGTGTGTATATGTACGTTTGGTACTGTCGATTGCAATGAAAAAACGGAGGAGCACAAATGGAGATTATACCAGTCGCATACACAAAATGCCAGCGTTGTACGGCGAACCGTTTATGAGTATGCGAGATGCATACATACATACGTATCTACAAATATCGCGAAAAAAAATCCCACTTGAATCCATTTTAAATCAATTTTACAGTCTTTTTGGAAACAAAAGCATCCTTTGTTCTTTCCGTACAAATGTCAAACCAAAAAATCGTTCAAATGAATACGAGAACGGTCTAAATGGATATATCCATTGAAATATGACACCCGAAATTGTTCACGATTAAAATACTTCCTTTACTTCGTACAACGAAATAAAAAGGTTTTTATGCAATAAGCTCTAATTTAAAGTGTCTTTGAATGCACTGAAAGGAGAAAAATAATTTATAATATACTTTATAATCGGAATAATAAATTAAATAATTCTGTTGACAGAATTCACCTACAATTTTATACCGCAAATAATAAAAGTGTGGGTGACCATGATAAATTTAAAAGGTAATTACAATGGAATTAAATTAATAAATTTGTTATTTAGACATTTTATGCTTTTATTATTCGAGGTATAAGATAGTATATAAAACTGTGTTTTATTTCCGGTTTTTTAGTCTCAATTACACGTTATAAATAAAAAAAAGTTTATAAAACATGAATACCGCCTACTCGTCATTAAGTGCGCCAAAACGCCAAACTTCATTAGCAAGTGCACTAAGATGGTAAAATGAAAAGCAGTTTTTTCACGAGAAATGCTTTTTCAAAAACAAATGTAGAAAATCGCTAAATTATTATTTTTTTATCATTCTTCTTTGAAAAGAGGACGAAAAGTTTGTTTTAGAATCTGTGGGAATTTCAAAACTCTGTATCCGTTACATTTTTATATGTTTAAATTTTAAAACCATAAGCGTCAAATAGTGTAAAATATTGGGAAATTTTCAAACATTTCGCCAGAAATTTAGAAATTAAGTTACAATCGTAGTTTGAAAAATGTTTCTTTCTATTTGATGGTTCATGTAGTGAAATTCTAACATGCTTACTTTGTTAGTTAAATGAAGGCATGGGCGAAGAATTAGTTAAACATTTAATTAAAAAATCTAAATCGAACTTTGAAAAAAACACTTCACCGCATAGCATTGTCTCTGATTAACAATACATGTACACAATTTGAACTCGATGGTTTAGCAAGAGGTAGGTTAAAAACAGATGATAAAATTCCACTCGCAATGAAACACCTTGAATGAATTAACTAAAGTCTTATAAACATATTTTTAATTTTAGTATCTTGTAATAAAATAAATTATGAATTAATTCTGAATTTTCTGTTTTTCTTTACAGAGAGTGAAACTCTAGATGACTTTGGAAAAGCGCTTCATTTGATGAGATCTGATCTGGAGCATTTAAGAAACGTTTTCATGGCGGTGGAAACAGGAGACATGAGCCTTTTGAAATCGTTGGGAATCCGAGATTCTGAATTGGCCGATGTGAAATTCTTCCTCGACAAGCTCGTTAGCACTGGATTTATGGACTAAATTATCTCACGAATTCACAAAAATCAAAAAATAAATTAAAAGAAGAAAAAAACTGACGGTACAGTTGCATCGAAATTGAATGAAATCTTAACTTCCTTCTTTTGTGTACGATTATTTTCACTATCGTCTGCTGTTATGTAGCATTTTCAATTTACGATTAATCGATATATGTATGGGAGTAAACTGTAAACAAATAAATAGAAAAGAATAAAATATTTAAAATATTAACTTGTCTAAAAATTTATTGTAATTAAAATAATGAAAACTTTTAAATTTATTCTTCTTTATAGTATTATTTTTTTTACATTCTAAACATTAAATTGCTTGCATTATTTTTGTCTATTCTAAATAATAAATCAATTATTATATAAACTGCTGATAATTTAATAATTTGCTAATTATAATATTTAATCAAAAATCACTGTAATGAAAACTTTTTAAACTACTCTGTTTTATATTATTTTTAACATTCTAGAGATTAAACTGATGGCATTATTTTTGCATATTTTAATGTATCAATCAATCATCAAATAATCATTTGATCAATTCTAAATAGTCTCTTTACTATTTACGTATTTATTCGATCAGATGAATTAATTTTAATCAATATATCTTGATATCAAGTATTTAATTAACGTTCTAAATGCACGAAATTATAATAAATAAAATTTTAAAAATGTGTTAAAACATCTACTATCTCATCTCAGTATTGTAAAATGCTACATAACACAACGTAGTGCATGTGTGTATAAATATGTTTATAAATATAACTATACACACATATAATATAAGTATGAACCTCTCCTTAAAGAGGTGAAGGCACATCGTAATACAAAACCTTTCAAACCTTGCCCCAGTATACATGTGTATAAGTTGTGAATCCTTTTTTTCCAATAAAATAGCAATCTTATTGTTAGTTGAACTTTTGAAACAGTGAAGTATTCTCATAGGCATGTGCGAATACTCGAAACACATCGAGTTTGTAAAGATAACATATCGTTTTAAAATGTGATGATATTCTTGATATATTTTTTGAAAAAAGCTTACGTTTAAACCCGTCTGATAAAGCACAGGAATGATACATATCATCTATTATACAATTAGCGCCCGAGGGGACAATTGCTAGGGTTATCAAAAACGCTAATTCATTTATTTCTAGATTTCTATTTTTACATCGAAAGGAAGATTTGAAAATTATTTTAGATACAAACAAAGCAAAAGCATTATCATTTACAATATTACTATTAATACCTTAAACGACCAGTGATTTTAGGAAAAAATATTTATTCTTCACTACTACTTAAATTAATAATTATCGAAACCTTGCTCGTTGATGACAATAAACAAATATTTGCTTTCCGCATATTCACATAAAACATATCACATAAATATTATCATTACATTTATGAAGCTTAAGTTTAACTTTGGTGACCCTAGTGAAAACAAAAGTTAATTGCCATGTTTTATAGACTTTTCTATGACTGCTTACGCACAAAACTCGTAATGGTGTAACTGCTGATTTTATGCAACGGCAAGAAGTTGCAATAAAACTAGCATTTACCTACTGTGTGTACAGGTATATTTGTGAGAAGAGCTATAAATGTATAAATACAAGTGTATGTATCTATCTATCTATCCATGAGAGGAAATAATAGCTAGTACTCTGCGTAATATATGGTTTTGTAAGATTTTCTTCCTACATACTTCTGCACCTGCTAGTTAACTAATACATCACAAAAAAAAAAAAAAAAAAAAAGGAATACTAACTTTAACCTCCTGTATTAAATTATAAAAAAGGCGAGTTTTCTAAATTTTGATTTCTGCATTGAGGGGTTATTTATTACTATTATAGTAAAATTAATCAAGAAGAATAAGTAATTACATTTATAATAATTAGATAAGCATAGTGAAAAAATATTTATCTAATATAAATTTTTATGGAATTTCTAATAACAAGTGTATCGCGATGAAACAGTTCAACACCAAAATAACTTTTCATAAAACTGTAATCAAAGAACAATAATATAATAAAATTTCCGGAAATTTGGTATTGTATTCTGGTACTTATTGAACACAATTAAATTTAATTTAAAAGGGAAAATGAGTTATCTTTTTAAAATTCAATTTAAAAACTCTATAAAAGTTTCATAAAATTCTGAACAATGGAAATTTTTACTTATCATAAAAGAGGCCAGCGAATTTTCTAGATACACTGGCTTCTCAAAAAACACTTAGACAATTTTATGTTATCACTTTTGCAAACATTCGTTGCATCGTACGTTTAGATTATCTTAACAAAGTATTTATTAAGAAATTTCTTCTAACAGAATGGAGGTAATTATCATCATAGAATTAAAAATGAAATATTCGCAAATAGAACAATAAAATAATATCAAAACAATTGGAACAAAAGTGAAACGCTAAGTACTACAACAAAAAACATGAAAAATTAATATGAAAAACGAGAACAAAATAAAACGGAAAATAAATAAAAGAAAAAAGTAAAACCAAAGACAATAAAACAAAAATAAAGCTGTAGAATTCACGAAATGTTAATGAAGCTCATAAATATTATTTCAAAGTACAAATAGTCAATTAAAATATTATTTCAAATATTTTAACGATAATATATTTACCAAATTATAAATCATAATCCGTTACGAGAATGTGTAATATATTAATGTGGATTAAGAAATAAGTGTCAGCAGTTAACAGATGTGTGCATACTAAAACATTAAAAAGTTCGCAAGAGAATTCGTAGAAGAGGTATGCTGCAAGAAAATCTTCTGTCTTGTCAGTAAGTCTAAATGTAGTTAAGCAATATTTTTGTTAGCATGAGGAAAGATTTGAATGAAAACCTTATATATAAACATTATATAGATATATAAATCCCTTTTTAAGTCCATCCAAAATTTTAGACTAGTTTTGCCTTTACATTACTGTGTTTTTAATATGTCTATAAATAACTCTTTGTCCATACTATAAAAATTCAGATGGCTTTTGCTTCAGCCTGTACAGAAGCGTTGCGAGCAATTATATTTTCGCAAACCTGATACATAAGATGTACATTACTAATGGTATATATATTTTTTAGATAAGCTTATTATGCTTGTGCTTATGTGTAAAAGGAAAGTGTTTCATGACACCAGGAAAAGAAAATCCGAGTTAATGCGCCATAAACCAACAGTTGTAAAATTACCACTAGAAGCTCTACGAAACTTAATCGTAACTGCATAAAGATGATTTTACTTTTATTTCGTAACAAAGGCAAATTTTCTTCGCATGATCTTAATAATAGTAATACTTTAATTTTTTTCAGAACTAAGTTAATTTGAATAAAAGTAAATATGGCAAATTTTTATCTTAGGTGAGTTGTTAAATTAAGAATATAATTTTCGTGATTTATTATGCCAAACAGGCTTAAAATGCAAAAAAACAAAATCTTAGAAAAATTAGTCAAAACCTTAATACAACTGCACTGGGATATTTTTACTAAAAATTACATTTTTGTAAATACCGAATCAAAATTGTTACACATTATTTAATGTCAAAAGCAGAACAATTTTTGTTTTTGTACTCATTATATCTTAAACGAAAATTAATTTAGCCTTAAATAGCAAATAATAATAATTTTTATATTCATAAACTACATTTTCTTTAACTATTGTTATATCTTGCCAAAAGGAAACAATCTTAAAAGTGTGCATCTAATGTGGTTATTGATGCTCTATTACAATGTGAATAATTTCGATATTCGCACATCCCTGGAGGAAACTTTTACATAAATATTACATTCACATAACATAGTTTTTACTTTTAGTCACAATGTTAGTTACAGTAGTGTTTGCACGCAACCAGATATAAATGTAATGTGTAAATATATAAAGATATCAGAAGATATTGATTATCAAGAAAATTCTGTTGATGTGGTTTACAGTTATATTGATCGATAAATAAAAATATTATTATACAGAAGAATATATAACTGTTCTTCTTGCTTTTACAGGCCTTTTAAATGTGAGAGTGATTCACCAAAACAAAATGTAATAAAGAGTTTTATCTGTTGCAAGTACTGAAGCTTTTTAATTGTATAGCATTCAAACACCATACTAATATTAAAATAACTCATCACCACCTTTCACTGTACATAAATATCTAAGTTCATAAATATCCAGTACCACTGCAGCATTTACATTATGAAGGTATTACATTATTGACCTTAAGGTGGTATTGCATCATTGATTTTATAAAAGGTAAGTTTACGTACACATACAGAAACTAAATACTACTGAGAAATTTATGGACCATACAGTGTCAAAATAGAAAAAATTTTGAGTAAAATTTTCTGATGTCTCTGAAATAATTTTAAGTCTGTAGAAGCCTCTGAATATAACAAAAGCATATAGTCTGTCCACCACGATAAAAGACTAGGCACCGTCTATATCGTATGATTTTGAACAGTCCCAAAATCTTATTTTAGTAAACAAGAACTAACGACGCATATTTTAAAATACTACTTGAATTTAGATTCACTCAGTTGCAAACTTGGATAGGTTCCCTACGTCTCTCCCCGCAATGAGATGAATTCCCCAATGAATGAACACGTTGCGGCAGCAAATGAGGGGAGGGTTGCTAAGACTATGAAGTGTCTATTTCAAAGGAACGGGCTACAGTAGCAGTACTGAAGGCACACAACTATTAAACAGGTTTCACCAAAGAGTTGGTTTTCCTCTTGTGTAATGTGAATACGAGCCAATTTCCCTTAGAAAGTCCTTAAGCACATAGCTTTTGTATGCTTTACCACGTTCCAGTTAACCTACCTAACTTAACCAAGATAGATTAAGGCTGCCATCTCCTAAAGTTAGATTTTCTCTACTACCTAAAACTCACTTCATTTACATATTCAGCCGCCCAACTGAGATAGTATTCAGCGACTCTCACTGCTGTATCTAATGGCTCGGGTTCGAAACCGGAGAAAGCATAGATGTTTGTAAATGTATAGTGCGTTATGTGGGCACTCAAAATATGCTGCGATCCGAAAGTCCTCTGGAAAGGTTGATAGTAGGGAAAGAGGGAGTGGGAGACCCTCAGATAGCGAGAGACCCCTGCGAGATACTCTCCTTCAAAACTGGGGGCATAACTGAACAAAGTCGTTTTGTCACCTGTAAGGTGCCCACGGCTTTTGCCAACGACAATCACAATCTTGCACTCCTTACCAAGATAAATTTAGTTGGCTTTTTCTGATTTCAGACAAGCGAGATAAGTCACAACAACAGCAACACATATTCTAATGAAGTAGACAAAAGAGCAGAAGTGCATAGAAGACTGAATATTAAAAATAGCAGTAATAAATTAAAACAATCCGTACAATAAATTAAAACAAACTTTACAACTTCTGGTCAAAATTCTAAACTTTGAGGGGGGAAAATTTAAAACTACTTTGCTGAAGACAAATAAAAACTAAGAATCGTAGACACACTTAAAAATGTGTGTAATATTCGTATTTTTCGACACTTAGTGCATTTAAATCTTTTTTAATGTGCTACTTTTATTTATTTATTTTCGCATTTTCAATCGCAGATAACTATAGCAAACAGTAAGAAATATGTTAAAATACTGCCTAGAAATATCTTTCTTTAACATACAAGAAATCAAGTATTATTGATTTTGCGAGTAAAGAATAATAATCTATTCAAGGGAAAACAATTACTTCGAGAGATAATGAAATGCATAATTATTTTTACTTATTTTCTTAATAAAGAGGCTCACTGATCAGAATAAATAAAAATCATCAAGAACAAAGACAAATCTTATACATGCAGATGAAGAGGAAAAAACTGATTCTGAATTAATGACATCATATAAATAAAATGGTCACAAGTGAATAAAAGAAAAGAATAGCAAATATTTTTTTAAAAAAAATGAGAGGAACTAATCACGTAATAATTAAAATGACTATGACAATAGTTTGCAAGAATAATTTTTATCTTTAAAATCATGTTTCTTGATTTTAAGCCTTTCCACTGCGAATAAAGAAAACTAAGGAGAAAAAGCTTACGCATTCTTGCTTTTGGTTGCTTTTTTTTTTTTTTTTTTTTTTTTTTTTTTAATTTTCTTTTTCTTTTAAATTATCTTTTCGATTAATTTAGTAGGACAGAAAGATAAAGGAAATCCGTTTAACATTTTGATTACTTTTGCTGCTTATTTGTTAAAAAAATAACATTATTCAGAAAACCAAAGACCAGATTTTGCTGGCATAAGCACTTTTTCCCCTGCACCTTTTAAGAATTTTTCTCATTTTTCTTTAAAAATCATCTTTTAAGTTTTTAGATTATTTTGCGCGCTTTTTAGTGCATTCCAAAACATTTTGAGGCATGCAAAACATTCCAAAACATTTTGAGGCTAGAAATCAAATTGAAAAAAAAATGCTATCCTCAAAGTAACGCAGTACGCAGACATGTCCTATATACAGAGAACTGATTACGTAATTTGTAAATCCTATTTATCACGACGGGCCTTTTTCACACGGTATGAGTGAGACTTCTAAGGATTTTTCTATACTGTGATTTCTTAGCTCTTTTAAGACATTTTGGCAGGCTCAGTTCCATAGGATTATATTCAGAGAGATAAACGATATTCCATAGATACATTCTTCGTATTACATACTCACAGCTGTGTGCAAATACACAGCTGTGAAATAAAGCGATTCAAATCCCTTTTCTTTTCTTTTTTGGCTCAGCTGGTATAGTCCTGGTGCGATTCAAATTGCATTGAATATTTTCTTCGCAGATAAATTTGATGGAAGTCTTTTTTGCATCAGATCCAATTTCAGAATACTAATTTCAGCAATTCTTACTTGAGTAAAATATGGAACTTGTCAATGCGGAGAGAAACTTTTTACCCAATAAAAACTTATGCACTGACAACAGAAGATCTTTCACTTTCGAAAATATCAACAGCTACTTAAAAATTAAATGAAATTGAAAAGCATTTGTGTAAAGGTTGAATTTGAAAGAGGAAATAAAATTCTTAGGCACTTATAATTATTTGGGTTTTAATGTATCTGTCAATGGTTCTCAATTGTGTCATTTTTATATTATTTTTTTTTAATTATTGAGGAACTTTTTATTATTTTTTTACATTTTTCCGGACATTTCCTAAGGGCATTTTCAGTGAATTTTTAGGCCATCAGAGTAATCCAGGCCCTGCAAATAACTCTTTATAAGGCGTATTTTAATGTACTTTCAGAAATGTTAACTAATATAACATAGGAAGACAGATTTTGAGTGAATTTTACGCTATTCATAATTTAACCATCTATGTATGTTGTATGTAACTTGTCTATATACTCTATGGCTAAAGGTTCAAGCTAGCTAGTTTTTTTTTCTTTAATATTGATTTTAGACGTGTACTTTTAATCACAAAGTTTTTTCAAAATCATGTAATTTTTTAAAGCAGTTTTAATGCATTGGGTGAAACATGTTCTGGGGCCTAAGATCCTACATTTGTATGGTGACTACCGTACAAACGGTTACAGGCGAAAACATAGCGGAGGAAATAACGCAAGAAGAAAACGTCATAGTATAAACATCATGGGAGAAAAGAAATCAAGGAGAAACACTGCACAACTAAAGCATGGCGGTAAGAAATAAAGCGGGAAAATACCAGTTTATAATGTCGTCGTACAAAATATATTGGCAAAATGTAAAGCACCTAAAAATCGTATCAGGCATACGTTTTCTGAATCACAAAATTTGAATGAATTTTCGAGTAATGATTCATGAGTATAAAAAGAAATAAATAACATTTTACCTGTATATTTCATATTATTGTATTAATTAATATGAAAAAGCAAAAAGGAAGCTTAAGCATTAAAAATTTGGAAATGATTACAAATTAATACTTGCTTAGAATTTTAAACTTATCTATCTTCCTCTTTCAAAATCCTATTTATACTACACACTTTTAATAAGAATCTGCTAATACGTCTTTATACAAGAGATTAATTAAATAATAATATTTAATAATTAGCAACATAACTTTAGAATTCTGTTAACTGGTATATGTTATAATGTGTTCATGAATGGATTTGCCAAAAATGTAAAAATAGATCATATTTCGGTTGCAGCTCAAGAATAGTTCGAAAATCGAGCTTTGGTAAGCACAGCAGCGAATGCAATCTTGCCATTTGGTTTTGCATACTTGTGTGAAGTATCTTTTCTGTAATGATAACATTTAAAACCAAATACAGAAACAAATGAGAGTTAGAACCACAACTTGGAACTGCTTTAATAGAGAGCATCAAACCAGATTTTTCTGATATTACTAAGAAATACAAATATTACATTGCTCACATTAAATGCTAATTCAAAATGCAAATGTGTAATATAATTTAACTGTATGTTTATTTTTTAAAATAAATAAATAAATAACTTGATTTTTTTCTTTCAATTTCTTATTTAATTAGTTCAATTTATGATTCAATTTATTTTATATACACACTGCCCTTTAAAAGTTAAAGAACAGCATATTTTTAGGTCTAATTTGAGAATGAAGCAACACAGAAATATGAAATTTACAGGACATGCTCACTAAGCAGTTCATTAATAAATGTCACAGAGAATGTTTCTAAAGTTCAACACAAACATAAATTACAACAAAAAATTGCACTCTTGGCAGAGAAATCCAGTCTTGGAGAAACAGTATATCAGAGTTTTTTAAAGAAATATGGGGTTGTAACATTACAAAAATGGGTTCTAATAAGGAATGTGTCCACCCCTAGCTGTAATACATTGGCGGCAGCGACGTTCCATGCTGTCAATTAAGTTATCGGTCATTGAAATGGGAAGCAGCAACCAAACACGGAATAATCCTTGTTTAAGCTCTTCTAACGATCTTGGAGGAGGACTTAAAGCCGCAACCTGTCTCGCAAGGTAGTTCCATACATCCTCTATCGGATTCAGGTCGTCTGCGTGTTGAACTAGTCATTCCTTCCGCTCCATACCGCAACCCTCAAGATGTTCTTCAGCAACCCGAGCTCGGTGCGATCGCGCATTGTCGTCCATCAGAAGAAATCCAGGATCAATAGCAGCGGCATATGGACGGACATGTTGATCAAGAATCTCGTCTCGATATTTCACACCGATCAAAGTTCCTCCGTGGAACACATGCAGGTCAGTGTGACCACCGAGAAAGATCTCAGCTCAAACCATAATTCTACCACCTTTTGTAACTGTGTCTTTCCACAATGTGGGATTCGTTGTATCTGATGCTTGTTCACTCCAAATCAGCTGACGACCTGAATTACTCTCCAATGTGAACTGGACTCGTCTGTGAAGAGAACAGACGCCCATTGCTGACTGGTTCAGGAGACGTGTTCTCTTGCCCAACATAAACGGGCACCTCTCTGTCCTCGGGTAAAAGGAACACAAACAACTGGTTGTCTTGCATACAGACCTGCATCATGCAGGCGTCTGCGCACTGTAGTAGCTGAAATTCTTGTTCCTGTTGCCAATAAATAATCTGCCATGAGCTGTGGCACAGTAATATTACTCCTCCTTCTGGTCGTAAGAGTTAAATAACAGTGTCCCGCAGGTATTGTAACTCTAGGTATGCCTGGAAAATGTCTTCTAGACACAGAATCCACGGATTTAAACTGATTCTATAGTCGGTGAACCACACTACGAGAGACATTAAGACGACTAGCAGCATCAGCTTGTAACAATCCCATTTCCATCCATCCGATCTCCCGCCACCTCAACAAACCGGGCAAACGAATTCTCCTGGACATTGTTAGACTCCCCTGGATATTATCCACGAAACAGTAATAACAACTGAAGATCAATACTTGTGAACAAAAATTACAGTTTTTGCATTTTCCCCTACTCCTATATAAGTATTCATTTCTATAGAATAAAAGTATTTGCATATAGTATTTCCTTAAACTTTGTTATGGAAATTTAAACGTTACTGACATTATTGTAAGTAATTATTGACTTTTGTAGGCAGTGTATATAATAGCCTGCTGGTCCTACTGGTCATGTCGAATATTTTTTTTATTTTAAAACAATTCTTGTTCTAATGTTATAGATTTAAAAACTAACACACTTCTTTTTTTTTTTTTTTTTTTTAATTCTACTCTTTTATGGCACAAAATTTTCATATTTTTTTCATGTGCTGGAAACAGCACATGTGTTTACATGACTTGTTTTTTAGACTTAACCTACTCAAAACACGTTTTTTAAATTTTGATGCTCATTTGTAATTTTGCAATTTTTTAAATTACTTACTCCAGCTTTATAGGTTGGCATGATAAAAATACAAATGACACAATTAGTTTTCTGCGATTATTTTAGTACTCTAATTTTTAATTTGTGTCATTGCTGGTTTAGAAATAGGCTGATTTATTTATACTCTTTCGTTACACCAACTCCCTGATAACCATACATCGAAAGATGTAAATTACTTTTCCCCTTTTCCAATTTTCAGTTTCGGTTTAATATTTTTTTGTACCTTTCATTCAATTTACCGCTGTGTTTCTTGTTTTTTATTATTGCAGATGGTTTGTTCCGAATTCTTTAGGGGATAGATTTTAAACACATCATTTTCATTCATTTTAATTTATTTTGTGACATATATATATATATATATATATAATATATATATATATATGTTGTAAAAAAGGTTTTTGCAATATTGATGGTGTAGAACGTAGAAGGTTAAATCCATAATGAAGAGGAAACTTGCAGTCGAGGCAGATTAAATCTTCATTTTATTTTCACCTATTTAAAAAAGTTTACATTTTTGATAACTTTGCAGTAATAAGATAACAGACAGCTAGCTAGGCCGAAGAGTAGCATACGAATGTGTTATGTTCAGCATAAAATCCTTATTCAGACTGAGTTAGTTTTGGTTCTCAATGCATTTTAATTGGATAATTAATACTGCTGCAAAATTATTATTGGCTGTTCGAGTTTTAGTTCCATTTACATCTTCAGAATTATGTAAGAGTCATATGACATATATTAGTCGCGAAATGACGCAGTGCAAAGAGAGATTACCATTTTTAGAATAGAGAACGGAAATTAATTTACGCTGCTAATTTAAATTACAATTTATGTTTTACATATTCTTCATTTTTCTTACATTTATATATATGTGTGTGAATCTTTGCGTGTGTTTAAGGCATAAAATATGTAACTAAAAAATTATTAACTTTAATTTGGCAATAATCCTTTTTATTTCAATTGGCATTTGAGGTCACACTTCGCTTAGCATGCTAATCGTGCTTACTTAAAAAAAATTAGTTTTTTGTTAGCTTTGCAATAAGAAAGGAAGCAGCAAGCAACAGTCTATCTAGACCAATGTGCAGAAAGCAAGGGCACAGTTATCCAGTATGGAGGCTTACTAAGTGAAGAGTTTCGAATTACAGCTTCATTATCGTTAAGTAAACGTTATACGATAGATTGAATCTTGAAGTGACGCAGTTCAGAAAAGTTATTACTAATTTTAGAACAGAAAGAAGAAGTACCAAAATTAAAATGAAGAATTAAGGGTCTATTGCTAATTTTAATTGTAATTTTGTTTTACATACTTTTTATCTCACATATATAAATATATATTATTGCCAACAGTAGCAACTTTAATAAGTTAAATCCACTAATGCCTCATGGGCTCTTCACGTGAATAACAGTCAGATGAAATTCAACTGGGGAAGGGCGATTGGAGGTTGACAGGTAAAGGGGAACCATTGCATTATGAAGCCGAGTTATGTCTCGAAATTTTAAAATGCCTTGCTCAAATATAAGGCAAACCTACACAACAAGCAAATATGTGTCCATACTGGATAGAAAGTTGACGGGCGGCGAATACACGTCTTTTCACCAAGAGGTTAAATACTGCTGTCTGGCGGAAAAGTATTGTACATGAAGTTAGGTGGCATTGTATCTGTATGTCTAGCATTAGAAGCTGCATAGATACTGTAAGACACTGTTGCAACTGTGGTTCAGACGGTGCTGTTGCGGCTCAGGACTGTCGCTGTTGTGGCTACATAATTTACATAATTATTACATAAAATACTCAAATTTCTTTATAGAAGGACATATTCTTTAGAACTGTCACATTACAAGTACGCTTTTCGATTTTTACTGACGTAGAATTTTACAAACGTACACTGACAGTCATCCAATTACAATAGCAGTACAGAATAAAAATATATCACGAACCAAATATTCGGGTAATATATCACGAAAATGAAAGCGTAGGGTGCCCATGATAAATTTTGGAAGATAATAGCTTATATATTTAACAACGCAATAATAAAATAAATAAAGACAAAAAATAACAAAAAGTAAAGTCATCTTAGTAAGAAAACTGAGTATTGATATGATGAATTTAGAAAAAAAAACGAAAAAAGAAAAAGACAGAAAAATGTATGCTAATACTTAATGCCGGAAATTATAAACGTACATTGCTGTCTTGCTTTTAATTTTTTTGTAATTTTGCTGTTGAATTGTATATGGCGTAAGTGCGTAGAAAATAGTGCTCAATAAAAGCTAAAAAGATAAAAAAAAAAAATAGTGAGTAGAAGCGAGCGTAACAGCAGATTGGTAGACTGCGAGTTCAGCGAGAGCGCAAAGAACCTTAACAAACCATTTTAGGCTACCGTTAAAATCTGAAACCTTTCCGATTTTTTACCTCATATATTTTTATTTTACTTCCAATTTCATGTCTGTGGACGTTTGAGTAAAACAGATATTCAACACGTTTACGTATTGCGTTTAAGCAACAGGAAAACTTAATTGAAACGGATATTCGAATTTAACTCTGAAATGAAAAATATTCTCTTCAAAACGCATTAAAAATATGTTCCAAAACTCACTTTAAAATTTTTAAAGTGCATTTCTATTTTTACGAATAGAGAATAACCTGCTTGATTTGTTTCAGTAAAAAAAAATAGAGCTGGCATTTACTGACACTAATAAACTACTCCAAAGATCAAACGTAATGAAAAGAAATTTTTCTCCTTGACAGTTGATTCCTGCAGAAATAAATGCTACCCAAAAAATGCATGATAACTATAAAAGCAAGCGGGGAGGGAGGAATTCCGAGCCCTGAAGAAATGCAAGTCGAATTTTGAAAGGAGAACAAAGGAAGCAAAAAAAAAATCTTGCCTGGTAATTCGCTTTCTTTCGTTTTAATCTGTAAAAAGCATATCGCTTCATTATTTACACTCAGGAAACTTCTTTCGTGCGTGAAGTAGTCCTCATTGATTAACACAGACGTGTCACAGCATAAAATCAAATATTAATATAAGTGAAAGCACAATAAAGTATTGTTTGAATTAAAAAGAAAGAAACAAACAAAAATTCCATAGAATAAAAATTGCTTCATTAGGAGGTTATAAATAACCAAATGAGCTTCCTTCCGACTTTTTATTGCCTCTTGTAAGCCAAAAGTGGTAAAACGTTTATCATCGTAATCCCTAATTTTCATATCCCGGACTGCACCTCTTATAGGATTCGTAATAGAAGCATAAAGCAGCAATGAAAATTCAAAACCAAGAGATGAGAACAAAACCTGATCAACTCATGCAGTTTTATGACTCTTTTTCTTCTGATATTTGTCACGCGCTGGGTATAAAACTGAGACGTTTGAACAAATTTGAAGCAGAATTTTTCAATTAATACTTTAGGATAACATAAAATACAATTAACAAAAAATTTTAGTACAATACGCTTTTATTTGAAATGGATATGATGATTAGTGCATTAAAAGGTAAAATAATTTGCAAGGTTCTTATGGTAAAATAACCAATTATAATGATTTGATCTTTACTTTAACTACTACTTCCTGAATTCCTCACCAGAATGAAAATTGGCTTGTCGTGTATTTGAGGCTTTTGGATGTTGAGAGAGAAATAGTCTCTGTTTCTCGCATAGCATTGTTAAAACTCTGTCATCTCCAGTCTAAATATAATTATCTAGGCTTTGCAGGCTCTTGCAGTTCATTCTTTAAACTTACGCACAGATGAACCAGCTTGTACCCATAAGGGGTTTTTCTCCTTCCTTTCTGCATGTCTTCGTGGTGTAGCATAAGCACACTCGGCGCGCATTCAAGAGGTCCGGGTTCAAGTCCCGGCGAGAACATTGCTTATTCTTCATGTACTCTTATACGTGTACTCTCAATATGTATAACTTTAATTCTTTATGTACTCTCAATATTTATAACTTTACTTTAATACAAGATAAATTTCTATATGAAAGCATCATTCTAAAGCTACACATTGCTCAAAACGATAGGTATTGATGTCATACAGAGCTATCAAGAACAAAAAAAGGTTTTAAAAGCCTTAAGTTAGTTTGTCTGCAGCTAATAGCAATATAAAAAGCCCAGCTGTGATTCAAGGTAACTAACTCGTGATTTATTGAAAGGAAGTATACATCAGAAGTTCCAACTCATCAGAAAAAAATAGGAAACACCAGAATACTAAAGCGCCTTCAGCTTTCATGGATTTGAGAATTTCTTCCATTTTATCGTAGTCTTGGGACCTGACATACAAGCTTATAATAACAAAAAACAAAACTATTTATTTTATTAAATTTTCCTTCAAAAATAAGCTCAGTCCATATCTTATGTCTCTGAAACTATACACCTAGTTAAAAAAAATCTTTTTAAATGTCGCATGTAAAAAAGATTGTAGACTGAGTTACTATAAGAGGCTGTAGATTGATGCTCTTGCGCTTTTACAAGAAAAATATTCCTATTGTACAGATCAAAAACGACGTGAAATGCATGGTATTAAAATTTCTAATTGCAAAATAAACAACATTATTAAACGGAAAGGGAAAATCGTCAATCATTACTTATACATTAACATAAAGTTTCCAAATGAATATTCCAAAAAGAAACGTATTGTTTGTAATGTTTTTAAAGTTAAGTCATAGGTAACAAGAGAAAATCCGCCTACACAGAAATCATTTATTAAGAGTTTAAATACATCTGTAGCAACGATAAATAAAATTATAATTCAATATTTGCAACTTAAAAAGGTTGAAAAGCATAATGTTCAGCACAAGCTTCTGCCGAGGCATGTGGTTCAATATAGAACCACTTGTAGAACCCTGTACGGAAATTGTATGGTAACAGGTGATAAATGGAAATATATTGCAACTCTCGATGAAGTATGTGCTCATCTAAATACTTGCAATAGAAAAGAATCTAATTATTATAGAATACGAATAGAAAAAAATTTATAAACCTGGTTGCGACTAAGCAAAGAAAGTTGCAGTAAGGGTTTTATGATAGTCCCAATATTCTCTGACAGTGGGAAATTAAAAAAAAAAAAGGAAGAGTGGAAAAAAAGAGTTAAACTCAACATATTATCGAGAGAAAGTTTTACTCCCCGATATTTGCAGAAGAAATTCCATTTCATTATCTCAATGATTTTCAAGATTGAAACTTCATCAAAATAAAGCAACAAGGTCCTATCGGAAAAGTATCACTGCATTTCTTGAAAAAAATGAAGACTGATACAGATGTTGCATATTCTTTTCAGTGTATTCTTCAGAAATTTCCCGGATATGGATTATTGTACCTTTAGTCTTTTGAAAAGAGCTCTTTTTAAGCGCAAATCCACCAAGATGGAGGGAATTTGGAAAGTAGTGGAAAAGAAATAGAAATCAACAACCCTGGCGATTTTATGAAAAGCTCTTCTCTCAAGAAAATCGCGATGCGGATTTATATATATATATATATATACCATATATTACCGGGTATAACACGCACTTTCAATGCAAAAAATAAAATCGACATTTACGGTTGCGCGTTATACGCCGGGTATAAAAATGATAAATTTAAAACTAAGAAATGAGCATAAAAATTTAGATTTCTGCATGTACCTAAATCCTGTTTATTTAAAAGAAATCACTTTAAATTTTTTCATTATCGGATAACACGAAAATTTCGTCATCTTTGTTTTCCGTTATAGTATCTTCAGGCACATCATCGAATTCTGTTTCATCTTCACCATCATTGTTACTCTAATCCATAAATAAATAATCATTATCATACGTTCCATCTTTCATCAACACCAAACACCCTTGCTGCAGCGCAATTTCCATTTTCCAAAATGAACGGCTCCATGAAGGTCTTTGCATTTGAAACCAGCACTGCTGTGTTTGCTTCTTTTCAAAGGAGCTATATTTACTACTAAAAGGAATACTAGATCAACTGTGTTTCAACTATTAATTTAACAACCCGAAATCGTTATAAAAATGTGTAAAAAAAATTCTTTTATGATAATGACAAATAAGTACTCTATTTTTTGCATTTGCGATAAATCGGTTTAGAGAGAAAAAATTCGTTAAAATTCTTTTCATCAATAGCAAACTTCCATTTTTCTTTTCAAAGACCGAGATGAAGAAAAGTCTGCAGCAACAAACTTTATAAGAAATGGCGAATGACAAATAATATAAAAGGAGAGCGGCAGGAAGCTATCAAAAATACCATCACTGGGGCAGATATTTTTATCCTAGAGTGACAAAGAAAAGAATTCTCTAAGAAAGGAAGAAAGATTGAGTGTCGATATCCTGATATTCATATGGCCAGGTATCTATGCCCTATGATGTACATCTGACGTATCGTCCTGATGTTACGCGAATGAAATTCTCAAATATAGTATGCGAAATAAAAATCTGAAGCTAAATCTGTATTTATAATATAAAGGATGTTTGAAAGGGTGACAATAGTTCTGTTATGAAACAAAATACTCGTCCTTGGTATGCACTTCTCATTACTAAGTTTCTCAAAAGAGATAGAGAGAATTACGTAGACAAGAGCTCAAGTCCTATAAATAAAAGAAATCCAGTGCTATTAGCCTGAAATCTCACATTTTATAAGTATAATTTTTGAAATGTTGCCACCAATAAGAAATACATGTAGCGAATGTAAAAATAAATATGTATGGAAACACACATAATAGGTAACATATAATGTAGCCTAGCCAAGCAATCATTTGAAAAATCAGCTTTCATTAATAATGAAAGTATTGTGGTTTATATATGTAGATATATAATGCTCGTAATTAAAACTCATCACGATCATTAATGTAGATATGATTATTAATTGTCCTCTTTGATTTTATTATTTCTGTCTACTCTCAAAATGTAAACCTTTACATTTTTTTTTGGCCTTACAATGAGGGTCCTTCTTTGAATTGACATGATTCGCAGAAAATAAATAAATAAATAATCATTTTTGATAGCAGAAGAAACTTAGTATTATTTTTCATAGGTATTATAAAAGTCAATCACCTATCAGCGACAATAATTTAAATATTAAAAAAAATCTCATAAGCTTACAGATTTTACTTTACGCCCAAAGGTGCGTTTTTCGTTTTGTGTGTTACTTTTATTTATTAAATATTATATTCTCCGCCCTTAACTCTTTTACCTACAGTAACCACCTTTTCTACTGAACGTCTTGCTCACTCGTGTGAGTCGTATTCAAGACTGACCGTTTCTGAAGTTTCCTTGTAGCTCACTAGATGGTAATCAAGAAACATAAACCAGTAGTTGGTGCAGCAATTCGTCTTCAAAAGAGTAAGCATCAGCTATCGAAGACAACACATCACGACGATGTGCACTCTGCAGCACCAATAAAAAGCCTGTAAGAACAGTGTGGGGATGCAGCACATGCAAAGCTGTATTCTGCTTGAAAAAGAAAAACTGTTTCCATGAATACTATAGAGACTGATTTGTAGGGATGAGTTCTGTGAGCGGTGGTCACTGATATTAACCACCAAAAGTGGTCATTTTTTCCCGCAACTTGGAAAAAATATGTGTAATTCTCGCAAATAATTTCATTGCAACACCTGATATAGTAAATAAAACAAGAGTTTTGCTGAAAAAGTTAATTGCCTTTTCCTGCCCCTCAAAGAGTTAAACCACAAAATTCAATTCAGCAGCAATATCATAAGAAAAGGAACCTTGCGCATAAAATATCCATGCTTGAAGATGCATGTGATGTTAATGTTAATTGAAAGCTTTGAAATCGTTGAGTTTGTTAATCAAAATTTCTTTAAAGTTTTACAAAATATGGAATAGATAATAAAGCAAATTCTAAATTCCGAAGTTCGGCTTCCAGATGTCCATATTCGAGTCAAGGACTACGTTATTCAAAATTTGATGTCTCTAGGTACCTTTGTTTTTTCACAATATGAGAAATGTACATAAATTCATGCAGATTCTTAATTTTTTTAAATTCTTTAAATATAATTAAGGGCTCTAATATTTGGTGGCAATAATTTGAAAAGGGATTCAAACTTTTATATTGAACCAACGCAAAATGTCAAAACGAAATTAATAACTCTACTGAGCTAACGCTCCTTTGGGCTAAAAAAAAAAAAAAAAAAAAAAAAAAAAAAAAAAAAAAAAAAAAAAAATTATTCGAAATGCCATCTTAATGAATACAAGTTTATGAAAATAGTGACTAAAATAGGTAAATATGCATATTTACCTAATACAAGCTCTTTAAATACAGATCTTTATGACGGATTCCAAAACCCTGGCCGCTCAGAGGATTAAATATCAAAATTCGCTAACTTAATGACAGAGACAGAGATATTCCTTCCATCTTGTAACTAAAGGTAGCACAGCTCCAAGTATAGATTTGAAATAAAAGCTATTTATTACAATGTCATCTTGAAGATGATATAAACTCAAAAGTTTAACTTGAAGGGAACTTCGCATCTTGAGGATAATTTATAACACATGTCCAAATTAAAATAAATGTGAAATACAAAATCCTCGCGCTGTACTCTAACATAACTCGGCCCTAAATGTTTATGAAGCAAAAGCGGCTAGCCGATACTTAAGTCGGAAAATTCGCTTCTACCAACAGAGAAGCTAAGTGAAGTGACGGTCAAACTCTGCTGCTAAGCGCTTTCTATTTAAATTATTATCAAGAACTATGTGCTTATTTATACAGTTAAAACCCGCTATAACAAACCCAGTTTGTGACGAACGTCTGGATATAACGAATGAACCTTTTGGTCCCTTACAATTTAATATTCATTTAACATTATTTTATACGGCTATAGAGAACTCCTAAATGTGTAAAAATCAGATATAATGAATTCTGTGGAAAATTTGCATTCCTTTTTTCAGAATATTTACAATTTTCAACTGAAAAATTACTAGTCCTTTAATTTATCCTGTTTAGGCCTGTTTAAAATAACGAAAAATAAATACTTTTAAGTCGTGATCCCAAACTGGCGGACCTCAAAGTAACTGCATGTGGCCATCACAGACATTTCATTTATGCATTTGATGCAAAGAAAATTTTGGTTATTTAAATCTCAAATTTACATTATTTTCACTTCCATTAAAACCGCTAAGTGTCTAATGCACCAGAAAAATTATAAATGGAGTTAATTCAATGACAATATGCTGTAAATCTTAATCAAAGATATGAAAATACAAATTTGATTCAGTTTTATTCGTACTTCTAAGCTCAGTTACAAATTTTTACACTGCGAATATTTGCTTAGTTTGAGAATACATTCATATTTGAACAAAAATAATAAGAAAAGAATCCGATTCACCGATAAGTATCTACAATCCGTGATGAAGATAGTTTCTAGTAATTTCTCTCTAAGGCTACAAACTTTATCAAAATCGAAACTCCATTAAATGTAAAGCTGTAATAAAAAATAAAAAAGTTTGTAATTATTTATACATATGTACTTTTACTTATGAGGCAAAGAAAAAGAAGAGAAAGATACTAGTTTGTTATTATTTTATTCTCAAGTTTTGTTCCACTTAGTAAATTTTTATTTTGAGTTTAAATTAAAATAACTTATTTAGAGATTAATTAAGCAAGTTAGAATTTTTTGAAAGAAGTGTCAGTCTAGGAATTTAATATTTAGCTTTCAATATATTTGACAACAAGTATGTTTTACAGGTACCAAACTTCAGATTTCAGATCAAGAATAAATATAAATTTGAATATTTCTTTTGGATATTATTACAATTGTTTGAGCATGTTTTGTTAAGTATTTAATAAACAAAATTAAAAATTTATATAAAATACTTGTTAATTTGCTAACAAAATTTTTTATTTTATTAAAAAAAACGTTTTGGGCCATCAGCAAATTTCAGATAGTTAATTTAAGTTTGAAACCACTGCTTATATTTTAAACTCTATCTTTTTTTCTGTGTATAAAGCAAAAGGTTGTACGAGGTATGTAGAGCACTTAATTCTTCAAAAATCGCGACACACCATAAACAGAGCTTAGGCAGGTGGTCATAAATTCTTAGCCCGAACGACTGCATTTTGCAGTCGCAAAATACACTTGAATTGTGCCTTTGTTGCAAATATAGTGTTCATAATTTTGCAAATATAAAGATTTAGACTGTGTTTGGTGCTCTCTTGCTGCTGAAGGAAAAAATATAGAACGAATAGGTTGGGGCTTTGTCTTTGTCACTGCATCCTTATACCTCAAGTCACGTGGCTAGGGTAAGTCGGAAGAATTTTCTACCCGATACTGTCAGTAAATTTAGTTTACCAGCCAACAGCTGGGGTCACTTTAATATTCTAAAATTTCCCGTTTCCGATTAAGGTTAAAAGTAACTTATTTCTAAGTTAATTTACTATACTGGAATTACGTAAAATGAATATCTATCTAAAACCGAATGTTTCGCTATTAATAAGTTTGAATTTTAAAGCACATGCAATAGAAATCTCTTACAAGTACCAACGTTCAGACTTCAGAGAGAAAATAAATATAAATTTTATCCCTTCTATCATCATCACTGTTGTTTATTTATATTTTGTAATTATTTAGTAAGCGAAATTTAAAATTGAGTTTCCTTTTTTTCTTAATTCTTTTTATCTTGTTAAAAATTATTCTGACCGACGTATTCTGGCATTTGGTTCATATTCATTGTACGTAATTTAAAATTTGATGGTTCTAGGTATCGTTGTTTTTTCAGTATGAGAAATGTATATATATTTGTAAGTACTCTTCATTATTCAATGTCTTTAATATAATACAGGGCGATAACATTTGGTGGCAACAATTTCAAAAGTGACAACACTTTTCGTGATTCGACGCAAAATGCCGTTTCGAGACTAATAGCATTTTTGGTTTAACGCCCCTTTGGCTAATAAATAAAACAAAATCCGAAAGGATTTAGATTTTAACGATCGCCCAAAAGGGGTCTTTTAATATTTAATGTGGTTCATAAGTGGCCCAAGTGGAAGAGCGAACCATTTTAGAGGATATTAGATGAATATTCATTTAGACTAACACCGGAACGTTACATATCTCCTGCATATTTGGAAATTGAAGAAGTATGTAATGTGATTTTATAAAAATATTGAACCTCTTATAATTAGATATATCATGAATTAAATGCATTTTTCATTAAATCTATCGCATTCAAAAGTAAAAAAGAACAGCAATAATATTCTTATATAATCATCTATTGCTTTTATATACTTTAGGTTGTTAATTAATAACAGACAGATTAAATATGAAAAAATAATATCTTACAATTTTATAAAATGTTAATTTAACGTATTTTTTATAAAATTGAAACATTTTTTTTTTTTTTTTTTTTTTTTTTTTTTTCGGGTAAGGTGACGCAGAGATAGAAAAGATTAATCTTGTTGCAGAATGATAGATCGCGGAATAAGTCTTAAATGAATAATGTCTGTGCCGGAAGGGGCAGTCAGTACTGTCCTGGACTGTAGGCAAGACTTAGAAGAGAAGGACTAGTTCATAGAGCTTTTTTCCCTGATGACGTAATCATATTGAAACTGACTACAAAGATACAATTTGCAACAAAGAAACAAAGGCTTTAAATTTGAAAAACAGCCTTGAAAAAAATGTGCTTGAAAAAATAGCTTTAATTTTGAAGCGAACATGTTATTAATGTAAACATTTATAACTTTTAAAAAGTTAATAATATTTAGATAACTGTAGTAAAAGCTTTTTAAAGTTAGGCCAAAAAAAGAAAACCATAGTTTGGCGTAGTTTTGAATATACATGTTCGTTTCTTTTTCTGCAGCTAAAGAAGACGAACTTATGTTTGACTGCCCTTGAAATTGATAGTTTTATTCAAACTTTAATCTAATCCGAGACTTCTTTTTTGATCTAATTATAAATTTTACACTGGCGTGTTTCTCTTCCTATTTGATATAATAACAAATATTGTAAAAATAACTGCTTAACTTATACTCACATTGCTATACATACACCACGTTTAAATAAATACAACATCGTTCTCTCAAGTTTGACAAAAGAAAGTTTCTCATAGTATCTAAAGAGAATTACTTAATCTTTCAAGAGAGGGGCAAAGGAGGAATATCTTTTTTATGCTAAATTTCTTTGACGTTTTATACGATTATAATTTACCTAAAATGTTAAGCTAGCTTTGTTTTTTACAAATTATCAATGCAGTCTTGTTTACTTTACAGTTAGGGCAATCAACAATATTTACGTCATCATTTGTGACTTCTATTCTAAAATCCTTCTTATCTGATTCATTATTCCTATCATCATTTTGAATGTTAACAGTTTCTTTTGAGGGAATCCAAGCAAACGATTTTTCACGTCACTGCATAGAAATCACTGCATATAAAATGTTCGCTGCAAATTCTTGCTTTCTTCACTTCAATAGCGTCCCGTCTTCGACACGTGCATCCCTTTTTTCGCCAAAAGCAAATTATCCTTTGAAAAAATATGAAATACAATATTACTTTCTCATTTCTATGAATTTTATAGCACTTTGCTACAACGCAAGAAGGCATATTATGTAAACGATATTTTACAACAGTGATCTCAAACTTACATTGCACATAGGCCAACGCACAGTTTGAAAAGAGCTGACGGACAATAATTATATAAAAAAAAGCTGGATTTTTTTGAATAAAAATTTTTTTTTACTCAAATTAAAAACTTTTTACTATGTATTTTTAAAAACATACGAAAAAAATAAGGCAAAGAAAAATTTCAAATTCATACTTATATTTTGCTTGAAATTTAAAAACTGGTATCTGGAAGAAAATCTTTGAACAAGATTTCTGCTGATCATAATTTGGAATTCAAACAGAAGGCTAAATATTAAAATCTGAAAGTTAAATTTTCAAATTTTGAGACTGCCATTTATTCAACTAATTGTAATACACAGCTCGACATTGAAAATGCAACACCCAGAAGGAGTGGTCAGAAATTTATGCAAATTTTAGTGTAGACGCACGTCAGTGAGTTATGCGAATGATGTGAAATGCGCAGCTCTCCACCGCACGTGAAGTAAGATATAAGGGAAGGAACGTGCAGAATGGGCAATATTCGTGTCGTTATTTCTGCCAGACGAATTATCGAACAAAACTGGTTTTTGTCCCGGGGGATACGTGTAATAGGAGAGAATGCCAGGCCGCCGTCAACGAAGGCACTTCCAGCAGATAGACGATTTTACGAGGGGTATGGTGATCGGACTGAGAAGGACGGCTTGGTCGTTACATCAAATCGCAGCTGATACCCACATGAATGCGAGCACAGTGCATCGGCTATGGCGAACATGGTTGGAACAAGGAAATGTGGGAAGAAGGAGGGGTGCAGGTGCAGCCAGAGTGACGTCAGCACTCGTGGATCGACGCATCCGCTGACAAGCTGTGATGGTCCCGCAAGTCACTTGTACCGCAATTCTGCAGCATGTGCCAGATACCTTGGATGTTCCCGTGTCGACCAGAACCATTTCCTGTCGATTGGTTGAACATGGCCTGCACTCACGGCGTCCGTTAAGAAGATTGCCATTGACCCCACAGAATAGAAGCCAATGTTTAGAATGGTGCCGGACTGGAGCGATGTGGATGATAGAATGGCGAAACGTCGTGTTCTCAGATGAGACAAGCTTCTGTTTATCCAGTGATAGTCGCCGCATACGTGTGTGACATGGAGAGAGATCTAATCCGGCAGTAACTGTGGAATGCCCCACCGCGCGACAACGTGGCATAATGGTTTGGGGCGCTATTTTCTACGATTCCAGGTCAGCTCTAGTTCGTATTCAGGGCACTATGAACGGCCGAACGATAAATTGATAATGTACTGTGGCCGGTGGCAATCCCCTATCCTCAGGGGCTGCTAATGCAATTTTTCAGCAGGATAACGATCGACCACACAGTGCTCGCATCTGCCAACATACACTGCAAGGTATACAGATGCTTCCCTGGCCACCGTACTCTCCTGACCTGTCCCCATTCGAACATGTGTGGGATGTGATTGGACGCCGTTTGCAGACTCTGCCCTTGCCTCGTTCAAAAGACGAACTGTGGCAAATGGTTGAAAGGGAATGAAGAGCCATCCCTCAAGACACCATATTGACTCATGCCTAGACGTCTTTCTTCGTGCATCTCTGTCCGCGGAGGTCCTTATCACTTATCCTACTGAGCCGACACCGTTCTCGCTCTGTATTCTGACTATCAGTTTTAAATAAAGATCACTTATTGCTGCTTGCTGTCTCTGTCTTTTTTCCAAATTTCATCACTTTCTGACCACTCCTTCTTGGTGTTGCATTTTCAATGTCGAACAGTGCATACATGGCTACTAAGTAACTTACTTTTTAATTTAAACCAAAAACAAATATACGAAAGCTTCCCAAGAAGGATAAAACTTGGGAATAAATAAGGGCAACCTATTCTATTTTTCTTTTATTTATTAGATCTTCTATGACGCAAAAAGTAATATCTGTATGTAAATTATTATAAACATCTTTGTTTTTTACTACATCTTTCAGATATACCACATCGTGGCGTTTCGCTTTTCATGAAATCGCGACTGCCCAAGCTCGAATTGAGGCCGAAAACACTTCGGAACAGTGTTTAACTCGAAATCCTAAAATGAAAGTCATTATTCAAAAAGCATATTTTTCTCATAAATTGGCAAGAATTATTGATACATAAAAATGAATTAATCATTAAAATCGGCGGTCTCAAACTCGGCCCGCGGGCAGCATGCAGTCCGCGAATACATTTTAATTGTGTATCTGTTGGTAGTATGATGCTTATAGCTTTATATAGATAAAGTTATGGACTGAATTATGTGCGGGACTGACAGAATGAGTAGATTGGGACTTTGTCAGTGTATACTTATATGACGTGCCGCGTGACTGGAGTAATGTGGGAGAATTTCCCTCTTTGGTAAAATTAGTAAATTTAGTTTATTAGCCGACAGCCGGTGCTGTTTCAATATTCCGAAATTTCTGGCGATCTGGTTAAAAATAAGTTATATTTAGCTGTCAACTGATTGAATTACAAAATATAACCAACAGAAATTTCTTGCGGGTACTACCTTTAGACTTCAGACAGAAAATAAATATAAATTTGGATTTTTCCTATGGTATTATCATTACTATCGTTTAGGTATATTCTGATAAATATTCTGTAAGTGAAATTTAAAATTCATTTTATTTATTTATTTCCTCTTGTTTAAATTTTCTTTGAAAAAAGGCTGCTTTTCAAATCGAGCATTCTTCTCACATGCAGTTTGAGTTCAAAACTACTGATTTTTAATTTAATAAAAAATTTTACATGATATATTTGTTTTTGAATAAACAGAACAGGTTTATTAAGAAATAAACATAGATTGTTGGGGTTTTTTCGATGATACGTTTAGGGATTTAGTTATGGAGAAATTAAATTAGCTCTTTGCATCTTACATGCAAAAGAAACTTAAAATCTTTAAAAAAGACTTTTATCGATTTCAAAGAGCTCAGTCATAGGTCTCTTTTCTTTAGAAGCAAATCATTTTGGGAGTTAGAGAAGAAGTAATCGTATTTTCAAAATTCGCAATTCCTCCCACTTGTAAACCTCCCACTTGAAAAATTCTATCTAAATCAAAAGCAGGAGGAAAGCTTAAACAAGCTCGACATTTCTAACGAACAGCATAGTAATTAAACAAGAAACATTTTGAGGTTTACATTACTTTTACTAAGAGTTATTTTAATTTGTTAGACTTTCTGTCCCTTCTGCTTTTTCTCCGGTTTCCTCGCCAGGACGTAAATTAGTGAAGGTGAACAAGAGAGTATTTAAACTGATGTGGCGAAAAGAGTCAGAACAGTTATTCAACTATAAGTCAGATTCAGTTCGCTATCGAGAGCGTACGTTGTTCATTCTTCCAGCTGTTAAATAGTGAAACTCAGCCTCTCACCTAGTAGCGCGCAGCCTAGTAGCGCGCAGGTGGAAGTTTCTGAATCGACATGCTGGATAAAATCAAACTTAGTCTTGCACTACTCTTTACTTTTGAATCTAGTTTGTTACGTTATTTTTTAAATTCCTCACCCCAAATTTTTGGTAACTGTGTAAGCACATAAGTCCATGTCGTCTGTAAACTATTGTGTTCAATAAAACGGTCTTTTATACCGTTCCCTGTTGTTTTCATCTTCTAGTCTTTGCGAGAAGTTCCAATACATATTTTCAAGTAGATCTACTTACAGCGTACATTAGCAAAGAACACTATATCCTGCAAATTTAAATATTAGAATTCTGAATGTATTGGTAAGAATCCGTTTGAAATAAATATTTCATTAGTTAGACAGTTAAAAAGAATACGTTTTTATGAATCTTTATTCTATAATTATTGTCAAATCAAAAATCAATGCAAAACCTTGTGCCTATGTTTCGAAAACCTATGTTTTCGATTTCCAGTGTTATTTATTTGTTTCAGAATAAATTGAAGACCTGTCTTATGACTCGCCCCCCCAAGCACTCAAACATATGTATATATATATATATACCACATTTCCTCGCGGATTTTTCCCCGTGGCTTTATAGTTCTAAGCTTTATAAATTTTTAAAATATTCGCCTCATTTTCGAAATCTGGAATTTTCTTCGCCCTCTTCTCCTTTGCTTCCTGATGTCCTTTTTTGGGAATTTTCAAGACCTATTCATGTGAGGTGCCCTTCAGATTTTTCACTATCAAAGTCAGTGAACCAGAGCGTGACCTGTAGTTAAGGTCAGGTATTGTCTCAATATCCTTCAGGTATTGTAATATTAATAGTACTATGCATTCTTATTGAAGTTCAAGTTTCGTTTTAAAAAATTATATTGTGATACTTATAATTAGTTTATCCATGACTATTGCATTTTACAGACATAGGACAAACAGTCGAAGCATCCTTAAATAAGCTAAAAAAGAAACAACTATCCGGAAAAAGTAACTACTCTCTTCCCAAACAACTAAACTCTACGACAACTTGCTATATTTTTCTCCTTTATTTTATTTTGAGATGAAGGCCTTCATCCGGCCCCGTAATTTGTGTTTACATTCTCTTCTGTCAATAGGGATCGTTATGTGCGCTGTATTTGCTCAACAAAAATATTACTGCACAGCAAGAAAAGGAAAGCTGGTCGTCAATTAGGATTGAGGTCAGCAGCGACCACTATTATGTTAGCTACGATAAATAAGGTTTAGGACTTTGACTTGTGTTTGACGAACACACTCCGAAAGAAAAGATTTACCTTTTCGAAAAAGATAACGTACTTCCTCACTTATTATTCTCTTTTTTTCCTGATTTTATCGTCTGAAAACCGAAATTAGAAAATTATGTGAATCATTTAATTTCCGAAGGATACAGTCAGAATAAAAATATAACAAATGAAAACATGAATAAACTATGGGTAACTATCATAATATTATTTCTTTCAAAGAAACCTGCATTCCAGTAGGAATGCATAATATACTGACATTACAATACTAATATAATATCTTCATTTCTACTTTCTTGTAACTTGAGGCCCACCAGAAGCCGAGTGGTAAATTCGTTAAACACTTTTAGTTCGGTCCGGGGTTCAAAACATGGAAAACTATCTGCCTGCAAGGTCGTCTTCATAGTTTTCTCCCTGTGTAGCGTGTATACAAGCCAGGTTCTCCTAGAAAATCCACCACGGATGCATTCCTTCCTTTAAGCAGCTAGACTTCGAGTCCTTCGTCATCTCTACATATAATAAAAGAAAGAGTCTGTGTGTCTTTTGTTCGTCTGGCTAATAGACCCAGGGCTACGAATTTTGGTATATAGGCCCATCTAGCCAGTGCATCTTGAAGCGATTTTTTTCAAAATTCGAATCAGACTTTTTTTTCATTTCATCTTTTCTATTTTATCGCATCATTTTGAATAGTTTCATTTTTTTAGAAACGTGGTTTTGGCAACAGTTTTTCATTCAATTGTATACTGGACTGCTGACTGTTTAAAATTAGCACTGTTGCCACTTGGAAAAATGAGGGCGATAATACTGTTATTTAATGTTTTTCTTGGATACTGGACGTTTGTTGAGAGAAGGCAACGGGGAGTTGGTTAATTTATTTATTAGGATAATTAATATTTGTAGTAAGGGATATTGCTTACTTCATTGTAATTTTTTATATGTAATTCATTTTTTTTTAAATTTGTGCTTTTAGTCCAGAGGGGCTTTGTCCCTGAAGGACTATTGTTTTCGTTTTGCTGTTTTGCGTTGGTTCACTCTAAATGTCCGTTTCACGTTTCAAACTGTTGCCACCAAATGTTAGAGTCCTGCATTATATTTGAAGAAATTAAAAAATGAAAAATCTGCATGAAAGTATGTATATTTTTCGTAGTGTGATAACACAACGGTACATAGAGCCATCGAATTTTAAATGACGTAATCCTACTGCAAATATGAGCATGTGGAAGACCAAATTTGAAGTTTGTTTTATTATCGATTTCCTGTTTTGTAACACTTTAACGCATTTTTCATTAACAAACTCAAGGATTTCAAAGCGAGCAATAGCAATGTTGGGTAGAAAAACATTTTTTATCTCCAACGCGTGAGTATCTGAATCGGAAATTCTAAAGATATGATCATTTTAAAACTATTTTGCGATATTGCTGTTGAACTGAATTTTACGGTTTAAGTGCGAAGAACGTGATATTTAATAAATAAATGTAACACAAAAAATGTTTAAGAAAAATGCCCATTTGGACGTAATTTAAAGTTTGAAACCTTTCAGAATTTTTTTTTGATGAAGTTGTTCTCCAGAGTAAAATTCTGCGTAGTTTTTAAATTTAACGTTTGGCATTTTTCTTTTTTTTCCGGTACATTTAAAAGCCAGAAGAAGGCTGGCCGCATAGCTGCTAGTAATGTAATTAACCATACCCTGTAAATTGAATCTTTTCCGTTCTTCTGTTGTGTGTGGTACTCCTTAGGCCTCACATCATTTATAAGTAACTATAGAAGATAATGGGCAGCTGACTCGACAAAATTTTAGACTAAATGTTCGGTCGCGTTTGCTTCACCGGGATGAATGGGTTCTTAGGTTGGCTTAAATTTCAACAGTTACAATGGAATGGTTCGGAGTAATATTCGCAAGTAGTTCGCCTTTGTTAACCTAGCGAAAACAATCTGTACATGGACAAATCCATTTTAAAATTTACGGAAACTTTCGAAAATACAGGAAACACTGTACATGACCTATTCTTGCCAGCTTTTCTTCTAATGCAATTTCAAAATTTACAAGTAATATCTCTCATAACTAGCAGCGGTTTTTATCAAATTAAAGGCACTTTTGGATGTCTAAGTTTAAATGCTAAATTTAAGCCAATGACATAAGAAGTATGACTTAGAATAACAAGTCAGTTATCCTAAAAAAAAACTATTATCCGGAATAGACAAGTTCTTGTTGCTCCCGAATAAAACATATTCTATTATACCTGTTCATGAGAATTATTTTTTTCTTATAACAATGGTTTTCTTGTAAAGAAATTAGTCTCGGAATAACATAACACTAAGTCTATGGGGATCAATCGCATCCCGTGAGGGCTCTACGAGTGATTGGCACGTCCATGGGCAAACTTTTTTTATTATTATGGCTTGACATTAGGACTTTCCTTTCATCACAAGATCCCTTCACAAACTCCGAAAGAGCAAGCAAAACTTCTTGCGAACGAAGGAATGTGAGGATGCTTTTAACAGACTGAAGGAGGCTTTAACATCTGTGACAATCCTGATGCATCCTCAGCTCAACAAACCATGTATTCCTGACACAGATTGACACGGCTACGAGCAATGAGAGTATCTGTGCTGTTTTGGTAAAAAAAAGCGGTCAGGAACATATAGATGCATACTAGAGCAAGTGTATATCTAAACTGTAGAGGAATTATTGTATGACGAGGAAAGAGTCGCTTGCCATATTTAAAGCCGTAGAAAATTTCTACTATTGCCACTAGGGTAGATCAGATTATGTATCATTCAGTTGGCTCTCAAACTTTATGAATCTTGAAGGTCAAATAGCCAGATGGATACAAAACTCCAAGAATATGACATGAGTAACCCTCTTCAGCCAATGACCTGTCTCAAAGATCATGTCCGAAAAGCTGTTGATATTGTTTCAGAGTCGAAGCGAATTACGGGCTGTTTAATCTCGTCGCACGTCAAGTTACAACTTTAGCATCATCTGACCCAGACACATTGAGTAACGAAGAAATCTGAAAAGGCCTGTTGGAAGACGACGACGTTAAATAAATGACCTAATGGATCCTTCAAATAAGAAACTTATCTGACAGAACATTTCGATCTACAATCATACATCAAAATGGTATTGGGTTTTCTTTGATTCGAAATGGCGTCTTGTATCGGATGTTTGAATCAAACGACTGAAAACATTTCCGATGGCTATTCATACTCCCAAGATCCGGACATCCTTAAAGAACTATATAGCAGTCCGACAGATGACCACTTCGGAGTAAAGAAGACTTTTGCATAAAGCTTCGACAGAGCTTCTACTGGAGTTATGCAAGGATTGACATGCATGGGGGTGAGTAGTATCAATCCAACAATGTTTGTGCCCATCGGAAAGGGCTAAAGAAAGGAGTCCAGGGAAAATGCAAAGTTACAATGCAGGAGCATCTTTCGAACGCATCACCTTCGATATACCAGAATTCTGCCGGAAATTGCTCATGGCAACAAAGATATCCTCGTCATCACTGATTACTTTACAAAGTCGCTCGAAGCATATCCTGTCTCTGATCAAAAGGTTCTCACAGTAAGAGAGGTAATGATGCAGCATTGAATTTGGAGTGCATCTTCAGTTACATTCGGATCATGGAACGAATTTTATATCGGCTGTAATTAAAGAACTATGTAAACTACTCGGCAAAGACAAAACCCAAACAATACCTATATATCCACAGTTTGACGGCATGGTAGAGAGGTTTGATCGAAACATCATTAATAGCCTTTCGCTGATGGTTCCCAGAAACCAATAGGACTGGGACAAGTTACATCTGTTCTTAATGGCCTTTTGCAGTGCTGTCCACTAGCCTGCCGGCTATTCTCCATCCCAGATGCCCTTCGTTCCTGACCTTCGTCTGCCTTGTGATTTGTTGTTTGGTCACCCTCCGGACGATTCAGTATCTCCAGGAATCGTTTGAAGCAGTGCATAATTTTGTACGAGAGAGAGTCATGTTGGTGAGAGAGATGATGACCATCCGATATGACACAAGAGCTACAGGACGTCGAGTCAACGAAGGTGATAGGGTACGGTTATGGTGTAGAGACGTTAGGTATTTTTCGGAAACAGACAAGATGAAAAATGAGCAATCGCCTTCGCCGGGAATCGAACCACGGTCCTCTGAATTACCAGCCCAGCGTGCAGAACCACTACACCACGAAGGCACGCTAGGGAAGCGGGAGAAATACCTTATAACGGAATCCGATTCGAAGAAAAGACTGTCTTGTATATATTTCTTCTAAATTACAATCATGCTAGGAAGATCTTTACGCAGACCTAAGCAGGCTGAACGATGTCGTAGTTGAAATCCATATGTCATCAACTTCTAAGTCTAAATTCGTTCATTACGACAGGCTAGACCTTTACTTCGGTTATAGTACGTAGTTCCCATAGTTTATATAACATAAATAGTATACTAAACCCATGGTTCTATATGTATATAAATTTGTATTTATGCATTTCTTTATTTATTTAGTATACGATTTGTTGTATGCTATTCATTGAAATTATTACTTTAGTATCACATTGATTTTCCTCATTTGTAATTATGCCTTCCTGTCCATGGATTATACTGCCTGGGACATGCAGTCCTTTGGAAGGAGGCAATGTTACGAATTTTGTGTTTATGTAAATAATTTTATGTATGTAAATAATTTTATGTATGTAAATTTGTATTTATGCATTTACTTATTAATTTAGTATACAATTTGTTGTATGTTATTCATTGAAATTATTACTTTAGTAACACATTGATTTTTCCTTATTTGTAATTATGCCTTTCTGTCCACGGATTATACTGCCTGGGACATGCAGTCCTTTAGAATGGGGCAATGTTACGAATTTTGTATTTATGTAAGTAATTTTAGTGAAGTTACGTGTAAAATTATTGTATCTCTTCTATAATGTAGCATGAAAGGACTCAAGAGTGTCAATTATATCCTCGGAAAAATAAGGCTCCCTCGGAAAAATAAGGCTTCATCGGCAGGTTCATTTAACATTGAGGTAAATGGCTAACTAGCCAATTTGACGAAATAGCCTTTTTGGCAATAGTTTGACAACTAATTTTTCGCGCCAAATTTGGCGAAAATTCTGCAAAAGTCGCCAAACTTGACGACCGTTTTGTGGCATTTTTGCCCGATCCTTGTATAACTGTAATTTGTCTAATCCCGATCTGTAACTATAACTGTATCCAGCCCTATATGTAATTACAACTGTATATGCCTTCCAACAATTTCGAGAAATCGAAAGTACTGGAAGTTTCTTAGGCGGTCTGGGAAAAGTAGTCTCACTACTTACCTGTTCCGCCATGTCATGTTAACTGTATTACAAGGCTGAGATATCATGCCAATCATTGCACTATTAATCAGACAGTTAGGCCGCCTTTCTATATTTTTTTACTCGAATGTGGATGTATTAACTTATATTAAAACAAAAATACGAATATCATATATATTATACATAATGAACATAATATACAATATACATAACGGACATATTATATGTATAATGAACATAATATATATATATATATAGTGAGAAAACTGTTAATACAAATGAGATCTGAAAAGTTAGTCTCGAGGTATACAGTATATATAAGATCGGTGGTGAATCTGTAGAATCCGCCATCTTCATCTAGTTTTTGCCTGTTATAGATATGTTTCATTGTCTTGTATACGATCATTCTCATTCACATGCTTCATTATGGCAACGATGAGTTTTAAACAGTAAAAGTCTGTGAAGAGTTTCATCACCGTGAAATTTCTATACTTTCAAGAAATTTGAGCTTAAATCTGCTTGTTTGGTAATGTAGTGGACTACGTTTACGTCTTCGCCACGTAGGCTGCGGTAATACCTAACGTCTCTTCGAAAAAAGCGGGACTTTCCGCGGTTGGTGCTGACTTGCTGAACATGATGGTCCCTTGAACCTATGTAGGGAAGAATGATGAAAGATTATGTATAATACAGGATGAAGCATCAGTTTACAATTTTAGCTCAGAGTACTGAGAGGCAACTGTACGAGGTTCCCATTTGATGCTTTCTTTTATGTTGTCTTGTGGTTAACGTTCTTAGTACTCTAAAGTGTTAACTACTGGTTGTCCTCTGTCATGGTGAGAAGATCTGTAATGTATTCTAGTAGTTTTGTGGAAAGTTCTAGAACTGTTATGTGTTTCCTTTTAGAAAATAAATTTTATTCAAACTTACATCGATTGTGTGTGCATTCAATCCATTACTTACCCATAAGCACGCAACAATATGTCCTTGCATTTTCTTTGATCAAGTAATGAACTTTACTTTACGATAACACTATGCTTTCGTACATGTTCACTGAACAGAATATTTCGCTGTTTAGCTCAAAGTGAAATTTCGATGCAATAGTCGATGTTTCAGTTGTTTGGTAGTTAAAAATAAGTGAATTATTTTCTTTAAAACGTTTCATGAGAATGGGCAAAAAATAATTTTCGTTGTGTTGAATTATATAAAGAAAAAGATTATCTTTATCAAAATGAAAGCAGATACAGTAAAGGGCGACTGAAATTTACTGTTGCAAATAAAGAAGAAAGGAGCTAAAGAAGCGGTTAGGTACGAAATATTGGGTATTGACGTTTTGCATAAAGCTATATTTATCATCTTTCGCTTCGGGAGTTTTATTTTATCAAATTGTTGCCTGGTACAAATTCCATTACCTTAAACTTTCTTTGAATATATTTTGAAATTGTATTAAATCTGAATTAATTTCTTTAAACTGAATGCACCGTAGATAATAATGCTTTCCTTTAATTATAATTTTTGTTGTGAGTATTTTCATACATATACCAAAATAAATCACCATTTTGTTCCCTAAGATCCTTTATTACTTTATACAACTATAAAAAATTGGTTTGACACTTTTCGCAAAATGTTTTGTTACTACCATAATCTAATGCAGAAGACGGCCCCACGAATGGCTGAGTGGCTAAGACCATCAAGTATTGGGAATTCGGTCCGGGTTCAATCTCACACTAAAGGTCTGGGTGCATGGTTGGTTTTCGTGGGTTTCTCATGTATAACGTGAATTACGAGCCAAGTTTCCCTCAGAAAGTCCTACTCGAAGACATCGCTACCCCTTTAGTAAATAGCTCCGTGTGCTTTGCTATATTCAACCAACATAACCTAACGCAGAAGTCAATTTACCATGGTGAATCATACACTGCGCATCTACTGATCACACACGGCCAAGGCTAGACTAAGGCTTAAATGGTTTGGTGCTCATATATATTGTTTCAAATTTTGTTTATATATAAATAATTTTATTAAAATTATTTTTAAATTGTAGTAAAAACAATTGTACTAAAAATGTAACATGAAAGGCCTCAAAGGCTCCAGGAAAAGATAAAATCACTAATAAAATGCTAAAAACTATGCTGTTTGAGCTTATTTGCAAACTTACGGGCATTTTCAATGCTTGTCTCCACAATAATTATTTTCCGTTAGCCTGGGTGCAAGTTAACATTTTTATGATTCCTAAACTAATTGATTAAACCGCGGAATATCCCGGTTGACTACAGACCAATTACTTTGCTATCTTCATTAAGCGAAATTCCCGAGGGGCTAATTCATAATAGAATGCAGGAAAATCTGTACTTTCTAGCTGGTCATTAATACGATTTTAGAAAAGGCCTCTCCACTTCCACCCAGTTGGTTCACCTCAAGAAATTTATTGTTTCCGCTCTACACAACAAAATGAGTGCTGCAATCCTGATGCTAGACATGGCAAAAGCTTTCGACCGCGTCTAACATCCAGGACTTACTTACCAACTGATTCATCTCATATTCCCTAGGGAACTGATTTTAATGATCATATCCTTTCTAGAAAACAGAACTTTTACGGTTAAGTAAGGGAAAGAAATGTGTAGTGTCAAGAGCATTCACGCGGGAGTTCTTCAGAGGTCAAATTAAGGACCGCTTTTTTATATTACTTACACAAGTGACTTTCTTGATTTTAGTGGAGATGCTAATATCCTTTTGACCTGTTACGCCGACGATACAGCTCTTGTCGTCAAATAGAGAAGACCAAACCATGCATTAGCAAAAATGCAGGAGAAAATTCCAGAAATCGAGAGATGGTGCAGCAGGTGAAAGACGTGCATTCAACCAGAAAAACCAAAAATACTGCTAATAAAGAAATATAAAAAAAGGGACACTAATCAAGGTCAGAAGTTAAGCTTTTCGAACCCCCAAGTCCCAAGAGTGAATTCTGCTAACTATCTGGGAATCACCTTTAACAGAAATTTCACTTGGTCTGACCATATGTAGAGTGTATGGCAAAGCTTATAACATTGTATTCAGGCTCTTTTCGCTACTAAAAAAAGAACATCTTTCTCTGAATTTAAAAAATCTGATGTGTACACCACATGACTTCCTTGTACGGAATATTAAATTATACGCATTTTTTCTTGCATTTCATTTAAACTTATTGGTTTGAATTAAATCTACTTCGCCGACAGCGCACAAACCACAATAGAATAAATGCATTCTTTAAAATTCACTCTAGTATTTGTTTAACATAGCGACACTCTGGCGCTAGATTCACTTAACAGTATTAATAATTATATAACAGTAAACTTATATAATAATTATATAACGGAAACTAAGTTAACTGTTATATAATCCAATAATTATATAACAGTTAACTTATATATTTCGTTCATATTATAACTCATAATGCACAAAATTTATAACATTTAAAGAATAGAATTATCTAATCGTTGCCACATATTCTATTCAAATATTATAATAAAGCTAGAATGATGTATAAAGGAAATTAAGCAAACAAAACAAAAAAGTAACAGTTTTTCACAGACGATTGAGTATTTCTCACTTAATTAATTCATTTCTCACTTCGCGAGAAGGCAAAAATGCATAAAAACTCAAAATATCTATACTAAAAATTACGAAGTAAATCTTAAACACTTATTTCCTCGAAAAAATTCCAGAAAGGATTAAGCATGATTTAATTGGAAATAATAAATGAATGCGTTATCTTTGTTGTTGCGAAGCTAAGTTTCCCTAGATTGGCAACAAATCCACTATTCTCCTGTTTCAAATGTAAACATCAATGGCCGCCATAAAAAAAACCCTTAGCGGCACTTAGACAACTTTAAAGTTGTTGATAATTCTAAAAATATTGCATACAAATTTACCAAAGGCATAAAAACCTTAACCGGAAGATAAAAACAACATAAGACAATCATTTTAAAGCAAAAAAATGTAGAATTTACAAACATATAAGAGTAAAGAAACTGAGATCACTCAGCCGGGTAACAGAGTGGATATATATATAAATATATTTATATACGTTTGGTGCGGCCGATTGCAACCAAAATACGAGGTGCACATCTACATGTTATAGCAGTCCTATATACAAAATTTCAACGTTCTGAGGCTACTCGTTTTTGAGTTATGCGAGATACGTACGTACATACGTTCGTACAGATGCCACGAAAAATTCTCTTCAGAATTAATTTTAAAGCAGTTTTATAATTTTTTTGAAGGAAAAGAGTATTTTATTCTGTCCTTACGTACAGATATCACGCAAAAACATCGTTAAATTGCATTCGAAAGCGGTCAAAATGAATATTTTCTTTGAAATATGCTGCCTGAAACTTTTCGCGATTACAATACTACCTTTTTACTTCGTACAAGGAAGTAAAAAGGGATTATATACTTCCATCATCCGGTCGATTATTACTTACGCATCCCCCGCATAGGCGAACGCCAGTGAAAACGAAATTAAAGGACTTCAGACTCTTCAAAACAAGGTTTTACGTTTCATTACTAATGCTCCCTACCTTGTCAGCAATAGAAATCTTCACTCGGGCCTTAAAATGGAAACAATACAAGATTTCATCAATAGACTGAATGAAAAGTTTTACAAGGACCATGAGTAGTAACCCTGCAAATTTTGCAAATGTCCTACGAAATTTTAAAAGAGGATACGAAAATCAGACCGTTCGCTACACATGTTTTGCATTATGATCTCCGTGAAGAGGCCAAACAATCAGAAAGCAGAACCTCACGAACTGACTTCCTTCAATCGTAGTTTCCTCAATCAATTTTCTCATTTTCTGCTAATTTTAGGAATTCATTCAGTATTTCAACACACAGACAGTCAGACTAAAAGAAGTAAGGTGCTTCACACTCTTTGTTCCATCTATTTCTGCCTTCCCTGGAGAAAACGTCGCTGATGTTTTCACCTCCGACAGGCCCGTTTGGGATTCATTAAAAGAACTGGTAAGAGCAGGAAAGAAAATCTCCTGCTGTGGACCAGTATGTTATAATAGTATCAATGTATCAACTGAGGTGGTAACATCGCACTTCGCGCAGTAATTCAATATTGGCATTGGTAGTTTTCAGTTTAATCCTCAGTTGAGTTCAGAGTATTGTAAGTATTGAGAGATCACTATAGTTTGAAGGGGTAACTACTGACTGTGCTCTGTCGTATTGAGAAGATCTGTATAGGTGCATTTGTGGAAAGATTTACAGAACTGTAAATAATTTCTGTAAAAATAAATTTCAATAAGTTGTCATTCTCTATATGTGCATTCAATCCTTTACGAGCCCATATGCACATGACAATATATTTACACCTGATTTTTCCTTAGCCTTTCTCTCATGCTGTTGCTACTGAAGTCCTGGTCTATCGGATGTAAAGAAAAGAATAATTAATCAGGAATACTAGTATTTCAAAAACTTTGCAAAGCGACTATAATCGGCGCGGGACTGCTTGTGTAATCTCATTTCTGCACGGTTATTTTGAAATTGTTAAATAATATACTTCAAATAAAAGTCGAATTTCATTTATCTCATACGTATAATACAACTAGAAGCATATAGATTAGTATTTTCCCAATATTTTAGTTGAGAAAGGCAAAGATTTGTTTATGAACTTTTCACAATTTCTTTAGCATAAAAGTTCATTTATGAACGCTTCATAACATTTCTGGAAACTATTTGACGGATGCTGAAACCCTACTCTTAACACTCGGAGAACATTCCTCGTTAAAAGAGAACATGCCAATGTAAAATTTAAGATTAGGTAAAAAAATCAATCTTAGAAGATGATTTCGTATACTTTTTACCTAAGAGTAAGGAAAAGGGGAATAAAATTCTGCAAAATACTTTTTTTCTCCTGAAAAAGAAGGACCTGTATCTAACCTCCCTCAAAATCGATTGAGTTATTTAAAATCTACACCAAACTAAGACTGCTTTTTCTTTTAATTTTAAATAGTTAAATAAAATTGAAACCAAGTTGCTTAGTGATATAATCTCTTACTTGACAACTTTTTTCTGTCAGTTGCTAAATTTAATATTCTATTTTTACCTTATCTGAAGACTTCTTTAAATTTAAAAAACATTTATTATGTAATATTTTGATCATATTATCCAAACTGTGGATTACAGTACGCGAAGTATTTTCCATATTTTTTCATTTTTTCCTTATTTTACAAATGTCCATGTCTTCGTATACAAAGCTTCGGCAATTCGATAACAACATCCGAATGATGACATTATAAGCGATCACATTATGCGGCCTTTACTGCTTGCTACAATGCTGAAAATACTGTATCAAGTTTGGAAGAGTTGGTTTCGAATTGTGATACTTTATTTAGACGAGACCAGCAATTGAGATTTCTGATCGGAGATCGAATCTGAATCAACAGGGTTTCTAAGTGAAGTAAGCGACCTCCATAAAAGCTTCTATCATGATCCTGGATTGAGACGCGTTAAGTAGTATAATTAAGAGCTCATTGTTTACTGACAACGATGCATCATAAAGAATAGAGACTAGACAGAGAAATACTGAAATTGGAACTTTTATGAGCAGAACATAATTTCCTTCTCCGATTAATCACCGGGTTTACCCTATGCAATAAATGAGTTTTGAAGGTAATTAAATGTGACAACAGCTATAGAGATTCGACTGAAAAGCTATGTCTGATATGTTTTCATGCCATTTCTTCTGTCGCCCCTAAAGCAGCAATTCTCAGTCTGTGTTCGGAATCCTGAGGGCTCCGCATCCACTTCCCAAGGACCCCTCGACAGCCTCAAGAAAATAAAATAGATAAAAACTGGATATAAAATTAAGGACCAAGAAAAAAAAACAGAAAAAAAAAGAGACAAATAAAATCGCAAAAGATTCAAATTTTAACATCGGAACAGAGGATTTGTTAAGGTTTCTGTGTTTTCGCTGAGCATCGCAAATTATGAATCCGCTGTTGGACTCATTTCAGCTAACAAAACTTTTTTCTCTTTTTAGCTTTACTATTAAGCATCGCTTTCTCCGCACATAAGCGAAATTCAAAAGCAAAATCCCGATATTTAAAAACAGCATATCTTTAGAATTCCTGACAGTGTTAGAGGTTAGCACAGATGTTGTTATATTTAATCTAGTTTTCTTTGAAAATACCTGCTCAACTGACCAGCCCCATAAAGATTCATCATGAAAAAGAAAAATCTGATGTGTACACCACATGACTTCCTTGTACAGTATATTAAATTATACGCATTTTTTTCTTGAATTTCATTTAAATTGATTGAATTGAATTAAATCTACTTCGTCGACAGCGCATAAACCACAATAGAATAAATGCACTCTAAAATTCACCATATTTGTTTACTATAACGACACTCTGAATGCACAAAATTTATATCATTTGAAGAATTATCGTTGCCACATGTTCTATTCAAATACTATAATAAAGCTAAAACGATGTATGAAAGAAATTAAGCAAACAAAACAGAAAAGAAACAGTTTTTCACAAATGATTTAGTATTTCTCATTCAATTAATTCAGTTAAACATAAAAACATAAAAACTCAAAATATCTGCATTAAAAATTACGAAGGAAATCTTAAACACTTATTTTCTCGAAACAATTCCAGAAAGGATTAAGCATGATTTAATTCGCAATAATAAATGAATGCGTTATTTTTGTGTTGCAAAGCTTAGTCTCTATAGATTGGCAACAAATCTACAATTCTGCTGTTTCCATTGTAAACAAATATGTCCGCCATGTTATTTAAAACTTAACCGCACTTAAACAGATTTTAAATTGTTGATAATTGTACAAATATTGCTGCCAGAATTACGAAAGGCATAAAAACCTTAACCTATAACATGTAGATGTGCACCTCGTATTTTGGTTGCAATCGGCCGCACCAAACGTATATAAATATATTTATATATATATCCACTCTGTTACCCCCCTCAGTGATGTCAATTTCTTTACTCTTATATGTTTGTAAATTGTACATTTTTTGCTTTAAAAATGATTGAATTATGTTGTTCTTATCTTCCGGTTAAGGTTTTTATGCCTTTAGTAAATCTTTATGCAATATTTTTAGAATTATCAACAATTTTAAAGTTGTTTAAGTGCCGCTAAGCCTTTTTTTTATGGCGGCCATTGATTGTTTACATTTGAAACAGCAGACACTAGTGAATTTGTTGCCAATATAGAGAAACTTAGGTTCGCAACAACAAAGATAACGCCTTCATTTATTATTGCTAATTAAATCATGCTTAATCCTTTATGTAATTTTTTCGAGGAAATCAGTTCGTAATTTTTAATATAGATATTTTGAGTTTTTATGTATTTTTGCCTTCTCGCGAAGTGAGAACTGAATTAATTGAATGAGAAATACTCAATCGTCTATGAAAAACTGTTTCTTTTTTGTTTTGTTTGCTTAATTTCTTTTATACATCATTCTAGCTTTATTTTAGTATTTGAATAGAACATGTGGCAACGATTAGATAATTCTATTCTTTAAATGATATTTTTGTGCATTATGAGTTATAATATGAACGAAATATAATACTGTTAAGTGAATCTGTCGCTATGGTAAACAAATACTAGAGTGAATTTTAAAGAATGCATTTATTCTATTGTGGTTTATGCACTGTCGGCGAAGTAGATTTAATTCAATCCAATAAGTTTAAATGAAATGCAAGAAAAAATGCTTATGATTTAATATTCCGTACAAGGAAGTCATGTGGTGTGCACATCAGATTTTTTAACTTTATTTTGCCACAACTCGAGAGACGATGCTTATATGATTTTGAATATGTTCAATTTGAATCAAAACCTATCCAGCTTAACTGAATACAAAGTTCTCATAGATTTGATATCTTCCAGAGAAGAAAAATCACGTCTGGGAAAAAAAGGTCTGCCTGTGTTTCGGTTGCATATAAGATGAATTCAATATCTTGTCTGAAAAACCAAAATCAGTGCTCGTATCTTTCTTATATATACATAGCAGCAGCAAAGCAGTAAAGAAGGATTCCCATTTTTCGCCTTTTAGTGCATTAATTATCATATCCATTTTAAATTAAAGCTTATTGCATAAAACCTTATCTTTAAATTGTATTTTATTTTCAGTTTTTTAGTTTCATTTGTAATTAAGCAATTATTAAATTTTTACACATTATTGAAACAAGCAATAAATATATAGGAAATGAAAAATAGCTGAAGAAAGTAAAAATAACTAAAATCATTCAAAGAATGGACAAATCGCTTTAAATATTCAGTTTTGGAAATTGGATGAAATAATACAGTTACGAAGAGCATTTTACCTGAAGCTAAAATGAAAACAAGCTGATGTATAAACCCCACATGACTTTCTTGTACGGAATATTAACTTTATTAACTTATACGCACTTTTCCTGCATTTCATTTAAACTTATTTTCTCGAATTTCATTAGAGATATATTTCTCATTCAATTAATTCAGTTCTCACTTAGCAGCAAGCCATAAAATATCGTCACTGAAAATTTAAAGATATAGAAAAACACCAAATACAGTTAAAAGTATTTAAAAAAACAGTTTTTACAATAAACAGTTAAAATACAGTTAAAAGTATTTAAAAATTACAGTTTCTACGCAAAAACAAGCAATTCGGTAAGCAGGCAGAATTTTCGGTGCACAAAACTGAAAGTTTCCTTTTGGTCCCACTCAGCAAAAAGACTGAAAGTGCAGAAAGACTTAATTCACTATTCTGCTAAGTTTCAAATATAAATAAATATGGCTGCTATGTTAAAAAAATCTGATGTGTACACCACATGACTGCCTTGTACGGAATATTAAATTATACACATTTTTTCTAGCATATTATTTAAACTTTTGAATTGAATTAAAATTCGTCTACAGCTCAGAAACCACAATAGAATAAATGTACTCTTTATTACCATAGCGACACTCTGGCGCTAAGTTTATTTAACAGCGTTACATCCCATTCATTTTATAACTTAGAATGTACAAAAATTATAGCATCTGAAGAATTATCTAATCGTTGCCACATGTTCTATTCAAATACTAAAATAAATTTAAAACGATATATAAAAGAAATTAAACATATAAAAGAAACGCTTACCTAATGCGCATGCGCTACTCGTAAACATGCAGAATCTGAATTCACTATACTACTAAATTTCAAACGTAAACAAATATGGTTGCTATAGTGTTAAAAAATTAAGTTTAGTCGCACTTAAATAACTTTTAAATTGTTGATGATTCTACAACTATTGCATGCAAATTAACTAAAGGCATAAAAACCTTAACCGGAAGATCGGAAGATAAGAACAATGTAACTGAATAATTTTTAAAGCAAAAAATCAGCAGTTTACCAATATATAAGAATTACAAGAAAATGAGCTCCTTTGAGCCGTGTAACAGAGTGGGTATATAAATATATATATAGTTATAGTTACATAATTTTGGTGCTGCCGACTGCAACCAAAATGAGAGCAGCTGTCCTATACAAAATTTCAACGTTCTGAGGCTGTTCATTTTTGAGTTATGCGAGATACATACATACGTACGTACGTACAGAAGCCAGGAAAAATTCTCTTCAGAGTCCATTTTAAATCAGTTTTACAATTCATTTGGGGTAAAAGAGTCCATTATTCTGTCCTTACATACAGATGTCAAGCAAAAACAGCGTTAAATTGCATTCGATAGCGATCAAAATGGATATCTTCGGGGAAATACGATACCCGGAATTTTTCATGACTACAATACTTCCTTTACTTCGTACAGGGAAGTAAAAAACGAATATCATCAATTAGTTATTATGTGCGCAAAAATGGCAAACCCAAAAGCCTGAGTTTTTCCCCGAGGACTTTTTTCTTCGTCTCCTTCAGACTGCAACACATTTCTTATTAAAATGTAGAAAATTTCTCAATTGATAGTTTTTTAGCATTCTACAGAGTTCCTCACTTGTATTCTGTCAAATTAAGTATCGAGGAACCTAGTGAACTACTAAGCGAATATCTTTTAAGTCCAAGGAGAGAAATGTAAACTCAAGAAGGGTTAATTACCCTTTATTTCACTCAAAATAAGATGAACAGTCGGCCCCTTTCTCAGGATGTAAAGAATAAGAACTAATGACTTACTAGAGTAATTTAGCCGAAGCTAACACAATTCTAAACTAGTTGTCCCGTAATATTGAATTAGCCAGCAACCTATCAAAAGGTACGTAATACGGCCGAGAGAAATAACAGCTTAGAGAGGCGTAGCCCAAAGGCAAATGCGCGCTATTCAGGAATCCTGATTCTCTCTGGCAGTTGAACTTGACTTAATATACTGTTCTCCATCTCATTTGCATTTAACGCGATTCGAAAAACTCATTCTGGTAGGAAGGTGTAAGCTGAAACAAAGAACAATAGGAAAGCAGAATTAAATTAAATTATACCTTAAGAGTCTTGTTTTAAAAAAGGCCGAAAAGTGTGTGTTATCTATAAAAATTTCAAAACTTTACATCTTGGACATGTTTACCTGTTGAAATTTTAAAAGCATAAACGTCAAATTGTCTAAAAAATAGAGCGATTTTCAAATGTTCTTCAAAATTTCAGAGATTAAGTCACAATTTTCCTTGAAATTTTATTGAAAAGATTTTTTTCGCTCTGTTCGATTGCGCAAGCAATCAAATTTTGATATGCTTAGTTTGTTTGTTAAAAGAAGACGTATGCGGAATGTCATTTAAATACGATTTCTTTTAAAAAAACTAAATCGAATTTAAAAAAAAAACGCTTATCTACATTACATTGTCATCGACTAACAAATGCTAATGTGCACAAAATTTGAATTCGGTAGCTTATTAGGAAGTAGGTTAAAAATCGATCAGAAAATTCTACTCACAATAAAACACCATCACCATAACTGAACTAAATAAGAAGTTACGGGAAAACAAAAGCAGATTTAGCTTGGAAGAGATTTTAAATAAAACAGAAAAATGTGGAACGCATGACGATTTTGCGTGTCATCCTTTAAATATTTAATTAATTTTTCTTTTGAAAACAATCTCTTTTTGTTAAAAGTCTTTTTAAAACTACATACAGATTTCTCTTTAAGTGTATTTTCCATTTACCATTTCAATATTCTAAAAACTCAGTTGCAAATTTTTATTTCGGAGTCCTTTTCTGCTTTTCGGTATAATGAACTGCATATAGCCCTTCTAAGTTAAGGGAAATCATTATCTCTTGTCCCAAAGGAAACTGCAGCTTATGGAAAATTTGAGTTGCTAAAATGAAAACGTGAAAGTAATTGCTTCGGTAAACAAATTTAATTTTTAATATTTTTGCCAGCACTAATGTAAATTAAGCTTACGAAATTAAGCTTGTAAAATTAAGCTTACGAAAATAAGCCTTCAGTTTTCTTTGGTTTCCGTGTGGCCCCCTTCACTTCTACATAACATTCTATAACATATCAGAAAGGGGTAGCGTATTTAAAAAAATTCATTTTTATGCGAAATCTCTTGTATTTATGTACAAAAGCAAACTAAAAAATTGGTAAAATAAAGAAGGCAGACAATAGACGACATTATTCAAAAATAACCACTGCTTGCAGGAATTTTTCTATTTCTATTTTAGCCCAAATTACTGCGGAATTTGAAGGAACTGACGCCTCTTTATTTAGAAAACAGTCCCTCCAGAAGCTCTGTTTAGAACACTATGAGTACAAACTTCCCGCAGGTCCTGTCTATCACTGTTTTGTCAGTCATGTTTAGTCCCTTAATAAACACTTTTTGATGGTAAGATCCCATGACATTAAAATTATCCATTGCTTACTGTTCCGCAATAGGAACGTACCAAATTGTATTTTTTTTTTTTTTTAAATGCGAGAAAATACACAGAAATGAAAATACAGCAGTTAATTTATAAATGCAGGTGTTACGAGTTATAATTAACCACAGGTGTTATGAGTGTGTTAAGTGTGCGTCACACTTATCGTTAACTGGCGCGATATCATGCTGCTTGGTGACAGTTTCATGATCGACGGGATATTTCGCAAATACCAAATGTTCCATTCCTCTGTACGAATTGCTTTTAATATAGGTTTCGAAGGAATACAATATTTTCTCATTCTTTTCCTCAACACTTCATTCGATAAGATTTAAGTCCGAATAAATGAAGAAGTCCTGATAACTTCAAGATAGTTGCATAATAACCACAAGTGAACAGGCTACATATTTAGGATCGTTATTGCATACAACTTAAATGCATTATGCGGTCCAAGTGTTCTTGAAGATGTTTTCAGATTTCTATAAGGGATATTTATACATTTGTACTGCTCTATATTATCGGTACTCTTCTGTTATGGGGACTGGCTTCAGAAGTGTACGGATGGATGGATGAATGGATGTGTTCCTGTATGCAGGTATGCATGAACGTACATATGTACGTAGATAAATATGCGTGTGTGTATAAACAAACACACTACACGCACATACATACATACATGCATTCATTCATATATTTCTGTATTCGATCCCGATAACAGAAGAGTAACGTATTATTTTCTATATAAGGTAAGTTTCCCATCCCAAAGGTCCAGATCATTAAGCTTTCATGTTTGTGCTTAACAGCAGGCAATATGTTTTTGGATTCAATTCTTCATTTGGCTTTCGCCACACAGCAATTTACCCATCTAACTCAAATATATAAAATTTTAAAACGTCTGAAAAATATAATATAATTCCAATGTGATAAATCTGCTTAGCATGGATTTTGCCAGGTGTATCTTTACTTTTCACGAAGAGTTTTCTTCTTGCTGGCCTCCTGTTGTATCCATGTGCCCAAATGACTCTTCTAACTATTTCTAGTTTAACTTTTTTTGCATACCATTCTTCGAAAACCAGTGCAAGTTTCACAGCACTATTTTTTACTTTTGATTTTCGATAGTAATATGATTCAGACAGTATTGCATTTTGAAAAGTTCTACGCGATTTCCATCGATTTATTCCATAAAAGATTGTTGAACGCTTTTCATCAAGGAGTTTTTGAATATGTTAAATACTTCTATCATCTTTAATACAGTGAACAGTTAAATTTCAAACAGAACTTTTCATTAATATTCATTCATTTCATTCGTCTTGACATTTTCATTTAGACCAAGGATCTTTTAATATATTTTCCTAACCAAATACCAATTTCCAAATGCAGACGATAACTTTTGTGAAGTATTTTTACCTAAAGCAAAACCTATGACGAGAAGCATCTTGATCAAACTTTCAAGTGTCCGAATTATTACGTGTGTTACTGATTGACTTTTTTGGAATAAATTATTTGACTGCAAAGAATTTTATGATGATATTTATTTTGTAACAACAAGTCTAAATGTAGAGAAAAATAACAAAACATTTGGAGTCTTTGTTTCAATATTCAATAGAATGAATATCTATGCAAAAAATTTCAACAATACAACTGTCCGAAAACAAATGTGAGGCACTGTCATGAATAATACCTTTCGTTTTACAGAACTGCAAAGAAACCACATATTTACTTACCATTGCAAAACCTCTCAGTATGCTTCCCCAGAAACAACCTAAAAACCACGAAGGATAACAATCGTTGGAAAGAACTTCTGAGAAACAGGCCATGCGTATTCTTTATTCTGTGGGATTAAAATTCCTTTTTTGAATATCAATCTAGTATTTTGATATTTTTATCTGAGATAACTGGGAAGAATCTGCGGATGTCCAACGCATCATGCAATACATTCTATTTTTTCAGCTATTTTATAAAATAATTACGTATTTCTAAAACGCTTGCTGGTTTTTACATTTCTGACGTGAGATTGTCACTTTACTGTTTCAATTTGTAAAGTGCAACAGAAAGTAAACTATTCACTAATTCCATCATTATATGAAAAAGGTGAATATCAGTGATGTAAATGCATAATATGTGCACTTGAGTAAGATACGTAACTTTCTTTTACATTACGAAAGAGTAGATTCAATTAACATATAGAGGAACGTATTAAGAATAGGAAAATTAAAAATATTACTCAAAATAACTTTTGTAGAATAAATCCAAATCTAGTATCAATTTGAAAGTTGCATTCTAAGAAATATGATAAAATTGTGCAAATAATTACAAATATTTGCTCTGTTTAAATATATGCATAGTAATGAAAATACTATTGTACAGTGCAAGATATAAAATATTTGCAATAATGCACGAGTAAGTGCGTTTTCTAATTCGTGGAGACTAATTATCCTAAATTTGATCAACTATTTGATATTTAATGTTCAAGTCATTCAAGGTATAGAATTTTCGCTGAGCAAAAATTTTCTTTCAGTCAGCCCAAACCCTCATTAATTGTTCAATCCATCTGTTTTCTGAAAGTAGTACATCAATGCAAATCGTGAAATTTTATATTTGTTAAATCGTCACCGAAAATTTCGCTTTGTTATGAAGCAAACCATTTTCATTTCGAGTGAATTATTTGAACTTTCCAAAATTCGAATTTTTTTCCCTGTAAATTTTGCTGCGCGCGATGGGCGTTTCTTTTAAATCAGCGATCTCCAAACTTTTTAATCGCGTGTTCCCAAAATGAAAATAATTATGCGCTGTACCCCGTATAATATAGCACAATATAATACATACTTGCCTGTGAACGTGGTTAAAAATCAAAGTGTTTGCTGTTTATTTATTTTTAAAAACGTACAAACATTTAAATTAAATTACGAATTTCCATTTTGAATTAGGACTTAATGTGAGCGATGGAATTGTATTTGTTTAGAAAATATCGCAGAAAATTGGTTTGATGCCTATTGTTAATGCAGTTCGAAGATGTGGTTCTAACTCAATTTTATTTCTGGTATTTGTTTTTAATTGTTATCATTGCAGAAGATGATACTTCACACAAGCGCGTAGAGCCAAATCGTAAGGTTTTACTTTAGTTAGTTAGGTAATAATACATTGACTCATTAAAAACAAAAGATGCATTATTAGAATAATCATTAAAATTCATTTAAAAAATTGCTAATTAAACATGTAGAGCTGAAAAGAGAATAAAACAGAGAAAAATACAATGTTCAAGATCTAATAAATTCATAAATTTTCTATGTTTGTCCCTGCTAAGATTCTGCGCTAAAATATCCGCAAGCATTTCTTACCGTACATAAAGTACGGTATGCTATAGACACATATCGTACTTTATGCCAGTTTCCGTTTTGTCATACAACTCTCTAATATAATGAAAACAAATATCAATGTGTTTTATTCGAGAGTAATGAAATGAATTATTCACCAAATGCTGTGCTCTTTGATTGTCATTACAAAGCACAGTTGGCTTTACTACCTTCTCCGAAAAAACTAATTTTCTCAATAGCAAATGCAAGTGCACAATTTATTTTGAAGCTAAGTGTTTTACTCAGTACTTAGTAGCGCTACAATTCTTTGCTTGCGTGATATCCAAGAAAGAGAAATTCCTACTAATATGAAACTGTAACAACTAAATGTTTCCTGTCAAGAGCATTTTTGCCCCAATCCGCATCTACATAACATTTAGCATTTGTTTTTCGATAAGTTAGCTTCTCGTTTAAAGCAGATTTAAGGCATTATGATATGCTTTCTGCTTGAATTCAGTGTATTTCGGGTAATTGTTAAATAGACAAAATGTGCAGTAGTAAGTCTTGTAGCTACAGCTAAGTAAATTAAGAACCCGATTAATGATTGATACTTATTTTTGTTCTCACTTTCATTTTCTTTGGTGACCTTTCAAGATTTGCCTTCAGACTTTGGCTTCAGAAGCTACGAAACAACCTGTTTTGGGGGTATCAGCATTTCATCATCAGTTTTTCCATTCAGATAAGATGTTTGAACTTCCATTTCGTGTATTTTCAGATCATATTCGACAACTAAAGCGAGTAATTTTCGTATAAAGAACTACGGGAGAAAAGGTCTGCCTGTAGTCAAATACGTACTTTTACGAATTTTTTTAGCAACGGCTCTCTTCTTGTACGAGTCGACTGTGTCATCCACCTTTCGCTGTATTCGAAACACCCATTTGTAGCCAATGCCTTTTTATTATCCGCTAAATCGGTTAATTCTCATGTACTGTTCCCCATTAAGGAATTATATTCTTCGTGAGTAGCTGCTCTCTATTTATCAGCATTGGTCTAGATAAAGCTCCTTCTACAGTTTCGGTATTAGGAAAAACTTCAGAGTTTATCAAATTTGCTGATGCAATGGAATCTCGATATACGAGTTTAATTTGTTCCAGCATTGAGCTCATATAGCGAATTTCTCGTATCTAGAAACAAACTTCCCAATTCAAAATAATGGAAATTTAGTTAATCCGTTCCGCACCCCCAAAAATCTCATTGCCATCTCATCTTCAGTCGACCTACCTGGTGTTTTTCAGAGAAGGGTCCGAGTACAGATTGTTAGCCTTAGCGCAAATGATAGCTTCCGATACTGAATCCTCTTTTAACTGCTTCTCATTAAACACCAACAACAGCTTCTTCCCATCTTCTAGGAGTTTGGACGATGCTTGGAAATAATGGTAACTCTTTTGGCCACATCAAGTTTCTTAATTTCTTCCTTCTTCTTCAGAAGTCTGCAGATAGTCGATGTCGAAAGAACGTAAGTCCTTGCTAATTCCATCACTCTTACATCACGCTTATGTTATCTATGATTCCTTTCTTAATTTCAACGGCCATGGCTTCCTTCGTTTTCTTTACAGCTTTATCTGAGGCAACAATCTTCTTGGGAGTCATCGTCAAATAACTATTTTCATGTTAAATATAAAAACAATTAGCTCACAAGAGCACAAACACGTAGATCAAAGAACACTGAGTGATCTGACGAGGGTATTCTCTGAGTCAAGCTGGATCTGGAAACGCGCTATGCATACCAGAATTCTGGATCGTTGCTCGTTATGCTATTCAATGCTCCTATTTAGAGACGAATCTTTCGCTCATACTTTCCTCGTATCTCTAATTTCTCGTATATAAAGGTGCTCGTATCTTGAGGTTCCCCTGTATATATATATATATATATATATCACTTTTTTTACACTAAAGTTAACCAACTGGAATTCTAATATTTCCGAAAGAATCATCATTAACACAATTTTTTCACAGCTGCTTAGAATAAAAAGACTATGTAATACAACAGAACACTTTCAAGAAGAAATACTTTACTTCGTGACAATTTTGAAAAATCACCTAATTCCTCATAAAATAATTAAAAATACCTTAAAAGAAGCTGGCATTAGCCTTACCAATTTTTAGAAAATTTGTTTTAAATAATGAAATTTTATACTTAAAGCCCAATGGGACGGTATAAAGTGGATGACTGATTCAGATAATCTAATGTAAAAATGTACAGATATTTCTCGTCACTACATTTTCTTTCCTCCAAAGATTTTGGCACAATACTTTAATACTATTGTTTTAATAGTTTTGAATTACTTAGATGGCCAAAATTCTACTTTTATTAACAAATCGGGCCTTTTCATTTTTCATTGTAGCTTGATCGTCCTCTAGCTTGAAGAATGACGACTTTTATTAACAAATGACTTTTTTCCATTTTACTCTTACTTTTGTGGCCATAGCTTTTGTGGCCTTAGCTGAATTAGCCATTTTCACGTTTTGAAGCTGTTTTGTTCTTCTAACTACTTGACCGACGCCATTTTGAATTCTTTCCATGTCTTTTCGAGTTTCTCAATCCCTCTTTAACACGGGGGGATATAAGTTCCCGCCAAAGTACAATCTAATCGCATTGGCCGATACGGAATGGCATTGTTTCACACGCCTATGTCACACGAGGGGGGTTTAATATTTCTAAAGTAAACCAATTTATTGGTTACTTTAGAATTCAATCCACCAATTTATATTTCTAAAGTAAACAATACATTTATGCTGCACCACTAAATTAAGTGAGGTTGGCAACGTATAAGTTGTGAAGTTGAATTAACACCAATAATCACCATTAGTGTTGTGAAGTTGAATTAACACTTGCAGGAATTTGAACTTTTTATTTTCCTTTAACTTCTAGAAATTCATTACTTGCTAACTGAACTTTTGATTTCAGTTATTGAGGTAAATTTGCTTCTGTAATTTTAAATGTGTGCATTTGCTGCCAAATTAGGGCACCACTTACGTATGCTGAAGTATCGCATTGTACTAATAATCATCATTCAGCCACAAGAGAATTTTAATTTCGAAATAAAGGAAATTTGCCAATTTTTCTTAAAAAAGAACAAGAACAAGAAGGCTGATTAAAGGACTGTTCTTTCCAAAAGAAAAATACAACTTTGTTTATAACATTTACTATCTCTAGTTACAATGTTGTTTATAAACATACTACTAAATAAAGAACTTTTTCCCTGTTTAAACTAAGATTTCTTCGGACTCTGCTATTCGGCAAAGTGTAATTTCTATCGAAAAATAGATATATACATCAACTGTAGGAAATCATTATATTCCATTTTTAATATGACTGACGCTAGTTTCAATAATTGCACCAGAATGAAAAATAATTAGCCGTGTTTTTGTATTATAATATCGTGAAATCAATCATTAATAAATATTTTATACAATAGGAGGCTTTCTTATCGTTTGTATCGACCATATTGCGATCCTACCATAACTTTCCTAACATTCTTATTTATCGTAATTATACTTCAAAAATTGTGTGCCTTTTCTTACTTAAGAAAGAAAGAACTTACTTTCTTACTTAAATTTTTTTTTTAATTTAAAGTTCCTAAACATGTATTGTTAAGCTGTCATTAATTTTTCTTCTTTTCATTCTGTTGATTAACGCCTGATACAAATATTAATATAATTTTCTTTAGGATTTAATTCTCTGAATTAAAAGAAAAGATTAAATTACTTAATGCAGTATGAAATATCTTTCTAGTGCTTTCCAAGAACTAAAATATTGGCGTCTTGTTTACGGGAGACTAAGAGCATAAGCTACATGTTAGAAAATAGGAATCCCATGAATCCTCTTTTTCTCAATGCTATTGGTCAGAAAATCACATTTTCCATTTTTCTGCTGCCAAAGTTATTCAAAAACACCAAAATATTCAAAAACTTGGCGAAATAGATTTTCTAGAGGCTCTTCACATTCATAAAAAATCTTTCAGTTCCAGTTGGCGATCCCATTTCCAACTCGTCTTTACCCTCAGTTTTTAAGAAATTTGTTTTCATTTTTCATCAACAGATGGCTCCAGTAACCTGTCTACCTTCCTCATAGTCTCATCACTTAATCACTGCCTTTTCTTTTGCCATTTGCACTTTTGCAGCTGAAGAAGTATATTCTATATTCAAACCTTCGAAACTAGTCCTGCAAATTTATGAATATTACTTTGATTCTTGTTGCTTTAACTCATCCAATAATATTTCAAGTGCTTTTGAAGAGCTCAATTTTGGTATCTTTCTTATTGATGACTAGAACTTAAACAAATTAATTTTGTTTGACAAACTCTGCTAAAAGATATTACAATGAAAGCGGACGGAAACTAGAAATACTTGCTCAGAGTAATTTATATTGAAATATATTCGCGTTGTATTATCGTAACTGATATACTTGAAAATAAAATTTAATATTCAGAACTATCTTCACTACGAATCTTTGAAGTAACTTTCAGACAACAGAGTCAAAGCTTCTTCACACCCAAGAGAGCTTCTGACTATCACTATTCCAAAGCTCTCAGAATTTGAGATTTCCTAAGAAAAGATAAGAGATATGTTTTTTTTTCGTTATATTTAAGGGATTAGCCAATCTTTACGATTTATTTTATTGTTCAAAGGAAATCTGCAGCTAAAAGAAAATTTGAATTGTCAAAATGTTAGATAAAATTTAAAAATACAATACAACGTGAGTAGTGAAAAGGGAAATAGTATCATGTACACCATAATTATGCTTTGAAATACGTCAAGCCTGGTATACGTCCTGTTTGGAAACGAAAATTTATTTGGTTTTGCGTACAACATATATTTGGAATACCACTAGAGTTCCATGAGTCATGACTGTGCATGCGACACTTGTTTACTACTTTGGAGATAATGCTACGACCGCTCAGGAGCGTCATTTGACCTGTTGTTAGTATTCAGTAAACGACCCAAGCTATAACTCTAAAATTTCAAATAATTATACTTTTTTTTTTTTTTTTTTTTTTTTTTTTTTGTAAAATTGTTAACAATGTGTTTCAGGAAAGTTCATAAGAAGAATCAAACAACGAAGAAAATCGTTAGAATCACCATTAACGTAGAAAAAGTGATTATTGAAAACTGTGAAAATGGCATATGTATCCGGAACTTGGCTATTGTTTACAGTACCGAGTAAGATGGTATCTACAACAGTGAAAAACAGACACCATTAAATCGGCTACACTTGCGTAGCAGCTGAAAAATCGATTACCAAAAAAGATCAGAGATGTTACAAAATATTAAAAAATTACTTTTAATCTTTGGGTACCAACAAATATTTACAGGGTGTCCATAATAAAATTTGAAATTTGCGAGCAGTCTGTAGCAAACACTATACATGAGAATTGCATAAAAATTGGGTAATGGCAGAATGAAATGATAGGAATTTTATCGCGAAAAGAAAACAATGAATTTCAAAAACTACCCCTAAGTGGCGTATCATAGCTTTATAGAGAACATATAAACGTGAACTCGAAGTTTAGGAGATTTCTAGGCTAACGATACACATTTTTAGGTGACTAAATTATTTTTCAATTTCAATAATTATTTTTCAGTTTTTTTCAATATTATTCAATTTTGTAGAAGCTGATTTTAAAGATTTATCTATATGTCGTATATCATTTAGAGTTGACATTGTCACAATTTAACTGTTTCAAAGAACTCAAGTGATGAACAAATTAATATAGTAAAATGAAAATTCAGTTTCGATTTCGAAAACAAAAGTTCTGGTTTTATCACATCCCGTTCTAATGGTAAAAATATAATTCCAGTTCATCAAAATTGAATTAAAAGATTCTTTACTTTCATTTCATCAAAACTGAATTTAAAAGATTCTTTATTTGATTCTTAAAGAACAGCTTACCTTCACTGAAGAAGAACCGGCCGAGACCCCATGTGAACTCGGAGTCTAGGGGATTTCTAGGCTGACGATACACATCCTTAGGTAACTAAATTATTTCATTTGGGTATTGATGGAGATACATTAATGACTATTTACAAAATGGATAAAAAGAGTGATGACTGAGAGGTTACATCTTTGTTAATACATCATTTAGTCTTAGTTGGAAGCACGACTTCTTATTTACCATCGTCCATCTTAAAGCGATTCAGTTAGTTGTGTTGAATTGTCGCACTCCTGCTACTCACATAAATAATCTACAAAAGTTTACAAAACATGCTCGATATGATGTCCATCATTGTCTGCTACCATCCGGAAGCCTACAATCACATGTCCTACTGTTGAAAGCAGCATGAAATTGGGAATGTTATGGACATGGCGTTCTTTAAGGTCGGATAGAGTTGTGATTGGATCACGGTAGACCATGGCCTTGAGGTGTCCCCACAGCCAAAAGTCACAAGGATTCAAATCGGGGAATCTAGGAGGCCAAGGAAATTGCTGGCTGGTGAGGCCTTCATCACCGAAATGGCGGCGGAGCACTTGTTTCACACAACGGGCGATGTGTGGAGGGGCACCGTCCTGCATAAGCACTGTGGTTGTATCACATCTCCTTGTCTGATGAACTGGTATAACGGATTACTCTAATAATGAAGCATATCGTCGTCCGGTGATGGTGCATGTTCACAGGTTCTGCGGCGCTGTGCTCTTCAAAAAAAAAAAACGGACCCACAAGGGTGCAGTAAAACCGCACCAAACCGTTACATACGAAGAGTGTAATGGAAGAATTTGTAGGAATTGATATTGGTTTGTAGCAGCCCAACTACGGCAATTATGCGTGTTAACCGCACTTTCCATGTGAAAGTGAGCCTCGTCGGTCTAATAAATGTTCCATGGCCATTCATCCTGGAGCTCATCTCGCGCAAGAAACCGCAGCGAAACGTTTGTTGACTATAGATCAGCTAATAAGAACTGCTGCACTAGCAACAGTTTATAGGGATAAAGCATAAGACCTTTTGAAGAAACTTATGAACCGTGGAACGAGGTTGGTCAACACATGCTGCAATAAGCCGAACACTAGTGCTAGCGATGGTTTGCGATCTGTCTTCCTTCACTTGCGTCGTTGCATCATCCACTACCTCCGTTACAACACACTTTCGTCCCCTTCCTGGCTAAATCCCCAACGTTTTCATTGCTTCAAATTTCCTAATCATGTTTCTTAGTCCTTGGCTAATAAGTGGACCTTTTCGTAACCGCTTCGAAATCCGAAATTTCCGCAACGCTTCGATAGCAGAGTTTCCGTTTTGGTAAAACAATTTCACCAGTAAAGCACGTCACTGAAGAGTCAGCGTCATCTTCCTTGATTTGGAAACGAGTATGACTGCGGTTCGCCCCTCGCATCTTTATAGAGTTGCTGTGCTCGAACAAGATTACTGTGGTTACGACATTTGCATATACCAATAGTTTACACTGCACAACGCCATCTAGTCTTGGTTTTTGAAACTCGCTGTTTTTTCCCCTCGTAAAATTCCCATCATTTCATTCTGCCATTACCCAATTTTCATGCAATTCTGCCGCATAGTTTTTGCTACAGACTGCTCGCAAATTTCAAGTTTAATTATGGACACCTTGTATGTGGAGTATCGCACTGTTTCATTAATGTAGGACATATATTTCACCCACTGCATTTGTATTTTAATATTAAACAGTATTACAGTGGGCGCCGCTTAATATGATTGCAGTTAATGTTATCAGTCGCATATAGTTATCGAATTGTCGAAGTCCCGTCCTTTTGTATATAAAAACATGGAAAATACATCGCTTATTATGATCAACAATTCGGTTAATGTTATCAAAATATTATGGAATGAATTTTTTAAACTGAAATAATGCTGTCAAATAAAAGATATAATCGCTGAGTTAAGTCGAAATATAGCACAGAGATTCTCAAATAACAGAGATATGTCATCGAGCAAGGAACTAAGATCTTGCAAGTTGCAGCATCAATGACGAAAGATGATATCTGCCTCTTGCTTTTCGAAATAAATTTCTAGAAACATTATGAACGAGAACCGTTGATTAATGAAATTTAGAGTAATAATTCTAGATAATCAACTATTAATGACGTTTTCTCTAATTAAAATACTGAGGGAGTAAGTATTTATACGTTTATAGTTATATTAATTTAAAATCCATTGATAGTTTGATAGACATTTTCTCATCACTTAATGTTATTCGTTTAATGTTATCAAAATAGTGATAGATGAACATGATCACATTAAGCGACTCCGAATACAGTCAAAAGTCTTTAATCCGGACTCGTCGGGACTTCGGTGATTCTAGATTATCGATTTTTCCTGATTATAGATCATCAGTTTAAATCTGGTAAGATGGCATGCAGAAATTATAAAATTAAAAATATTAAACCGTAATTTATGAAATAAAGAGCAATTATGATCTAAAAGGTATCAAAATTTACAGAAAAAAAAGCTTAATATTTATTTGTTTACTTTATTAAACATTTATTTCAACGCGCGCGTGCGTAAAGCATACATTACGCATAGCTGAAATTAGAAAATTTCAACCAGAAAACTATTTGATGTTTATTCTTGATATTTATAATGACGAGGAATTTGATTTAAATCATATCAAAGACGGAGTACATCAAGATGAAATACTACATTTAGTAAGGAATTATAAGCCGAATAAAATAAAAACATCTGCCCTGAAGACAAGGATAGTGTTGACAGATCAACTTCCAGTTCATTGCGAGCCGCGACGTTTCCCCCCCCGCAAAGCAGCCTGAAATTGATAAACAGATTTCGGAATGGTTAGAGAAACAAAAGATATGTTTTTGTCCATTTTTTTCAGCAATTCCACTTTTTGTTTGATGGACATCGAAACATACTTTCGCTTTGTAGATCCTTTGGCAGCTCCAAAATCGGAAATGCTTTTTGACATAATCGAAAGTTCAAGCTTACTTTTATAAAATTGATCTAACAGTCTGCAAAAAATAATAAGCCGGATCCAATTAGAAGATTAAGGAACAACGCAATCTGCAACATTAACTGAAATAGATAATTAGATAATTTTAACTTAGCTTATACCGTCCGTTACACATAAAATGCGCATGCGTAAACCTAATATGCGCATGCGAAAAAGCATATGCGCATGCGTAAAGGTATTATAAATGTAAAGGTATTATAAATTATCTGTGCATGCGTAAACGCAATGCGTTTACGCATGCACAGAAAGTTTGCGGCTTTGAGGTCCAGATTATTGATTATTCCGGATTATGGACGTCCGGATTAGACTTTTGACTGTATATAATAATAATCGTAAGATTTTTTTTTTTTTTTTTTTTTTTTTTTTTTTTTTTTTTGCCTAGAAAACATTTTAATGTCCCTTTACTTCCTTTTGCAAAAGATTCTTTAGTAATTTTTTTAATTGCCTGGTGCTTTATTTAATAGCTATTGGCTTTGCGCCACTACAAGGGTTGGAAGTGGTGGCCATTTCATTATCAAAGCACCTAATAGGGAAAGCCACCGTTTTCTGCTATGAAGGGACGGACAGTTACTACCATGGCCTTCTGCTGAATTCGAACCCGGGCCCATAGCTGCAGCTTCAGAGTCACTAACCACTATACCAGCTGGGCGGCACAGCTCCCTTAGTATACGTCCGAAAGTATTTGGAACGGATTAAGGGCGTATACCAAGGAACCAGTGTATATTAAAAATAGCAGTGAACACATGCCTGTTTCTGTGCCTCAATAAATCTGTTTCTTTGAATTTAAGTGACACTAATCAAAGTTTCATCGTAATCTTTATACAGCACCACATCGATTGAATTCCTATAATAATTTTAACTTCCAACTCTTATATCCGAAAAGGACTTAAAGGATGCATAAAACATAAATTTAAATACAATCTTTAAATTTTAACATTTTGAAGGTATTGTAAATTTGGACAAAATATTCTGTTTAATAATGCTCATATGATTGGGGAAAGGATTTTAGGGTGCAAAATTATTATTCAAAAGATGAGAAAGATTCTGAAAATAAATATAAAGAGATGCAATAATTGGTTCAATTAATATTTCTTTATTTAATTTTAGTTATATTAATATTCTTTATTCATTCTTAAATAGGTAATGCAGTAAGACGTCCCTTAATTTGATCGCGGTTAATGTTTTCATTTGGATATTGTTATCGATTTGGCAAAGTTGCTCCCACTTGTATATGAAAACATGGAAAAAAGTTGTTGTTGTTGACTAATGCTAACTTGTCTGACCTATAATCAGCCCAAGCCCTCGAAATTCCTCGTTGCAAGGAGCACAAGATACGCCTGTCGTTGGCAACAGCCTTGAGCACTATATAGGTGACAGTGCGATTTAGCTCAGTCTCGCCCCCAATTTTGATGGAGAGCACCCCGGAAAGAAGGGGTCAAGGGTCTCCCACACCCCTCTTTCCCTACCACAACCTCTCGAGAGGACTTTCGGCTCGCCGCCCATATTTAGAACGCCCCCATGCTGCACGGACACTATACATTTACAAACATACATACCTTCTCCCGGGACATTCGGCATGGCAGTCAGCGACACTAACCACTAGACCGGTTGGGCGGCTGGAAAAATATAGCTTATGGTGATCAAACTGTAACAGAATGAACTTTTTAAACCAAACAACGTCTCCACGTAAAAGATAATTCGCCTAATAAGGTCAAAACAGATTATAAAATTTGTCAAATGATAGAGAAACATCGCCAAGTAAGATGTTAAGTCGCCAGATACCTTGGTTTCGATTTCTGTCAACATTTAAAATTAAACAAAAAACTTATTAAAATTTGGAATAACTCTGGCGATTTTAAAGGCGATCAAACACAAGTCTTTCTTTTACAGAAACAAAAAGAATTCGGCAGAACTTTTCTCTCCCCCTCCCCCCCCAAAAGGAAAAGGTTGCCAGAAAACATCTACGAAATTTGTTTTTTTTTTTTTTACCTGATTTTAAATTTTCAATTAATACGTTTCCTCTTCCAATGAGGAATTCCCTTCCGAATATTAATATTAGGGGTATATCATTATTTCAAATAATTTTCAGGAATGTTATAAACAGTTCATAAATGAATTTTTGCGTTAAAGTTGTTATGAACAGTTCATAAATAAACTTTCGCGTTTTCCTAATTTATGAAAACATTTTTATTTATATGTTTCTTGACATTTTTCTGGTAAATTAGTTAAATTCCATTGCCATTTTGAAGGATATTTTTTCTCATCATTTAATACAGCCAGTCGGTTAATATTATCACAATGGTGGTGGAGAAAAGTGATTACTTTCTGTGGTGACTTCTGTAATTATACACTGTACTATAAGTAATGGAGAATATGTACATATATACTTTTGTATTGTTTATCGTGTTGTGGGAAAGCGAAGCGCCAAGAACTGAAGATATCAGATTTCGAACTCACGAATGAGAAAACTCAGAGATATAAAAGTTCAAGAATTTTGTAGTTCAAAGTTTCTTGTAGAGAAATGCAGTGCAGTAGTCTGGAGAATTTCAGCTATATAAAACGAATGTGCTTCTTCTGCCCGAATTAAAATATTTTATTTTCCACGCGGGAATGTATTGTCGCTCAAAAAAGCGTAAGATATTTAATTTTTCTTCCAAATTTATTCTCTTAATGATTAGCAAACTAAGCAGTTTAAATGGAATGAACACAGATTCATTTCAACATTATCAATTACTAGCTGAATCATAAAATTACATCAACTAGATTCTTTTAAACCATTATATATCTGCGTATATATATAAATTTCTCTTTTTCAATAACTACTTTAGGTAACTGGCCGCCAGTAAATAATATAAGTGACTATTTTTAGGAAACATAGCATTTACTGTTTTTCAAGGAACCTATAACGTTCAACATTTCTATATTTTAGAACGTCAAATCCGTTCAACTCAGGATATTCTTGAATTTGAAGAAACTCCGTTCAAGGTCAAAAGAAATCTCCCGAACATGTCTTATTATAGCACGGGAAGTAATCTCACACGAATTTATAAAGCTTCTCCGTCTGAATTAGTCCTCAGTTTTAATTCAAACTTGCCTTTGAAAAATGCATCCAGGTTTTCTCTTATATTAGTTGTCAATTTCTTCCCTGCTTTTCCTCCTCATATCTTGTTTTACCAAACTCTGAAACATATGAGATAAGTATTTGTATCAATGCATTGCAAAAGGTTCCATTTTCCGTCGTTCGTTATTGAAAATTTAATTTTGTCATTTTCACACAGAATAGAACAAAAATATACAAATATTTTAAACATAATAGAAACCCGTTAGAGTTGGTCCTTGTCTAGCTGTTCATCTTACTAGAAGGGTTATCAAAAAAGTGCTTTAAATGACGCAGAGATTCATGTTTTAGTATTTTTTAAATTTAAAATGTTAATTTTTCATAAAATACTGCATCTAAAGTTTAGATGGTCCTACAGTTTCTACTCGTTAGTAAAGCCTATGAATTTATATATATTTATAAAATTTTACACTTGTTATAAAAACTCAAACGTAGAAAGTTTGACTCCTGCACAAAAAAGAAACAAGAATGTGTTTTTCTGTTTTTGTTGAAGAATCAGATGATTGGGCATATTCCCGTCGATATCAGTTTTGTCCTAAAATTCCTTTTCTCTTTATACCTATGCAAGGAAGCCTGGTGAATCTTTCTCAAAGAATCTCGATAAAACCAAGGAAGGATAGACTGGACGAGCTCAGAATGATGAATAATTTTACTTAAATTATTCATTATGCTTACTCCTTAGAATTTCCACACGAATTATTATCCAGCTATCCAAAACAATTAAAAACATTTTTATTAAAAACAATTATATTCAAAAGTTAAAAAAAAAAGAAGAAACATTAATAACTGCGTTTAATGCTTTCAAATTGCTTAATTTGCTAATGAGTAAATTTTAATGTTTCATTTTGCTGAACGGCAAAGCTTTGTCACGTTGAATATAAAAGCATTTCATTCCCAGAAGTAGTGTCACATTTTTTTTTAAATCTTTGAGTTTGTTGAATAAATTTGAAAGGCATATAACTTCTGCTTGCCGAACTGCAACACATTAGCACACGGAAGATGACTGATTTTACTTAGCTTTGACTGATTTAACGTATGATTTTACTTCCAGCAGTTGGAAGGCTTTCATTAAATCACTGAATATTTTCATTGTAAATTCATTAAATTCGCACAAAATATAAAAGAAATAAGAAATTCAAAATTCGGTCTTTTAAAGTACACTTTTTCGGGTGAAGGACTACCTGTGCTGAAAATCTGATGGCTCTAGATGCTGCCACTCTTCCAAGGTGCCAGAGGAAACATACATAGGCACACACATACATACATAGAGAGTCTTTATTATTTAATAATACTTGATAAATTATTAAAGCACTCTATTGCAATTTAGACAGAACGCAAAGAAATTTTAATTTGGACGTTAATGGAGTTCCGAGGATTTATCAATATTTTTATCGAGCTTCTTCTGCTAATTTGCAAAAAATATTTTACATAATAATTTTTATTAACTGAAATGATTGCTTTAAATTTCCTGCCATAAAAATTCTAAAGAATAAAAACGTTTTTGCCCATTTATCTCTACAGTCTATTCAGTAGAAATGGAAATATCCATAAGCTTTACTAACGATGCAACAATCAGATAATCAATAGAAACTAACTGGCACACGGAAAATAAAAATATTTCATTTCGGACAATGGTAACACAGCTAAACGACGGTTTTAAGCTTCATTTTACAGAGTTAGTACGACTTCAGCTATACACTAATACTGAAAAATGTAGAAAGAAGCTAAAAGACAACATAAATGTGAAATAAGCTACAAAATAATAAATTATAAAAAAGAGAAGAGAATGTTTTTGAAAGCCGCATGAGAAATCTGAAGAAGACATCGGTAACTTTTGACAAGTAGAAATTATATTGCATCAGTCTGACATATCTGGTATTGTTATTTCAAAAGACGGTCATGGAAACGTTTTACATTTTTGCCACGTCGCACGAATATCGGACTTTTTAGAGAAGAAAGGGATACTGTATCAGCAGAGCTTTAAATATTTTATTTTTCCATAATTCGTATGCATGGATAAATTTCAGCAATCGTTCAAAAATCGATTTCGCATTAAGAGATCTGCATATTTAGTAAGTGAAAATACCAAAAAAGAAAAAAAAAGAAAAAAAAAAAAAAAAAGAGGAAATAAAAATGAGAAAAAGGAAGAGAAAGAAAAAAAGACAGAAAGAAAAGAAATGATTTGAAAGAGTTTTCAGATTTTAAAATTCTCCCAAAAGGGCTCTTTTAAAGTTTAAGATGGTTTATCCAGCAGCCTAACTGGAATATTTGCCGCCCAGACCAGTCCTTGAATTTGCGACTCCTGTTCGCAAATAAATAACTAAAAATAATGTCGAAGGGGCATGTAATGAAATAAATTAAAACTGTACGTTTATTTTCTTAACAAAAACTTCTAAAATTATTTTTATCTCTAACACGCTTCTCATAACTAGCAACACTTAGAGCAACTGAGAGATACAGTACAAGTTTGCACCCTATTTGGAATTTTGTTTTCGAAATTATATTCTAAAATAATCTGAAAAAACTCAAAAGGACTGTGCTTTCACGTTCTTGTTTCGATTTTCTTAGCAATAACAAAATTAAAGTATCAGGTTCTTCTTTCTTAACGAGGAATTCGTTCTCATAAATGTCGCGGTGGTCATACATTATGGCACATTCGTAATTTCCATACGAAATAACGTATAACCGAAGTATATAGCTGTTCAAAACACGTAATTTCATTCAATACTTAATATACTTAAATACTTTAATATGAAAAAATAAACTCTTTTCTTCTCCATTAATTCAGCATGGCAGTTTAGAATTTAATATGTCTGACAGCCAAATGTCCCTGCAAATTTTTGCTTACTTTTCTCCCTAAATTTCTTCTTTCCTTCTACAGTTATTTTCAGTGCACACACAAGAAAATTAAGATTTTTCGATTGCTAGACTTCCATAAATTTTGCATTCTTGTCAATTTTTAAAAATATCAATTACATGAATTGCGTTTCAGCTGAAGACAGCTTTTCATTTTCTAGTCATTTTAACTATAAATAAAGTTTAAACGAAGTCCAAAGGATAAATATTTTAATTGAAATATTTTTGCTAAATGACAAAGAAATAAAACAGTCCAGCAGGGTTTATTCTATACCACCGAGTAACCCGATTCTTATATAGGCTGAAACAATCTAAATTATATTAAAGATCATGTTTTTTTATACAATCTATAATGCAAGAGAAAAATTAACTTCTTAAAACATTCTTCCTAAGAGGATTAATATAAAAGATTATATTTATATATATATTTTCAAAGCTGGGACTTGAACCAAACTGTCAAATTTTTAAAGTTTAATTTACATGGTGGTTATAATTAAAGTTCCAATTTGAAATGGTCATAAAAGGAAAACTACCGTACCAAATGTTATCAAACTTGGGAATCGTGTAAAGGAGGTTATGAGAATTTATTTTCCGCGGAAAAAAAAAAAAAGAGTTCAAAAACTCACCACCAGGGAAAAATGGCTCTGCATACAAGATTGTTAAATGAAATAAGACACGAAAACATCTGTTTAAAATGTGTTTAATATTTTCCGATATGTGTTACAAAGCATGTTCAATGTAGCGTCCAGCATTTTCCGAAAGCAAGTTAAATCCTGTTACTGCATTCTCAACAGCAGCTCTTAGCATATCAGGAGGAATGTTACGGGCATGTCAGTGTATCACATTTTTCATTTCTGCCAAATTGTTTAGATTATCACCATAAACAGTGCTTTTGAGAAAACCCCATAGCCAAAAGTCACACAGAGGTTGAGGTCTGGTGGGAAGAGGGGAAGTATTGGCTTATAAGACGTATATTCGTGAAATGTTGCCTAAGTAACTGTGCGACACACGTGAGGTGGGGCCCAGCCCTGCATAAAAATCGGAGTATCTAAAATGCCACGTTACTGCAGTTCATGTATCAAAAAACATTTTAACATTGACTCTAAGTGAGCTGCAATCACAGTGGTCCAGCTGTCGACTGCTCTTTAAAGAAAAATGGTTCAGTTATAAAACTAGCTGTCATTCAACACTAAACGGTGTGGAATGACTGCTATGCAGTCAAATGCAGTAGGAAAATGCAATGGAACTAGATAGATAACATGAGGGATTTCTTTGGCCCAAATCGATTAAAAGCGTTTTGAATCAGTATCATGTTTTAGGGCCGAATTCAGGCTTCAAAAATTACAAATTAGCGATCTGTAAAAAAACGATTCCCAGATTGTACGCACTTGTGCGAGTGATTTGTGATCTCACATTTTCTAATCGCTAATTCGTGGTTTTCACGGACGAATTTCTCACTTACACGGATGGCGCACTCCACGTTTATCGAATTTAACGCCTTTAAATAGTAATTTGCTTACTTCAAAATTTCTTAAAGGTATACAACATATAAACCCGTGTAACAAAAGGTTAAGTTAGATTCCGACCCATATTTCGTTTAAAAATATTGCATACAGCGCCATTTCCAGCCTGGTGGTGAGGTTTGAAACTTCCTTTTTTTCGCGGAAAATAAATTCCTATGACCTCCTTTACACGATTACCAGGTTTGATAACATTTGATCCAGTAGTTTTCGTTTTATGACCATTTCAATGTGGAACTTTAATTATAACCACTCCGTTATATTACTAAATTTTCATTTGAAGCTATGCGTTATATGTATACCATACGTAAATTTTTTGCTTTTATGGAAAAATAAAGAATCGAAGCAAATATACTTAGGATAATGGACCAAAACTGAAAACATTTCCCCTCCCTTCGAAAATAAAATATTGAAATTCGACCTTGAATTTATTGGGTTATTGAAATATTTAATTTGACTTATCTTCTAAGTCCTAGTTCCGACAACAATTCCGTCAAAAATTCTGAATTACTTCAGCTGAAGTAAAAGATTTAGTATATATTCACTGTATGTTAATAAAGTAATCAAAGTGTAATAAAAATAGATTATAGAATTTACGCTGATGCAACTTTTTGTCTGACTGCACAACATGTAATGGAAGAGAAGGCTTGTAGAGATCTGTTTTTGACATGCCTCTAAAAGTAGATGTCATACTCCTTTTGTCTCTTGAATATCAAAAACTTTCCTTTGAGAGGCAACTTTAGTTTTTGGGAAAGAAAAAATATTACAAGAAGACAAATTTGAAAAACATGCAGGTCGATTGAGTACACATACTTATTTTCGGAACACAAGCGGTTCTCCGATTGGTTATTGAATAATGAAAAGATACATTATCATGCAATACAAAACATTTGGAATACGTTTTTTGACTGAAAACGTAAGATTAAAAGTCATCTGTTTAATTCACAGCCATTTATTTACAAGTCAACTACTTGGGAAATTGCAGCATCGTTTTGATCCTGAGTTTGTAAGACAAACCTAATATCACTGGATTTAAACACTTCTTTAATCTTCCAAGAACATTCCTTCTTTAACTCATATTCCAAGAATATTAAGTGAATACAATTATTTCAAAACAAATTGAATTTTCATTTGCACTACGGCTTGGTAGTTTACTAACGAGTTAACAAAACTTAAATTCTGCTTTTTGTGTCTAAGTGTACAACAATATTTTAAATATTTACAAATAAAATATTAAATTGGAGATTTAATTGGAGCCTCACCAGTTGCCTAGCATTTGAAGATTGTTAAATACTAATTGTTTGTTGCGAAGTCTAACCCAGGCTGCATGGTTGGTTTTCGTAGTGTTTTAGGTTCTCTTTACAAAGGTTTTTTATGAAAAGTATTTTAACCAAATAGCTCCCATGTTCTTTCTATGTTCAAATAACCGACTAACCTAGTTTAAGCGCGATTTCCAAGTGAAGTTACTAGCAAAACCCGAATACTCATTAAAAAAATCATGTAGTTTGCCAATCGGGAGTAACATGAAAGATACGGCGCCAATAATTGAATTGCTGTTAAGGTACGCTGTTTCTAAATTTAGATGGTCATTCCTTAATTAAGTAGCCCACCAGCGGCCGAGCGGTAAACACGCTGAACACTGGTAGTTCGGTCCGAGGTTCGAATCCCGCGAACGGGCTGGCTGCATGGGTGTTTTCGTGGTTTTCCCCATGTGTAACGTGTATACGAGCCAGTTTCCATTAGAAAGTCCTCCACGAAGGCATCCCTCCCTTTTAGGCAGATATCCCTCGTGTGCTTTGCCATAATTAAATAATCCAATCCAATCCTTAATTAAATATAATTGATTTGTAACTTTTACTAGAACTGACGGTAAGAAATGAAGTGCAAATAAATAATATCGTGTGCAATCTTGATTAATATAAAATTAGAAATATTTGCCTTCAGACAGAACGTTTTTTGAAATATTTTCAATTACTTTATAAGAAGGATTTATTAATAACCATAATAATTACTTATTATATTACTGATGATTAGAATTCAATTCTTGACAATTACATTCTAAAATAGGATTTTAAGGATATAATGAAAATACGCTACGCATAAAAATACATTTTAGGATAAAAAATGAGTTGATTTTTTTATGTTTAAAAACTTCTTAAATTCATTTAATAAACATCGTATCCTCGTTGTTAATTGAATCCAGAATGTTGGTGTCGTTTATATAATTATTGTTACTTGTCCACAGAATCTGCTGACTTATCCAGCCATAAAGTGACAGCAGATCATTTCTACATAACCATTGAACTTCCATTAATTCAGCCTCTAGAGGGTTGTATGTTTATATCATAATTTGACTTTTATAAAAATGATTATTCTAAATCTTATGTTTCTATAAAAATATACTGTGCTTTAAAAATATGGATGATAGTACCGCTCTTTCAGCCACTTCAAAAGCAACAGTTTGCTTAGAAATAAATTATGCAGTTAATGTCATAAAATATTTTGATAAAATTCAAATAAACATTAAACGAAAATTCTCAGTTTTAGACAATTCAATTTAAACTAAGTAAAGTAGCAGATGATAAAACGCCGAAGGTAAAAATTTACTCTTAGAAAAATGCACTCTTAATTTTTTTTAAAAAAAAAAAGGAAGAAAGAGAGAAATTTAAAAAAATTGTTAAAAATTTGAATAATATCATCTATAATTTAAAAAAATAGCTTTTCATAGTATTAATAAATATTTATTACGCCTTATTGAGGGAAAAAATTTCATATAATTAATTCTTCGTAAAATTTTACTTGAAATTTAAGGTTAAAAATAGCTGTGGCAATTCAGTGTAAAAAAAATCTATAGACCACATTTGGCGTTATTATCGCTCAAAAAAGGATGCCAAATTTCAAAACGCGAAAATATGTAAATTCGTGGATATCTTAGAAAATTTTGAATAAAAAATTCTAATTTTTTGCAGATATGCTTAAAAATACACCTACTTTATGATGATGGTAAAAATTTTATAGGTTATAATTGAAAATTTTTTTCGAAAAATTTATAAAAATTATTTAAAAATAAAAATTTAAAAAATAAAACACAAAAAATGGGTAAATTGTATTTGGAATGAACCTAAATTTCGAAATATGAGAGAAAAAATCAAAAAAGTTTAATAAAAAAAGAGATATTAATAAATATTTGCCAAATTGAATTAACATTGAGGAGCTAAAATTTTGAGAGCTAATATTTTAAAAACTAGTCATACGATTTGTACAAAACTTGGTATTCTGGCCTAATTTGAGTCGTAGAATCGAAATATGTAAAAAAAATTGGTATGTTATTTCAGAAAAAGTCCGATTTTGTGTCAAAATACCTATGTTAGAATAGTGCTATATATAAATCTAATATATATCCTAAGTCGCGCTTTCGAGACATGAAAAACGCAGTTTGAATTTTGTCAATCGGCCCAGTAGAACGGGAAATATAGCACTGTCCCTTTTTTTTTTTTTTTTTTTTTTTTTTTTTTTTTTTTTTTTTGAGCAGTGTACCATTTAAAAGGCATTTTATGTACGCATGATTATCAGTAAAGCTCCTAATGGAGAGATGTTTAAAATCTACGTTGTGATATCGAATTGAAAATGAGTCTAATATGGGGTCTGGTCCCTTCTCACAGCCAGACAACTCGTGCAGTCTGATAACATACTGGATAGGAGGCAGTTGAAGAGTTCCTTATAATTGTCACCGAGCTGAGCTCTATGTGGACGAGCATTGTGGTGTATTCACCAGGATTAACTGCGCATTTGAAAAAGATTGGACTCTTCTCTCTACCTCACAGGAGTCAGGAAGCCTTTATCAAACACATGCACAGGTGATCGACAGTGCAACTTAATGTCTGCCCAAACCATTACATCTCCATCACCGTAAAGATCCTTTTACCTGATGAGGGAGGGATGTTGTGTTCCAGATTTTCGGTAGCCGAGAATCAGTGTGCAGGCTGAATCGCATCTCGTTTGTAAAAAGCACGGTGTTCCGCTGAAGTCTGGTTCAGCACGCATGTTGCCTGCACCAGGCTAAACGTGCTCTTGTGTGTTGCAGTGAGAGGGATGAAAACTGCGCGTCTTCTTGCATAATCCCATGAAGCCTTTTGGCAGCTATAGGCAGTGAAACTTGGGTTCCAGGAGCAGCATGCAGCTCACGTGAGAGTTGTGAGGATGTAGCAGTCCTATGTCGCCACGCTGAAAATGTCAAATATCGATTCTCATTCGTCGTTCTGGATCTTGGTCGACCTTTTCCAGGTCTTCTCGATAATGATCCAGTGTTCTGAAACTGTTTCCACAAATTGTAGACGACACTAGACGTTACACTGAGTTTTGCAGGCACCTGCGCTTGTGATCGGCCTTCCTCCCAGTGTAACAACGACTCTCCATTTCATTCCGTTCGATACGTTTGTGGTTACTCATTTTACCTAGTAAAATTTACCCTATACTTGCGAGAAATATATCTTGAAGGTGTTCGAGCACACAAAGCGTCGAAAAACCATCATGCGCTTATATCCACTTCCCAATCACAGCTACGCAGACGCGCATGTGTACGTTTATTCGACTCTGAATATTTGCATAATACTTTGGCAGCATAATTAATGCCTTTCGTTCAATACTTTTCATAAAAATAGACATAATTTGTAAATTCTCTTAATTTTGCACACGTGTGTATAAAATCCGTGACTACAGTGAGCACCGCCCACTTCTGTGAACTCAGTCATCCTATTCAAAACTATCGAAAATTATACATCAGAAACAGGCTTCATGACCTGATGGCTGTATAAAAATTGGCTTGATGACTGGATTGTTAAAAAATATCGACACTTTTCCCTTTATAGATTCCGTTTCTGCCTGACAGATGGACGGATATTGCAGCTGCTCAAGGAAAATACATTGGTGTGCAAAAATTAAGGACGAGACGGTTTTTTCAATATAACTTTGTACAAAAGCTTTCCAAATCAACACATTTAATACCGTAAGATCCCCAATACGTAAGGACATGAGTAATGTAAGCAACACTTACTAAAAGAGAAATCAGAGGGATAAAAAGAAGCTTTATTGAAAAAGTAGCATGGAGCACAATGCGACTGAAGTCCGAAACATCCCTGTGATGGGTGTCCAGCAAGAAACATTCGGTCTTTAATAGGAGATATGATCTCCCCTGACTGCTAGGTAGGTTTCACAGCGTCTGCCTATGCTGAGAATAAGGGTGTCAATGAGTTGTTGAGGCATTGCTGCCCATTCGTCTTGCAGCGCCAATCGAAGCTCCGGAATCGTTACTGGTGATAAGGTACGAGCTTGCCAAGCGTCTTCCTAGAAAATCCCATACATGCTAGATGGCATTGAGATCCGGAGATCGTGACGGCCAATCCATACGTTCAATATCCTCACTCTCTAAGAGCTGTTCGGCAGCTACTGTGCGATGACATGGTGCATTGTCGTCCATGAAAAGGAACTGCCGACCCATAGCGCCTCTAAAAAGACGCACATATGGAAGAAGAATCTCGTTACAATAACGAGTCCCGTTGACTGAACCTGCGTCGAAGATGTGAAGGTCTGTACGACTACCAAGCATGATGCCTCCCCAAACGAGAACACCGCCACCTCCATACCTGTCCCTTTCACTGATGTTCGAGGGATGATTGCGGCTTCCCCGCTCTCTCCAGATGAGTATGCGATGAGAATCGCTACTCAGACTGAATCTGCTCTCATCTGTAAAGAGTACTCGTCCCCATTCATTGTCTCTCCAATTCCGGTGTTCCCGGCACCACAGAGAACGCCTTCTCCGATGGGCAGGCGTTAGAGGTACACACCGTACAGGGCGTCGTGCAAACAGACCATCACCGTGCAGTCTTCTGGCTACGGTAAAACGCGATATCGTCGTCCAGTCGCCTGTGTCGTGTGTCTAGCGATCTCTCCCGCTGTCTGCCGCCTGTTTCTTCTGGGCTGTAAGGCAATATACCGGTTATCTGCGGGTGTGGTTCCTCGTGGACGACCACTTCTAAAGCCCCGGATAGCTATTCCTGTCGTTTGAAATTGTCTCCAAAATCGTGAAACGATGCTGTGAGCAATTCCGAACTCTGCAGCCGCACTTGTCACACTGCGGCCTTCCTCCAACTTCCCAATGATTCGACCTCGGGTAAAAGCATCCAGATGTCGTCTAACAGATTGATTATTCGCCATTTCTCGCTGAGGCAGCAACTCGGTGTGATTTTAACTGCTATATGGCGTGCAATCTCTTTGTCAGAAATACTGATCTTACACCGACAACATGCTTTATACTACTCAGACACTCCCCCATTACGTCTACCTGCATATCTGCGCATGTGCAACCGTACATCACCTTACTTAATCTCCTGATTGGTCTTTCTGTCCGCTCTGCCTCTTCGTTCAGCTGATATGCTAATTTTTCGACTTCGTCCTTAATTTTTGCACACCAGTGTACTTTAAATGAAACATTCGTTCATTTTTAAAATAAGCTTTCTTTTATTTCCTCAAAGGGTTAAGTCATATTTATACATACAATGTATTGGTTATCAAGTTTAATATTTTTGCACGATTTGTTTCTCTATGAAACATAATTATTTACATTATATAACATACAGTTGTTGCTAATACTTGCATTTAATTTCTATAATTAGTATGGAGTTCAGAAATAATGTCATTAATAAATATCCTTTCGATTTAAACAGGCCAAAACTTTCAGAAAGATGATTAATTACGCGCAAAATGACGTTAATGAGAAATTTAAATGAGAAGGATTAATTACGTTTACTGATTACTATCGCAACAATGATTACGATAAGCTCTCTACTTTATTGTTTCCCTCAAATTCCGTTTAAGAGTTAAAATATGTTCAGGATTATATTCGATAATTAGCTTAACATTGCTTCAACTTAAGATTTCGTAAATCTGTGTGAAACAGTCTAAATTTGAAAATCTTTCAAATGGCAAAATATTATTATCATAATGAGAAAAGGAGTAGTTGCTTATTTATAATATAAACATTGACTTCGTTTATTATAAATGAATTTTAAATACAGCTAGACCAAACTTAACGCTGTTTCAGTAATTATAATGTAGTGTTGCAATTCTTTGAAATCGCAAATTATCGGTATGCTGGGTTGAATTAGGATTAAAAGCTACAGAAAATCGTTTAACGCTTCTACTGAGTTGTAACGTTAATGTGGATTTTAAGTTAAAACCACTGCTTATTTATTATTTCAAAACTTCAGCAGCATTGAATGAAATTTCATAACTATCTTTACCAGTAATTTTGAGATCCTATAAATAACTATAAGAATTTTCGAGAATTGGTTTGATGAAGATTTTTGCCTGTCTGCTGTTAAACGCTACTGCGAATTTAAGTATCTAGAACCGAAAGCTTTACTTTTGGTTAATCCAACCAGTGTATCAAGCATAATTTTAAAGTTCGAATGTACGGCCCCAATGGTGATATTCTGGTGTGCCACTCATTCCTACCTGTACCTATTCATACAACTTGAACATTTTCAAAGAATTTTTTAGGCTTGGCATTAACACAAATAAGAATGATTTTTCTATTTGAATTCACATCATAGAACCTTTAATGTTACCGTTTTCACAAATGACGTTAGTGCTATATAACGTCATAATCTTTTACATACTATTAAATAGACAATCTTCATTATTTTACAAAAAGTTTAAGCTATAGCATCAATGAAAAGTGGAACAATTTTTTACAGCAAATAAACATTATACACAACTTCCATTTCACTATTTCTAAATGACGCTAAATTGCGTATTCCAAAATATTTTCATTTGGACCTGCACTGCATTGGGCTATCAGCTGAGCCGTTATCTGGCGCCGATTTCGCTGTATCAAGGGGCACACTCTCCAACGTTCTATTTCTTTGATGAGGTACTGACGTCCAACACCCTGGAGTGTACCACTGATTTCACCGTCATTTATTCACTTTGCATAAATACTAACAACGGCAAATCGTGAACAACCTACCAGTCATGCAGTTTCGGAGATACTCATTCCGAGTCTTCAGGCCATTGCAATCAGCCCTCTATCAGATTCGCTTAGATCAGCAGCATTTTCTATCACTCGCAGAAGTAAGGGTAAGAATGATTCTTTACCTTCTCCAACGGCAGTTAGATATTATTCTCACTTAATCACGTGCCCTTCACATCATACCGACGAGTTTATAAAAAAATGTGGGATGGTTATAGTGTTTAGGATCGTCGGCGTTAAGTCTTCATTCGTAAACACTTGGTTTGGGGGGTTATTAACTGCAATAAAAAGGACACCCTCTCTTGAGCTACCGTAGATTAATGCAGCTGTTATTTCAATACGGATTGGATTTGGGAGTATGTGTTTGGAGAATTTGAGATGTTCCATTATTATAATCGCTGTACCACCTCCTCTGTTATGTGTGCGCTCTGTGCAAGTAATTTTTTATCCGTGAAGCTTTGCGCGATCATTTGGTGTTGGATGCGTTTCATATCGTAGTAAGACATCGATTTTGTGTCTTTGAAGGAAGTTTTCTAGTTCCTTTTTTCTGCTTTCTAACGCCATTAGCATTAAAGAAGGAGACGTTAATATGACAGTTACCTGCCCCTCTCCTGTATGCTCGAGCTTGATTAGAGTTTAAATGTATGTTCAAAGGCCGTTGTGGTTTGAAGGACTTCTATGCCTAGTTGAAATTTTTCAATAAAATTGTGGATTTTCTTGTACTTGTTTGAAATGATTTGGCTGTTTTGAGCCAATCAAAGAATGAGAAATCATTTTTAGAGTCTTCTTTATCTTCTATTTTGCTTTTTTTAAACCTTTTCCATCCTTGGTCTTTGGTAGTCATATTATGGTAGGGAATTCTTTTCAAGATGTATTACAGTTAGTAGATTTCTTTATTTAGACTGTGGTTTCAGTTTGGGGCTTAGGACAACTCGAACAATCCCTGTATAAGGAAAATATGATCGAATCCGCAAAGCGCATTTCCCTGGGCCCTCTTCTTTCGTGTTGTGAGCACGTCCGTAATTCGTGAAATACAGCACATTTCATATATTTCATTTCTCGCTATCGAATCGTGTCTTATTATAGCAAATTCTTTGGTTATGGCCATAACGCTGGCACCTGTGGCATTGCATAGGGCTAGGCTCTGGTTTTGTATGGTTCAACAACTACTCTCATGGACATGAAATATTCAATTTTATAAATTTGCTTCCCTTCTGTGTTCTTGGTGTCTCAACAAGGAACATAGGGAGTAGAACTGTGTTCCCCTGTTTATATTTCGTAAGCTGGCTAATTTTTAGAAAAGATATTTCCGGCTTTTTCCTCCTTTATGTATTTGATGTCTGTGTTTGAGAGTAATTTTTTGGGGTGGAATGCAGCTTAGACCACATTTTACGCAAAGCGGCAATAACCACACCAAGATTGAAGGCCTTTCTCGAAATGGGGCCAGGTAGAGCTTTTTTGATGATGTCACCTGAGACATCAGGCATGCAAGTTATGTCAATGATGGTATGACCAGTTAAGGAAGGCTAGTGACGTCAATGGTCAGCGTCAGAGCTTAATTATTACTCTAATAAGCTTATTCGAATTTCTTATAACTTATATAAGCTTCGAATAAGTTTATATAACTTATTCGAATAATTGTGAAAATTAAAATGACTTTCACAAACGATAAATAAAATGCAGAAAACTGAATGCAGAAATCTGAAATATGGAAAATAGAAATTTTTGGAAGTTTGGTATATTCTGTACCAAGTTGTCGTGGACGAAAAAAAATCGTCACACATGTACAGACACCCATTGTAAAAATAATCAAAGCGTGTTGAGGGGATACTAATTCGTACTTCTTCACTGAAAATTTGCTATCGAATTTTCGGATCAAAAACAGTACCACTTCTACCTAAGTATACAGGGTGGCGGGAGGTAAAAAATGCAGACTATTGTAAAATGCTTAACTATTGTAAATTTTTTAGAATAAAAAGTGAATTAAAAAAAAAACATGCATTTTTTAAAAATTATTAGCAATAAGTATATTTAAATTTAATAATCACATCTTATTTATTTAAAAACAGGAAGAATTTTTTTTTTTTTTTAATCAGACATCCTCTTTTAGTACGTATTTGTTTCCTCCATTAGTCTGGCTTCAAACAGTCCTGGATTTTGGAAGAATCGATTAGGCGGGGTATACGAGAAATTGGTCTGTTATAATAATTAGTGTTTGAAACTTATTTTACTGTTCTCTATGTTTGATTTCGTTTTTTTTTATTTGATTATGGCAAGCACACAAGGAATATCAGGGATCAAGGGAAGGATGCCTTCGTGGAGAACTTTCAAAGGGAAACTCGCTCGTATCTACGTTATGCACGGAGAAAAACCATGAAAACTCCCATGCAGCCAGTCCATTCGCCTGGAACAAAATCCAAGTAGAACTACCAGCGTCCAACGACTTTACTGCCCAGCCCCTACTGGGCATCTATTTTTGACGCATGCAAGTATACACAAACTCTTGTTATGTACACGTTGGTGGCCTTTCTATAAAATGCTGCCCTTTATCATCCAAATATTTAGATGAATTTCTGTAAATCTATTAATAAAACTGTTATTAATCACAGTGTCGTAAATTTATGCAAATATTTGCGTTTGTTTGATTATATTGTATGGATTTTATGTATTTTTTACAGTGTTACGTATTATTTTTATTTACGTGTTATTTATTCAGGGCATTTTAAGTAACAATTTTATTCTGTATTTTTCTTTGAGTTTACTGCCATTAAATTTGTTTATAACTGCTTATTTCATGTATTATTAGTTGTTGAGCAGAGGTTTTCCACCAGGATGGATGCGGTCTGCTTTTACTTACCTGTTAACAGTTTAGTTTATGAATATTAAAAACTACTTTTCTTCAAGTTTCGGAATTCATTTACATTTTGTACACTTTTTCTTGTTTATTTACTAAATACACTTACAAAATCTAAATTTAAATAAACATATATTTTTTTAGTTTTGGAAAGGATTATCGTCTAGCAATGATAAAAGTGGTACATGGGGCAAAAAGGATTAAAAACCATCGGTACAGAGCTTTTGGTTCTGAATCAATCGATGTTTGAATTGTGTAGAATCTCACATCTTTATAAATATAGCTTAGTTACTCGTAGAAGCGGAGAAATGGGTAGAAATCTTCTGTTCAGGTCTTAATGACATTTCTTTCGCAAGTTAGCTCTAGGTGGTGATTCTTCACCATTTGATAATTCTTGAAATTTTCAGAAAATACCTTTTTAGAACCCTAGGAGCAACTTTTCTCAGTGCTTCTATGAAGTGCTTGAGCAATCCTATAAATAATGGCTGCGTTGAAGACGAGATCACTTAGTTCAGGTATTCCGTTTAAAACCATGCAATTGCCCTGAGATTCTTCTTAGGAATTATTGCTTTAGAATTTGTTCCATGAGTGATTTGGATGATCTGCAATATTCCTTGAATGTTAAGAAGAATTTATCTGTTTTTCTGCTTGAGTTACTTGTAGTTGTTTATTTTGCTGCATCAGGTGTTGTTTATTTCAATAAAGCATCAATTTCTTCCTGTTCTCTTGGAATAGTTATTAAGAAAATCTCTACAAGTTAGTAAACCACAACAGTGCCAATGTCAGTTTCTGCTTTCCAGAAAGATGATTTCCAAAGGTTAAAAATCTGTTGCAATAAAGCATCTCTGAGATGAGCTAACTAATTTTGGTCTTTCGTAGAGATGGTCTCTTAAGAAAAACCAGAGTCGTCCTGGTGATTATCGATTTGCATATCGGGCACTTGCCAGTTTTAGCAGCGATCAGCGATTAATAACTAAGTTCGGAGGCGTTTATCGCCAAACCATGCAACAAACCAAAATTAAATAACAAGAATTAAGAAATCATTTTATATGTTCTGTTACTTTGTTGTTATGAAACATACCTATCTAATTTACTTAGCAATAAATTAATTTAACTGCATTCTACTTAGTTAATCATCACTAACTAGTCACTAGCAATATATAGAGTTGACTTTCTTTGGTAGCATAACGTAGATTCAAACTCTTAACAGCAATACAACGAATTATCGCTTTGTCTCAAACTAACTACAAAGTCTTGGAACTAAACATTAAAATAATATTTTATTAAAATCACAACTTGAACATAATCGTACGTCTCGTGCGCACAATATCAGCCACCACTTGTGACGATACAACTTAAAGCAACCGTAAATATCAGAATTTAAAATAATCCTAGTCGAAGACGGCACTATTAACCGTAATTCTAAGTTGGCTCAGGACTCCACCAGCATAACAATTTAAATGATGGCAGCTATAACACAAAGCTGAAGAACTACAATCATACACCTAATAATGTGACCTCAAGAGGCAGAAACACGTTGTATCTTACAATCCAAAAACCTGAGCTTTTATATACTAACTGATTTGCATTTCTGGTGAGTAAACTGAAAGGAGAAGTTACACTAAAGGGTGAAATCATAAATTACAGGTTAATTTAAAATAATAATAACCCTATACATTTTTCTACCAGAAGTAACTGCAATGAAGGTCTTTAACGACCTAGCCAAAATTTGGTGTTGTGACGAAAGATCTAGGTTATCACAAGTTTTGGGCCAGATGGGTACCGATATTCTCGTCAGAAGACCACAAAAAGCAGTGCATGGCAGCAGCTTTGACACTTCTCGAGGAGTACCACGAACATGGTGAATCACTTCTCGATCGTGTCACAACCGGAGACGAGACTTAGGTAAAGTTCGTGATTGTGAGACAAAACAACAATCTATGGAGTGGGGTCAACACAAGTTCTCCCAGAAAAACAAGGAAATGTTTGCAAACATTGTCATCAAGGAAGATCATGGCAGCTGTTTTCGGGGACAATGAACGTGTTCTGATGGATTACCTCGAACGTGATGAAACAATAAATAGTGAGAAGTATTATGAAACTTAAAGAAATTAAGAAAAGCGATACAAAACAAGCGTCGAAGAAAGTTCCAAGGGTTTTTCATTCATGACAACGCACGCCCCAACAAAGCTCATCCAAACTCATCGGCTCTTGGATGGTTTTGGATGGGCGTTACTTGGTCATCTACCGTACAGTCTGGAACTTGCTCCTAGCGATTTCCACTTGTTCCCAAGTAAGGAAGTTTCTTGTTCACAAATTTGCATTTGGCCGCATTTATTTTTAATCCTATTTCTTTTAAAAGCGAAAATCCGTATAAATCCCGAATATGTTCGTTTATTGTCTCGCTAGTAACAATTATATCTTCTAAATAAACAAATGTACTTTTTTCAAAACAGGTCTTAAGATGATATGCATGCTCCTTGAGATATGGCGTATGCGCCACAAACGGCATTTTCAGCAAAAGGCATAAACACCTGATTTAGCAACAAAAGTAGTTTTTGGTACATCCTCTCGTTTTACATATATCTGGAAGTAACCAGAAGCAAGATCTATGGTCGTCACGTATTTTGTGAATTTAAAGTTTCGGATAATTTCCTTAGTAATTGGCAACAGATAAAGTGAATATTTCATTATACTATTTAACTTTCTATATCAATTGCAAAACACCATGCTTTGAAATCCCTCAGTGGGATATTTTCTTTCGGCGTAATAGTACCGGCTAGTGTAAGAGCTACTTATGGGAACTATAATTTTATTTTTTAACATTTCCTCAATTATTTCTTCTTTATCGATAGGCCTTTGCTCGACAGGGCGAGCTATTTCCCGTGTTGATGCTCTGGTTTACCACTTCAGTTAACGTTGATGCTCCACGAAACGAATTCAAAAATTCTCTTACCAACTGCTCCAGCTTCAGCTTTTCCTCCAATTTTTATCCGTTCAGATGCAAGGCCGAAGGCTGCAGTTCTATTCAACTTATTCATATCCAGCTGTATCATGGCTTCTTTAAAATTACTTTTCGTCCCCACCGCCTTTAAAAAATCCAATCCCAAAATTTTCTGCGACTGGAGAATTTTCATAACAAAGAAAACCACTTTCTGGTTTTCATTTTTCACTTGAACATTAAATGTGACCTTTCCTACGCACGCACACTGCTTGCCCCGGCCGAAACAACTCTCATCCCTTCAACAAATACACTGTCGCGTTTAAAGTTTTTACGATAAAAACTTCCCCTCAAGAAGCTGCTTTGCACCTCTGTATCTAACAATTCATCCGCTGCCACGTTATTTAACAGACTGGCAGCAAAAAAATTTTCTATTATCACATTCTATCTATTTCTATATAAAAGAATCCATGATGGATTTTGTTGCTTCCAGGATGGCTGTAATCTCTGTATTTCAATACTCCTTATTAATTTTAATTCTGTCTTCTCCTTCCTCTTCGGTGATTTAGCTTGGTGACCGCCATTTGTTAAAATTTCTTTTTATTTCAACACATTTATTTGCTGTCAAAACTTGGCTTTTGTTCCACTACAGACGTACGCAAATATCCCCTGGATCTCTGGCCATATCCCGATATATGCATACTTTCTAATACCCTCATACTTTATAACTTAACCATAAGCTCAAGTAATTGTTCTAACATACTCGAGTTTCTAGGTTCCACAAAGTCCTGAATTTGTGGTAACGACCTAGTAAGGATAATTTTTATGACTTCCGCATGGTTTATTCCCCGCCCCCCATGTAATAGGCTTATGACTTGAATTTTTCTCAAAAGAAACTCAGTTCTTCGACCTTAGTATGATATCTACTAAACAGTTCTGCTTGCTGTCTGTTTTTTCGAAAAAAAATTTACTAATCCCCTCAGTGCCTGCCCTCATAGTGCGGTGGTTGCTATAGTTCCCTTCTACTTTTTTTTAAATTGGTAAAGCAAAAACAAATACAAATCCACTTGTTCCAAAATGATCATTATGAAACTTCTGCCATCAACCACCAACTGTCGGTTCACTGAAGCGCACATCGATCTACGATGAAACAAAAAACCTTCTATGGGTTTTACTGCTGCAAGTGGAGCCTACGATCTTGGGAGGGGGGAAGACTAAAATTTGCCTGTTTTTGAGCCATTGTTCGTACTTTTGTTCGAGCGCCACTATACATTTGACATTCTTTGGTTCCATAAACTAAATTCAAACTCTTAACAGATATAGAGCGAACTATCACTATGCCTGAAATTAACAACAGTCTTGGAAATGTTAACCTTTTTATCAAAATCAGAACTTGAACACACATCTCGTGCTCACAATATCAGTAACAATTTGTCTCGGTGGAACTTGAGTAAATTTCACAACTTAAACTAAGCCTAGTAATCTAAGATAATTTACAAGCACCTCTATATATACGAGAAATTCAAGATACGAGAAAAGTATGAGCGAAAAATTTGTCTCTAAATACGAGCATTGACTCAAGTAATGGGCCAGGCTGTTGATATGCATGGTGCATTTCCTTATCTGGCTCAACATGAGGAATCCCCTCGTCAGATCAAGTCAGTATTTTTTTATCTACGTGTTTGTGCCCTTGTGAATTAATTGTTTTTTACATTTGACGTGAAAGTAATTATTTCATGATGCCTCTCAAGAAGATTGTTGTCTGAGATTTTGGAAGGATCACTTCAACATCCTAAATTGTTTAAACCACATTCATAAGGCTTGGGAAGATTTCTCAGTAAGGACCCTGGATTCAGCATGGAAAAAACTGTGGCCTCGAGGTATTCCTGACTTAGGTTTCAATCCTTAACCAATGGACAACACAGTGCAAATTAGTCGAAGAATGTATCTCTAGGGAAAAGTATGGGTCTGGATATGAATGGGTTAGTGAAGGAGCATAGTGAAGAACTTACAACAGATGAACTTAAAGAACTTCACAAGGAGGAGTAGCAGCAAGAGGTGGTAGAAGAGCTTTTGTTAGGAGAGAAAGGAATGGAAGATGAGGACTTCTCTTATAAAGCAATGCATGGATACACTATGAACTTGTGAGGACTTATGTAAGGATAATGTAGTGTTGCATTTTATAGATATCTTAAAAGGGAGACAGAAGCAAGTGTTATTATTATATGTTTTTTATAAAACAACCTGCAACTAAAATAAGTTAAGTGATTCTGACTCAGAACCTACTTCCAGTGAGGTAAAACTCCCAAGAAGAGAAAGCATTCTTGAATACTTTCCCACAGTAATACGTTTCATCTTCCCCACATCCCTATCGCCAGTCAAGATGCTTCATAAAGGTAAACTACGATTATATTATTTACCAGTGCTATTTATTAGGAAAATTAATTGTTATGTTGATATTTTTTAGGCATGTAGAATGGATTAACTGGATTTCCATTATTTTCAATGGGGAAGTTTGTTTCTAGATGAGAAATTTGCTATATGAGCTCAATGCTGGAATCAATTAAACTCATATCTCAAAATTCAACTGTAACTTTAATTATAAGTTGACACAGAACTTCTACTGGCACAAACATTTTAAATGATAGCAGCTATAATGCAAAGGTGAATAATTTTAATCCTGTTACAGCTGATGATAGCTAGTAACATGGCCTTGGGAGGCAGAAATATGCTGTGTCTTAAAATCCAAAAACCTCAGCTTAAATACTAATTGATTTACATTTCTGATGACAAAACAAAAAGAGGTTACAGTAAAGGTTAAAACCATAAATAACTGGTTAATTCAAAATAATAATAACCGTTAAATGTACAAAATGCAATACATACATTGTACTAATAAAAACACAAACTGCATATGGAAAAATATATATTTTTTAATTTTCATTGCAGTTCCCAATATCAGAATTTTTACATATTTCATCATATAACAAAAAAAGCATAAAGAAAGCACTTGAATAATATTTTGCTACTAGAAACACAGTATTTAGAAAGTGTTTTTGCATAACATTCATTTCTAGTAAAATGTGTAAAGCATTTCAAAATAATAATAATAATAATACAAATCAAAACTAATTATATATGTTGATGCATAAATAATTTTATGTCTGTTATAACTAAGCATTTAATAATTCTGAAGATTGAAAACATTGACTTATTTCTAACTGAATATTCTAAGCAAGTCAAAAGAAAAGTGACAAAATTTAAATATTGGCATATGACTAGAATAATATATATATATATATTTTAATATAATGTAGCCCATTTAATTTTTTTTTCCCTTTAGACATTTGTTTAGATACTTCATCTAGCTGAACACTGAAAATTTAATTATGAATCAGCAAAAGCATTTTTCACATTAAAATATTAATGCTATTAAAATATTAATGCTATTGATATTTGTATTCACATATAAACATCTAAACAGATGATGAGCACATCTAAACTTAAATGATAATTGGGTACACTTATTCAAACAGTATACAAGCCGATAGCAAATAAAAAGTTAATAACTAAGCAGAGCATAAAAATATAATAATTCAACTCTTTATAGAAACATTTATCATAATTTTGGGCACAGCGTATAGATTTTACTGAAACATAAATATTAACTGAATGTACCGCAGTTTTTATAGTAAATAATAACAGTTAATACTAAATACATTTCCTGGTCATCCAAAAATTTTCGGCACAGAAAGATTAAAAAAAATACAAATTTAAAATCATGTAATAAATTTTAATAATTTTTACATGCTCATGAAAAATTTCAATACATAATTTAATACATTTTTTTGATGAATGATTTCAAACATTCTTTTCCACCATAATTTCCAATATATAGCATGTTTTTAAAAAAAAATATTCTCATAACAGACTATTAATATAAAACAAAAAGGATTTTTATACTGTACAAGGTCATTATAATATTCATTTAATCACATACTTGTTTAAGCTTTAAAAATTTTGCAAAAATTTAATATAATAACGATAACATATAAGCATGCTTATGTAAAATAAAATTTTGAGCTTCATAAACAAAATTTTATTTTGGTATCAGTAATTTTAATAAACAGATCAATAAAAATCCTATGGTTGCCAAATCTTTTTTACAAGATATTTAAAATTCTACAAAATACACAAGGTAAATTTCTCTGTTCAGAATTTGTAACCAGTTAATAATTCTTATTAAAAATGAAATAATGTGGATTTTTTTATTTTTTTAATCTTTACACCTTTTTCAGTTCAAGCGGCTAGCATATGACGTAACACATATTGAATGTAACGTTTAAAATCATGTATATTAAATGTGATAAAAAACACTGCCAATGATTCATTTAAAAAATGGCTGCACAAGAAATTGCTTGCACAGTTTTTCCTACGTTGTTAGAACTTTCATTGACATCTAGTAACAATAATATGGATTTCATTTTCTTTTAGCATTAGCAGATAAATTTAATCTTAATGAATAAAGAATTTTTATTTTGGCAATTTTTCTAAATAGCAAATGTAACTGAGAAAAAAAAATGCATTAAATTTTATTTCTGCAATGGCTTTTCTGCTACAAAAGCATTTGAAACGTTATAAAAACAGCTTTATAGACAATGCTTTAAAAAAAATTTTTTTTTTCAAGGTTTACTTTAAGGAAGGCAGAAAATGATCAAAGATGAACCACACTCTAACAGACCATCCAATTCAACAAATACTCAACATGGCGATCAACGCCACAGATTTGGAGCTTAACAGTTATCATTTGCCAATAAGGATATCACTGAATAAGTTATAATATCATATGGATCATGTGTAGAATTTTTTTAAAATCATTTGAATATGCAAATCGCACCTTCTCAAGCTATTAAAAACAATGAATTTATTCCAAAACCAATAACATATTTGAGTGGCCAAGAGTTACTAATGATGAAAAAGTCATTCACATGAATATTCGTTTTGTTCACTGAATATTCAGCCTGCTTAATGAAGCGAAACGAAATAAAACAATGTCTCAGTCAGTCAAAAATCAAGGTACTGTTGATCGACATTAATTTCTACCAGCTATCCAAACTGTTTACAAAGATTATTATTTGAAGGCTCTGCATCATTTGCATAAAGCAATCTCCTGAAAATTATCTAAATTATGGCAGGACAACTGATGAATTTTGCACCACAATAATGCATTTGATCACAGTTCCCTTTGATGTTTGTGGATTTCAGGTCATAAATTCAAAAAATACAAATGCAGGCTGTGGATTTACCTGATATGGCAACATTTCACTATCTTATTTCCATGCTAGTTCAAGGTCATTGTTTTCAACTTACTGATGCACAAATCCTGAAGAGGTTTCAAAAAATAATGTGAAATACATTTTGAGGACTGAGAAAAGTACAAACTTAAGTGCAATACAATTAAAAGGGGTCTTTTGAAAGAGCTGTAATACATATTGACCAATAAACTGTGAAATCTAGTATTTTACAGACTCATTTCCAACACTTTTTTGTCAGAGACATTGCATTTAAATGTTTAAATCAGCTTTTTTCCAAAAGATAGCACTAAATATCCACAACGAGAAAAGTTTACGAGTTTTTTTTTTTTTTTTTTTTAATTTTATTTTATTTAATTTTATTTTTTTATTTTAAGATTAGTGTGTATGTGTGAAAACAGAAGTCCTTTTGGTTCTGCGTCAAGAAATCACACATTAAATTTGTGTTCTAAAATAAATAAGCAATAGGCTATCTTTGCCAGATATTCTACATTGTTTTCAGAATAATAAAGAAGAAAAAAATGGGCAAGCTTGCTCAATTTATTACTTTTTTTTCCCTCTAAGCAGTGAAGGATTCACTTTTCTGTATATGTACTCATTTTCACCTTTAACCTTTTGAAGGGCGGTATATAAAAATAATTTAAATTGTGGTAAAATTTTGTATGAACTATAACTTATGGACCCTAAGGACATAACATTTAGACTTTTAAATTAAAAATCTAGAGCAAAATCCTGAATTTTGAGAGCCAGATTTTACACTGGTGCCCCTCTAAGACATTTTTTTCCAGGTAGCTGCCAATTATTAATTTTTGTTTTTTAAATTAATTTTGTGTACTTTTGATGTGCGTCTGTAGAGATGAGTGCTTGAATATATTTATGTAAGTCTGAAGACAAAAACTTTTAAATTTTAAAATTTTGCTAGAAATTTAAAAAATAAAATGTATGTTTTTATGCACTTTGATGATGCAAACCAGCTGAACATACTTATGTAAAATAAGGGTAAAAAGCTTTTTACTTTGGCTTAAATTCAATATTATTATTTTATAAAAAAAAATTAGCAAATATAACACTGCACGCATAAATTGTATCATGCTGTAACTGAACTAGTATAATATTACAAGCAGATGTAATAACTCAGCCGAAAAATTTTAAAAATGAAAAATGAATCACTACGACTCAGCTGAGAAAGTATGTTGCATTTATGAAGTTATATTTTATGCTTTAGATAATATATAAAAAAACCATGCTTCATGCTATGATAGCAAGAGCCGCCCCCCCCCTCCATGCACACACACTTTAGATTATTGAGGACCATAAGAGTTTCTTTTTGTAAATATAGGTTGTAATATATCTTTTTGTTCAGGTAGAAACGGTGTTAAACAATTTTATTATTTGATATACCTCAAAGCTCTTATTCCGATTTTCAATCCCTTTGGCTTCCTAAGGGCTCCTTTTCAACTTTTGGATAAATTTTAGTTTGCATCTAAAATGGGCCTTAGATATATTTTCTCGCCTTTCACCAACTGTGAAATTTTATTTTGGAAACAACCTATTTGTATCCTAACCTAGAGGGCAAATTTCTCTTGTGTTCCCTAATCTTTCGTCCGAAATTAACAAAGAATTAAAAAGAATTTCCCTAAAGCATGCATTTAAATCAGCAGTTTTTTGTCATTATACTATGAGATGGACCTTAAGAGAGCATGCATTTAATTTCATGCAATTCTCCATTTTAAGAGAGCTTTCCTTTTGTGTGATCTTATCGCACCACACAAAGGGTTTATTTGATTTATTTAATTAGGGCAAAGCACACTAGGGCTATCTGCCTAAGGGAAGGGATGCCTTTGTGGATGACTTTCTAAGGGAAACTGGCTTGTATACATGTTACACATGGGAAAAACCACGATAACGGCCATGCAGCCAGCCCATTTGCAGGATTCAAACCACGAAACGAACTACCAGTGTTCAGCGACTTTACCGCTCGGCCGCTGGTGGGCTCTCCACACAAAGAGACGAAGGTGTGACTCCCAAACGACAAATTATTTGTCAATCACCTCTTTTAATTTTGGTTGCATTCTAGGATTTTGGAAAACACGAAGAAATGGGTGTCTTTAGGAGCTAACATCCCACATTTAACGTCCACAATTGTGTAAAGTTTTGCCCCCAGATGGCAATTTTGAAATCAATGAGTCTTTCTCTTGGGAAAGAGATAAGTGCTGAAATGAAAATTTTAGCTAAACAGAAAAGAATGAAATTCGAGTGGAGTAAACAAAGATAAAAGAAACTAATATACTTGTATTCAGTCCTAGCGCAGAGTCAATAAACTTCCCATCTCTTCATCCTAAACAACTTATAAACTAATCATAAAAAAATTATTGCATGATTAACTGTTATAATATAAAGAAATTCTGTCATGTCACAGAGTAGAAAAGGAGAAGACTGGTGCTGCCATCTGTTGGCATGGTACCCTCAGTGTGGGCGCCAGTATATATTATATACTGGTTTTAAAATCGTATCAATAATATTCTGTTAATTATCATTTCTGACTGAAATGAAGTAAATATATAAGATTCAGCATGTGTACATCATATATTTTCAGATTTTGAATTTTTTCTTCCCCTCCCATAGAATTTATCAATCTTCAAACATGATACCTTGGAACGACGTATATTAATTTCATAACTGCAAAATATTGAACATTCATAGTGTAGTGCTGCCATTTAGAATCGAAAGGAAACACTAGAAACTTATGAATATAGCTTTTGGTATCAAAAAATTAGCATTTTTTAGGAGGTTAAAAAATTGACAAACAACCGGTATATTTTATATACCAGTGGCCTTCAAATGGTTAAAGTATTTTGCAAACCTAATGGCACAGTTCTACAAGGGCAATTGGGAGTTATTGTGCTCAACAATGGTAGTACAAATTTTTTGAAAATTAAATTTTTTCATCTGTATTATAATAAAAATTATGTCATACTGATGTATTTTTTCTGTGCATTGGAAAAAAAAAGCAAAACTTTATTTAATCAGCAACTGTGGACAAATTTTATTTAAAAAAGTGGAAAATCTTTTGGTTTAAGTTTATATACATAAAATCATAATAAAAAAATTAAAAATGACAGACTTACACAGCTGTACAATAGAGCAGATATTAAAATGCACATAAAAGGACAAATGTAAGTGTAGTAAAAATAAATATTCATTGTACTTTACAAAATATACTGATCCCAAGACATATCAAATAACAACAATAGCAGCACCTCAAGTAAACATTTCACAACTGACAGAAATTTAAATGAAAGACACTTCTCCATTAATAGAATATAATGAACGCTCATTTTCTGGAATTAATTTACTCAATAGATTATTAAGCATATGTAAAGATGTTTCAAGGCCACAAGGTAAATTCCTACTTAGCCAAACAGCTCTAAATTGTTCAATTAGAACCAACAACCTGAAAAAGAAATATAAACATACATTTAGAATGAGATTTTAAACTGGTTTACCTTTTGTTTTTACATAAAGTAATGAGCATACATGTTAACAATTTGGAAATACTCAGAGCTATGCTTTTGTTACTGATTAATCAATATTACACAGACACACTTAATGTCTACGAGACTGTTCCACAGTCAGTTTAATCAGGTGCTTCTCTATTGAAATAATCCATGAAGTAATAAGAGATTTCCTTCACTTATTTTTCACTATACAACACAGTATTCAAAAACATTTATTGAAAAAAGTGCAGATAGCTCAACAATAAAGAAGAAAAAATTCAATATTTTAATGGTTTCTTAAAATCCGTAATGTCATCAAAAAGCTGACCAACTAATTCAGACATTAATGATTACAGTAATGCCATCAAACAATCAATTCACCATACAGCCTGGATGAGATACTGACATTACCACTTGCATGAATGCTTTCTTGTAAATTAATCAAGCATTTGCGAATAAATAAATAAAATGTTTTTTTCTAACTCCCTTCTGGCAACCCTAAAAATGCCAAGACACATCAACTATCATTAGTCAACTATGATAATCACGTAATATTAATATATCCCATCATCCTCTTGTTTTTTAGTTATTATTAAGCTTCTGTATGTGCTTGTGTTAAAAAATGTATCTATCGCTTATATTATTTTAGTTTCAGTATAATAAATATGTTATTAGTGTTTGAATCTGCATCGTATTATTTATGGATAAATCCCTCATATCATCATCAACAAATGGTAAGCTGATTTTGCTTTCTTTATTCTTTATGCCTGGCCAACAGATATTAGATGTATGCAAACTAGAATGCATTCACCTTTTACAAAGATCAAGTGCACAGATGTCTACATTTTCTTTTCTGTTTTAAAAACAGTTGCATTTAAAAATTAGGAGAACAAGAAATGGTGTTAAAAATAAATGTTGGTTTATTTAAAAAGGGTCATCTCAATTTTATGGACCTGGACATATTTTTTTAAGCAACAGATGAATTAAATATCAAATATCTTTCTTTTTGCTCTGCCTGGAGATTGGTCTGAAGTTTCAGCATATAAAAATGAATTTCTTATGCCCTCTTTAAATGGCTCATATTTTTTGTGGCAAGAGAATATACATATTTCTTGTTTTCCAATAAGAAAATTTTATTATGAAACATGCATATCTGAATCATTCAATAGCTCCATAATACACTCATGTCCAAATTTATCTTTACATACCTAATAATAATGATATATTATGAAATACCCAATCAACATAATCCATTTTTGCAGAGAATGTATGAAAGTTTAATTAATAAGCATTATCAGAAGTAATAGTTTCTGATATGCAAAACTGGGCATTATGTCATCTAACGGTGAATCAAGAATTTTGTGCAATGCGAATATCTGTCTGAATGAATTTCTGCAATACAGCATTAGATTTCAGTTTGTAAGGATTTCAGATGATTTATCATGCCTTCAAAGTATCCTGTGACATGAACAGAAGAGCAGACAATCATGATGGAAGAGAGATGTGTAAATATTTCAAGACAGTCTCTGCGACATGGAAATAATTTCAGAACTCAGGAATTGTTATCAGGAGTTCTGATTAATATCATATATGAATAATGCTGCTTCAAGATTGATATTTGAGAATAACTGCCCACTGTAACACTGTCTACTGCTCAGCAGTTAAGTTCAAAGTCTGCAGCCGCTACTGGAACTGTTGTATTAAGGCAAACCATATACAGAAGGTATAATGAAAAAGGCCTTATTGCCAGAAAGCTAATGATAAGTGTTTTACTGTCTTCACCACAAAAAAGAGACCACTTTAATTAATGCAAAAAATATCAGAACTGGAGTGAACACCAATAGTCTCATGTTTTCTTTACTAATGAGTCGATACTTAATTTAACATCTGATTCTAAACATGTTTATATCTGCAAAAGGCAGATTTTATTGCATAGCTCCTAAAATTTTGAATTAATAAATTACTATTTTAATGTACCATTTAAGCATATTATTGATGTTCATAAATTAAAAACTTTGATGGTTTTTAAAATAACTGAATCAAGAAACAAAAGAAGCAAATTATAGATATATTGCTTAGTCTGATTACAAGGAGAAATATTAAAAGTATAACAAATAAATATTTAGTAAATTTAATAAAACATTCATACTTATTTGCAATATCTGTCCTTGCAATAGGAGGCAGATTATTTATTCCAACATTTATCACAGCTAATCCACAGGAACTGGCAGAAGGATTGAGACCAGTGGCAACCATTATCCTACTTAATCTAGAAATTAAAAAAAAAAAAAAAAAAAAAGATTAAACAACTAGTATTGAAAATAAAAAACTTATTGATGATTGATAAATTTAGATTTTGACATTTTATAAACTTCAATTTCACTTTCATAAAAAGTTTTTTTCTAATTTATTCTTCTAAGAGCAATTAATTTCATGCCTCATTAATCATATTTATAATACATTCTTTCCCATGCAAAATTTTAATTACCTCCACTTAGACCACCAAAAAAATTTACCTAGCAATGTAGAAATAAGAATAAGAAAAAAAAATTAAAATACATTTAATATTTATTCAGGGAGATGGGAAAACACCTTTATTCAAAGTTACAAACTAAACAGCAATTTAAACTGATCTAACTTTTAGTGTTACTAATACTTTCAAGGAACAAACTGAATTACTTGAAAAATTTTAAGTAAGTGCATTCATATTTTGTGACTTCCATAAATTATGAAATTCGAACCCAACACATTCTTTTAAGAAACATGAAAATATTTTAACGATGAGAATTTACCCATCATCATTCAAGCATCATTTCTTTAACACATAAAATACCTCATTAAAAATAACAGCAACTGAAGATTTGTTTTGGAGCAATTCCTTTTATAATTATTTATCATACCAATTCTTTCTTAATCAGTTTATTTTCAAGCTTTACTGCACTACATCTTTAAAACCATTTGGAGCATTTAAATATATTAAACTAACATACCTTTTCACTAATTTTTATTTTTACAAGCAACACTGGTGTAGTGGTTAGCGATACTGGCTGGGGAATTGTTGGGCCCGAGTTCAAATCCCAGAAGAGGCTTGGATACCTGTACCTCTGTATAGTGTCATGTGGCACTGAGGTACTTAAAATACTGCCAACACCTTATTCCTCCTATTATTCCTTATTTCCTTAATTATAAGTTAAAAAGACAAAAAAAAAAGTCACATTAGCAGGAGTTCTCACTTCTTTTTTCTTCAGGGGGGAAGACGGGCACTTTTTGTTTATTGTATACTATCAAAAATATGAATTTTTTATTATTTTCAAAGATTGATCAACACTTTTTTTTTTTTTTTTTTTTTTTTTTTTTAATTTTACAGGCTTTTAGGGAAAAGTTCTCATTTCCACAATCTTTATGTAAAAGGTCTACATTTTCTCTTACTACTGTTAATTTTTCTGATTTTCCAGGTGAATAGAGATTCTGCAAGAGCAAGTGTACTTTGAATGATTCTTGCTGTTGCAGAATTCACAGAGATTTTACATGACTATCAAATAATTACACATATTTCAGGCCTATGATACCAGATATAAAATTATTTAGAAAACTACAAAAGATCTACCTCCAGCCCCCACCTCAAAAGAAAATGATTGTAGGATAGTAAAATTAGGATTCTTCATCCCTTATACACATATAATATCTTAAGAACCACAGTAGAGGATGCATAATTTTATTAATGAACCTTTTCAATAAATTATATACAATGAACTCTTATTAATAAATTACAACTGAAGACAAACTTAAGCAATCAACCATATGCTTTTCAGTCATATTGTGGCATCTTTCATCAATAATGAGTTATCAAGTTACTACAATTATTCCAATATTTTACTTATTTCTTCCCAAAATGTAATATGATGAATCCCCAAAGATTCAATGAAGCTGCAGCATGCCCTTCCACACACAAAAAAAAGGGGGATTGCACTGGCAAAAAAAAAAAAAAAAAAAAAAAAAAAATTCTTCAAAAATTCTATTTGGGAATTTGAAGCATAGTAGCAATGGCAAAACTTCATGTCAGGGAGGGAAAAAAAAAGGTGTTAGAATTCAGGTTTTTAAAGAGATATATACAGAGATACTCGCATCATTTTAAAAACACAACTTTTTTTTAGTAAATAGAACTACTCCAAACAATTTAACATGGTTTTGAAATTTTTAATTAATTGTGTTAAATTGAAATAAATAAATTTTGTTCTCTTGTGCTGCATTCACAAAAGTAAGTTCCTAGAATTTAGAAATTTTTAACTTTTCATTTTACATATAGAAAAAAAAAATCAGGAGATATAATAATCTTTATAAAAGAAAAAATAATTTTCATTTGAATGAAACATAACTGCAGTAATTTAAGAAACAGCACCAGTTATTTTCAATTTACTCTTATTATACACACATATTTCTGAAAATAATATGAACGAATGAGGTAAGAACAACACAGCTGAGAAATTGTAATTAAGATGCACTTATTATTTTTAAAAATTTTGTTAATTTTTCTAAATAAAAAAAAAATATTTCTTTCTTTGTCCTCATACATCTAACAATCATTAATAAAATTTGAACCAACAGGTAAATACCAAGGTTATTTAAGTAATCCCATTAGATATGAGCTGAATAAGTAAATGTATTTAGTTGCCTTCTATGCAATCTACAACAATAAGCATTCATACTGTTACTTATTAAGATTCAAGGTTTAGCCTGCTATTAATGTATTTTACCTTTCTACTATATCAAAAGCCACTGTTCATTCTAAAAACATTAGTTCACAGAAACAAAATTAATCATCTTTTGTTTACTGCTTTAAATAACAGTATACACAGAACAATTTAAATTTTTTATCCAATTTATGTTAAGCATGTTATAATCTTAAAAACTAAACTACTGATTGTTAAAAAATAATATCACAGCATGATACCTCTTTCAAACTGTAATTACATTTAAAAAATAAACATCTGACTCTTACAACACAAACTGTACTGAAGAGATCAAAGAGCCACAATTAAGTTATGCCTGTTGTATAGCACAGCTGTATATAGCTACTATATTATACACATAATAACAATGGAATAATTACCCATTACACAGATACAATACATTAACAGCAGTAGAAGAGACATAATAAAAGGATGAAATCATTGTCTTGTTATAATATTAGCCACATATAAAAATTTCTTGAATTTTCTTCCAGTTAATTACAGATTTTATTACAATGAAAATAAAATAAACTGAGAATGGGAAAATGCATTAAATAATTGATACACTGAGATACACCTCTCATCAATACAACCAGATATTTTGTATGTTATGAATTTACAGAATCAAAGGACAACAGGCATCAACAATTTCCTATAAAAAGATATACATTCCAACTTCATGCAATGTACACTGTGGCACTACTCGTATTTTACTTGATTATTATTTATGTGAAATCATGTGGAGATGACAGAATCAAAACAAAAATCTATTTCAGCACATCTTACTTGACACTGTTGCCTAATGTGACAAACAACACCTTTCAGTTAAGTATGTTGTTTTTATCTCTTATAACAGCATTCTTATTTTCAATATATATACTATTAACAATTTTTTTAATGTTTCACTAGTTCTTTGCTTACAGAAACTATTTTTCTAAGAGATACACTTCTTATGTAAAAAAGAATTTTAGCACCATGTTTTCCTACAACATAAAAAGGTCCTTTTATTACAACTTTACGCAGAATACCCTGAATAGAACAAAGTTATTAAAAAAATGTGTACCCAATATTCATTTATAAAGCATACCTGCAGGCAAATAAAAGAAGTTCCATTGCTAATCTCAGTTCAGAAATGACTTCACCATGCTGAAAACAGCTAGGTTTTGCTTTCAACAAGTCTACTTCAAATTTTTTAACATGACGACTAACTTGCTATGGAAAAAGAATAAAAAAATTAAAGAAAGAATTAATTCTCACATAACAAAATACTGTTCACAAATATAAACATCTTCAGCAAATTTCTAAAATTTGATTTTTTTTAGAGCACGAATCTTTAAAAAGAATAAATACACCTATGCCCAAATTTATCTTTACATACCCAAAAATAATGATATTCAATGAAATAATGTAATGAATTTTTGCAACAGAATGTGCGAGAGACAAGCCTAATTAGCATCATTCAATCAAAAGTCATCAAACAGTTTCTAATATGCAATCAAGGCATTATGTCATATGATGGTGAATTGAACACATTGCAGAAAGTGACTATCCAAAAAAAAAAAAAAAAAAATTCTACATACAGCATCTGATTTCAGTATGTAAAGACTCAAAACCGTTTGTAATGGCTCTTATAGTGTCATTTGGATTAATCCATGAAATGACACATCATCAGTCAGTAGCCATTCAGAAGCAGGGAAGACAGTCATAATCATGGAAGTAGTGAGATGTAAAAATAATTCAAGACAGACAGTCTCTACATGAAGGAAACAATTTCAGAACTAAGTAACTGCTGTAAGGAGGCCTGACCAAAGTTATAAACGGAAAGCATTTCAATATCGATATCCGGTGAAAATTGCTCATTGTAACAAGCAGTTAAGTTCCAAGCTTATAGCTGCCACTGGAACTATTGTAGTTTGACAAATCATGTACAGAAAGCTTAATGAAAAAGGACCTAACATCAAAATGCCAAGGGTGAGTGTCTCACTATCATCACAATCAATGAGGACTTGCTTTAATTGGTGTGAAAAATGTCAGAACAGGAGTGAACACCAGTGGTTCCATGTTCTCTTTACTGAATCAAGAGATTTGTCTTATTGTAGAATTCTAAACAAATTTATACCTCAAGTGAGTCAGATATGCAAAATCTTTGAACAATGTGGAAAGTGACCATTCTGGTAATGCAGGTGTGTGGGAATGAGGAGCAATAATGATTGATGAACATACAGCCCTAAACGTTTTCAACAGCAGATCTATGGCTAGCAGCTTTTCAGAGGTGCATATGGATCTGACTTTTATTTATGCTTTTATAATCTGACTTTTATAATGCTTCTCCACATCAAGTAAACCTCATTGATGAATTCCTTAAAAGTGAAGACATTGAGTGAATGCTGTGGCCAGCAGAATCTCCTGATCTTAACTCCATAGAGAACTTCTAAGGCTATCTCAGAAAAGCAGTTGCATGGAGGCATCCTCCTCCTAGATATGTAAATGCTTAAGACGACATTGTTGGGGACATAGACCTAATTCCCCAAATTGTGGCTAATAATTATTGCCAGTATGAAAACACATCATGATATGTCTGTGCAATTCGAGAGTTCTATATTAAATTCATAAGCTTTAATTTTTTACAAATTTTTTAACACTTCTTGCCACATATTATTACCATTTTTATTGTTTCATGCTACAGTTTTATATCATATGCAGTACTCTTAATTTTCTTTCTTCAGTATTTATGCATTATGACATTATGTATCATTTCACATAAATTCATAAAATTACAGTTCAGTTTCTGAAAAATCTGATTTCATGCATGTAAACATAATTTTGGTCAGGAGTGCATTTTAATGACTCAGCATTAACTGGCTTCCTGACAAAAATACTGGGAACACTGTCAGAAACTTAATTACCTATCAGGAACACTAACAAGGTACATAAATGGCAACAACATTTTTACATTATGACAAATAAGGCTAGGGCTATTTGTGTAAAAGATAGATGCTTTTATGGTGCACCCCATGTAAAATAATTATACCATTATGTTAAAATGTAAAAAATAAATTAATAAATATATGTACAACTGGTTCTAGGAAAGACATAAAGCAATAGCTTCAAAATGTTAATGACAATACTTTGAAAAAATATTCTAGCATTTGGAGAAATGCCTTCAAGTGAGCTTAGATGCAAAAGGACATAATTCTGAGCACCAATTATGAACAGGTCCTGTTTTGTATCATTGAATATATGGGTATATATATATTTTTAAGTTATTATCTCAATGATGTATTATTTTAAAAGCAACAGTTTGAGGCCTCTAGCAGGAGAAACATCCGATATTTGAAATGAGACACATTTGTTCCTGATTTTCATTCAAATTTTAATTAATTTTAAACTTACATACAAAAATAATTATTTTTTGCATACATTAAGAGGGAAATACTGTCATATGTACAGCTTCAGCCAGAGGTATACTAAAAGCATAAAAAGGTTTAAATTTTAATTTTTTTAATAAATAGAGATATTTCAAGCAATTTAACATAGATTTGCAATTTTTAATTAATTTGGCTACCTACAACATAAATAAATTACTCTTGTTCTCTTGTGTGCGTTTAGGAAAGAATGTTCCTACAATTTACAAATTTTAAAATTAACAAGATAAGATTCAAGCATTCATCTGTTCATTTATAACATGAATACAGATTACTTTATACATGTTGTACTGCAGATCCCCTAAAGTGTTAAATACATACATATAATACTCAGAATGACCAACTAAGAATTTTTTTAAATACATTTAAAGTAAAATATAATACAAAATAAAATATCCCTATATTATTCATACTCAAAACAGCTAGAATGAGATAATTTTGGAGCATAACGTTAAAAGAATATTTGCTCCCTTACCTTCCTTTTTTTTTTTTTTTTTTTTTTTTTTTTTTTTTTTTTATTTCCAAAAACTGATACATATATGCTTACAACACCTAAAAGTTTGGCTTATTTTTATTTTATATGCATCATACATCCAAGATACTTACCTGTATCAAATCAAAAGTAAAGTTCTCTAAAGAAACTTCATCAGGATCAATAAGTAACTGATGTAATACTGAACTTTGACAAGATGAAATATTCAAAGTTGAATCTTTTTGGCTAGGTATTATTGACTGATGCATAAATGCTTCTAGCCTACCCAGCTCAACACTCAAGTAGCCAGTAATTTGTTCTACATCTTGATAGACATAAAGATTTAGCAACTCTGGTAAGCGAGCATGTAAGTAATCCTACAACAAACAAATAAAAATATTCACAAAATAAAATAATTTTATAAAATCTGGATTTAGAAACAAATGTTTTTATTCATTATTACAGAACTAAAACTAAATCTTACAGAGCGTAAAAGAGACAAAAATAGTAAACAATATCCTAGGATAATATGAAAATGAGAAAATAATAGGAAATTTATGTAGCTTCATAAAATAAATAATTATCAAAATCACATAAATTACTTTTAGTCACTAGCCCATTTAGGTTTTGAACGCAAGCCCTCGATTAAAAACTAATAAGCCCTCGATTCTCTAATGAATCAAATAAACGAACATGTGAAACTCAATGTGATATAAATTACATGGGAAAATAGGAAAATTAATAAGTAGAAAATAAATGTAACTTTAAAGTTGCATAAACATTTTGAAACAGTAAGATTAAATGAAATCAAATAATAAATAATATTAAATAAAGATTAAATGAAGATGCATCAATTATTTTATTGCTTCATTTTACAACATAACTGAAACTTGGCATAACAATGAGAAACAAGGTTAACAAAATAAATCAATTCATAAAATTAATAATAAAAAAATTTCTTCACTTTACATAATGTTTCATATAAAAACATTGTTAAACATTAATAAACACTGATCAGATGAGTTCTCTTCGCTTTTCTAACATAAAAATGCTCAATGCATTACAAGAGTGTGAAAAAAAAGTAATTGTTTCTGAAGATATTCACCACTATATTTTATATATACTATGATGCAGCAATCCATCTTCAAGAAAATAAGCATCAACCATTGAAGACAACATCACGACAATGTGCACTCTGCAGCACACCAACAAAAAGCCTGTAAGAACAGTGTGGGAATGCAGCACATGCAAAGCTGCACTCTGTTTGAAAAAGAAAACTGTTTCCATGAGTATGATAGAGACTGATTTGTAGAGATGTGTTCTGTGGGCGGTGGGCACAGAGACAAACCACCAAAAGTGGTCATTTTGTTCACACATCTTGAACAAAATATGTGTAATTAATTGTCACAAATAATTTCATTGTAACAACTGACATAGTAAATAAAGCACGAGTTTTGCTGAAAAAGTTAATTGCTTTTTCCTGCCCTTCAAAGAGATAATCCAGATTTCATACACCATAATTTCCATGTATTCAAGCTCATAAAAGAATTTGAAAGGAACAGATGTCAATGAATGATTACCAAATGCAGAATGAGATTTCTTTCAAAATGACATGGAGATACTTATTCCATACCATGATAAATGTTTGAAGAGGGCGATTAAGAAAAAACATAGTTCTGGCAGTAAATTTTCATGTTAATAAAAACAAACTACTGTATATGCTTAATACATGTTTATTTCACATAAGTGCAACGTTTTGACTGGCTTTCCAATTTTAAATTCTTAACAACAATATAGCTTCTTAATTCTAACAATTTTACATTCTTAAACATATTAACATCATAACTAAGACAGCTTAAGAACAATCTTCACAATAAAATTATACTTTGCACTATTTGCTTACTTCATGCACAGAACAGTTCCAAGCCATGCCTAGGTTGAGAACGATACCAGGCCAACTAAAACAAAATGCTGGATGATGTGGCAGAGTTTTCCAATCAGCCACAAGCAAACCAAAAGATCCATACAATAATGCTGCTTGAGATGCTTTGTGTATACATGAAATAGCAGTTTCGGGGCAACCTGCAATACTATAAAAATATTTAGCAACTCTGACAGAAATATATATATAATGCAAAATAAATTAAAATAAATATGTTTACTAATAGTAAGATAGGATGGGTGAAATCGGCTGCTTTGTATTTATACATACATATGTATATATATATATGTCATAATAAAATCACAAGGAAAAGACGGAGCACTGTAGATGCGTAGTTATCCTATATTGAAGAGGAAATAATCTGATTGCGTCGTAAGCTAATGTGTTGACTTCGTAAATAAAACTTGGCAGTAGAAGCGATTTTAATTCCATTTTTATTTCCAATTGATATTTGTGGCCATAATCACTTCGCACTCTAGTCGTGCCTTTCCACAGAAGATTTACATTTTTGATATTGTTGGGATAGAAAGCAAGCCAGCAAAATTACATCTTAGGACAGTAGAGAGCAAAAGCTGAAGTGCGTCGTTATGAAAGATGGAAGCACGCGAAGAGAAAAGTTTTTTTTTACAATTCGGTGATTGGTTGTCAAGAGGCATCTGGTATAAACGGTTACGTAAGATCGCATGATTAATTTGAATGACACAATGCAGATAAGTTATTACGATTTTAGAATAGAGAGGAAGAATTAATGTTTATAGTTATATTATAATTCTGATTCATACATTTTTATCTTACATATTCCCCCCTTCAAAAAGAAAAAGGCGTAGCGACAGAGAAGCCTTTTTAAAGAGAGAGTTAAAGCATTAGCAAATAAAAAAGAAAAACACAAATCATAAAATTTTGATTCTATAAAAGTATAACTTATAAATATCAATTATTTTTTAAATAAATTTTTAATTTTTAGAGTCCTATTGAATTTTTCAGCATTTCAGTCCAAAAGTCTTTTTGTTTGAGAATTCACATAATCATAATTCTTCAGGGAAGGTTCTTGTTCTTATAATTAAATGTAATCCACATAAATACTTATGATACTTATTTCTATACTGATAAATTATAATTTAACATCATAAATAATAGGATTAAGATTTTCGGAATTTATGGTTTCACCGTTATCATCTTTCATTTACAATTCCTGATATTACCAAACTGGAAGCCTCGCAATACTTCTAAACAAACATATCCATCAATAGAGCTCTCCTCTTGAGCTAACCAGTGTGTTCTCTGCACTGGTGGCCCAGGGTGCCTAGGCAGTTACTTGAAAAGGCCTCCATTCCTTGCATAAGGTAACTGGCCTTTGCGAACTGCACTAATACATTCCATAATAAAAATATAATAATAATATAAAAAAATTACACACATTCATAAAATGAGTGCCTCCAATATTATCTTACTTGAAGAGAGTGAAGGGAACAACTGTACAGAGGTAATTACAGGCCTCTGCTTAGGAACCCAGTAATACCTCGACATACACTATACTTAACATACAATTACCCATAAATTTTACATGCATTTACCATAATTTCATATTACGTATCTGTACTAATTTCATTTATTTTTAACACCAACTTCATTTTTAGAATAATTATAAAATTTGTATTCAAAATTCTCAACAAAATTTCAAAAACATAAAAACTTATCTTAATATCCTTCCCTATGAATAATTTAAATAGCTTAAAATTAATTACTTAATTTGCTCACACATAATTATGAAAAATTAAAAAAATTAATGAACAAGAATTTCAGATTTTCTCAAAACAAATTGCAGAAATTTTAACCAAAGTTGAAATATAAACTATAGAATCCGAAGCACATTAAATAATTTAGTTCCTGAGCTAGATTCACACGAATGTAATAATTTTTGAGCTGTTGAAAAAGCGGAAGTGCAAATAATTTCCTGTCGCACATACTTGCAAACACTAACTCGGATCGACCTTGAACCCGCTGTAATGCTGAATTCCTAAACGGTAATACACTGATGATTTAAAGCACTTTTTTTCTAAATATTGTAGACATCGGCGAAGCAAATTCAATATTCCTTTTTACTAGGCATTCGAACTTCTCAATTTATCGAGAGATTACTTTCAATCTGTAAACACTATGCGTGATTATTTTTTTGAAGCACTTGCAAAACACCACAGCAGAATAATGATCTGTTATTTTTTAAACACTGAAAAAAGAAATTTGATGATTCACTTCTTTCACATTATCTTGGATTTATCACAAAACGATCATTTGAAGAGCTGAATTAAATTTTCCATTGAGGTTTCAGGCTGCAGGAAACTATCCTTACCGGCTTAATTGTCATAATAAAATCACAAGGAAACGACGGAGCACTGTAGATGCGTAGTTATCCTATATTGAAGAGGAAGTAATCTGATTGCGTCGTAAGCTAATGTGTTGACTTCGTAAATAAAACTTGGCAGTAGAAGCGATTTTAATTCCATTTTTATTTGCAAATGATATTTGTGGCCACTATCACTTGGCACTCTAGTTGTGCCTTTCCACAGAAGATTTACATTTTTGATATTGTTGGGATAGAAAGCAAGCCAGCGAAATTACATCTTAGGACAGTAGAGCAAAAGCTGAAGTGCGTCATTATGAAAGATGGAAGCACGCGAAGAGAAAATTTTTTTTTTGCAATTTGGTGATTGGTTGTCAAGAGGCATCTGGTATAAACAGTTACGTAAGATCGCATGATTAATTTGAATGACGCAATGCAGATAAGTTATTACGATTTTAGAATAGAGAGGAAGAATTAATGTTTATAGTTATATTATAATTCTGATTCATACATTTTTATCTTACATATATACAGTCAAAATTCGTTAATTCGGACACCCATAATCCGGAATGATCTATAATCCGGACCTCAAAGCTACAAACTTTCTGCGCATGCGTCACGTTGCGACTTTTACGGCAACTTTTATGTCGACTTTTATGGCTGCGAATATGCGTGTGCGCGCGCGCAAAATACATTTGCAAATGCGCGTTTAAGGTATAATGGACGGTATAAGCTAAGCTAAAATTATCTAATTCAGTTAATGTTGCAGATTGCAACGTTCCTTAATCTTCGAATTGGATCCGGCTTATTATTTTTTGCAGACTGTTAGAGCAATTTTATAAAAGTAAGCTTGAACTTTCGATTATGCCAAATAGAATTTCTGATATATATTTACTAATATGTAAAGGATCTACAAAGCCAAAGTATGTTTCGAAGTCCATTAACCAAAAAGTGGAATTGCTGCAAAAAAATGGGTAAAGGCATATCCTTTGTTTATCTAAATTTTAACGTTTGCTTATCTAAACTTTGTTTATCTTTAACGCTGCTGTGCGCAATGAATTGGAAGTTGATCTGTCAGCACTATCCTTATCTTCAGAGCAGATGTTTTTATTTTATTTGGCTTATAATTCCTTACTAAATGCAGTATTTCATCTCGATGTACTCCCTCTTTGATATGATTTAAATCAAATTCCTCGTCATTATAATTTGCTTCTGATAGCGAAGAAAGTGACAGAGGTTATTGAAAACGAAAAAATTTTGATTGACAAATTAGTCGGTAGACACAGCAATTATAGGACTTGAACAGCGGAACATTGTAACTGAACAAGAAATTAGGTCTGTTTATAGAATTAAAGAGAATGTATTATCACATAAAAAACGAAGCAACTTAAACAACTTACATTGAAAGAAATGCTTAATAAAGTAAACCAATAAATATTAAGCATTTTTTTTGTAAATTTTGATACCCTTTAGATCATAATTGTTCTTTATTTCATAAATTACGGTTTTCTATTTTTAATTTTATAACTTCTGCATGCCATCTTACCATATTTAAACTGATGATCTATAATCCGGAAAAATTGATAATCCGGAATCGCAGAAGTCCCGACGAGTCTGGATTAACGACTTTTGACTGTATATATATAATGTTGTATGATCTTAAATTCATTTAGTGCGAAAACAAGTTACTACTACTTGCGCAATTGCTGCAAAGTAAGTTAATAATAATTTATTTACTAAATAATATTGATTAATTGATTATATTATCTCCTAAGTTTAATTAAAGTAGAATTATCTTAAAAGAATGAATCTATACTAGTAAGTTATATTTTGAAAGATGTTTTGAAGTAACTTGAAAGTAAAATGTTAATAATGTTTTAACGGGGACTGGAATTAAATCATCATGAAGAACAAAATTTCAATTGTAAAAGGAATAAATTAAAGGCAAGAATTAAATTAAATGCATGTAATCATTGTCAATGATCGGAAATTAGTTGACTTTTCAAGAAGAACAAACCAACTCCCGTTCAATGAACAATAATTGATAAATAAATAGAAGGTGTTTCATCTTTACTCGAGCATTAAGGCTAAGCCAAACCGGCAATTCTAGTCAGGCTAAATATTTCCATGAATAGAAGGGATTACGAACCAATGCTGATATTCAAAGAACTTATTCCTATGAAGTATTTTAGCCAATTCAATTTTGAGTGAAAAGCAATTTCTGCAGTGAATTTCGAAAACCTCGAGTAACCGTCCCCCAACACCCTCATGTTTATGCATTTGAGTTCAATATTATTTGTAAAAGTTAAACATTGGAAATTGTCATTATGAAATAGAATTCAAAGTATAAAGTTGAAATAAACATTAGAAGACTACAAAATATAAGATAAATAATGCAAACTTGGTAAAAACAAATCAAAAATAATATAAAAATAAAAATGTAATTACAAAAGTGAATGTATATATATATATGGACAGACAGACGGATGTACACAGATAGATATAGATGATGAAATTTAAGTACGCAGCAAGTAAATAGTAGTATATAGCAGCAAGTAAATAGTTTATTATACAGTAAGTAAAAAATGCACAAAGAATGAAATATAATTCATTATGATAAAAGTTACCTTCCCCAGGATGTAGTTCCAGTCCCAATACAAACATTATAGCTATGAGAGGAAAAAAAATATGTCATTAAATTCATAAGGGGGGAAATTTTTAATGAAAGCTAACAAAAACAATCATTCTACTACAATGATGTAATATCAGACAGAAAAATACTTTAGATCCCATATACGAGGGCTATCCAGAAAGTAGATTACGTTTTGGAATAAAAAAATAAACAAAGTATAGGAAACAAATTTTATTATATACAGATGAAAGCCACACTCAAATACTATTTTTCTACATAGTCACCATACAAATTAAGGCATTTATCGTAGCGATGTACGAGCTTGGAAATTCCTTCGTCGAAAAATTCGGCCGCCTGCGCCTTCAACCACTTCGTTACCTCTTCTTGCCTTCCATCTTGCACAAAACTTGTGGTAACCAAGCTTTTCGCTGATGATTTCGTGCAACAAACTTCGCGAAATTTGTGGAAAACTCAAAGAAAGTTCTGTTATTGTGAAATTTCGATTTTCACGGACTTTAGCATCGACTTTTTCGAGAAGTTCGGCGGTCACTATGCTGGGTCTCCCACTTCGATCTTCGTCGTGAACATTGGTTCGGCCATTTTGAAATCTTATGACCCACTGACGCACTCCACCTTCAGTGATAATGTTGTCCCCATACACTTCACGAAGCTGCCGATAGATTTCTATCGGTTTACAGTTTTTTGCAGTCAGAAACCTTATTACTGAGCGCACCTCGCAGGATTTTCAATTAACGCAGACATTTCAAACCGTCACAGTATCTGAACGGAGCACAGCACGAACGTCTCACTAGCACGGCTAGATGCAGACTGAGCTGCGCAACGCTCTGACCCCAAGATGGCCGCTCTAGCCCCGCCCCTAGCGGACACAGACGGAAACATAATCTACTTCCTGGATGGCCCTCGTAAATTACCATACATGCAAAATATAGCATTCCTAAGACCAACTCAGTGATTAAATAGTGCTCATATCAATAATCAAGCAAATATCAAGACTTCATGTCAATCACCAAGGCCCCTTGACATTTTCAAGAATAATGGAATCAGCAGTGGTGCAGCAATTTCCAAATTTATTAACCCTCTAAGTGAGCCAACTTCTTGAAACTGTTCTTAAAGACCTATATTTAAACAGCATTTACTATCTAAATTTATATAATTACTTATTTTGGTCTCCGTTTTCATAATCTTCCATTCATTAAGATATTACATTATATATCTTCCATCATTAAAGAAAGTAAGAAAGCAAAATATTTTAAATTATAAGCTAATATATACCAAGTGACAAAAATTCTCACAAACAGATAAAAGCAGTCATGCCACTCCTGAGTATAAAAGAGATGAAACTGCAAGATGGCAAAATGAGAGAACACTGAGTTTGCATAAATATTTTCTATCTGGGAATAACACTGAATTTTAAAATTGAAAGGGAATGAAAGGTCAACTCAGCCTTTCATCCCTTGATTTCCATCCTTTGCGTCAATAAAATGAGTGAAAAGTTTGCTTGGAGACTAAACAATAGGGGTCCTGCGACAAGCTAGCCACTTGTTCAGGGCATATACTTATGTATCCCGGGTCGAACGGTCAAGAAAGCAGATTTCAGGGCACTGCAGGCATTGGCTCACTAGGGCTGTTATGCCACTGAGTATTGAGTATACACTTTCTGAAGCCTGAATGAGTTTTCCATTATTTATCATCTTCCATCCACCATTTCCATTCCAATGAATTTTCAAGTGTGACACACACGCATAAAAGAAAAAAAAAAAAAAAAAAGAGAGAGAGAGAGACTAAGTGTGTAGCTTGAAAACAGAGTGGAGTTGGCAACAACTGCTTTGGTGACGTCATGCCACACACCTCCTCTATCCATGTGGCCAGTTCTGACTTAACCGACCACACCAGTAGGGAATACTGTGTCATTGAGTGAGCATGTGCAACTGCATTCTGCCAGAAAAATGTCTAATGTAAAAAGCCAAACAGCGAAACAACATGAAGTTTCTTGTGAAGCTTAAGAAATCAGCCACCGAGGAATCATTTCAAATGTTTACCGAGGCTTATGGAGATGAAACTTTGTATCATACATGTGTGCTTGAATGGCATAAGCAGTTTTCAAGGGGAAGGGACAATATAGAAGTTGATGGACGTGCTGGGCAGCACATTCATCATGATTGAATGGGTTCCCAGTGGTCAGACTGATAACCAATACTACTACATTGAAGTACTAAAAAGACTGTGAAAAAATTAGTAGAAAAATGGCCAGAGTTGTGGACTGATGGATGGTTGTTGCACCAGGACAATTCACCTGCTCACACGGCCCTATCTGTCACGCAGTTTCTAATCAGCAAAAACATAACTGTGATGGGGCATCCTCCTTATTCACCTGATTTGGCTCCACAAAATGTTTTGTTTTATTTCTTAAAGTTAAATATTACTTGAAGGGAACCAATTTTACCTCAGATGAAGAGGTTCAAGCAAAAACGGAGAATCTCCGGAACAACCTTCCAAAAACCTTCTTCTAAAACTGTTACCAGCAAGGGCAGCACTGAATGCAGAAGTGTGTGAATGCTGAAGAGATGCACTACTTTTAAGGTGATAATGTCACGGAGAACTGATTCTGTAAGTACAATGATTTATTGGACCAGTCCTTTTTTTTTTTTTTTTTTTTTTGTCACATCTTGTATACATTTTATGTGCTTAATCCAGTACAAAACAACACAGTGAAGACAGATTTATTGCTAAGAGCATATGGTATTTTCTGCTGATTATGCATGCATAGCATTATGTGAATCATATTAAGATATAAGTTGACTGAATATATAACAAATAATTTAGCTTTAATCTAATGAAAAATATGTATGCCTAGTGAACTTTCAATGTATCTAACACATTTAATACCAAATTCATAAAATTACGAAGCCCCTCAAAGAATTTTATTTTGTAAAACTTTTAAAACAACTACCTTTTCCAGGGGTAATTCCACTTCAAACAAAATGGGGGGGGGAACATTAAATGCTGAATGTGACAGGAACCATTACTTAACACATCAGACATTATTATTTAACAAAACAGCTAAATCACATGGACAGCATAAACAGCATTTTTTAAAGGATTGTTTGTTACATGCCACTATGTGGCATGTTTTCGCATTTACTAATACTAGATTATTAAATATTGGAATAAAATTGCACAAAGCCACAAAACATTTTTTTGCATAACTGAATGCAATAAGGAATGGAAAGGACTGCATACTGTACATAAAAAAGTACATTTAACGAGTCAAACTTATTTGCAAATAAATTTAGGTATTCATTATGGACCCCATTTTTTTTTAAGCACCAAGTTGGCACTAAGATTATCGCCAAATCCGTATTTACTTCTCCCATACACAGTGCAGTGCTGCCAAGTTTTTTCAACTGTTTTTAACTGGCATCAAACACGTTTTTCTTTATCCCTGTCCATTTTTTCCATTTTGTTTATGAGCATCTGTTGGTGGATCAACAAAATGAAATTTATGGTTCATAGTAAAATGTCTCTAACCTATTTTTTCCAGTTTTTTCGATTGTGTATGCTCAGCAACAGTCTCAGCAAATTGCCCTCTTCTACATGGTCATCAATTTCTGCTGAGTGCAGTTGCCTGAATGAAAAACAATTCAAGAGTTTCTTGGCATAGCTTACCAATTATAGCATACTGCAGAAAAACACAATTGGCTTTGTTTAATCCCTGTGCACACAGACTTTTGTTTGCATCCACAATGCTTTTAGAGCCACATATTTGATTATTTGGTAATCAAATTAGATTACACCTCTCTTATAAAACTGTTCTAGTCAACAGTTGTATATTCGTAAAGGCCAAGTTATTTGTTATCATTTAATTGACATCAATTCTACTGAACATTAAATAAAATTGCTGTGCTATTATAAACAGCTTTCAATAATATTGCTTTGTTTAGTTTAATGATCGTTTTTCCATAATTGAATGCAAAGTAAAATACACCTTTTTTTGAAAAAATGTATAATATCCTCCTTACTTTGTGGCAAAATCAAAATTTTTAATGGTTTTTTTTTTTTTTTTTTTTTTTTTTTTAAAGGAAATATATTAACATGTGGAATATTGAAAGCTCTTATCATGATTAAAGAATTATGAGCGAATGTGATTTAATAATACTTATGTGAAAAATACAACAACATGTATTTTATATAGAGCTGTTTTTATCAGGAGCAAACTATAAACAATTATAGTTAGGAGCACCTGGCATATGATGATTCGCATTGGCAGTTTATTGACAATCTTGGTTCCATTTACAAAATAGGTACCATAATAATAAGAGAGTACCTAAGTTTATTCACAGTTTAATTATATTTAATCTATTTTTGCTTTGAAATCATCTTTATTGCTAGTGCATAAAGTCTGTAGCTTTACAATGGAATGTTACTATCACAGTTTAACGAAATTTCAAAGAAATTTTAAGTTTTGAATAAATACTTCATCCACAGATCGAATGATCTTCCCTATACAAGTTTAAAAGCCAACTGACGTGTTCTACAAATATTTCAAAACTTAGATTTGCTATAAAGGTCAAATTTTCATAATATTTTAACAGCTGGTACAAAGTGATTAATAATATCCATCTTTTGATGAATCTGCAAAAGTCATTTGCTTTCGTTTCATTCTCTTGTCAAAAATTTCATTGAGTTTTGAAAATATTTTTTAAAAAATTATAAGTAAAGATAAAGATATATAAATAAATGCAAATGACATATAAACATGAACTTCTAAACAAAGAACTAACTAAACATAGCAAAAAGGTATGGAACAATAACCAGGCTTTTCCAAATACTGCAAACGAAATGCTAATAATGGATTTTTACTGCAAATGGTATTCTTTAAAATGTCACATTATAAATTATATAATAATTTAAATTATCATTACATTATTTTATATGCTGTCTGAAAAGGAATAAATATACTCACCCTGAAAGAGAAAAAACTTTGGCATGATAATCAAAATCATGTTCCATCTATTAAAAGCAATTTTAAATTACTAAAATATTAAATACAAGAATATTTAAGAAATGTAACACATAAATGTAGTAGGCTCATCGCACACATTGCAAAGACTGCATGAAATGTTCCTCAGCGCCTACTGTTTATTTGGCCTGTATACATCTGTACAGTAAACCTTCAACTATACAATACTTGTAATACAGGCATAAAGAAGAAAACACAATATCTCCTTTTTGTCTGTTAAACTCTTTTAAAAATAATTGTAAATGAAATTTGCTCAATATTATCTACATTTTGAAAATAAATTTCAACTTTAAGTTATTTGCAAAAATTTTAATTCAATTCTAAAGTGATGTTTTTGCGGCATTAACATAAATTTAAATGTTTGGAACTCCCTTTCTAAAAAATATTTTGGGACATATTTAAAAGAAATTATGGTACTTCTTACTATAAGACTGAATCACTATTCAACTGAGATATCTTGCCTCTTATCGCTACATGTTACATCTTGGTTGATTAATGATTCAGTAATGATCAGTTTTGAGGGCTGCAATAATAAGGAAGTATAGTTATAGAAGTTATAGGGATTTTTGGAATTAAAAATATTTTAAGTTTAAATTACACAATAAATGAGCACCCAAAATCAGCTTTTGATATTAAACATAAACTACAGGCAACAAACTAAATATTTATATAAACAAATTTAACAAACACTGCAGGAATGAAATGTATTACAGACAAATTGTTTATTAATATATCTCATAAAAAGCTTACATATCTGCATATTCTTACAGAAATAAATGTTCAACCACACATAATCAATAAAAAATAGTTAAAACATGTAAAATGTGCACAAGTGACAGGATATAAGATATAACAAATGAAAACTTAAAAATTATTTTACATCTGTATAGTAGCAAAACTCAGGGGAACATAAAATGAAGATACATTTTCCTTTACTGACAGATTAGATTAGGTTATTTGGATATTGCAAAGCAAACACAAAGTCTTATTTGCCTAAGGGAAGGGATGCCTTTATTGATTTTTTTCTGAAAGAAACTAGCTCATATTTATATTATACATGGGAAAAACATTCATTCAGGCAGCACTAGGCTTGATCAACTAACCAGTATTCAGCAGTTTTAACACTTAATCACTGGTAGGGCTTCGATACAAATATTTAGTTCAATAATCTATAAATTTATTTCATGAAATTTGACAAGGACTTCACAGAAAGATGTTTACAAAAAAAAAATGTTGTAACTAAAAAAGTGCTCACATGAAATTAAGACAGATATTTGCACTATTTACATTATAAGTCTTAACTGAAGATCATTTATAATCAGACGAATTATTTCTTTTTTAATTAGCATAGTCAACAACATCTTGAAAGTAGGTTTTATTAAGCCAGTGAATGAATTTTGTTAAGCCATCATTCTTTAATAATAGTGAACTCGGCAGCAATTTCTCTTAATAAATCAATCAGTAATGCCATTTAAATGAATTCTAATCAAACAAGAGCTGTAGTTTCATTTTATAACTAAAGTTTTTTAAAAAGTGCTATTAATGGAATACTTACAAAACATGATTATATAAAACAACCTACACTGTCACATACAATCTACAAAATATTGGATAGTAGGAAAAATACCAATCAAAAGAACTTTACTAGTAATTAATGCTCAATTATAACTTAATTTTTTATATAATTTCTGAAATCACTAACACTTTAACAACTTTTACTTTTGCATATATGCAGATAATTGCATTCCAGCCATGGGAACAACTGGATAATAAAATTTCTTTTATCAAAGTTTTTATTTTATAACTTCTTATCTTTCATTTATTACCAATTTTGTTCACTTTGTATAATTTTAAAAGGCATATATATATAACATTTTGTGCTACGACGCAATACATATTGACTAATAAACTAACTTCAGAACTAATATACTAAAAATTACTTTTTGCAAGAATTGAAAAAATTTAAATGGGTTTAAACAAAGTTAAAATACACAAAAATTTAAAAAACTATTCTTCTATTATAGACAAAAAAATTTGGAAAAATTATTATTCTATTATCTATGATAACCTTCTACATTACGATTAGAACATTAAGAGGAAAAATCAAGCTAAAATATTTATATTTAGTATATGTATTTATATATCCAAAAATAATCAGAATGACAATACACAAAAACATTTCATAATTACAGTTTATACTGCTAACTTAAGGATTTTCTATCCCTATCTGTTAAGTGGTATCAGTCTGAATGCAGAGGTTTGTATGCACTGATGCTGATTTTTGTGTGATTTTGCTTACAGCAGCCTACAATTTTTACAACATATGACCATAAAGAACAAATTCATGAGACTGAATCTGTGAAATTTTGTTTCTTGTTGAGCAAAACTGCAGATGAGACTACTGTTACAGCTTAGGAAGCCTTTGAAGATGATGCTTTGTCATCTATGAGTTTTCAATTAAAAAATGGTCAAATGTAAAAATGCATGATTGCTAAGACATAGCCATCCAGTGATGAGCAAAAATGAAGAAAATACTGAAAAAATGCTCCTGAAAAAAATGAAGGTTTTCAAAAGACCAATGACCAGATTTCTGAAGAAACTCTGTGCGTCCAACAATTTTTTAAGAATAACAACATAGTGGTTCTATTTCATGTTATTCTATTTCATTGGATCTTGATCAGTATTGACTTTTTTTTTCTGTTTTTATCAATAAAGTCCTCAGAAAATCAATGTACTAATGTGAATGAGGCACAAAAAAAGATGTTGCATGCCTCGAATAATATTCTGCATCAACAGTTCCAGAACTATTCCTCTATTTCCAGTAGTGGGCAAAACATTGATATAAGTGTATTACTGTTGGCAGAGAACACTCTGAAAGGTATTAAAATATATTAATGCAAAATAAATTAATTATTTAAAAGTAATTTCAGTTACTTTTCTATACTTCCTCATATGTTTTAGAAAAATATTACCTTCCACGCAGAAATGTTTAAAGAAACAATACGTACAAAAAAAATGCATAAATAATGTTGAAATAACCAAGAAACATCAAATGAAATATTATTTTCATACCTGATAACCATATTCAATCAAAACACAATTCAAGGGTAACAAATTTCGAAGTTGCTCAGAATTCTGTTGAATGCTGCTGCAACACAAATATATTATGGCAGAGGAAGGCAATAACAACAAATCCCATATTATTTTTGGATTCTTGGTGTGAAAGAGCTCATTTATCACAATTTTTGATAAGTTGGGGCCTACTTGAATTTCGCTGCAGAGATAAAAAGCATACATTCTGTTTTAAAGCACAGTAATAAAAATTCATTATTATCTATTATATTTTAATATAAAATCAGTAATATCAGAGAAGAATGAATTGAATACACACAGCTTATAATTTATTTTACATTAAAATTTTTAACAAGTATCATGAAACCAAACAGCAATGATTGAACATGTGTTAAATATGATAGAATTTCTACTTCTTCATTCCCCACAAACTCATTTTGATAGTTCAATGATCTATTCTCAAACTACAGGTTTAGTGATCTATTGGGCCATATAAAAAGTCTCCACGGTTTTTTGCTACATTCTTGAACAAAAATTTTCTTTATTGAAAATCAATTTTAATCAAGTACATATTGACTATTATTATTTATGACCTACTCCCATTTTCCAGGCAGTTACATAATCCCATTGGTATAGAACTTCTGTGATTTATCGTCGAAAAACTTGGCCAAGTGATTTTCAACAGTGCTTCAGTCGGCCAATTTTTTTACCATCAAGAGAGTTTTGCAGAGACTGAAAGAAATGGCTGTCAGATGGTGCAAGGTCCAGGCTATACAGTGGATGCATCAAAGCTTCCCAACCAAGTTCTGTCAACTTGTTCCAAGTCATTAAAAATGTGTGTGGCCACGTATTGTCATAAGGGAGTTATTGATGGAACATAACTCCTTTTCTGTTGGCCAATTCTGGTCACTCTTTCTGGATTGCTTCATACAAATGGTTGAGTTGTGCACAGCACAGGGCTGAATCGATGGTTTTGACAGGCTGCAGCAGCTTATAGTGGACAATTCCTTTCCAGTCCCACCAAATACTCACCATATCCTTGTTTAGCAACAATCCAGGCTTTGAAGTAGTTTGTAGAGGGTCACCAGCCTTTGACCATGATCGCTTGAATTTGATATTCTCATATTTCACCCATTTTTCATTGCCTGTAATGATTCGCTTCATGTGGCACTCAAACATCGAGCTTCTTTTTGTAGCCTGCTCTTTTCAAATGATTTCAAACTGTCATGTGGTTGATGTTGAGTGCCTTCACTATTTCCTGACAGCTTGTGTGCCGATCTTGCTCCACCAATGGCAAAATTTCTTCGACTTTTCCAGTGACTGATCGACCAGAGCATTTTTGACATCAAAACTTTTGGAATGGAATCGATTCTGAACCAAACCACTCCTGGGTCCTTTGTTCACATACAACATTCTCAGTGTACAATTTCACAAATTATTCTGCATGTTTTTGCAGCATTTTTACCATTTTTATAGTAAAATAGCATCACATAGCATATTTCTTCAGATATTTCATTCATTTTCAAATCAACATAACTTTTTAGTTTCGAGCAACGAATTAGAAAACTATCTTCACAAACAATGGAAGCTGAATGTCACCTTTTAAGAACATGTTCATTTGAGACAATCAGGTGATTGTTGCTGTATATATCAGCATCAACACCATCTAAAAACCAAAAAAAAAAAATTAGTTGTGGAATATTTATTAATTTTTCCTTTCCAGAAGTAGGAATTTTCTATTTAGTAGAAAATTTGAATCTCTGGTGGCTTACTTAACCATTTTTATAGTAAAATAGCATCACATAGCAAATTTCTTTAGATATTTCATTCATTTTCAAATCAACATAACTTTTTAGTTTCGAGCAACGAATTAGAAAACTATCTTCACAAACAATGGAAGCCGAATGTCACCTTTTAAGAACATGTTCATTTGAGACAATCAGGTGATTTTTGCTGTATATATCGGCATCAACACCATCTAAAAACCAAAAAAGATTAGCTGTGGAATATTTATTAATTTTTCCTTTCCAGAAGTAGGAATTTTCTATTTAGTAGAAAATTTGAATCTCTGGTGGCTTACTTAGTGTATATCAAACCACACTATCAACAAACACTATAAATTTCCATAAGAATTCAGATTCCATACAAGTTCCTTTAGATCCTTTTGTTAACAGAAGAAAAATTAATATATGGTTAAACTTAAGGAAACAGTGAGTAATTTTGTAACTAACAGGGCTGTGGAGTCGGTAGGGAAAATGACTGACTCCGACTCCTGAAATTTTAATGACTCCGACTCTGATTCCTTCATATATATGTAAACATATAAACATGGGTGCAGCTTATTTTTTTAATATAAAAGAAATAGTAGATGCTACAGATAAAAATTGATGCATAGCAAATTTTTTACATTAATTAGCATTTATTATGAAATGGAAAAACAGGCATTTGTAACTTCTAAGAAAAAGTAAAACTTCAGCAGGTTCTTCTTTGTTGGAGGACCACAGATCCGATTTGATAAACTTCAGAATTGAGAAGAGTCTTTCCACACTGATAGGAAGAAGAGCCATTACTGTTATGACTACTTCCTTTAACTTTTAAGGATAGATTTTTGTAAGTTCTAAAAGAGGTGTCTTGCAAGAGCAATCATATTTATCTATTTCTTCAAAGGCCGTGTATAAATCTTGTTTGTATTTTTTCATTTTTATATCGAAAGACTCTTGGTTCTTTATTTTCATTCGCTTTGGCTTAGCCTTTTCAATATTATCCAAAAATATTTCTCAAACTCTAATTCATTACTGGAAGAAGATGATAGAGACTTAATTGCAATGTCTGCAGTTTGACTGTCCTGATTCAAATTCTCCAATTGTTCTGAGAATAATTTCATTCTTAATGAAAGTTCATAGATGGCTTTCTTTGCCTTTTTAATTTGTTTGTCATCCAAGAAAATTCAGTGTTTCAGATCTAAATATATTGAACCCAGGAAGATCTCATTGTGTAGCAAACTAGTTTCTCTTTTCTTCATTGAAGAAATGATTCCTTCTGCAATAAACCCTCCATTTCAGAAAGAACAAACTTCAGATTCTTCCATTCTCACCTCCTGTCAGTTCTTCAGATTGCAACTTTTTTGTGGCTATATACGGTATAGAAAGAAGAGTTTCCAATTCTGCAAGATCATTCCATAGTCTTTCTGTTAGTGAAACATTAAGGTTACCTACATCTAACATTCTCGTCTCCTGTTAATTCTTCAGATTCTAGCTTTTTTGTGGCTATATACGGTGTTGAAAGAAGGATTTCCAGTTCTGCAAGATCATTCCACAGTCTTTCTGTTAGTGAAATGTGAGGGCTATTTACATTTTCTGAAAAAGTTCTTAATCCTAACAACTGCTATATTATCAAATATGTTCTTCTCCATTGTGTTGTGCCTTTTCCTGCTCGCTTCCAAAGAATGGCATTAATTTTTGGGAGTTCTTGCTGCTTACCTCAATTCACCAATGAGATTAGTAACTAAATGAATCAGTTTAATCAATAATGGCAAATATCACATCCATCCTGCCTTCTTATATTTATTTACTAATATGTCAATAAAATAGAAAATAACTATTTATTAATGTATATAGTCCATAAATAAAAATAATAACTCAGTTTGCCATTAAATTTGTTTTTTTCAATTCACTTTAATTTCATTTCAAATTCAAACTGTCCAACAAAAACTGGAGTCGGAGTCGACGTGTTTTTTAGTGACTCCAACTCCAACTCCTTTTACCCAAAAATCTACCCGACTCCGATTCTGACTCCACGACTCCGACTCCACAGCCCTGGTAACTAAGAGAAAAACAGAACAACAGCATATAACCAAGTATGATTATATTTTATAACTGAGTTTTGATTTTACACCAAGAAGGGCAAGTAGTCCAATTATCAGGTATTTATTTTGGAGCAAGAGACTTGAAAAATGTACAACACTCTCATCAAGATTCAAATGCCAGACCACCCGATTGCCAGGAAAACTTGCTTCCAATTGCACTATGAAAACATGCAGTAAAGAGAGAGAAAATAGCTTACATTTGCCCCCCTCCCCTCTTAAAGGGCAACTGGAGAGGAGGGGATCCAATCACCAAATTCTGGTGGTGACAAAATTTTATCCATCACGTCTTTAGTTTGGCCACCATTGTAAAAAAACTTCTTTTTTTCCCAAGCAAAAGATGTGAAAATGTTCAATAACTTTAACAATATTCAAACTCTAGATCTCCCGATTGCTAGCTAGATGTGCTTCTACCCAAAAGACATGCAATATGGATGGAGGAAATACTTTGTGTAAAATTGTCGCATTTCTTAGGATTGATATCCAAATGTAAAGCAGATTGAAAAGAAAATCTTTACTGCAATATAATCTAGCGGTGAATTCTAATGCTTCTCTGACTTTTAAACTGTTTTTATGACAGAGTTTTTTGATAATTTTTGTTATGTCCCATTCACTTACTGAAATGGGATATTCCAAAGAATAGTTAAATAAAAGTGTGCTATTTTCAATATGGTATCGGTTGGCAGAATTCATAAATACTTTTTTTATGCTCAGCAATTCTTAATAATAATGTTTTAGATGTTAAACCATTATATTGAGTTTTTGTGTTTGTATCATCCCACCAGATAAAACAATGCACAAATCTGATGTTAGTTATCCAATTTGATATCCAGTTTGTATATTCTTAACAATTTCCAAATGTATGGACTTAATGTTATGGCAAATTAGTTTCCAAACCTTTTGAAAATTGGAATGATGCATGGATAATGGGATAGTAGAAGAATTCTTTTAATGAATATATATATATATATATATATATATATACTAGTAGGTATGTGTTGTTAGGTAAGCAGATGTGTCGTCTGTGAAAGCTCCTAATTTACTAATATTCAAATAAGATTTTAGTGTGTCAATTTAAAATAATCAATTCTCCTATTTTAAATTTTATTTTACTCTGGGTGCCTTTTGATTCTTAAAATGATGATTATACTAACTATAGGCATTGCAATTCAATTTCAACAACCTGGTCAATAATCTAAAAATATTTAAGTGATTCTGCCAAGCTACAAAATGGCAAAACATCAGCAAATAGCTGAAGCATTACTCAAGCTGCCTTTAAAAAAATATTTCGTGTATCAGAAAATGTCAAATAAATTTGCAAACTTATCTAATATTTAATACAAACTGTTATATTATTTACTTACTTTGAGGAAAACAAAGGCATGAGATGATCAACAGCTCCCTTTATAATTTCTTTAATATTCAAGTAACTAACATCAGTAGATAAACTAACATCAGCAGATATACCAACATCAACAGCAGGTATTACATTAATGTAATGTTGTTGACAAAAGCTAGCTATATCTATTAAATCCCTAAAAAATAAAAGAAAATAAAATAAAATATATCTATTAAATCAAAAAAAAATTTCTTTGGTTACATATTAACATAATCATTTTAAATTAGATCAAAATGTATTTACTTTACATTTTGAAAATTATTTGTCTACCACAATTCTTGCTTTTATTTTGTATTCAGGATAACCATAAAACATTAATTATTACATAAAAATAATAATGTATACATATTAAAATGTTCATTAGAAAAGAAAGAAAAATTTTTTAAAGGAAACAAGAGTGTATCAATGGAAATCAAGCAGCAATAAATGATTGAAATTACATATAAGAAAGACAGAGCTATAAGCAAAAACAATATTAATGAAATATTAAACACATAAATTCATAAAAAAATTATCACATATTTTCCAAGTGAATTGTCATTATTTTGAAATTAAATAGATTTAAAAAGAAATCAATGCATTAAATATAATTCAAATGGGTCGCAAAATAAAATAATAAATATAATCAAATAAAGTGTAATAAAAAGCTATTTTAAAAGTTATTTTACAGATTATAAAAACAAGCATTTTAAAACTACATTTCCTTGGTTGTCATTTCTATAATTTCTTTCCATTGTGTCTATGTATTTGAACTCCTTTCAAATCTCTTAAAAGCATCACAAAATTGGCTATTTGATATTTATGAGGTTGATCCCTCTGATCTACTCTAAACTTGGCAAAAGCATTTCCTAAGGATAAATAACTGTTATATTATTAATGAAATAATTTTGAATCCTTCCCTCTGAAAATGACCATCATTTCAGAAAATATGATTAAATAATAGAGTTGAACATCATGAACAGCCATTTTTCCTAAGGCAACAATCTGCACATGAAACCAGAATCATGTGCAACCACAAGTGCTAGTATCTTATGTGTACGTGGTCATGCTAAAGACCTTTTTGTTCCTTTAAATTGAGCAAATGAAAGTGAAAAATTATAAGTTACACATATTTTTTCAACAAAATGGGGTGTACCACTTTACTTTTTGAATCATATGCAAGATGAGTTGAATCATTGATTTCCAGGATGGTATAAAGGCAAAAATAAACACATTCCAAGGCTAACAAAATATCTTTCACACTTCCTTTAAAGCTTTATCAAACATGATATTTACAACGAAAGAATCACATCAAAGAGAGAATCAGAACAGCAAACATTCTTACCAGAATATGAAATGAAACTTACTACTACTGTGGTATGTCATACTTTTTAATGCAATGATTCTCACCTTTTTGGCGTCATGTACCTATTTCACCACTGCTAGATGATCATTAATCCCCTTTCCAAAATTCAAAAAATACATAAATATTTGCTTAAATTTATATTATTTTTAATGTGTTTTATAATAAAAAGCACAGAAAAAATTGAAAAGTGCTAAAACTTGATTGAGGCAGTTTCAACACATTGCTTTCAAATAGCTGAATTTGTAGATTAAAATTAAAAGATAAATTTATTACATTTTGCTAAATGGCAACAGTCCTTCACTCTGGAGATAAAAATGTTTTATTTCAAACACTGTTTCTCCTTCTCATATCAAAGCACAGAGTTAGTTAAATAAAAATTCATTACATCTGTACAAAATGTGAAATAAGTCAATAACAAATTCAAGCTTGAGGCTTTGAGGTGCCCATGTTCAGGTTAAGAACTACATGTTTTAAAAATTCAGTACCTTTAAGTGCCATAGTTTTTGCAGAATCAGAGGATTGGATTGGATTGTTCAATTATGGCAAAGCACACGAGGGCTATCTGCCAGAAGGGAAGGATGCCTTCGTGGAAGACTTTCTAAGACAGAATCAAAGGAACATACATACAGATTCCTCATCATTTTTTAAATAATACATCACAATAACATTTGGTGGCAATTATTTGAAAAGTGATTCGGACACAAAAGTGATATGGACAGTGAGTTTCAAGACCAATAACACTTCTGTTGCTAAAAAGGGAAAACGGAACAGATATTTAAAAAACATTTTTTTAAAAAGTTGCAGTAATTTCAGCAATTTTAACTTAAAACACACCAAATGTTGCTTGCGTTATTTTCTTAAGGTGGTTTTCCTTTGGTAAATAAGCCCAAAGCTGAAAACCTATTAGCTATGTATGATGAAACAATCATGATTGAAAGATTTAAAAAATGCTTATTAAATTCCATAAGTGCAGACTTAAAATTTATCAGAGATTTATTTTAAATCCTATTTAAAAGTTCACTGCAAGTCGAAATTATTTATATGAGTATTAGATACCTACAATAAAAAAGTAGCCAATGGAGAATTTCTATATGAGCTTCAGAGCTTATACACAGAAAAAAATTAATTTGGTAAAATTTAAGTCCAGTGAGGTCACAGTGCCAATGAAATAACTAAAAGTCAGCTGAGTTCCCTGAGCTCATTGCGAATCACTAGTACATGACACAGAAAATTATACAGCTGATGCAAACCAACACCACAAAAGCATATGATGTTCATAAAGATATGAAAATGATTTCAACTGAAATTTGAATGTGTTATTCCTATAGACTTCAATAGTTAAAGTGATCAGAATGTGCATCAAATAAGCAAACCCCTACAACAGGACAGAGTCAACACCAGTTTTCGCATATACTAACAGTATACATCCATCCATGCAGTATCCTCAATATGAAAACTTATCTGCTCAGAAAATAAAACTGTAAAAAATCACACAAGTTCCCACCCTGTTCTATTCCTGAAAACTGAACGGGCTGACTGCAAAAAAGTTTTTCTCACTTTTCTTCCCACGTAAACTTTTTTTTTTTCACTTTTTTTCCCAAGTAGGACAAAAAGCAAATTGCATCTAAGCAGAAAATTTTGTCAAAAAGAGATATTTTGATGAACAGGGTCAGAAGAACTGTCAACATGTTTTGTGCATTGTTTCTTTTAAGCAGCTAATTTTTTGACTGACCTTTCTATAAAATATCTACATGAAAGCAGTCTCCCCTATAAGCAATTAGCCATAGTGTACTTTCCCACAGTAAACTAAACCAATTCAATCTGTTTAACCAACCACCTATGCCAGAGCAAGTATTCTATCTAATGACAATGCTCTCTTGTCTGGATTAGGCTCATTATTTGATACTGTAGTGACACATATAATACCCATAATGAAAACTAACAAACTGCAGTATATGCGATGCAAGTTGCACTATACATTGATTGGTAGCTTACTGAACAGGTATGCAAATATGATACAAATGCTTTTCTTCTTTTGATGATAACCATCAGTCTCGTGTGCACAATCCCATTCTTACGACCTTCTACTTTTTTCATGTATCACTAACAATCACCATGAAATTAAACACCTCTAGTATACTTTTGCTCATTAGTTAGAGAAGCCCAAAAGTTTCATCATCTTGGACACAGAAAACTTCTACAATCTGAGAAGTCAAGCATGATAAATCTTGCATGCAAGCCACAGTTATCATATCTACAATGAAATATGGCAACTAAGACATATAATCACGATGTCACATATATGTTATTTGGTTTATGACTTTTCTATAGCAGAAAAAGCCATACACTTGAAAATAAAGATATACTGAATATTTTGACACTTCAATTTACTAACTAAATTTTAAATGCAAAGTTAAAATTATTTTGTTTTCTTAAATGAATATTAACTGATATCAAGTTATGTTTACAAGGAAAATTTCTTTTATTTATTTTTTTTTTTTTAATTTATTTATTTACTGGGCACTTTACTCAATAGCCATTAAGCCTTGTGCCATTATAAGGGCCAGAAGTGGTGGCCATTTCATTATGTAAGCACCTAATAGGTGGCCACCACTACCTCTTATGAAGGAACGGAGAGTTACAACCATGCCTTCTCCAGGATTTGATCCCATGCCCATCGCTACGACAGTCAGTGTAGCCTTTTTATAAACACAATCACATTCATGAAACGAAATAAATTATAGCATTTTTTAGAATATATGCTTTATATTGTTGAAATGCCAGTCAATTTGTATAGAATGGAATTGTACAATAAATCTGTCATTTTGCACAATTTAGAATAGCATTGAAAAAATTTAAGAAATAGTTTTTCTCTCTCTCTCTCTTTTTTTTTTTTTTTTTTTTTTTTTTTCCGTTTTTATCTGAGAGCCAAGTTATTATTTACACAAAATTTGCTTCTGTGGATAATAGTAAAATAGTATACATATTACTTACTATAAACCTCCCAACTGCAATTTCTTGATTGCTTTGTGGATAACTAACTGGGATACAGCGTGCAAATTGCTATGAACACACATAATGAGGTGAGCAAACTGCTAAGGACATGAAGTTATGATATATCGAAGTAGACAAGTGTTTACGTTAACAATGAACTTAACAAAAGTGTACTTGGAATTTATCAAAAGTGTTATGTTGCAAATTTAATTATATTAATATTTGTTTTATATATCATTTTTTTAAAGTATTTTTATTTGTACTCATGTATATTTTAATATGGCATATTCTTAAATTGTTAAAGCCTTATTTAGCTAGTAGTTCTTGAAATTGTAGTGTAACAAAGACAGGAGACGATTGCGAGGAAACACCTGGTTTATGGCTTACTAAGAATGGAAGCAGTTACGGTGTTGTCGTTTTCTTCGCTAGTGGCCTTTTTACTAATGGCGCTGAAACGAAAATCGGCTTTCCCATTCTCACTTGCTCTCGCTTAGTTATAGTTGCAATTTTTTCCTTCAAGACAGTGGGGGTTGTTTTAAGCTTAGCTAATCGGATTCTCTTATCACCTAGTTTCCGCTTGTTAGCTGGCGGGGTCCACCTTACTTCCCACATTATGAGTACAGATGGTCAGGACTGCATTGTCTGGTTTGCCTTGTTGATTCGTTGTGGGGGTGTAATTTTCTCAGTTAAATATAAAGTAAAATTCTGGGATTAGTGAGATTTAATTTTATGATTTTTTTGGTAAGCCTATGAAATTTCCAGGGGCGGAGAGACTGAGTTTACCTTCGGAGCCTGCACAATGTAAGAAATGAAGTCTTAGTCTTGAATTCTGATTCTGATTCTGATTTTTGAGCTATACGAAAAAGGGAAAAAAAGAGTGGGGGGGGCTTGATCCCTTGCGGGTTTTGCTCTTGTCAGCACCGTAAACCAGCGGGCTGCGGTTATGGATTTACAGCATTTAGCAGATGATAATTTGCATTGAAAAAGGGCACTAGAGCTCATCACAAAAATTTATAGCATCGTCGTTTCTCTATTATAGTTTTCCAAGAATTGTAAACAAATATTCTATAGGTGATGCTGATAGCAGGGGGTTTTCCTGTTTATCCTGCCCAATGCCTTTCCAGTTTGGGTCCTTTCAAGGCATTTTTCCTGGTTTATTGAAGCATTCCTGATAAAGAATGTTCCTGAGTACTACTTTAGAGATTGATTGTTAGTGAATATACCTGGCACTTGGAAGTTCAGATCGACGTATAGTTATTACTATAAGGTACCTGTGGTTCCTGACACATAAACATTCCACACAAAAATATGTTCCTGAAGAACGAACTTTTTCCTGATCGGGCAGTTAATTTTACAAAAGGACTTCCCCCTTTCCCAGAAATTCTTGTGTAGAATGGACTTCAATGCACGAGAGTTAGTTTAGAAACTGTAATCAAGGTGTTGGCTCAAGGAAATAGACTTCAACCATGAGAAAAATTGGACACTTCCCACAAGATTATATGTTCCAGAAAATCTGTGAGAGATTTTAAAATTTGTCGACCTCTCTATCTTTTCAAATTACTTAGAAGAAAAACATTTGTTTTATATGTGTAAATTACCAAGTGATTAAAATATTTTGAATAACGACCAGTTAATTTAAAGTCTGTAAATGAAAGTTTTCTAGCTTGGTTTTACCAGCTTAATTAAGTGAGCTATTGAATGTCAAAAATAGTAAACTTACAAATTAATATGAGTATGTTAATTTTGGAATGCAATATATGTTATTTTTCATCTTAAGGTTTATTAATAAGCTGTAATTGTGTGTGACAGTATGTGTTACTTTTTATAGTAAAACAGCTGGTAGGATTACTGATCAGTTATCCAATATTTAGTAATATAATATTATTCAAGAAAATGAATAAATGTAAGTGTTTAAAATTTAATTGCATTCTTTTTTCCTTGTGTGTATATTTTTTGGGTGGTCAGTCATGTCTCTCCATTTGTTTGAGCCGGGAGGCTTTTAAGAAACAAGGAGCTTTTATTGAATTTGGTGTTATTGATTTTCCTTTTTTTACTTAGGTTTTCTCACAACACAAGCCTAAAATTTAATTTGTACTACCACTATACGATTGTTCTTATGATGAATTTGATTTTTTTTTTTTTTTTTTTTAGTTAATGTGTCCGCCACCTAGCGAGTTTAAGGTTTAAGGTGTAAAGTTTTAGAGTTTAAAAACCCGTAACTTTCATTTATTTAACAAAAGTTAACTTAGAATCCAATTGATATGAGCATAGAATAATCTGCACATCATCATAAACTTTGGGCTACGGAACTATCAACTGCCTGAATTGATGTGAATGGCCTACTCTGTGGATAACTGCAACAATAGTACAGACACACATCATTAACTATGTAACTGATAAGAACATGAAGTTATGACATATTGAAGTAGACATAGGTTTAGAGACTGGTTAATATATAAGTTCCGCTCTCCACAGCATAGATCCTATCCATGACAATATAACGTTAAATTGATTTTATATTTAATTTTCATAAGGATTATTATGTAACAATTATTATAAAGATGACATTGTCAATTTAGCACTGTAACATTACTATCACTGATTCAATGAATGCTGCTGGCAGTGGATGGTAGATTCTTTTCCATTGCATGGGCATAATTCTGATGGGTACAGAACCTAACATCAGAAGTCCATGCGACGGCATTTTGGTCAATAACCAACATACTGGCTATTAGTGCCCATTCTGAGAAAAATTTTCAAAATCTGTGCTATTTGAATGGCGGTCTTAGATTATCAAACTAATCCCCCCTGTATTGCATTTGTTCTCTTGATTAAGTTTAAAAGCATCATTTTGAAAGAAGTCAGTTTGGATATTTTCACAGATGAAGGTTATTTTCACAAGTATTTTCAATTTCACTTGAGAAATATTTCAATTTTACATCTAAGAAGCCTGTCGGACACAAATTTGCATACAGTATTTGCAACTTTGAATCATTTATTGTTCAATTTCAAAATATAACAGGTATGCATTTTAAATAATTTGAGAAATTTAAAACCAAAATCAAGAGAACAAATGCAATACAGGGGGATTAGTTTAAAATATTAGCATCTTTTTAATACTAGCTCAATTATACAAATGTTTTTAAATATCTACCTGAAAGCCATATTTATTATATATATTTCAGTTAAACATTCAAAAATTATAATAAGATAATTTATCACTTATCCTCAAAGTTTATGTTATAAGAAAATATATTTGCTTAGTTTTTGCATTCAAAGGGCATTCAACCTTCACATTATATAATTGCCTTTATTTTAAATGCTTGTTAAATGCATAGTAAGCTTTCATTTGGAAATTCACGTATTAATACCAAACTCTACTAAAGAGAGTCTGGTTGAAAGCTTAATAACTTATAACTTACCTATTAGAGAAAGGCAATTTATTCTCAGCATTCAGTTCATACCTGAAATAACAGTGCAGCTGAAATACAAACATATAATCAGAACTATGCAGGCATTATAACACAATAGACTATCCTCAAAAGCAATTATTATGTATGCATAAAAAAAACTTATGCAAATGTTTCTTTCAGGCTTACTTGTCTTATCTTGAAAGATGACATAATTTTCAAATATCCTTTCAAAGTATCCTAAATGGAATTTTTAAAATTTTAATATTATCCTTTGTCACAAAAATTAAACAAATAACAATGCTGAAACTCTAATTTGGTTTGGTTTATGTGATTATGGCAAAGCATTCAGGACTACTGCCTAAGGGAAGGGATGCCTTTATGGAGGACTTTCTAATGGAAACGGGCTCATATACACATTACAGATGGGGAAAACCACAAAAATGACATACTGAAACTCTGATTGGAATTATATTAAATGTACATAGGTGATGTTAAGAAGTAAGCATCTTTCTTGCATTTTAATCAGTTTAAAAACTGTTTAAAATCACTTTACTAATAGCCTACCACTGGCCGAGTGGTTAAAACTGTGAACAATCATAATTCAACCTAGGTTCAAATCCTGAATTTATGTCTTTTCCACATTTACTGTAAAATTAAGCCAGTTTCCTTCAGAAAGCCTTCTATAAAGGCCTCCCTCCCTTGCATAGACACTGCTTGCATATTTCACCTTAATCAATTAATTAACCAACCACTTTATTAACGTTCACATTTACATAAAAAACTAACATGAGAAATAATAATACAAGCAATGACAAAAATTCTAGTTTGTGCTGAAAATACCTATAGAGGAAAATGTTTATATTGTCCCAAGAAATACTAAAAGAAAAATTTTTTTGCATTCCACTAATTTACTAAAATGTTACCATTCTAATTTAATTTTAAAATAGAAGTTATTATACAATTAGTTTCTTTTAATACTGCATGGGCCAAACACAACAATATTCTTATTTTAACCCGAGCATTATGACCGGCTTTATCTGTTCATAAGAAGTTTTGCTACTTAACATATATTAGCTTATAATTTAAGATATTTTGCTTTCTTACTTTCTTTAATAATATAAATATCATCTTAAGGAATGTAAGTTTATGAAAATACGGACTAAAATAAGTAATTAATAACTCAATTAATAAATGCTGTTTAAATACGAGTCTTCATGACAGATCTAAAATCCTGTACCACTCAGAGGGTTAAAATGCTCTTTTGAAAACTAAATGCATGACTTCATTTAAAAAATATGTTATTATATCTCAAATTCACTTTATATTATTATTATTATATAAAATTTATATTAAACACACTTTATCTCAAGCTATATTTGTATAATTTAATTTTCTCATAATCTCATAAAATAATTTTCATATACCAAGCTAATAAATGCAAGGCCATCTTTTATGTAAAAACACTTTTTTCCTTTTGAAAGATTCTTAAACCTGCTTATGTTTCAAAACAGATGATAATCCAGTTGAGAAAGTATTTTTTATTCAGTGTCAAAAGATGCTTTAATGCACTGCACATTTTCAGTCTTCCCTACTGATTTAAAGTAAACAGGTGCTTGGTATTACACTTATGGACATAACTTCTAAAAGTTTTAGCGTTCATAATGAATTGTTTTCCTCATTCCCACAGAAAAATGTAGCTCTTCCACAAGTTTAATACACCATGTAATAACAGTACATACAGTTTTCTTATACACATAATTAATAGTATGAGATAGGATCTCAGTATCTGAGAAAAAATATACATCAAAACTAATTAATGGGCTTGTATAAAACCAAAGCAAAGATCTTACAATAAGTGTTTATCGCCACTTAATTGCACTATTTGGTGACAGCTTTTATTTGTTGAAAAGGTCTATGGGAAAATATTTAAGTACCACTAGGTCATACTAATGTTAAGAAATTATTAATAAAATGATAGATAACAAAAGAAATTTATTTTAAATAATATACAAGTATGCTCACCACTGATGGTTTTCTAGCACCACAAGAAAAGTCTAATAATACACCTCTGTGCTGAAGATGAGGCCAGTCATGGATCTAAAAATCAGCAAGGTTATTTTCAGAAGTGTAGTTACTTGCAAAATTTGCATTGCATAAAACAGCAAAAGAAGCAAAAGAAAACTCACATAAAGTGATGGAAGACTGCCATCTTCAACATACAAGTTAAAAAGCTGTTCTAATGTACATAATGCATAATGCAAGCCCCATACATCTGAAGATAAAACTCGAATCTAAAATAAAAAATTTTAAATGATTGAAATATTATATATACAAAAGTAAAACATTGATTTTATGACTTTCTATTAATATATTTTTGTACAAGAATTTTTTTAAATAAATATATTTATACATGAACACATTACTATGAATGTATGAAGATGTCAGCTGTAATTTACAGATGTCAGAAGAATAAGAGAATATTAAATAAAAAATTTACACACTTTTTTAATGATTTTAACAAAATGTATCTAAAACCCTACATAATTTATTATGTATTCTTTTCCTAACATTTTTGTAAGTAAATAATGCTGCTTAAAAGACAACAAAATACTATTTATTCATCGATGATCACCTTAGTCTAATTTATTATGCATGCATGTAGTCTGCTTTTGAATAAATGCCAAACTAAGCATGAGAAAGGAATAGCATAAATAAGTGATTTGAAACCTATTTTATCAAGCATTAGCTGTAGTTCCAAAGTCTTCACTACCACCCATGGCCCGACAGCCCAGGCTGGACCAATGCCTTCTGAACTAGACTCTTCCAACCACCTATAATAGCAGATAAACTCCTCCAATTCTTAGATTTAAGGACTAAACAACCCTTCTCTACAGCATCTATCCGTTGAAGTCTTCTTCTTCTTGTGTTACTTGGTCTAACCAAAAATATTTCTTTTAGTATATTACTGTCATTCATACAGATAACATGCCTAGCCCAATTGGAGAGGCTTATTTTAAAGTAATAAACAACATCTGCTCTTTGAACACTCAGTGTAATTCATTGTTGCATCATTTATGCCAGACACCATTTTTCTGAATTCCCTCAAGACATTACATTAAAAAGTATTCAAGATCTGTTCCTCCTACGTGATCATGGTGTTAATTTTACCAATTTTATACATTTTAATGAAATATCAAAATCATGCATTGCTTTTAACAATTTCTTACAGTCAACGGAATCCATATACTGCTTTTTAGTCAATAAATAAGATATGCAGATCAACAGTAAATTCATATGATTTCTTCGTGATTTTTCCAAGGCCAAAGATGTGGTCCACGGTGAATTTACCTGCACAGAATCCATATTGATAACCACCAACAATTATATTTACATAAGTAACAAGTCTCTTGTATAGTAAATTGAAGAAAGCTTTCTGGTAAGTACACATTAAATGTATCCTTCTGTCATTTTCACAAACCAAAGAATCTCCTTTTTTGTAGACTGAGCATACAATACCTATGAGCCAATTCTCTGGCATCTCACTCAATCAAATATTTTGAATAATTATATGGAAAAATTTTGCCCTTGGTCCTCCTTATTTGAGAAGCTCTCCCTATGTGAGACAGATTCCAGGTGCTTTGCAGTTTTTAAGCTCTTGACAGTAGATACTGTTTCTTGCAAACTTGGTAGTGCCAATTCTCTGCAATCGACCAAGATTTCTTCCTCTGTAATGTCAAAAGAATTAGAATTTTCACTAATTTTTAATAAGTCTTCAAAATGCTTGACCAATCTTTCAAAAATTTGAGTTTTACTAAAAATATCACCTGTTTTATTTCTATAAAAATTGACTCTCAGTTTAAAGTCTTTTTGACAATAGCTGACTTCCTGATAGAATACATGGCACTCATTGGTCTTCTTCAGGTATTCAACTTATTTAAATCTATTTTCTTCAAAAGCTCTTCTCTTAGCTCTAAAAATCTTCTTTTCTTTTTCCATGCCCCACAGTATTCCTCTGCCATATTTCTAGTACTATGTTACAGTGTTCCTTCGTATGCAGCATGTTTTTATTCATTTATGAGCCTACATTCTTCAGCACACCAAAGTCTACTCTTCCCTCAAGCTGTAAAGCCCAAAATTACACTTGTAGTATCAGATACAGTTGTTCTAAACCTAAGTCATAGGTCTTTAAGATTACAGGTGTCCATTTTCACTTCTGAGATACTCCTCTCCAATATCTCTCTATGAGTTCTAGTCACTTCTTCCTCTTTAATTTGAAGTCTTCATGTATGATATACAGTACAAAGTCCGTAATCCGGACTCGTCGGGACTTCGGCGATTCCAGATTAAGGGTTCTTCCAGATTATAGATCATCAATTTAAATCTGGTAAGATGGCATGCAGAAATTATACAATTAAAAATATGAAACTGCAATTTATGAAATAAAGAGCAATTATGATCTAAAGGGTATCAAAATTTACAAAAAAAAAAAAAAAAAAAGCTTAATATTTATTTGTTTACCTTATTAAACATCAATGTAAGTTGTTTAAGTTGCTTCATTTTTTGTGCTAAACGCGTAAGCGTAAACATTAAATGTGCATGCATAACATTAAACATGCATGCATAACATTAAACGTGCATGCATAAAGCATACAAAAAAAAGTTTGTGGCTTTGAGGTCTGGATAATGGACATCCTGATTACAGATTTTGTACTGTAATAAACAATCACATTAAGAAATTACACCAACTGTTATTTTATATAACAGTTCGCAAAAATTTTGTAGAGAGATTTCTCATATGAAAATAATTTAGAAGAGAATAATTAGTAAGAATTAGTAAAGAATTTTTTTAATTTTCTTCATAGCTAAACTTACTCCCCCCCCCTTAAACTACAGTACTACATTTTGCCTATGTCAGTACAATGGTTAAATGACCCAGTTACAGAGAAAACACTGTAAAAATTATCTGATAGCATTTAAACCTGTATTTTGATTACTAAATCTGTTTTTCATAATAAAAAGGATAATTATTCTCTTCGCTCTCAGCATTTCCTATATGCTATGCTTCAGTTTGTCTCTGAGGAGACCACTGTATAAAATAGGGCATGGGAGTGAAGTGTTACTGGTGGCCCACACAACATATTTAATATATTGAAATAGACTGTTTTATTTGAAACTTTAAAAATGATGTCAAGATGCACTGAAACTTAAAATTGAATTGAATATCTTGAGTATTAACCTTTTTCATTTTAAAATATTATTTATTATTTCATTCTATGAATATCTTAAAATGCACATTTAGAACTTAGAAATGTTTCACACAGAGCTTAAAATATAGTATATAAATATGACAATAGCATACAATAAGCTTGGATATTTAAAATTGCATGTTTTTTACTTCATTATTCTATAAAAATAATTAAATATGCAAATATAATCATTATTACTAATGTTGCAATCTCATTTTTAAATTTCATTTTAATTATAAATATTGTAATTTTATATTAGAAAAAATAACATTTAACATATGCAAGAATCCAATAATGTCGACAAAAAGCACGTTTTTTAGAAATTATTTTTTCCTGTTAAGCTTAATTACAAAATTCACTCAGGAAAATGGTGACATTCAGCACTGTGTGCCTTAGTGCATTTTGCAAATAAAGTCATATGCCCATGGGGGATTTCATTCTCACTGCAACAGAAGTGAAGAGGTTAAGACATATTAAGATTATAATTGAAAATATATTTTTTGGATTGATTAATGTCTTCATTTATTAGAATTGCAAAACTATGAGCCTGTTAGCATTAGTAATTAATACACCATAATGTTCTTCCTATTTTTTGTGTAACAAAAATCAAGTGACAAAATATGACATCCAATCAAATTGATGTCATCAATTTTTAGCAGAAATTAAATTATAAATTAATTTTATTTGATAACAAATAATATGATTGATATAATAATAATATACACTCTGTCACAAAAAAAATATATGCACACAGGAGGAAACGAATTACTATCACAAAACAAAACATGTATGTAGTGTACATGGAGATAAATTATTACAAACTCAGAATAAAAGATCATTTTATTAAGAAGTTATGGCATGAAAATTGTTACAAACCAGTGTAAGTAGTACAGCCACCTCTGGCAGCTATACAAGCAAGAAACACGGCAAGGCATCAAATCAAGTAGGTCACCTATGACTCGTTGTGGAAGATCATGCCATAATATTTGTAACTGGGCAGTTAATTCACCAGTATTCTGGGACAGCTTCAGTTGCCTTCAAACCATGTCCTAAACGTGCTCTATTGGCAAGAGGTCTGATAATCTGGCAGGCCACGTGAGTATGGCACCTGGGTGACTTGATAGCATATGCGGTACAGCTGGCAATAAAATGTTGTCCACGTAACTGCAAGCCATCATAGTGTCTTGAAAGGTGACTAGAGGTGATCGTGTGTCACAACAAATCACTCCCCACACTGTCACACCTTGTGTAATTGTCGTATGCCACTCAACAAAAAATGCCATATCAAACTGCTAGCCTGGCCATGCGTGTGCATTAGTCATCAGCACTGAGACTGAATCAGGATTCATCGCTGAGGATCACACGTCTCCAGTTGGTCACACTCCAGCTTGCCTGAGTTTGGCAAAAATCCATTCGGCATTGTCTATGATGTGTGGTCAGAGGTAGTCATCTTAATGGATGTAAACAGCATATATCAGCATCAGCCAATCATCTCTGAATGGTTTCCCTTGATGCCAGGAAGTGGTAAATGGCATCGAATCGATGCTAGCAATGTTGTTGGTGTGGTAGTGGCCCCTCTTATGACTGCATGATCCCTGCGCTCCTTTGTGTTCCTGGGACGTCCTGACCTTCTGCGATGGTAGACTATCCCTTCTGTGATCCGCTGTCGCCAACCCTGAGCAACTACCATATCACCTTAACCAAGGTGGCAGCTGATACACCTGTTCAAGCAACATGCTTCTCTGAGGCCTACTATTCGCTCCTTCTCAAAGTCTGACAACTATTCGTACTGCCACCGGTTACATCTCGGAGGCATCTCTAGTCACAATACCATCCATTCAAGTCAACAGATTCATTTGAATAACCCTATGGCACAAGCATTCATGCTTTTAAACTCTCTCAGCTGCTCATCTCATATACACATAGCGTGTCTATCCTTGTCTTACTGGCATCTCTTGCCAGACTACATTCCTGTTGAGTTTCATGATTGTGGCTCAATTTCTTCTGAGTGCATATATATTTTTGTGACAAAGTGTATATTTTATATATAGAGAGAGAGCTACAAATATAGATATAAATATAGATAATATTTGATCTGATTTAGCAATTGATTAGTGACGTCTTTTTAGTCTAAAGATATTTTAACGGAGAACATGAAAACAAAATTAAAACATTTTTGCGGTATAATTTTGAAAAAATAAGAGGTTAACCCCTTGGCCTACACGATATCTGCCAATTGCACAAGCTATAGTAAACAAGAAAGGTCAGTCATGCGCTGTGCCACTCAACTGTACAGTCGTGTACCCTAACTGCCGCAAAATATACACTTTTCATGACATATATACTTCAGTGTAACGAAAGGAATTGTAAAATAATAAACAATGTTTAGGTCAAATAGTAATTTTAAGACGTCTGGGGTGTAATCATAATCAATTGATCAGTTGACAAAAATAATTGCATGATGGGTATGATGGGTACAAGAGTTTGGCATGATGGGATAAGAGTTTTTAATTCTTTATGCAAAATTATATTTGAAACTCATGAACATAACAAAGCTTTATGGGGAACTAAAGTAACAGATCATCCAGTTTTGTCAGAAACAACTGAAAACACCAAAATACTGATGTTACAATCAAAAGAAAAATATTCGATGTAGAATAACTGCAATTGTTTCTTTTAATAATAATACACGACATTTTATGCACAAATTCCTCCCCACAAGTCAGCAGACTCGTGGCTTTTGTTTATGACACAAATTCTTTACCATGAGCCAAACTCATGGCTTTTGTTTATGACACACGTTCTTTACCACGAGTCAGACCCGTGGCTTTTGTTTATGGCACAAATTCTTTACCACAAATCAGACTTGTGGTTATAGGCCAAAGGGTTAAGAGTAATATGATATGAAAAAAAACAACACATTTCTGTGGACCGAATTAATAGCAGAAATTTATCTTGAACAATTTGCACCGAAAAATGAAATTGATACAATAAATAAGCTTTTCTGTTAGATATATAAACTACCATTTACTTTCAGTTACTGTTACATTTAAATTAGCAGCTGCTAACTTAATAATTTCACGGTATTCACTTCCAAAAATTTAACATAGAATTCGCAAACAAAACTTATCACACATTTTATTTGAAACTATGAATCAAACTTTACATTAATTCTTTATGCTTTGCTGTAATTAATAAACTGATCTACATTACCTGCATTGTCTTATGAAATATATTGTTAGAAATGAAATGCATCTAGTAATACTGAATAGATATTGTTAATATTAAAATAAATAAAAAAAATTGTTTGATTTACATCATCAGTTTACATCAGATTAATTACTAAGGTATTAATTTCATAGTATTAAAGTGATTTTTTATAAACAATCTACATATATTTCTTTTAATGATGATTTCAAGTCCTTACTTACAAAAACGACATTATTTAGAAGTATCTTACCTCAATAAACAGATTTAAGATAAATTTGCTAAAAATATATTCCTTAGAAATAATGGAAGGCACATATTTACTCAGTGATCAATAATGTAAAGCATGTTTGAAAGTGATTAGCAATAGCCAAACTTCTGCATTAAGCAACTTAATGCATAGTTCAAAAAAAGAACTTTTAGGTCTTTGATTAGCAAAACAGAAATTAAATTTCACATCAATTTAAGAGAATTTATATACCATGAATTCTGTAGTTATAGTTTATTTGCCTTGAACTACCAGAGCTCAGTGATTTTACCACTCAACCACTGATAAAACAAATATTTTAAATTAAAGATTAGTAGCTAAGAACTTCCTTCAATACAATAAGCATAAATGTGATACATATTTCTTTCATGATAGAAAGAACTACCTTTCTTCTCATCAGTGAGACTAATGAAGTGCATTTCACATAACAAAGATTAACCATATTATTTAAATGATTAATAAATACAGTTAAATAACACAGCAAATAATTACAATAATACACACAGCAATTTTAATTTAAAATACAGTAAAAAGTTCAGCTTTAAATAAATTATTTTTTACACATTTGATTTCCTAAAACAATATATTTCAAAGCACACACAGATTCAAATGAAATTATCAAAAAAATTCAGAAATACTTGTTGATTATCTGGTACCCTCTAACACAACGCAAAAATATCACTTGTGACTCTAATATTGGTAACTTTAGAAGCTGTTCTGAATGAGTTTTCATTTCACTTCTTTTCTCATTAAAACTTTTTTTCGGAGAGAAGTTTAAAGCATGTTGGTGATAACAGATTATTTACGAGCTCCTGCAACTCAATGCAACTACTTGGCTGAAATTCTGGCACCTTTTTTGATATTTAAATATCAAATTCAATGTATGTCAGAATCAGTAAAATGGCATAAGTGGCAACAGGGTACAGCTCATCATTGTTTGCATTCACATCAGAATTCACATGGAAGTAGAAAGAAAGCATAACAATTTGTTTGGTACCATTTTAAACACTAACTGCAGCATAATATTTTGGTACCAATTTATACCACTACCTGCCTAACAAAAATCAAAAAACCTGATTTCATTGCTAATTGGTATCAACAGATTGTTTTCAATATATCAGCAGATATTGGGTAAACAACAAATTCTAATTCTGGGGGCGAAATCAAATATTCAATATAACATAATTAAAAACCAAAGATGAAAATAAAATCCTACCTGCTCATTAGCAATAACTAATTTATAACTTTCAGGTCTGGAAAATAGTTGAGGACTCATATGACAAACTATACAGCTAAGATACTTTGAAACTGGCTGAGTAATTTCTTCTACAGTGCATTCGATTCCAAATGAACTAAATTTTTCTTTATGAATTTCCCACACGTTGATGACATCATGTACTAAAATTAAACAGAAATGTGAAGTTGCTGATTAATTAGATGATGCAAAATGTTCAAAATTTAAAGTAATGCAAATTAAAAAAAGTAAAAGAAATAAATTTTCCTTTTCTTGGGAGAAAACATAAATATACAGTATTACTATATGGACTACACAGATTACTTTGATGCTACAGTTAAAAATACTGCAATAGCACTTTTTTGGAAACCAATTAAATTTATATTGCATTGTTAAGCATACTGTTCCTGCTCTTAAACAAGCATTCAAGGCACTGGAAAAAGGTGAAAAAAGATTTAACCAAATTGTTATTGAAAAAAAAAACTAAATATATACCTTGTTTAAAATCTGACTCACCACTTAGCCATTCAGAAATTAGTAGCTATAGATTTGAAAAATTCTACAGTTTAACTTATCTGGGAATGGAGGTAAACTGTAAAAAAGAGATAACTTCTGAAGTATTTAAAAGTATTTCTGCTGCAAATAGATGGCTTCATGGCCTGAAGAGCTTTTTAAAATCCAGCTTTTTCATGATATGAACTAAATTACGTCTTTGCAAGAGTCTTATCTGTCCTGACATATGTATCAGGAGCTCGGGTGCTGACTTTATATGATAAGGAAGCTTTGAAGATTTTTGAGAAAAAGATTTTGCATTCCTTACTAGGTTGTGTCAGTGTGAATGGTTTGTGGAGAAGAAGATCTAACTTAGAGCTGTATAAGATTTACAGGCAACCTAATACAATAAAATTCTTCGAACTACAAAAACTTAAACGGGCTGGCTATCTGGCCAAAATGCATGAAGATCAGTACTGTAAGAAAATTTTTCTGCGAAAGCCCATGGGAACCAGAACTGAGGGTACACCCCTGGTGAGATGGATTAATTGTGTTGAAAATGACTTAAACAGGTCACAAACTGAAAAAAAAACAGGTCACAAACTGACTGCAGGTCAAAAACTGAAAAATAGTTGCCAAAATCAGGTATGCCTGGAGAAGGCAAGGGGCCACCCTGGGTTGTTGAGCCAATTAAGAAGAAAAGTAATAAATTCATAACATACTTAATAATCTGAATTTTAATAAACCTACATTAGCATATAGCTGTTAATCTTGAAATATGGAAAACCCTGAGGTTCTCGAGATTTTCCATGAGAATTTCAAGCTACGTGGCAAATTCATTTTTAAGAACTCCTAATTCATTTTAAAATGCACAATTATGGTTATTGAACTATTTGTAATATAATTATGACATAAAATAATTAAAATATTAATATTATTAAATAATTAAAAATATTAATAATTTAAATATAAAATTTAAATATTTAATTAGATACAGTCACAAGTCTTTAATCCGGACTCGTTGGGACTTCGGTGATTCCGGATTATTGGTTTTTTCGGATTATAGATCACCATTTTAAATCTGGTAATATGGCATGCAGAAATTATAAAATTAAAAATATGAAACCATAATTTATGAAATAAAGAGCAATTATGATCTAAAGGGTATCAAAATTTACAAAAAAAAAGAGCTTAATATTTATTTGTTTACTTTATTAAACATTTCTTTCAATGTGTGCATGTGTAAAGCATACATTACGCATATTCGAAATTAGAAAATTGCAACCAGAACACTATTTGATGTGTATTCATGATATTTATAATGACGAGGAATTTGATTTAAATCATATCAAAGATGGAGTACATCGAGATGAAATACTGCATTTAGTAAGGAATTATAAGCCGAATAAAATAAAAACATCTGCCCTGAAGATAAGGATAGTGCTGACAGATCAACTTCCAGTTCATTGCGCGCTGCAACGTTGACCTTATACAATCTTACTGCAACAACTTAAACTGCCCTGACACTTGGAATGCATAAGAATCCCTCACTTTTACAGCTGTATTTAGCCATGAAATACTTTTTTTTTTTCAATGACAGCATGTATAGCCTTGCCCTCCACTTCTCAAATTAATTACATCTGCTTCTCTCAGCATTATTTTTTAGAAGAAATATCATCTATGGAAAATAACTTTTCTTTACAAATTACAAACTGATTATGGGTATTCAGCTGCCTAAGGGTAGCATTTTTGTTTGCTAATTTACAGAAGCTGTAGTCTTCTATTCCAAGAATTGCCACCATATATCGGGCATCTCTACGACCACACCCAACATCAGGAATTTGTATTCATACAGACTGGTACAGTATTCCAATTTGAGCAGGGGGGAAATTTTTTTTTCATGTTCATAACATTTTCATTGCTTGCAGCAGAAGTCACTCTTTCTTTCAGTCACTTTCCTTTCACTCTTCTTACAGAAGCTGTAGTCTTCTATTTCAACAATTGCCACCATATTTCGGTCATCTCTACGACCACACCCAACATAAGGAATTTGTATTCATACAGACTGGTACAGTATTCCAATTTGAGCAGAGGGAAATTTTCTTTTTGATGTTCATAACATTTTCATTGCTTGCAGCAGAAATCACTCTTTCTTGCTATGACAACATAGTATCTGACAGTTCCTTTTCAATATTTTCCTTTGGAATACGGTTTTCGGTATGGCCATTGCTCAAATTTTCTTTAAAAGTATTAACAATTTCTTTGAGCTGTTTTTTAGTTTCAATATTTGCAATACTTTTGTCGGCCAAAGATGATGATGCTATGCCTATTTTTTGTTTAATGTTAAACAAGACTTCATGAGGACTCTGGCATATTCTGCTGTGGTATGTAGTGTTCTTGGCAAATTGAACAAAGGGCAAACCACCTGAACATTAACTTGTATTGTTATCGTTCATCTATACAATTAACATATTCTGTAAATCCTGACTGGACCTTTCAACTCAGCCTCGTGTTTGACTATGACAAGGCTTTCCATAAACTAACTTAACATCATTCCACATAGCAAATAGTTTGGATATGACTTGATTACTGAATTCCCTACCATTATCTGAATGCAATATAGCTGGGGCACCAAATGTTAAAAATATTTAAAGAAAATGAAATGATACTTCTTCAGTATACTTAGTTTTCAAAGGTCACAGTTGGACAAACTTTGTCAAATGATCCTGATACACCATTATGAACTTGACATCTTGAGTTTTGACATTATCAGATAAACTTGGCATCTTGAGTTTAACTCCAAATTGTACCACTAGTGTCACAACAAGGTGCATTATGTTTCATTTGAAATTGTTTACATAAATTTAAATACAACATTACAACTTCATATGTAATACTTTTGTATTTAACTTGCAATTCTTTAAGCATATGTATTCTCCCCCCTTGGAATATTCTAATGTGAGCTTCAAATAGTATACTGAACAATTCATCATTGTTAAAATAATACTGCATATCAGTTTCTCCTGGTTTTAATGATACAATTCTTTTCATCATTAATTTTTAAAACATCAAACCGTTTTAATCATCTGAAATCCAAATGTGTGCTGCACTTACTTTTAGCAGGAATCACTTCAGAATGTATTTCAGAGTACTTTTCTTGAAAAAAATACAAACAATTCTCATTTACTCACATTTAATGCATGTAACTTTTCATAAAAATATCATGGTTCACTGCAGTAGTCATTCAATATAATTAGGGTACCAGATAAAAATATATATGTATATATAAATTAAGAAAACGTTACACACACCAGCAAACCTTGCATGAGACTGACAAACAGCAGCGATCCAGAGTGTAACAAATGGGTGCTACGTTGACCCCACGGCACAGCACAGGATTTGGTGTTTTTGTTACCCCTTTGTCTGTTTTCCTGGCTTTTCATTTTGACCTCCACCAGAATATATCTGTGCTTATCAACAAACATTGGTCATGATTTAAATTAATAAAAATATGACCAAATATTCAGTCTTTCACCGATGTATATCATATGTGTTTATATTCACTCGACAATGTCGGCATTCTCTAATTTTTGTAATTCACAGTAATATTCTACTACTGCATGCATAAACTTAATAATGTACTCTATACTGATGCAAAGCAAATTAAATACAAATATTAACTGATTAAATACTGGTTGAATCTTCATAAAAATTTTACATATATCTACAGCAGAACAAGAGAAATCATACTGAATAAAATTTAATAAGAAAAATTATATTGAAAATCACAAAGGGTAGGGGAGTGGAATTTTCACACTTTAATTGTTTAATTCAATAAATTTCATTTATTGCTGAAAAACATATTTCTTGGTAGTTTTTCTTAGTAAAGATTAAAAACTGGGATATTATGATAGATGTAATGAAAAATCAGGACAATTTGCAGCCATACCTTGGTAAAATCAACAGAACAATTAATTAAATGATAAATGGATATTTTTCAATTTATATTATTAGATAAAGAGCTCAATATTGACTTTAACTGACAATTTTGTTTAGTTTGTTTGTTTTATAATAAAAGAATAAAGCTTTAACAATTAATGATTCACAGTTAAAGGCAAAAAATGAGAATTATTGCACATCAAACATGCATACAATGTCACAAAATTTTACAAGTTATTATATTTGTTACTGCAGTAGTTGTCTTAATGTGAATGTGGTCTTAATGTGAATGTTACCATTTGGATATTGTCATGGAATTGCTAAAGTTCCAACTGTTTGTACACGAAAACATGGACAAAACATCACTTATTGTCATCAATAATTCAGTCATAAAATTGTAGATTTTATTTCTGAAACTAAAGTCACCAAATAAATTCCAAATTGATTACAGAAATTTTTAAGTGGCAGAGAAATGTCACCAAGCAAAAGTTTAAATTGCCAAATAGCCAGGTTTTGATTTTTATCAATCATTTAAAAATCAGGAGGGGGGAGAAAACCTTAATTTCATGTAGATTTTTAATAGCTCTATTGATTTTGAGGGAGTTCAGATACAGGTACCTCATCTTTAGAAGCATAAAGTTTTTTCTGGCAGTTTTTTACTTTTGAAAAAAATTCTTTGAAAACTGCTGTCAAACTAAGATTGTGCCCTTAGCTAATTTAAAATTTTACATTAAAACATTATCTTTCAATGAGGGATGAGGTATGCCCTCTGAGTATTAAGATCAAAAGTACAGTAATGGTTAATTTCCAGAAACATTAGCAACTGTTGAACTTTGCATTACATACATTATGAATTATTCATAAACAAACTTTTTATTTTCCCAATAAAACTGCTGCTGAAATGTACCTATTTATATTAAATTAGTTAAATTCCTTTGCTGTTTTGAAGATTATTTTTTTTTTCATCATTTATGGTTATCTTTGATTAATGTTATCAGAATAGACATAGACAAACAAACATGATCACACTAGGCAGCACCTACTGTGTATTTATAATTACACTCTCAGATTACAAAACAAAAAATTTCACAAATATTCTAATTTTATAGATGAAATGTTCAATTAAAGATTATTTATTTAGTCAGGAATTTCAGTAACAAAATTTAGCAATATAAGGCTGTTATGGTTAATTTCAGTCAGTACTTTATAATCAGTTTATAACAACTTCATAGTATTTTTTGTTATTCATTTTTATTTTCTGATGGATAGAATGGACTTTATTCTTGCTTTGACATATTTATCTGAGTTCTTCAATATGTTAAAAGTAAGTTCAGCTACTTGAAATGATAATTTGCTGACAATTCTGAAAAACTTTGAAACTGCCTACTCTAAAATAATTAGTAATAGTCAAATGGATTCAAAAATGTTTAACACAAGAAGGAAGATGCTGAGATTAAATAAAACTTTAAGCTTATTATGAAACCAATAATTTCCCTAACAGGGTTTTTGTAAAAGGTCACACACACACACACACACACAGAAAAAAAAAGAGAGAGAGAGAGAGAGAGAGAGAGAAGAAAATAAAAAAGAGAGAGAGAAAGAAAAGAAAAAAAAATCTGAAAGATTTCAGATTTTAAATTACGTCCAAGAAGGTTTTTTTTAACATTTTGTGTGTTATTAAATTTATTTATTAAATATCATAATCTTTGCACTTAAACCATAAAATTCAGTTCAGTAGCAATGTCATAAAATAATTTTAAAATGAGCATATCTTTAGACTTTCTGATACACAGTTCCGCACCCACTGGACATAAAAAGGTCCCCGCCCCGTAGAGTATTGCCATTGCTCACTTTTAAATTATTGAGTTTGTTACTCAAAAATTCGTTCAAGTTTCACAAAATATGAAATTGATAATAAAACAAATTCCAAATTTCAAATTTGGTCTTCCACATGCTCATATTCATAGGAGGATTAGGTCACTCAAAATTCGATGGCTCTATGTACCATTGTTTTATCACAATGTGAGAAATATACATACATTTATGCAGATTTTTTATTATTTAATTTCTCAAATATAATGCAAGACTCTAACATTTGGTGACAACAGATTGAAAAGTGAAACGGGCGTTTATAGTGATTCAACGCAAAATCACAAAATGAAAACAATACTCTTTCAGGGATGAAGCCCCTTTGAACTAAAAAAAAAAGAAAAAGAGTGTCTAATATTTGAATTTCGCCAATTTAACAAACTCTTTGCTCAATTCAAGCATGACATCCTCCCAATATTTGAGATAATGAAAATGTACTACACAGGGAAACAGAATAGTAGCACCAAAAAAAAAAAAAAAAAAAAAAAAAGTAAGTAATGGAAAAAAACAAAAGAATACCAAGAGAATTTTTTTTAAATATCTCCATTTTTTTAAAGTTTTAAATGCTCATTTATTATATTACCATTACCTTAAAGCATTTACATTAATTTTAATTAATAGAGAGCTAAATAACTATATAAATATAAGGTGACTGAATTACCTTAATTGAATAAGGTATCTTATATCAATACATTGAATAAGGCATCTTATATCAATTGCCATATCAAAATGGCAAGACAAATGGAATAACAGTGAAACGGGTAAAAGAATACATCAAAACTTTGCAAAGGTAAACCCACAACGACTAATTGCACACCTACAATTTGTGCACTTTGTTTCAGGCCACGTACCTTTTCCCGAATATTTTGAAAGGTCTGGTATTTCAAACACAAGTACCTGTATTTGTGCCAGCTGGGAATGCCTGAACATTTTATTACTAACTGCTCACTCACTAAAGATTTTCATATTAAAATGCCAACAACAAAAATTAAAGCTTTCAGTAAATTCTTAGTAAAACAAAATTACACAGTGCAAAAAATCACAAAAACAATGGACATCCTAACAAAATTGGGCACAGATTTATGTCAAGTAATATAATTTCATATAACAAAATCTAATAAAGATGTAATAATATAATAAATAAAGGAGTAAAGTAATAAATGCAATCTATAATAAAGCAAATAATATGTGTTCATAATTTGAAAAACTGATTAATTTCTAGCAAAAGGTATCATAACATATTATATTTAAAATGTGCATGTATTTAACATGTACAATCATTCAAATTACGAAAAATAAATACAGTCAAAAGTCGTTAATCCGGACTCGTCGGGACTTCGGCGATTCCGGATTATCGATTTTTCCGGCTTATAGATCAGCAGTTTAAATCTCGTAAGATGGCATGCAGAAATTCTAAAATTAAAAATATGAAACCGTAATTTATGAAATAAAGAACAATTATGATCTAAAGGGTATCAAAATTTGCAAAAAGAAAAAGCTTAATATTTATTTGTTTACTTTATTAAACATTTCTTTCAATGTAAGTTGTTTAAGTTTTGCTTCGTTTCATGTGATAATACTTTCTCTTTAATTCTATTAAACAGACATAATTTCTTGTTCAGTTACAAAGTTCCGCCGTTCAAGTCCTATAATTGCTGTGTCAAGAACACCGACTAATTTGTCAATCGAAATTTTTTTGTTTTCAATAACCTCTGTCACTTTTCTTCGCTATCGGAAGCGAATTATAATGACGAGGAACTTGTTTTAAATCATATCAAAGACGGAGCATATCGAGATGAAATACTACATTTGGTAAGGAATTATAAGCCAAATAAAATAAAAACATCTGCGCTGAAGATAAAGATAGTGCTGACAAATCAACTTCCAATTCATTACGCGCCCGCCACCGAGCAGCGTGAAATTGATAAACAGATTTCGGATTTCAAAACATACTTTCGCTTTAGATCCTTTACATATTAACAAATATATATCGGAAATTCTATTTGATATAATCGAAAGTTTAAGCTTACTTTTATAAAATAGCTCTTACAGTCTGCAAAAAATAATAAGCCGGATGCAATTTGAAAATTAAGGAATAATGCAATCATCAACATTAACTGAAATAGATAATTATTTAGCTTATACGTCCATTATACATAAAATGCGCACGCGAAAACGTATTCTGCACTTGCACACACTCATATGCGCAGTCGTAAAAGGTCTTACGCGCACATGTGAACGCCTCTGCGCATGTGTCAACGCGGCGCATGCGCAGAAAGTTTTTAGTTTTGATGTCCGGATTATAGATCATTCCGAATTATGGGTGTCCGAATTAACGACTTTTGACTGTACTGACTTTTTGCGATTATGAAGACATGATGCATTGGGAGTTAAATTGTCATAAAGATATTATAAACTTGAAAATTAAGTTACAAAAAAGCCTACCCATGTTGATTCTGTGTGATCAAAGAGAGATAGGATTCAGCGACATACAAAAGGAAAAGACGAAAAACTTTGGAAAGAAAAAGTGCTATTATGGAAGACATTAGAACAATATATAATGTATAATATGAAGAATACAATAGAAACCTTTAAACTGGGCAACTCATGAAAGAACTGCAGCAAAATGAAAGGAATTTTGCAGGAAGATTTAGACAACATTTTAGTTGAAATGATACAAATAACAAAAGAGGAACTTCACAATAAAGAAATAGCATATACACTGCTTAAAAATAAAGAGAAATTACAAAAGAAATTCATTAGAGAAAATTTTTCAACCAAAATTTATGTAGTAAGTTATGCTAATAATGTGAATATAATTATTGTATAGACTTTATTTGTAAATCAGCCACAATATATGGCAATGTAAAAATTTAAGAATTATTAATAAATACTAGACAAGGGGGGACGTGGGCAAAACTGATTAACCGTAATAATAGAGGGATGGTGTCCACGTACTCTGTTGCTACTACTACTACCTTAATTAAATAGTTTGCATGCAATTTGCAATTGTTGCTTATTCTGATATTTTTCATGGTTACATAATGATTTAACTGAAAAAAAAATTGTACAATATGATATAACATTCATATCTGATGGCCTGACATCCAGGTTACAGCCCCTTGATCACGTATTAAGAACCCATTCAAGGATACCGTTCAAGACTAATACACTCAAGACATTGCAATTTTTTAACATTCACATTTAAGAAAGATAGAGAAATTGAAATAATATAAAACAACCTGATTCACTAGATTTTATTGCAAAACGTTTTAAGGAATATAATACTTCAAATGCACTGAACAGCACAGAAAATGAATGCATTTGGAAATAAACCACATGAGAGACCCAAAGAGGACAGTTTTGATGGAAATATATTGACATTTGTTTCCAACAAACAGAATGGTGTTAGTAATTCTTAATTATATTTTTACTTCATAATAAAGAAAATAATATTTAACAATTACTTTTAAAATTTGTTCAATAAGTAAAAAATAGAATTTTAGGAAAAACTTTTCTAACTGCGACATGCACATTATTCATGTAAATGTCCCCCCCCCCCCTTTTTCATGGCCTAAAACATAGTCGGCAATTATATGAGAAAGATTACTTAAGAAAATATGGTATTTGTCGGTCTACTGAGTAAAAAAAAAAAAGCTATACTGCACATAGCTTAATGTATTTTGCATATGAAAGATATGCAAAATACATTAAGCTAAGATTAAAAAACCACTTAAATTCATTCTACACACTTGAATACCTAATCACTTAAGAAGATAAATTAATATTCAATGAGCAAATTTATAACATTATAATAATAATATATGTCAAATTATAATAATATAATAAATTTATTATAATTAGTATATAATGTCAAATTATAATAATATGTTATAAATATTAATGTACATTATCACTTAATATTAAATTTAGAACAATATACTTAACATATATATACAATATAATAATAATACAATTATAATAACTTAATAATTTCAATGCAGTTCATAAATATGCTTATACATTTTAATTTCTTTCACTTCCCTTAAAACCACTTAAAAATGAACTAATTATTACAACACATATTTTATGAATTGATGATATGGTACAACACATTAAAAATATAAAATATAATTGCTCGGAATGAGAGAATATAAAAATTGTACTTACAATTAGTAGTATTTTGTACTATATGAACAGAATAACTCTGCTCTAACTTAAACAGCTGTTCATCTGTTTGTATAATCTTTTGTGGTTGAGGCCATAACAAATGTAGTTTGCTGTCAGTTATCAGCGGTAAGGGTGTGATGAGGAATGGTGGTACCTGGACTGGCTAAATTAAAAATAAATAAATAATTCTAATGCATAAGAATCTCAACCGAAAAAAAAACATTTATTTAATCTAAATGCATGCTCTCAGTTTATTTCTAACAAGCAAGCTACCTATAATAATTTGCGTTTTGAAAACTTCAGATTACAGTCTAACACATCACAGAAAGTTATACATAACACAGGAATTTTACTATTCAATAAGCACCAAGGAAATAAAAATTAATATTGTAAAATCAGGTAGAAACAATAATAATGATAGATTTGTGCAGATTTTATCTAAAGTTTACAACAATTTTGATGGTGAATGAGAAAAATCTATCTGCCTCAGAAGCCAAAAAAAAATTCACTAGCTGTAAAGTTTTTCATTTTCCTAGTATTCAGTATTAAAATTAAATCTCTATTTCTGACACAGTTTATACATATGAAATTCTACTGAAAATACTAATATGTATTAGGTAGTTTTTGATCATCCTTTTCACCCTCACTGAAAATCCATGAAAAAGTATTGATGAGGAAAGCATTGTGTTGCCCAAAAGTACTTATGCAACTACACATAATGTTACTAAAATGCAGTTATGTGGAAACCCGACTATACACATACAAGTAGCATATGTCCTTTTGCATTTTGAAATTCAACACACATTTTTCTTACAATGAATACATTTGTTTTGTCATAATGAACCATAATGAGTGTGGAGTTTGCTCTCTTTTATTATGCTGATTATTCATTATGCTGAAGTTTCAATTGTTGTTGGTGATTGTGAATGGCCACTGCACAAATACCATTGTCGTGCGCGATGCTGAGTTTCCGTGTTTATTTGATTTGCTTTTAACAAAAACAGATTGATGTATATATAAAAACAGTGCTGGGGAGAACAACAGCCAAAAAAAAAAAAAAATTACAGAAGGCCTTTCTCAAAAAAGTTAAACACTTTACTTTTTTAATGAATGTATAAAAATAGATAGCACTAGATGCACCACTAAAATAGATGTAAATATACATAAATAAACATTTCACTCCAAAATCTCCAATAAGCTCACAAATGCGTTCCTAAGCCAGCAATGAGTTCATAATTTTTCATTTGGGGTGCAGATAATTAGAAAGTATTATGTATTACACATATACAATAAAAGTCTGAGATTTGGATTAGGGATTTTGAAATTTTGGGATTTTATATCACCAGTTTAAATCTAGTATGATGACACACAACATTGGGGTTGTTTATGTCAGAAAGAAAAATGCTAATACTCAAAAGCCCCAGTGGGCTGAAAGTGTGATTTTGGCCAACATCAAGACATCAATCAATTCATTGTCATAGCATGACTCCCTAGCCGAGCAGATGTTTGGAAGTGACCTGTCAGGAATTTCAGTTGTGAGGGAGAAAAACTGCACATATGGCATGCCTTGTTGAATATTGTATTCCCCATTTCCAGATTTTGTAAATGGGAGTGTTTTTAGAGGGGCTGTTGTTTTAATTTTATTTATATATACATATATTTACTTCTTGGATTGGTGGTCTGCAGATCTCAATATTAAACCACTCCAGATACTGGACATCTGGATCTCACACTTTACATTGTGTGTGTGTATATATATATGTATTTTGAATCTAAAAACGGTTAAAAACTTTCTTGCTTATTCATCTCTTACCTGAGGAACATATGCATTTGACTTTGAAGGTGTTTCAGAAATTGTAGACAAGGATTGAAGAGATTCACTGAGGTCATCAATACTATTTTTCACTGAATGAGCAGGATGGAAACCATTTGTACCTATTATGAAAATAAAAATTTATTAAATAGAAAGGAACAATATTTTTATAAGTAGGCACTTTCCCACAGCAGGACTATATTTATAAAAAGTTACAATCACCTTGGCATAAAAAGTTTGGTTCCTTCCTCTTTAATAGCCACACTATTTGATCTTTTTTTAAATATATATACAGTCTGTCCTGTAAATGTTGCGACAAACTTCTGGTGGAGGTAGGGCACATCATAAGGATTAAGAATTGCATAGGAACCTATGGCCCAGAAATGTCGGGGTAAGTGGTAGCAGAGGTAGAAGATGGGAAAGGAAACAAAAGAATAATTAATTTGAAACATTTATTCAACATGAATACAAATGATGTATGGCAGCCTGAATGCTACAACAGATGCTCAAACATGCCTGACACCGACGAACCATCGATTGTTGGACATGTTCAAACACAACTGGTGTTTCTTTGATTGCAGCAGCTGTGCAGGCGAATCTTGCTAGAAGATCCATTTCAGACACAGCAGGATCATGATAGACGACACTTTTGATGGCTCCTCACAAAAAGATATCAAGGCTCGATAAATCCGGTGAGCATGGGGGCCAGGGAATCAGTCCATCACGCCCAATCCATAAATGTGGGAATAATCTGTTCAAATGGCTACAAACATCCAGTCCAGAATTAGCAGGCACCCACACATTAATTTTGAAGCATTGTTGTGCTATGTGGTGCTGCATACTGCAGGGTTTTCTTGAGCCCACAAATGCTGATTGTGGTGATTGAATATGCCATTCTTATTAAATATGGCCTCATCCATGAACAACACATAAGCTGGGAAGTTAACATTATGGGTACTTCTTGCACAAAGGCAAGAAACTGTGCGGTAAGCACATGTTCAGGATGGTCATCCGGGAGCAGTTACTGAACTCTTTGGAGATGAAAGGTGTAGAAGGACTCGGCATTCAAAGCAAGCTCGATGCTGGTACAAGACATTCTTAATTGAGAGGCAATGGCACATACGCTGGTCCTTGGATTACTCTCCACTGTATCCAACATGCTTTGTTCCCTAACGACCGAGCGAGTCGATCATGGCCTGCCCTCACTTGTCCTGCCATTTCTTAATGACCCGTAGTCACACAAATTTTGATGCAGATGTGCAAACAAACTGTAGTGTGGTCTATGTTTGTCGGGGAAACTTTCTCGATAAATGCGTGCAGAGTTTGTCCATTACCCTCAGCTATGCCGTACACTAAGTGCATGTCTGCAAGCTCTACGTTTGTATAGCATTCCATGCTCTTCATTTGTGCCTGCTGCTCGAATGAGGCAATCCTCACTTTTCACTAGCACTCCCTTGTACAGCACCCCTTGGCGGCATACAGTGATGTTTCTGGGCATGGTTTCCTATGCAATTCTTAATCTTTATGATGTGCCCTATCTCCACCAGAAGTTTTTCGCAACATTTACTGGACAACCTGCATTACAAAGAAAAATAAAATAAAATGCCAAAAACAAAAATTTAACCTGTCTTGTGCTATAGAGCTGCAACATATTTCTTTGGTGCCAGGTGATTCCAAATTAGTTTATCTCTTTTAAGTGATAATTGTCTTAATAACCATTGTTCACGCAATTATGCTTTTAACCTAGTCTTTTTTTTTTAATTGCAATGAACTTCAGTATTTGGAATTTTAAATATTTCACAGCAGATCAAGCAAAATTTCAGTCTGTTGAATACCTACCCAAGTAGCAAAGCAACGAAGTTGCAAACTCGTCACAGATGTTGTTGCAAAAACATTGCAATATGTCGTCATTAAGACGCCCAGATATCCGCGAACATCCACTGTTTTGCAATTGTTGCAAAGACGTCTTTATTACATCTTTGCAGATAAGGTTTTAGTCGCATAGACATTATTATTATGTCTTTTGCGGGTGATATTTTGGTTGTGAAAGCATTGTATCACGACTATTTAAAGACGCCTAAACGTTCGCAAAATTCCACCTTTTTTGCAACAGTTGTGAAAGTGTCATTATGTCCTTGTGTTAGATATTGATTTATGCAAACTCGTCACAGATGTTGTTGCAAAAACATTGCAATATGTCGTCATTAAGACGCCCAGATATCCGCGAACATCCACTGTTTTGCAATTGTTGCAAAGACGTCTTTATTACATCTTTGCAGATAAGGTTTTAGTCGCATAGACATTATTATTATGTCTTTTGCGGGTGATATTTTGGTTGTGAAAGCATTGTATCACGACTATTTAAAGACGCCTAAACGTTCGCAAAATTCCACCTTTTTTGCAACAGTTGTGAAAGTGTCATTATGTCCTTGTGTTAGATATTGATTTATGCAGAAAAATAAGTTTAATAATTAATATATTTTTCTTCTTTTTTAAAATTTTGTATTCCTTGTAGTTATCTAAAGTTTAAATATTTTATCATTTCCTGAAAACCAGAAGATAATACAATTTTTTCTCTTTAGACTAAATAAGCAAAATTAATAATAGCCTTAATTATTTTCAGTACTTTAACTATAGTTTTTAAATAACTTAAATTCTAAGTTACGATTATTTAAGATTTCATCATTTTTTTTTTTTTTTCCTTAAGTGCTCTCACTTAAGGAAATGAATCTCTCACTTAATTATGAAAGTGGTAACATTGTATAACATAAATGTATAACATTGATAGTAGGTTTTAAGTAAATAAAACTCAATTAGACATAAATAAAAGTAAAGATATATATGTGGGTAAAAAAAAGCATTTCTGATAACAGCATTATCACATTTATTTCTGTTCAATCTCAGAGACATTAAAAATTGCCCCTGTCATGTTAAATTAGGAAGAGGTTCTTAAGGTAACATAATCAGTATTTTACCTGAACTCAAGTCTAAATTTATTCACGTTTCACAGTAAAAAATATAACCATTAACTTCTACAAGGTTGTTCAATAAGTTCGCAGAGCGCCATCTATTCGTCAATATCAGACCTAAAATTTCGACGCCATTTTCATATTTGTTCTTTCTTAGGAAGACGTCAAAAGTTTCATTTCGATCTGTTAATTTATTCATTGTTTAACCGCCCTTTATATCTAACGTGTTGTGCCTTTTTTCAGATATGGATAAAATTGAGCAACGTGCAGCTATCAAATTCTTTGTAAAGAAAGGTTTAAAGGCAATGGAAATTCATACCGAAATGGTGAATGTGTTGGGTGAATCTGCTCCTTCAAAAACAATGGTTTGCAAATGGGCTAGTTTATTAAAAAGTGGTTGTACCAGCCTTGAAGACAATCTGTGAGAGGGACATCCAAAAACTGCACCAACACCGGAAATCATCACAAAAATACAAGATATTGTATTGAAAGAACGTCGATTGACTGAAAGAGATTTAAAAGAGGCTTTAGGCATTTCACTGGGCACAGTGAGCAATATTTTGAGTGTTAATTTGGGTTTCAAAAAACTCTGTGCAAAATGGGTACCGCATTCTCTAATGATGGAGCAAAAACACATTCGGATGCGACTTTGCCAGCAACATTTGAAGTGTTTTAGGAAGAATAAAAGCGACTTTATCCGTCGATTTATCACAATGGATGAGACTTGGGTCTACCATCATGATCCTGAATCAAAACAGGAGGCTAAGGAGTGGTGTGAACCCGGCTCTTCGGCACCGAAGCGAGTTTGTGTGCAAAAATCAGCCAAGAAGGTGTTAGCATCAGTTTTTTGGGATGTGAAAGGAATTTGGTTTATAGATTACCTTCAAACTGGCAAAACAATTAATTCAGATTATTATTGTAACCTTTTGAATCAATTACATAATTGCCAACCTATGACACTCAAAAATCAGGAGATTTTTCACAATGTTAAAAAGACTTTTTAAATGATAAAAATAGTTTTTAATAATGAATTAACTTTAAGAAGTTGCTAATTCTTAAATGCAAGCAACACAAATATACACATAAAAAACATTTTTATTACTTGCATCGTTTAAGGGGGAAAAAAAGACACTTTAATCAGTTTTCGTACAAATGTTATGAACACTGGCAGATTTTGCTTTCATTAAGAAAGAAACTTCATAATTTTGTTCATAGCAATTGCCACATAGGCCTGCTTTCACTAATAAAAGTTTTTCTAATGTGTCATTATTAATATTAGATCTAAATTTAGTCCTCGTTTTCGCAACAACGCTGAAAATCCTCTCACACTCCGCATTACTATGGGGAACTGTCAAGATGGTTGATGGTTGATGTCAAGATGGCCAACATAATTCTAGACAGTTCACTATATTTTAAAATTCTATCAGCACCTTTCAATTTCCCAATTAAACTCCACTAGGTGTCAATCCTAGCTGATTTTATAACTTCATCCAAGTTTTCTAATTGTAAACTGCAAAATTGCGACTGCAATACACCAGTGGCAACATCAATATCATCATCATCTTTTATGACTAAATGAAGTAACACAGGAAATCTGTTCAAAAAGTACCTTATATCAAAAAAAGATGCATTTGCTAGAGCAGAAACATCAGCAACTTTAGCATGCAAAATCTCTTCATTGTTGACTGGAAATTTATGTAGTCTGTAATCACATACTCGACAGAAGCAACTTCTAACATGAAGATGAAACTTATTTTTGTCTTCTTCTGAAAGTTCTTCCACTACTTTTGTAGTTGCAGCTCCTATTACCAAATCTTCATCTTTCTTCTGATTTTCTATTTCACCATAAATCACATCATATATAGAATTACAAGACAAAACACAGACTGGTCTTACAAACTTTGATAAAATGTCTTTAAAGAGATCATAAATCATTGATTGCAAAACACGAATTAATGGAATTCTGCTTTGTAGAACTGTGTTAAGAACATCAAATGATGGCAAAATAGATTGTAAAAAAAAGCAAAAAGCTTTGTTAAGGTCCGAAGAAAAAACATAAATATTCGTTCTTCACAAGATAAACTTACAGTAATCGGAAAATGTTTCATGTGTTGAGCAATTTTTTTTTTTTTTTTTTATTTTGAGAGAAATTTGTATCAGCTTTATGCTTATATTTTGCAGTATTATTTTGAGAACTGCCAGTTGAACTGCTAAGTGGTGCAGAAATTACTTTATTTTTCTCAAACCTATTTTTAACAATGGAAGTAATAACTGCATCTCCTTTACTTTAGGTATTTTATAACTTTCAATAGAGCCTTTTATCTTAACTCTCGAAGCATTACTCCTTCTTTAAAAAATGCAAGAAGTGGGTTCCATTGATCGAGGATTCTAGATAAGCATTTCTTTAAAGATAGCCAGCATGTACACACATTTCAAAATTTTTCTCATTTCAGTATTATGCAGCTGTTGGAACTGTTTCAATTTTTCCTTCCTTTTAGAACTCCTTTCAAGATAATAATAAATATCAACAATGTGTTCATCCACATTTATTGGTAAAGAAGCCACCTTTTTCTCAGGTGCTAAATTTAAGAGCTGACAGGTGCACCTCATAATCTGCATATCTGATTTTTCCTTTAAGATGCCTGCAACACCAGTCTTCAAGCCTACCATTACTGGTACATTATCGGCACCAAGTGCTAAGCAATTAATTATCCAGAGGGACTGCATTTTCTTTTTTAAAGTTTTAATACTTAGCTGTGCTATATTACAGCCTGTCGAATGTCCTTCTAAAGCGGGGACAGAAAGTAAACTGCACTCAATTTCTGAAGACTCTGGATTAAAAAGAGAAACAACAATTGGATACAGTTTTTAATCGGTATTATTGCTTCCATCTGTAGAGAGGCAGAATGCAATCAATAACTGAAGATTTATTTTTCAAACCCATTTCTTTAACAATTGCACCTGTTTTGGTCCTTGCACTTGAGTATTTCTCAGCGATTTCACTATCGGGAAACATTTTTCTAAATAAATCTGCAACGTGATCCGATGCATTCAGTGGCAGGTTGTGCTCCAGTAAAAAGGCAGAGAACAGACATTCTGCATGAATCGCTTTTTGGTTCTTTGTTTCCAAAGAAAAATTTAATTTTTCGTTTTTTTCGAAACAACTCATGTTGTCCTTGTGTTTTTGTGTACGTACATGTTTGAGAAGATCCGCCCTTCCACCATGCGAAATTGAAAAATCGCAACGACAGATGGTACACATCGCAAATTTATTACATTTCCTTGAGGAAATAATGGAAGGAAAGTTAACCGTGTACGATTTTTGAAACGTACACCAGTATTTCACCTTTCTCGCAGACATAACAAAAGATGATAATTTCTAAAACTATTTCCCGAAGGCACGTGTACTTGCACAACTCAGGACAAGATGAACGAAATAACGAAAGAACATCCAAATAACAGCCTTGAACTTGCTTTGTGCTCATTGGCTAATATATGCCAGATGACACGCAGTGGAGCTCGATGCCCATTGGAGAACTGCAGAATGATGTTTCTGGATACGTATGCTCTCACTCACAAAGCAGAAATTCTCATCTGATTCACAAGGTTTTGTTTTAGATATAATCTACAAAAAATTCAACTGCTTTCAGATGTCCAAAATCACTTTTTTTTGTTTGTTCATATAACGAAGTATTAAGCCAAGTTTCATAAAAATCGTGAGAAATTTTAAGAATAAGAAAAAGTCGGGAGAAATATATTGTAAATCGGATTGGCAGGAGAGCGGTCGAAAAGCGGGAGTCTCCCGCCTAAATCGGGAGAGTTGGTAACTCTGCAATTAGATGAAAAAAATCATGAAAGAAGACCCGGATTACAGAAGAAGAAAATCATTTTCCACCAAGATAACACACCTACGCACACAGCTAAAAAAACTATTGCTAAAATAACTGAATTCAAGTACGAATTGTTGCAACATCCAGCCTATTCGCCAGATTTAGCTCCCTCCGACTTCTGGCTCTTCCCACACCTCAAACAATATCTCCATAAAAAATGATTTTCTTCAAACAAAGAGGTAATAGCTGCCGTGGAGGGATACTTTGCAGAACTGCCGAAAAACCACCACAGTCAAGGGATCCATAAATTAGAAGACCGTTGGAATAAGTGTATTGAAGTTGAGGGAACCTACGTTGAAAAATAAAGTCATTTTTACAAATAAAAATTGGTTTCTTCATTTCCGTTCCGCGAACTTATTGAACAACCTGGTATATCTCCAAGATATGCAAATGAAAGACAGTATAAAGTAGTTAATAAATGTGATCAAAAATATTTTATACAAAAATATAACTAAATCTAATAACTTTCCATATTTATATCTAATATGAAATAATAACCTAGCAAACAACATACATGACAGCACAATTTAAGAAAAAAACATGAACTAGTAGTGTTTGAAAATATAAATAGCAGAAGGAAGGTAACGGAACTAAAATTTCCAATTAATAAAAAAAATATTTGTGTTCTTTAAATAGTAAGCAATTAAAACAGCAATAATTATGGTTTGAAGTTTTTACTAGTAATGTTGATGTTCCTTAACACCATTTCTTTCAATCATATGTTAATGTATTTACTTATTTTTAGTTTCTACATTTTAGAATAGTGGTAGATTACAATGATTATTTCATGCACTTTTTATAATCAATAACTTCCCTTTTGTTACTGTACATAAATAATTTAAATAATATAGTATACGATAGTAAGCTAAGTATGTTAAAGTAAGCTCTTCATTAAATAGCACATGATGAAACTTTTTGCTTCTATTTATTATGAGTTTCTTTGTTATCACAAGTATATAAAAAGTAAGCAAAGAAAATAGAATAAACTTAAATTTAATAAAAAATAAAACCTGATTTCCAACATTCATTTATTGAGATAATCTAATAAACATACATAATGACAATATTTAAAAAAACGCAAATTACACAGTGTTTGGAAGAATAGATACCAAATGAAAAGTAATAAAACTGCAATTTGAAATCAATAAAAAATATTTAGTGTTCAGTTAAATATCACATAATTATAGATTAGAATATTTCATAGAAATGCTAATGTTTCCTTAACACTAGTTTTTCGATCATACATTTCATACACTGTTTAAAACCATTAACCTTTTTTCTATCAATATACTATAGAATATGCATTATTATTATTTTTAATAATTAATTAATTGCTTATATATCTAATTCATCTTCAGCAGTCATATTAAGTACTGGTAGCAGTCCAATAATTTTTTTGTATATTGAAAATAATGAACATACTGTAACAGCTTGAATTGTTGTTGCTTCTGTATTGATTGTATTTTCACCAAAACCAAAAAATGCCTTACCGTTGTATGTTATTTTTTGTTTTACATGAATTAATTCTGAGCAACACAATAATTGTTTAATATGAATAATATACGATATAGCACTTAGGACGTTATAACCGAATCGCTAATCCCGTGTATCCAAATATTGCCCTGCTGGAAACAATGAAGATTGGAGAATACGAACTACGGAAACACATAAAACACCAAAACAGAACACTATTTCATGAACACTATATTCACGATTCTCATTGTAGCACGTTGCTTTTGATATTTTCTAAAGGATTTATATAAACTTTTGGTATCTTCTTGTAGAGCAGATATTCAGAAACAAAATAAGCATAAATTCAGCATTTCTACGATGACTTATCCTCAATTCACAGGCTTCCAAACAGAAGATCACAACAATGCAAATTCACTCACTGAAGGCAGTTGAAGTAGATGCAGAACAATGAGAAGATTCACAATGCGCTCTTTGATTGACAGTGTATTCATTAAATTTACTTTTAATATAAGCAATATTATTTATATCAGTCATTGCTTGATTCACTTTCAAACATGCAGTCAGTCTTTTCAAATGCCTTACAGATGGCATCTTTACCAAATTACTTGAAAGAACTGCTAGAATCTGAATTAATTGTACAGTTCCTTGTTCGAATTTGGCAGCCAGCCAGAGTGCGCAAATCTCGAGATGTTCGTTTATATAAGCATTCAGTAAATAATGTACAGGTCTGCTTCTCGACTGTTGATGAGTTTTCCGTCATATTGGACAGCCTGAATTCGTCCTTACTTCAAAAATAAGAAATAAAGTCATATTTCAGTAGTGAAATAATTGCTAACATGTGATTTGCATCGATTTCAGAAATATGATTTTTTAAAGTATATAAAATGCATAACTTTATACTTTACTTTTATAGATTAGTTTCTTTTTTAAATATTTTGCTATAATATTTATAAAAAAATATTTTAAGTATTAATTATTTTAACAAAATTTTAAACATTTACTTAGCACGTATTTTTAGTACTAATTAAATTTAATAAATCAAAAGTATTTATATTAAATTTACATTTTATTAGATGAATCTACCGTAGATTAATATATTTAGATAAAATAAAGTAATGAAACATTGCAAAGTAAATCTTATGCGTACTTCAGATTCTTGAAAGGGCAGATTTAGTCTCTTTTCATTCTAAAAGAATTGCTGATGAACTAAAAAAAAAATGCTTAAGCGACAACGTCTAAAAGCGGTCATATCATGATGTTTCAGAGACGTCAACAAATTGCCAAGATGACACGGCAAATATTTTGCACCTTCGCAACATTGTAAAGACATCGTAAAAGTTACCACAACCACTTTGCAGCCTCTCGGGCCAATTTGGGTATGGGACCAATTGCTACTTGGGTATGGGGTAGTGCAAAATGAAGCAGCAGATACAAAAGATAATGCCTGCTAGCATTTATATTCTTATTAACTGTATTAACGTGCCACTGAATGCCATTCAAAAGAAAAATGCTCTATGCTATACTAAGTGATATTTTTTAATTTTAGTCTTATATGATTTTAGAGCAATATTTATTAATTAATGTTAATTTTCATTTTAGTTGGTCATTTAAGAAGTAACATATATAATTAACTTTTTTATGTACTTGTTTTATTTCATGTTTCACACCCATCTTCTTTTAACTCCAGCCATCTTATAGCTGGAGTTGGTTTGTTCCCCTTGAAAAGTCAACTAATTTCCGATCAATAGTGATAATTACTTGTTTTTTAATTTTTAATTTCTTTTTCAAAGTTTGAAATTTTGTTATTCATCATTTACATTCCAGTTACTTTAAAACACAATTTTCAGAATTCAATTTCCTACATATGGGTTCCCTCTGTTTTGATACACTCTACTAAAATTATACTAGGAGATAATATAATCAATATTTCTTTATAAATAAATTATTATTATCTTACTTTGGAAATACTGCGCAAGTATTAGAAAAACTTGTTTTTGACCTCAGTGAATTTTAGATCATTCAATATATATATACGTAAGGGAGGTAATATTTTTGGTCCAAAAATTCAATAGTGAGTTTTCAGTGAATAAGCACAAATTAGGGTCTGCAAAACACATTTTTACTACTTTTGCAGTGATGTCTGTCTGTGTTTTTGCATACATGTGACAGATTTTCCATGCACAATATTTCATATCAAAGCCTTCTATCTTACATATTTTCTGCATGAATATAAAGAGTTCTTTAGATTTTGGATAATCAGAAGTGGTATTTTATTTAAAATCTATATCAGTTTTGCAGCAATCAACGTAACATATGATTGTATATATAAACCATAATATACTGCTGCAATTGAACGAGTGTTGCTTACTGATACCTAAATATCAAAAGACATATATAAGTGGATGAGATTGAATTTAAATTTGCGGAATGCTATGAAAATGACACAGAAGAAAATTAAATTATGGTATTTGTTTCAATGCATTCATTTTAAATTTATTACAGACAGTTAATATCCTTTAATAATAAACCAATTAAAGTCTATATTATTCAGTTTTTAATTTTAAAAATGTATAAAGGGACAAACATTAGATTAGGTTCATATAAACTTAGAAAACCACTTTTTACGCATGGCCAATCATACACAGTAAAATATAATACAAAATTTCATATTACATATCTTTTTAATTATGGGAATAACAAATTAGATTTTGTTTACAAAGAATCAACTGGAAGCGATACTTTACTTAAAGCTCACTGTTATTAGAATCATGAAATTAGTGGGAGGTCATGTGCTGGTTTCAACCGTTGCTTTTTTTTGGGGGGAGGAGGAAGTTTCCAGGATGAAACCAACAAAAATTACTAACATAAATTTGGGACAGAAAAGTAACCTTGGTTTATAATTTTATTTATTTTGCTACAAATGTATTTAAAGACATTGCAATTGGTTTTGAATCAGAAACTTTTCTCTTGTTGGAAAGATTTAACATTAGAAACAGTATGTACGCTGCTAAAAAAAAAAAAGGGGGGGACAGTTCCATATCTCCCGTTCTACTGGGCCGATTCACAAAATTCAAACTGTGTTCTTCATTTCTCGAAAGCACGACTTAGGATATATATTAGACTTATATATAGCACTATTCTAACATAGGAATTCTGACACAAAATCGGACTTTTTCTGAAATAGCATTCCAATTTTTTCCATATTTCGATTCTACGACTGAAATTATGCCTAAATATTAAATTTTGTAAAATTTGGTGTGAAATTTACGGAGAAATTCAACAATTTATGTTGCTGCTTTTTACTCAGTTTGCGCCAAAATTAGTTCACTTGGCGAACTTCTTAATAATATGTGGCAACCTATTTTCATTTCCATTTTTACATAGTGCGCGAGAGGAAAAAAAGACCCAATCGTTCCTTCTTTCAAATAATGTTCTTTATTTTATATTTTTAATTATAATTGTTATAAACTTTAAGCAAATTTTTCCTTTTTCGAATTTATTTTAATTGTTTACGTTGCATAATTTCTTTTGAAAAACTGTTTTAAAAATTTCTATTTACTCATTCAAACTGTGTAGTTTAAATCAGAGGTGCAAAGTTTATTATTTTTTTTTAAATAGTTTTCTTTATACTATATTTTTAGTCATAGTTACTATTTTAGGTAAGTTTTAAATTTTTAGACTTTTGTTTTAATTGTTAGTGTTGCATTGTCTCTTCAGATAATTATTTAAAATTTTCTATTTAGTCATTCGAACTGAGCATTTTAAATATATTTATTAATATAAATTTTCCAGAAATTGATTTTATTTATTTGAATTGCGTTTGTTTCGGAAGAATACTTTGTAACCCTGACTACGATGCATTTGAAAACTGCATATATTAAAAGAGAAATGACAGTAAAGCACAATTAAACACGACTTTCAATGTTCTGTTCAGAAAAGAAATATATAAATAAGAGAGATGTATAACCTACATTTTAACTTAGGATGACTTGCATACGCTGCTTTAAACAGTTTTATCATTGTGCCCATTGCTTTAGACAATTTTATCCTACATTTGGTTTCTTAAAATGTTATTCATATTTTAATCAAATATTTTATTTTTGAAATCGCAAGAATCAAATATCATTAGATTAAAAAGTTTTAAATTAAAAAAAAAGTAGAAATACTAAATTTTACGCAAAAATTTATTTTTTCTTCTCTTTTTCTTCAGGCATTCTACTTTATTCTTGCTCTTTTTCTTTAGGCATTCTGCAAATATATTAAAAATTATCCAACTTTTCGAAATATCTTGATATTTCTGACAATCATTTTAAATAAAGTTATCGCCTTAAATTTCATAAAGGTCCACAAACGGCCAAGAGGTAAAGTCGCTGAACACTGGTAGTTCACTCAAGGGTTCGAATCCCGGTAAAAGGGCTGGTTGCATGGGCGTTTTCGTGGATTTTCTCATGTGTACCGTGTGTGCCATCTGGTTTCCCTTAGAAAGTTCTTTACGAAGTATTTGGTCAGAGCCTTTATCAGTCTTTAGAGGCTAAACATTTTGAAGGTATGAGATGAAAGGAAAGACTGGTTTCCTCAAGAGGTTTTGGTTTATTTAATTATGACAAAGCACACTAGGGCTATCTGCCTAAGGGTAGGGATGCCTTCGTGGAGGACTTTCTAAGGGAAACTGGCTTGTATACATGGGGAAAACCACGAAAATGCCCATGCAGCCAGCCCATTCGCGGGATTCGAACCTCGGACCGAACTACCAGTGTTCAGCGTTTTACCGCTCGGCCGCTGTTTCATGAGGATCTAAAAAAACGTCTTTAGGTCACATCCACATACATCACTGGATAAACTCCTGAATCTTCAAATAATTCAATTGAGCAATCATGGGGTTCTCAATTTATGATACGATATGATACTTTATAATGTAATTTAAATTTCTACAACCATATAGTCTAAAACCAGTCGCTCTTCACTTTAATCTGCAATGATACCATTTTTGTCTTTTCTGTTAACACTAGCTCAATTGATAGTATTTGCTGGTGTACACGTCCAAGTGTTTTTTTCTTTGAACACCTAAATTCTTTGAAGTATCCTGAAAGTATCTTCAAAAGCGTCCAACTTTTTGAAACATCTTGGTATGTCTGACAGACAAATTTCCCTACAAATTTTTGCTTACTTTTCTCCCTAATTTTCTTCTTTCCTTCTACAGTTATTTTCAGTGCTCACACAAGAAAAAAAATATTTTTCGATTGCTAGACTTTGTAAAAATTGTGCATTCTTGTCAATTTTTTTAAAATATCAATTACATGAGCTGTGTTTCAAAGTTTAATTTATATGGTGGTTATAATTAAAGTTCCACTTTGAAATGGTCATAAAAGGAAAACTACCAGACCAAATGTTATCACACTTGGGAATCATGTAAAGGAGGTTATGGGAATTTATTTTCGGCGGAGGGGGGGGAAAAAGAGTTCAAAAACTCACCAAATGAAATAAGAAATGAAAACATCGGTTTAAAATGTGTTTAATCATTTCCAAAATGTGTTATAAAGCATGTTCAATGTAACGTCCAAAATTTTCCGAAAGCATATTAAATCCTGTTACTGCATTTTCAACAGCATACCAGGAGGAATATTACTGACATGTTGGTGTATCACATTTTTCATTTCTGCCAAATTGTTTAGATTATCACCATAAACAGTGCTTTTGAGATAACCTCATAGCTGACAGTCACAGAGGTTTGAGGTCTAGTGGGAAGAGGGGAAATGTTGGCCTATAAGACGTTGATTCGTGAAATGTTTCCTAAGTAACTGTGCAGTGGGGCCCAGAACTGCATAAAAATCATAGTATCTAATATGCCACGTTACTGCAGTTCATGTATCACGAAACATTTTAACATTGACTCTAAGCGAGCTGCAATCACAGTGGTCCAGCTATTAACTGCTATTAAGAGAAAAATGGTTATGAAACTAGCAGTCATTCCACACCAAAAGGTGTGGAATGACTGCTATGCAATCGAATGCTGTAGGAGAATGCAATGGAACTAGATAGATAACATGAGGAATTTCTTTGCCCCAAATCGATTAAAAGCATTTTGAATCAGTATCTTCATGTTTTAGGGCCGAATTCAGGCTTCAAAAATTACAAATTAGCGATCTGTAAGAAAACGATTTCCAGATTGTACGCAATTGTGCGAGTGATCTGTGATGTCGCATTTTCTAATCGCTAATTTGTGATTTTCACGGACGAATTTCTCCCTTACACGGATGGCTTACTCGACTTTTATCGAATTTAACGCCTTTAAATAGTAATTTGCTTACTTCAAAATTTCTTAAAGGTATACAACATATAAACCCGTGTAACAAAAGGTTAAGTTAGATTCCGACCCATATTTCGTTTAAAAATATTGCATACAGCGCCATTTCCAGCCTGGTGGTGAGGTTTGAAACTTCCTTTTTTTCGCGGAAAATAAATTCCTATGACCTCCTTTACACGATTACCAGGTTTGATAACATTTGATCCAGTAGTTTTCGTTTTATGACCATTTCAATGTGGAACTTTAATTATAACCACTCCGTTATATTACTAAATTTTCATTTGAAGCTATGCGTTATATGTATACCATACGTAAATTTTTTGCTTTTATGGAAAAATAAAGAATCGAAGCAAATATACTTAGGATAATGGACCAAAACTGAAAACATTTCCCCTCCCTTCGAAAATAAAATATTGAAATTCGACCTTGAATTTATTGGATTATCCAAAATATTCAATTTGACTTATCTCCAAGTCCTAGTTCCGACAAAAATTCCAAATTACTGAAGCTGAAGTAAAAGGTTTAGTATATATTTACTGTATGTTAATAAAGTAATCAGAGTGTAATAAAAATAGGTTATAGAATTTACGCTGACACAACTTTTTGTCTGAATGCACAACACGTAATGGAAAAGAAGGCTTGTAGAGATCTGTTTTTGACATGCCTCTAAAAGTAGATGTCATACTCCTTTTGTCTCTTAAATGTCAAAAAACTTTCGCTTGAGAGGCAACTTTAGTTTTTGGGAAAGAAAAAAAATCACAAGAAGACAAATTTGAAGAACATGCAGGACAATTGAGTACACATACTTATTTTCGGAATACAAGCGGTTCTCCGATTGGTTATTGAACAATGAAAAGATGCATTGTGATGCAATACAAAACATTTGTAATACTTTTTTGACTGAATAACATAAGATTAAAAGTCATCTGCTTAATTCACAGCTATTTATTTACAAGTCAACTACTCGGGCAATTGCAGCATCATTTTGATCCTGCGCTTGTAAGACAAACCTAATATCACTGGATTTAAACACTTCTTTAATCTTCCGAGAACGTTCCTTCTTTAGCTCATATTCCAAGAATATTAAGTGAATACAATTATTTCAAAACAAATTGAATATTCATTTACACTACGGCTTGGTAGTTTACTAACGAGTTAACAAAACTTAAATTATGCTTTTTGTGTCTAAGAATACAACAATATTTTAAATATTTACAAATAAAATATTAAATTGGAGCCTCACTTGTTGCCTAGCATTGGAATATTGTTAAATACTAATTGTTTGTTGCGAAGTCTAACCCAGGCTGCATGGTTGGTTTTCGAAGTTTTATAGGTTCTCTATGAAAGCATCTTAACCAAATAGCTCCCATGTTCTTTCTATGTTCAAATAACCAACTAACCTAGTTTAAGCGCGATGTAGCTTGCCAATCGGGAGTAACATGAAAGATATGGCGCTAATAATTGAATTGCTGTTACGGTACGCTGTTTCTAAACTTAGATGGTCATTCTTTAATTAAATATAATTGATTTCTAACTACGAACGAGCCAGTTTCCCATAAAAAGTCCTCCACGAAGGCATCCCTCCCTTTAGGCAGATAGCCCTCGTGTGCTTTGCCATAATTAAATAATCCAATCCAATCCTTAATTAAATATAATTGATTTGTAACTTTTACTAGAACTGACGGTAAGAAATGAAGTGCAAATAAATAATATCGTGTGCAATCTTGATTAATATAAAATTAGAAATATTTGCCTTCAGACAGAAAGTTTTTTGAAATACTTTCAATTACTTTATAAGAAGGATTTATTAATAACCATAATAATTACTTATTATATTACTGATGATTAGAATTCAATTCTTGACAATTACATTCTAAAATAGGATTTTAAGGATATAATGAAAATACGCTACGCATAAAAATACATTTTAGGATAAAAAATGAGTTGATTTTTTTATGTTTAAAAACTTCTTAAATTCATTTAATAAACATCGTATCCTCGTTAATTGAATCCAGAATGTTGGTGTCGTTTCTATAATTATTCTTACTTGTCCACAGAATCTGCTGACTTATCCAGCCATAAAGTGACTGCAGATCATTTCTACATAACCATTGAACTTCCATTAATTCAGCCTCTAGAGGGTTGTATGTTTATATCATAATTTGACTTTTATAAAAATGATTATTCTAAATCTTATGTTTCTATAAAAATATACTATGCTTTAAAAATATGGATGATAGTACCGCTCTTTCAGCCACTTCAAAAGCAACAGTTTGTTTAGAAATAAATTATGCAGTTAATGTCATAAAATATTTTGATAAAATTCAAATAAACATTAAACGAAAATTCTCAGTTTTAGACATTTCAATTTAAACTAAGTAAAGTAGCAGATGATAAAACGCCGAAGGTAAAAATTTACTCTTAGAAAAATGTACTCTTAATTTTTTTTTTAAAAAAAAAGGAAGAAAGAGAGAAATTTAAAAAAATTTTTAAAAATTTGAATAATATCATCTATAATTTAAAAAAATAGCTTTTCATAGTATTAATAAATATTTATTATGCCTTATTGAGGGAAAAAATTTCATATAATTAATTCTTCGTAAAATTTTACTTGAAATTTAAGGTTAAAAATAGCCGTGGCAATTCAGTGTAACAAAAATCCATAGACCACATTTGGCGTTATTATCGCTCAAAAAAAAGATGCCTTAAATTAATTTAATAAACATCATACCCTCGTTGTTAATTGAATCCAGAATTTGGGTGTCGCTTATATAATTATTCTTACTTGTCCACAGAACCTGCTGACTTCTTCAGCCATTAAGTAGCAGCAGATCATTTCTACATAACCATTGAACTTTCATTTATTCGGTCTCTAGAGGGTTGTATGTTTATATCATAGTTTGACTTTTATAAAAATGATTTTTCTAAATCTTATGTTTCTATAAAAATATACTGTGCTTTAAAAATATGTATGATAGTATCATCCGTTCTTTCAGTCACTTCATAAGCAACAGCTTGTTTAGAAATAAATTATGCAGTTAAAATATTTTCGTAAAATTCAAATAAACATCAAAGTTTTCAATTTTAGACAATTTGATTTAAACGAAGTTAAATTAAAGTAGCAAATGATAAAACACCCAAGATTAAAATTTACTCTTACAAATATTTTTTTTAAAACAAGGAAGAAAGAGAGAAATTTAAAAAGTAGTTAAAAATTTGAATAATATCATCTATAGTTTATAAAATAGCTTTTCATATAGTATTAATAAATATTATGCATCATTGCGGGAAAAAATTTCATATAATTAATTCTCCGTACAATTGTACTTGAAATTTAAGGTTAAAAATAGCTGTGGCAATTCACTGTAACAAATTCCATAAACCACATTTGGCATTATTATCGCTAAAAAAAATATGGCAAATTTCAAAAAGCGAAAATATGTAAATTCGTGTATATCTTAGAAAACTTTGAATAAAAATGTCTAATTTTTTGCAGGTATGCTTAGAAATACACCTACTTTAAGATGACAGTAAAAATTTTATAGGTTATAATTCAAATTTTTTTTCGAAAAATTTATTAAAATTATTTAAAAATAGAAATTTAAAAAATAAAACACAAAAAATGGGTAAATTTCATTTGGAATGAACCTAAATTTCGAAATGTGAAAGGAAAAATCAAAAACTTTTAATAAAAAAAGAGATATTAATAAATATTTGCCAAATTCAATTAACATTGAGGAGCTAAAATTTTGAGAGCTTATAATTTAAAAGCTACTCGTACGATTTTTACAAAACTTATTACTGGCATTCTGCCTAAATTTGAGTCGTAGAATCGAAATATGGAAAAAAATTGCTATGTTATTTCAGAAAAAGTCCGATTTTGTGTCAAAATGCCTATGTTAGAATAATGCTATATATAAATCTAATATATATCCTTTAAGTCGCGCTTTCAAGACATGAAGAACGCAATTTGAATTTCGTGAATCACCCCAGTAGAATGAGAGATATAGCACTGTCCCCCCCTTTTTTTTTTTTTTTTTTTTTTTTTTTTTTGAGCAGTGTACCTTTTTTTTAATACAGTGGGTGATCGGTTAGCGAGCATAATCTGTTACAAGACTATGTTCACTATCCGAATTGTTCGTTAACCAATTATAGATTTATCATATTTTTTTTTTTTTTTTTTTTTTTTTTTTGTGAAATCGATTAATTCGTTCTGAAGACCCTAAAAATTAAATTAAAGAAAAGGATGTATAATTTCTAAGTAAGTTTATTAAAAAAAATACATACATATAGTCTTGCATATTAATCAGTCCTTTTCATTTTTTGTTTATGGGGCGTTAAAGAACATGTCCAATGTCGATTGTTTTTCTCTCTTTTCCAGGATTTTCCGGAAGTGATTAATAGCATTGTCATTTTAAAAATCACCAATCACTGACATCAGCTTGGTTTGGGTGCCATTTTAAGACCACTGATCCGACATCCTCCCACATCTTCAAAAGATCTCTAATGGCAGATGTCGGCATTGGTCCTCCTTCGTCTTCCTCTTGTTCAGGAGACACATTTCGCTGTGTCTCTTGGTGTTCTTCATTCAAAATTTCTTGGAGTTCTTGTGTCATCAGTTCATCTTCATGTTCCATTAAGAGCTCTTCTATATCATCCTCGTTCACCTCCAAATCCAGATCTCTAGCAGCTGTCAAAATTTCATTCATAATTTCAGGTGTGTCTTCCTGATTACCTCCGTCTCATTGAACGAAGGATGGACACAACTTTCACTTTTTTCCCCCAGAATAGAACTTTAAAGTTAAATAGGCAAGCAACATATTCAAGAGAGATGAAAAACGATTATTGTTCTGTTGGGTTTGGCAACCCTGCACATTATGCTCCGAGAGTCAAGAAGTGTTCGTTATCTGGATATGTGTTTGTTGGCCGAACACAAAAATCTTTCATGAAAGTGTTAGTTGTCCAATTTGTTCGCAGTCCGAACTATTTGTTAACCGACCACCCAATGTATCTGTTTGGAATCTTTGGATGTAGAAGTAATGATTGACTATTTTCCCTTTCTAATTAATAATGATGCTTATTTTGCACTTAGAAATTCTAATACCATGCAGTGCAGTGTTTTGAGATATGTAATAAGCATATTTCTGTTTGGAATGCACAAATAATATCCCTTAATCTACGGCTTGCTAACATGCAACATCATTCTGTCTCACATTTTAAATACATTTTAAGGGAAAATAAACAATGAATATTAGCAGTTATAAACAAGTGACTGAACTAATTGCACAAATATTGTTTAAATGCAAGAAGTATGGATCAGAGACAGGAGGAACTGTTTACAGAATACTTTCTTCGGAACATTTTATGGAGCTCTTCCTTATTTCTAATTGGTAGTTCTCAGTTTGAATGTTGCAACTTTTGCACACTTACATAACTGCAAATTTACATAAGTCAGGGGATTACTGTATATTCTCAACTTATAAATAAATACATAACATACTTCTTTCAGAGCCTGAATCTTTATTAGTATAAACTAACAGGATGTTTGTCAATTCTTCATCACCTTCAGCAAGTTGTAATGGTGTTCTGCCAAAATATTTTCTGAAAATAAAATGTACTAAAGGTGAAACACTTCATTAGAAATCATATCAGTAGTTTTCTTATCAAACAAGCAGTTTCAAATTAAAACCTAACCATTTAAAGGGTCCGTGACAACCGACAACCACTTAGCCGACAGGACACTTAACCTACACCAGTTAGCCGGCGGGACACTTAGCTGACAGGTCATTTAGCCGACACGGACACTTAGCCAACAGGTCATTTAGCCGACATGGGCATTTAGCAGACAAGTACACTTAGCCGACAGGACATTTGGCTGACACAGAGAGTTAGCCATCAGGACATTTAGCTACAAGACACTTAACTGTCAAAACGCTTAGTCAACAGGACACTAAGCCGACACTGACGTTCAGTTGACACATACCCAATAATTACTTAAACTTACTTTCTCGACTTATCCATAAGTTCAATACTTAAGTTATTTTTTCACCTATGAGTAAAATTCATTTTTTGATTCTTAAAGATCTTATACATGCTTTTAATCATCGGGATAATTTAGCATTGTTTGATATGCATCGTGCTGTTTGGTGTATATTGGCCAAATTGAAAAAGCGCTGAAATTTCTCGTCAGGGAATATGAATTAAATTTTGAAAGGAAAAAAGAATTTTTTTAGCTTAGTACGGCGTTCACTTAATTACACTTGGGATCTTCAAAATTTATCTGTAAAGCTTCTTCATTTAATCACCTGGGTTCCTTTGAAAACTTTCACATCATTAAAAATTTTTCTTGTTTGCTTAATGATATTAATTTTCCAATCTCACTCTTTCAAATTTCTAATACTTTTACGTTTGATTACTATTTTACTAAATACATCATGTTACATTCTTTCCCTTACAAAATCGTTTTGCTCCTCCCACTAATAAAATTTCCTTTCCTTGTCATGAAAAGTCTGAATAATGCAATAAAAATTATTGTTATTCTTGAATTGCATTTTTATCAAAACATATGGTCGTGAAGGGTTAGTTTCGAAATATATATTATTTTGTTATTAGAAACAATTATAAAAAAGCGAGTTCTTAAGACAATCAAAGGTATAAATTATTGACCTCTATAATGGGCTGTTCATGCCACCATACTTGAGATAAAATTCTGTAACATTTTATTGACCACGCTTCTCACTGAAAATACTTGCTTAGGTTAATGTTTATAGCAGTAAACTGGTGCATTATATTTAATTTAGAAGTAAAATATTCTTTAAGGTTTTATTTCATTCATAACTCAATACATATCTGAAAAAACTACATTTTTCACTCTTCATATCGAAAACTTTGCCGATATGAAATTATGAACATGGAAGAATCGCGAAAGAGAAATTGGTGGAATGTGCAGAAGGAGGGGCACCAAGAGGGTGGAGCAAAGCGAGACATCCTGAAAAGCCACCATAATGTGGTGACATCTATCGATGCTAGATTTAACTAGATCAGTCATGTAACTAGATCATATTATGTACTCCGTTTTGAAAGTCGCGACATGTAATTTTCAATATAATATGTTATATTGTTTCATTTTTTTCTTATAAAATATAACTAACTCAATATCTGTTAAAAATGTATAAATTTTCATTTCGCTTTTCATTTTTTTTTTTTTTTTTTTTTTTTTTTTTTTTTTTTTTTTCTGTTTCATTCCCTCTCTTTCTCATTTTTGTTTTAGCTACATGGTAATAGGGAAATTTTTGGTGCCCATTTTTTTTAATGCACTTATAAAGTTCTAGCCTAAAAAGGCAATTTTTATTGGAAGAGACTGGTTATATATTAAGTAAAATGGTCACTGTATTTCTGTTAGGCCCAGCAGCAGCCGAGCGGTAATGTCACCGAACACTGGCAGTTCGGTCCAAATTTCGAATCCCACGAACGGACAGGCTGCATGGGAGTTTTCGTGTTTTTCCCCATGTGTAAAATATATAGCCAGTTTTCCTTAGAAAGTCCTCCACGAAGGTATCCCTCCCATTAAGCAGACAGCCCTCTGGCTTTGCCGTAATTATATAAACCAAACCTACTTCTGTTAGGTGGCCGCAGGCCACAAGGTACATATTCCCGTGCTGGAGCCCTATCCCAGATTAATAAATATGTGATGCCTAACCTGCAAATAGCATTTTAGATAAAAAAGTAATTTCAGTGTCGTGAAGAGTAGGGTGAATTAGTCGTGAAGAGTAGGGTGGACTACTTCCTGACAAGGAAAGGAAATGTCATTAGCAGGAGGAGCGAACGGGAATGAATGTGTTGAGTAAAGTAGTAATGAAATGTGAAAGCATTAGAAATCTAAAAGCATTGGGAAGAGCTAAACTCATTGTCGGCTTAATGTCATACCGGCTAACTGTCCGTGATGGTGAAGTGTCCTTTTCAGCTAAGTGTCCTGTCAGCTAAATGTCTGTGTCAGCTAAGTGTCCGTGTCGGCTAAATGTGCTGTCGGCTAAATGTCCTTGTCAGCTACACGTCCTGTTGGTTAAATGTCCTGTCGGATATGTGTACATGTCGGCTAAGAGTCCCTGTCAGCTAAATGTCTTGTCGGCTAACTGGTGTTGGTTAAGTGTCCTATTGGCTAAGTGTCCACGACCACCATTTAAATATGCTATATAGTTTAATAACAAATTTTAAAATACTTAATATGCTTTTTATTTATTAAGAGCTCACTATTACAGTTTCTAGAAAGAATACAAAGCTGACTATGTAAATTTGTTACATTGCAAAAATTCCTATTAAAAAACTAATTGATTTTTACAAATGATTTTTAAGTTCTAAAGTACAGGATAAATATTTCAGGTTAATACATTTTTAAAAAGGAACGATGCCTTAAATTTGCATAAAATTCTCATCTACATCTTTTGGGTACCTTTCAGGAAGCTAACCTTTTTATATATGCTTCTCTTAGGACAGTTAACACTTAATTTACAAACATGTAATACATTTTAAGAAAGAAACCTTAAAAAATTTTAAAACTTGCATGCAATTCTTACAGAAATTTCTCAAATAATTTTTAGGAAGCTAACTTTATATTTCTTACCTTTTTACGCATCCTTCTCTTACGACTATTAGCACTTAAATTCACAAACATATGGAGAAGAAGAATTTCATGAAATTTTTATTGACAAGTAAAAATTTCAATTCTTAAATTGAATTATTAAATTATAAGTTCATGAATTATGATATTTATTGGCAGGATTTTAAATCAACATAGCATTCATCATCTACAGCCACATGGAACAGCAAATTTTATACTCTTTAGTAGTATATATTACAACCACCCTGTTGATATTGCTGTAGAGCAGCCAACTACCAAAGCCTTAAGTTTGAAACCCGGAGAATGCATGGATATTTATAAGCTGAAGAAATGTCCTTATAACATTTTGTTTAATTTTCTTTCTCCTGGAATATGTCATGTACACTGATAATCCTTTTCTCTTTTTTCCCTACTACAATTTCCTATTTCAATATCATTTCCCCTTCAGGAAGTAAACAAATTAATTATGTTTCATCACAAATGAAAATGCTTTTTTATAGGGTTGCAGTTTCTTCTTAACAATATTTTCTTGCGAATGTGACATGCTATCCTGAGAAACAGACAAAGTTTCACTATATACAGTACAAATTCTGAGATCCCGCGATTCCGGATTTGTAATTTTTCCGGATATTAGATCATCAGTTTAAATCTAGTATGACGGCATGTAGAAATTATGAAATTGTGATTTATGAAATAATGAAGCATATGATCAAAATCATAAATACTTCAAAATTACGAAAAACGGGTATCAAAATTTACAAAAAAAAAGCTTAATATTTATTTGTTTTTCTTTCAATGTAAATTGTTTCAAGTTGCTTTATTTTTTTGTGCTAATACTTTCTCTTTAATTCTGCAGACTGACATATTTTTTCGTTCAGTTACATTACTGAAGTCCTGTAATTGCTGTGTCGAGAATTCCAACTAACTTGTCCATCGAAATTCTTTCGTTTTCAGTAAACTCTTGGTCACTTTCTTCATTATCGGTAGCTGTATTTTCTGGGTCTAAAACCATACTACAGATTTTACGATCAATTAATTGATTGATAATTGAGGAGCACTGTCATCACAATGAAAAACTTCTTTTATATCATCTTCATTTATTACCACTTTTTCACATTTCTTTACAAAATCCTTTAATTTCAAAAGTTCACCTTTGGTTTGCGATATCTGAAAACCTTTAAAATTCGTAGCTGTGATCCTAAAAGTTAACTATCGTTCACTATACATATTTGGCTATGTATCATGAGATTGGCGACTAAAGACAAGTTACTCCACTAAATTTTATCTTGCTTCTATCGTGCTATGAGACAATTAAGACTGAATTGTATTAATTATTTATTATACTTACATATATTTCTTGCACATGCTTAAGGCTTATCTGAGTCCTGAATAAATAAATTCTCACATATACTTAAGATTATTGAGAGCCGGCACTAGATATCTTGCCATGTGATGCAGTCTCTGCGAGTCCTAAATTCTGCTACCGAGCACCTCCCTTTGTCTTCTCTAAATTCTGCCACCCAGTGCGGCCGCACGAGCCCTGGCGCTGGTTCTGGGTTAATGTGAATAACAAATCAGGTTCTGGGTAATGTTTATCCTTTATTCAAATAGCACTAAATGTAATCTTTTGGCCTATGAGTATCATTAAGAAAATCTATTTTTAGCACATGGAAAGAAATTTTTATTAAATTTCTCCTCGTCAACATTTATTGCGCCATTTAACCTTTCAGCAAGCGCACATGCAAAATTTGCAACAAATTCAGTTCTTAATGCACATTTTTTGCATATCGAAGCTGAGACATCTGAAGGTCATTTCTATTCCTCCTTTCTACCCTTCCCCACATCATGAAACTGGCAACAGGAAGTCATTTGCCTTTTTTTTTTTTTTTTTTTTTTTTTTAGCTGGGCTTTTGTGCTACGTGACTGCTTTTTCATAAAAGTTATGACATGACATGGTTGTGTTTTAAAATTCAGAAAATATTTTTTCTCAAATATTTTGTAATTTTGTGTTATTAATTGCCGTGTATTATTTTAATTTGAATACATTTGGCTCTGTAAATTTTATATCGGTTTACATGGCAAAACAACGAGCTGATTTTGCTTGGATTCTTCAAGAATTATCTGATGAAGAAAAGGAAGACAAGGAACATTTGGATGGGAGAACAATAGCAATTTCCGCTCCTTATTTTCTTTCCATTCCTTATTTTCTTTTATTTCTATTTTTTAGAAATAAATAAAAACATTACAGTTAGTTTAAAGTGCCTTTTTGTAAAAGAAGTAAATTTTGCTGCAGAAGTAAGTAATTCTAAACTTACTTTTTTTTCACTACCAAGGTGTTTTCCTTTTTTATTGTCTATATTTGTCTTTGATGACTATTAAAATTAGCTTCAATTTTAAAATATAATTATTAAATAATAAATTAAAAATTTTCTATAATGAAATACATCACTGCATTTCCATCTCACTAACAAAAATAATTTACTTATATTTAAATGTGGTATCATTTGTATTTTGCAATAATAAGATTAATATTTTATTTCTTAAAAAATTTATTATCAACATTCACTCATTTCTATCGTTTTTCGTGTCCAAAATGGTAAAATAACGGATGTTGTAAAAAATACAACATGGGCGTGCTCATGTAAAATTGCCAAGCCCGCGTGCTGGAAGGTTAACTTAAATCCGTAATCATCACCAAGCATAATGTCAATGTAAAAGGTTTCCATACTCTTTATTATTTAGTTACTAATTTTAAAAAATTGTTTGTGCATCGTACACCAAGTAGATACAGATTGGAGCCAAATTCTCAATCATACAAATTTATGATAAAATGATTGTTTCTTCAATAACGAGGCATTTTATTTAGTGCTGCAGTGAAATTACGAATTGGGACTCTCCACGTGTTTTATTATGTGCAGGAGACATAATCAAATATGCAAGCGTAAAGCATACAAAACAAAATTTTAAAAAAGGTGAAGGTGGGACTGAGATCTGGATTTTAGATCATTCCGGACACTAGATGTCCGGATCTCAGACTTTGTACTATATTAACTTCATTATTATTATATGTCTAGATGTCCGGATATATTCACTATATTGTTACAATTTTTCAACAGAGACAGAAAATATGGGTATTGCTTTTGCATTGCATATGTCTCAGCATTTATATTACAATGTTTTGCATAAATCATAGGGCATAAATGAAAGATTTATACCCTTATTTCTCATCCTGATAAAATAATACATTCATTAATGTGAATTCAAAATGCAATAATCTGCAACAAGTCATAAATACTAAATAAAAACTTACAGCTGCCTTTTTGTATAGAAGAGACATACTATTGCCTTCATTGCTAAAGTTTTTAATTCACTCTCAGTAACAGAAACATAAGATATAGCTACTGCTTTTGAAAAGCAGATGTCTCAGCATTTACAACATAATGTTTTGCATAAATCAACTAGTAGGGTACAAATGAAAGACTTATTTATAACTTGATTTCTCATACAGATTGTTTTAAAGTATTTCACAATAAAGTTATAAATAAGTCACTACATTATTTTTTTACATAACCTGAATACTGAGCATGAAATACAAACAGAATAAAATAGAAGATTATGTTCACATACCCTTTACGACTTTTAATTGTAGGATCAGCACCAGCATTTAAAAGAGCTTTGACAATCTCAATATTTTTTCTTTTAACAGCCTCATGGAGGGGGGTAGCACCCAAACAGTTAACAACATTTGGTGATGCTCTAAGACCTGGTTTGAATAGTAAAAACAATATTTTTTAAATCAAATAAGTAAAAAGATATATATAATTATTTTCCATCTCTACTAAATTAAGTATCAAATAGTGATATAAGCTTATTATAGTATATTATATTTGCTTATGATAGTGATTTTCAATAAAGATTCTAAGCAATATAACATTTATCTTAGTACATAGCAATTCATTCCCTTTATTTGTGTTCACAAAATCTATTCTGAAAATAAACTATTCCAATAACAATTCTGAAAATAAATTACCACTTTAAAAATACTGTCTAAGAAATTACACTTTTACCATCTTGATTTCCCATACAGTTGCTTCCAGTATTCAATTAAATTATTTAGCAAGAAACAAAATGTTTTTGTATACTCTCTTCTTATAATATGAGCATGAACAATACAAGAAATTTCTGCACTACACTTTCTTGGGCCTCCTACCAGCAAAGACCTTCTTAAAATAATACTAGTGAATATCAAACAGTGCCAAACAAGGTTGGTTAACTGGGGATGATCGAAATGAAGAGAGACTAAGCAGCATATTACAATGAATGTTATTTACTAAAAAAATTTCAAAACTCAAAATCTCAATACCATCTTGTTCTGTTCCATAGTTGCTTCAAGGTATCATAACAATATCACGAAATGCGTGAATATTGCTTGGGAAACAGAATATTATTCGTTGCAACTTCAAGGAAAATTACCAAGAATAAAACATGTTGTTTATCCCATAATACAATGCATCTTTATTGTTAACCTTTTTCTTTCAGGAAAGTATTATACTTCTACTGCAAAATCAGTTATTTTGATACTTGTATTATCGGCAAAAACCATATGTTCTCTCTTACACTAATATCATTCAATATTTCAACTATGTAATTGTGGCAGCACATCAAAGACACTAAATAACGCACAGCATATTTGTCTTTCTCCTTCTCAGTGAATCTTAGGTGCTTATTCTAGTGTAATGTGCAAATAAATTGATATTTATGTATTAATAAAACCAACTTACTAGAATTCACCAAGTTTTGAGAAACTCCGGCAACCACAAGCATAACAATAATAACAATAATTAGTTTTAATAAGACCATTTAAATGTGGCCATTTTCATATGTGTTTATTGCATTCCGAGTTCCACTGGATTTTTATCAGCAAATTAAGATATTTTTGGCTTAAATTCAATTGTTTAGCATGCTCTTGTGAGACTTGCCTTTAACAGAAAAGACTGCAGTAAATTTCTGTAGAAATACATTTTTTCCCAGTAAAATCACTAAAGGGAACAATTCTTTTGAGTCCATTCTTAAAAAAAGCCCAATGAAGTTTCTACCAAAACAAAACAATTTGCAGACAAGTTTACTTAATAATTTACAAGATAAATATTCAGTTATATATAACAAATATTTTTTTTTTTCAATATTAAACCATCATTCTTTTTCTTCTGTATAAAATATTTTCAAACTGCAAAAGCATCTGCCCTAATATATAAATATCAATAACTTTCCATTTACTATATTTCTGGAAAGATTACGGTTTTGAAATTCTAGTAAAATGCAAAAATAATGGAACATCTGGACCCACAAGACCTTTTCATTCTTCCAAATGCAAGTGTCACCACTCAACTACAACAGTAGCCTACTTTTCACCTTAAAGCGTGCATACAGTAAAAGCTCGACTATCTGGAAAGCTTGGGAAATATAGAATTCTAGGTATGTGAAAGTTCAGGATGATTAAGAATATAAAAAAATGCAATCACAGCAGAAAAGCCAAATGAATGGGAGGAAAAAATCTGGGCTCAAATTATAAAAAAAGGAGTAATTTTATTCATTAGCAATTAAAATATGAAATGCCTACTTCTAAATTATGTACTCCTAGTTGTACATTATATAAAATATTTAGGAGTTATTTAAGATGAAAACTAAATTTTGAGAAGCATGCAATATATGCCATAAACAAAGCCAATGCTGCTGATATGGTGATTTACACTCTCATAGGGAGAAAATCAAACTTAGATTTACGCATCAAAAGAATCTTATATCTTAATCTAATTCATCCTGTTTTATTCTATGCTGTCCAAATGTAGGCAATAGTACCCAAGACTTGCAGGAAAAAAAAATCATAATATATTTCAAAACAAAATCCTGACAGCAGTTACCAACACATGTGGTTTGTGCAAAATCAGCAACTCCACCAAAATCATGAAATTCCACACAAACAAGATTCTATTTTTGCAAATTATCATAACTTCAGGAAAATTATGAACTATAATTATGTCCATATTGCTTACATACATAGTTGATTACTATCCTACTATTGAAAATATCTTTAAATGCCCATACATAATTCATCACAATGCTATATACTAATCTATATTGCGATTGCACCTTATTTGTGTATATTTCATAGCTTTTTTAGTATCTAAATTGCATTGCACTTCATTTGTATTCTTCCACTGCCCCTTTGCTGTATACTTCCAAATATTTTTGCATCTCTTCATTCTGTTTCTTACAGCCACTAGTTGACACATTATAAGTAAACCTCCTATCTGCCTATCAGAAAACTTTCATCAATAGCTTGGAATACTATCTATTTCTGCGATAGAATCGAAGAGCAAAATGCTATGGTAGCCACAATAATTTGCCATATAAAGCTTTTTTTTTTTTTTTTTTTTTTTTTTTTTATCCCAATTATAGCAGAGCTTCATGCTTGCATATGTATACATACAGATCAACAGTCTAGAGCTCTCCCAAATTCAGGTAAAATCCAACTGGTTGCATGCCTCTTTCAAAGCCACGGTCAAAGATCATAAATTTTCTTGTTGCACAGACAATGTTTATCCATTTTCACATAAATTGCCATTTTCTTGAGGAAAGGAAACCATAATTTTGAAAATACTTTACTACATGCTGTTCTGCTGAAATCAAGTCTGAAATTTTAATCATTTTTTCAAAATGCGATTGAAAAACAGATAAATAGCAACTTACGTTAAAAAAAAAAAAAAAAAGAAAAGAAAAGAAATTAAACCGACTTATCGAAAAATATATGGGTCTACATAAAGCCAAGGTGAAGATCTTATGATTGGGGTGTGATGTCACAATTATCTATTATCGGCGCTATATCGCACTGCTTGGCTATAGGACTTTTTTTTTCCTCTCCACCACCACCATTTGAATCATAACACTTATTTGTGCTTTATGACACAGTTACAAACATCTTATTCAATTAATTTTTCATTTAAGAAAAATGTTTCTAAATTTGAAAATACAGCAGTTAGTTTACCAATCAAATAGTCTAGCTCTTACATAGATCCTTTAAGCATCTGAAATCATTTCTAACTAGTCATTATACAAAAAATTATCATCAAAACTCTATAAATCTAATAATGAGTGGGTGATATTTTCATTCCATTAAAAAAGATATATATGTATTTGTCATATTTCAATTGAGAGGTAAATTTATTTCATTGTTAGAATTATTTAGCATTTTTGATACTTTTCCTATAAAACCATACCACAGATTTTCAGTGCCGTATTGCATGTTTTATTTCATTTTTTTCCCAATCTCCTGTGATTTAAAACTAGATGCTTTTTCCCTGAATACTTTTAAAGTTTTCTTCACTTACTAAACATCTCTTGGCAAATCTCCTCCCTTGATTTCTATTGATTTCATCTCTAAAATCGTTTTTCAAAAAGAAAAAGGAAATATAGATAAACTGTTGCTACATTTATAGAAGCTTAAATAATTAAATAAAATACACAAATTATAATAAAAAATAACAGTAATTAATAAACACTGCACTGTGAAAAGGAATGATAAACAGGAGACAGAAAAGACATTTAGCACAGCACAGAACATTTCACATTTGGAATGCAATACGTACCTCATGAATTCAATCAAATAAAAGTTTCGGTGGGCAATCATTTTTGGCACTTATTGTGTCATTTTGTACAACCCAAAGCTCTGAACAGACTAAAAGTATCCAGATCAATGAAACAATAAGAAAAATTTACTATGAAATGTTCATATCAATCAGAAAATATAACAGCTCCAACTGTGATTTTTAGCCCTATTATAGCAAATCCTAAATCATAAAATTCATTGTGGTTTAAAAAATACTCTTCTAATATGTACACCAATCAGCAAATGTGCAACAAAGTGCCCAAATATGGTAGCCTGTTTATATCATGTCATGCATTGTTGTGAAGCATTTAATGTGTGCAATTATAAGGTTATGCATGCCAAATTTGTGAAATACTCTGACGTCGTTTAAGAGAAAAAATAATCACTGTGTATGTGGAGAACAGAAGTTCTTCCCATGTACATATTGATCAGTTACTCTCCCAAGCACCCAGTAATCTGCTGTTCTTCTCATAAACACAGCGATCTGCTTTTGCTTAAAAAAAAAAATCAGAGAATTGCACAAATTACATGCTGTACACAGCTTTGACACTGCATATATTATACATATAATGTTATATGGTATATTATTCTTATTACAAGTTCATTTTTTTCATGAAGCTTTATATGTTGTTTGGGTTGCTGCTACATATTTACACTTGGTGCCAATATTTATGTTTGGCACTAAATGGCAGTCCTTTAACAGAAAAGTACCAAACTAACAGTAAAGATAACTATAAGAACAACGTAATGCAAATTATAGTTAAATAAAGTATTACTGCCAGGAAAGAAGGCAAATAAAAATAGCACTGTCTGGTGCTGATAAAATATGCCAAAACAAAACATGCATACACAAATAAATAAATACCAAGATTATGCTTTAACAGAAAAGAATCACATTTTCTGTCCACACATCACTAGCCTCATTTAACAGTAAACATTGATCCTGAGGCTCTGCAATTTTTTTTTTTTTTTTTTTTTTTTCCCGTTATAGATTAATCTAGCCTTTCAGTTTTACATTGTTATCTTTTATAATTAAATTTAAGTTAGCATACGTAAAAAAGAATTCAGATGTCTACAACTTTTCAAGTTCTGAGTTTTAAATGCAAATATTTTTTTTTAATTTATATATATATATTCCATGCCACCAGCAAGCTTATCAATGTTGAATTTCGGTTTATTAAAAACAAAATTTTACAGAGTATTCTGACATTGGAAAACACAATAAAGAAAAATGGGCTAAAGAAAATTAATATAGCCAATATCTCAATTCTACCCCTTTTTGATAACTATGAGTCAGAGCCAATATAATTACACCAGATGGTAAAATGTAGCTGCACCAAAATTTTAAAAATTCAGGAAACATAAAGCTTGTCTTGGTTGGCAAAATTCTTAGCACTGAGTTCTTTATTAATAGCATTAATCCAATAAATATCACATGCACAGAATATTATGGCAGAATTAGCATATGGATTAAATTTAGGGAAAATCTTACAGTACAGGTTTTTGTAAACAGTGCATTTATTTATTTATTCTTTCATTTAAGAACATAAAAAAATTCCTTTGAAAGTTATTTTGCTGGTGGATAATCCAATGCACACATATACATAAAGAATAGTTTGATGCATTTTTATAAGATATTTTTTTCTTTCCTCAAAACATTCCCTCTCATTTATCTCTTTCTCCACTATATTTTTCCCTAGTATACCATTATCTTCTTTGTAAGCTGAGATATAAAACATAATACTACTTATCTTTCATCTTATCCAACAGTGAAGCTGTTGCCAAGTAGTGTGATTTAACAACAATTATGAATAAGTGTGACATAACAAGGTACTCATAACATCTATGCTTTGGGTATGATGATTCTCCTTAAGCTACCTTTTGTTTCTATGACCAAAGATATAAATTAACGGTTACCGCTGTATTTTTCATACATTTAAAAAAATTATTAAAATTTGGGACCTGCCTACTATAGAACAAAAAGCAATGAATTATTTTTCAAGTTATAGGATGCTACCTCAAAGCAGTACCTCAAATAGATTAGAACAATTACCTACAAGAAGTTTGTATTTACAACATTCTAAACAAAGGTTCTGGTAAAATGACGGAGCCTAACAAAATACAGTAGACTCCTGATTATCCATGGAGTGGATTATCTGTGCCTGCCACACAAAGTTTTTTTTTTTTTTTTTTTTTTTTTTTTTTTTACAAGCGTAAAGCATCAACATGCATTAAACTTCTTTTTATTCGTAATTTAATTTTTCTGACATCTCCATCATACCAATACTTTTTAATCATACCAATAGTATTCAAAATTATATTGCTGAGTTTCTTTACTATTTTCTTTTTTCTTGTGTTTACAATTTCATTTCATGATTTCTTTAACGTAAAGAATTTTATTAGCTTCGTAGAATCTAATTTTATCATACTGTAAATAATCCTTTAAATCATTCGTGTCAAACTAGACCTAATAACGACCTGCATACAGTAGACTCCCAATTATCCGCGGGTGGGTTATCCGCGCTGGAACCTTTCCCTCTGCCCCTCTGGTGAGTAAGTCATTTCTTACTCATCCTTGCAGTGCCCGCTCTACCGCCCTTTCTCGTCTTAATCTTACTGAAACGTCTACTTCCTCCCACTCGCCACTGTTAGTTTAAGCCTGATAATGTTTGCGAACCGGTCCGAGTTAATTTCTTATCTTTTATTGTGTTCAGTGCTTGTGCTTTTTGGTGAGAACGTTGATGCTGAAAACATTAACGAGTGGTTGTAGTGTGACGTCAACGAACCTGTCTTCGAACGCTTGACAGATGACGAAATTGTGAAGAAAGCAAGGGGAGAGACCGAGAATGAAGGAGCCGAAGAAGAGCCCACTGTGCAGATGCAGAAGACTCACGAAGCGGCTTTGCAACAAGTCGACAGATTGCTGGAAGAACAAGATGACGATGAGAGTTGGCCGAGAAACTTATGCTACAAAAAATGCAATCTTGGATCAAGAGAAAATGCTTCCAAAGCAAAAAACAAACACAAATGACTGATTTCTTCAAAAAGGTGTAGTTTTACAGTTATGCTTTTGTAATTACATAATACATTACAGTATTAAAACAGTACATATGTATTAATTTTCCTGTGTATCCTTGATGCCTCTAGTAAGTATACAAAGCACTTTTCTGTTTTTCATTAACAAAATGCATTTTAGGTTAGTTTTAAGTGATATACTAAAATATTAAGCGTTAGTTAAACATTTTCTGCTCTTTATTTTACTCTTTATTGTATATAAAATGATTTTTCAAAGTTGGAATGACTGTTTTTCCTTTTGCTATACCCGTTTTTAGCTTGTTCTCAGATTATCTGCGATTTTTGTTATCCACGACGGCCGCGCCACCCAATTCTGTGTATAATCAGGAGTGTACTGTAGCAGAAATCAACAAAAGCCCTTTTATGAAGCACAAATAAAAGCAGGTCAAATATTAATTGCTTATTAAATATTCCTTCAGAATTCCACAGGATTAATTGGTGTAGCTTAGGTAGACCTTTAACAACTTTCATGGTTGACAAGATAATTTTATATTCCATGTACAAAAAAAAACTAAGCGATAACTGGATATAAAGTTCCTAAAAAAATTGATTTGATATATGCAAAATTTTTCTAACATGCCTGAAATACTTGGACAATCCACTCTGGAAATGATCCAAAGGACCGATTCACTTTGCTGAATAAATTTACCCCAATTTCAGAAAATGTATGCTGTAGAATGTATGCCGTTTCAATGAAGCTGTGACTCTTTTACAGTGCTCTTGTTGGAAGTGTGTCAAGAATACAGATCTGTTATTCCTTCACAAAATGGTTTACTTTACTGATCAAGCTTACACCTGACTGGTGAAAAAGGAACGCAACTCTTTGAAGCATACAAGGAAGGTTCATTTCCCATTTCGAGGAAGAAAAGAATGTTTATGTTCTCATATTAAATGTGAGTTCAATTTTTTTTAATTTTTATTTTGGAATTTTATTGTTAGTTCTGTATAGAAAAGATGTTTTAAGGAATTTTCAAACTACAGCCGAAAAAATCAGCATTTTGTTCTAAACCCATTAACCTATCCTGATCCCATCATTCATTCGATTCTTTCCAGTCTTTGCTCCATCATTGCTAACTGTCCTTGATTCGCACCTCATTCCGGATCTTTTTTCATCAAGGTTTTTATTAGCAAGTGGTGAGTCACAGAAAACAACAGATTCATTTTAGAGAGCGAACGTTCTGATCCAATCCTGTAAAAGAGCTGTTTTGCCCATCAGCGCTAATTTACATCTACTGAATAACTTATATCTCTGACACCAACCTGGAAATTATTACTTATTATTTTTTGCTTTCATCACCACATGATTATCAACTAATGGCAGCTTGAGAAATGACTCATTGCAATGTCTCAAACAACTTTTTCAAAATATTAGTGATTGAATACCAAACAGCATGGTAATCTTTTATGTAGACATTATGCTTGGTTACAACTACAGACTTTAGTCAACTGTGCTGTAAAACATTGAGTGAATTGATGAAGAGAAATTTAACAGAAATTTCTTCCCATATGCAAAAAATGGATATTGTAAATGCTAGTCATAGTCTAAAAGTTTACATTTAGTGCTGCTTAAATTAATAATAACAGATTTGTTATTCAGATAAACCTTAAGTATATGCAGGAATTTATTTATTTGGGCTCAGGTAAGCCTTAAGCATATGCAGGAAATAGACATAATTATGATCTAAATTAACATAATTCAGGCTTAATTTATCCAGTGTGCGATTGAAGAAAGATAAAATTTAGTGGAACAACACATCTTTATTCGTCATTCCCTTGATATAACACCAATAGTGTTCTTGTTAGCTAAGCATTGGGCTACGCTTAAATGAGACACTACATGAAATCTGCAGTATGGTTCTGAAAGCAGAAAATATTGCTAGGAGAGTCAAAGAGGTTACTGAGAACAAAAAAATATTGATTGACAATTTAGCGTAACTTCTTGACTCAGCAGTTACAGGACTTGAGCAATGGAACTTGGTAACTGAACAAGAAATTACATTAATTAAATGTAATTTCTTTAATTAAGTAATTTAAACATCTCATATTCAAAGAAGTGTATAATAAAGCAAACAAATAAATATTGAGCTTTTTCGTAAGTTTTGATTCCTTTAAGATCACAAATGCTTCAGTGTTACTACGTCAAATCCTTAATTTTATATTTTCTACATATCATCTTACTAGATTTAAATTTATGATCTAAAATCTCAAAAATTCAGAAATTCGGAATTGCTGAAGTCCTGACGAATTAAATTCCGGACTTTGTACTGTATAACCTTTAGAAAAAAATTATGAACTTGCACATAATACTTTTATAAAAACCAAACAGATAAAATACAAGCAAAGGATTTTACAGAATACTGAAACATTTTTAACACTTTTAAAAGGTATATAGAGATAAATAATATATTTCAAGTTGGAAAACAAAAATAATTCAATGAACACTAATTTAATCAATCTAAACTCTTTATAAAATTCACAGATTATTAAGATTAATTACATTTTAAATAAATTTTAAGAAATTCCAAAAATAAAAATAAAAAACTCTTTTTTTTTTTTTTTTTTTTTTTTTTTTGTTTGTTTGTTTTTCCAGAACTACGATTAATGTAAAGGAATAATAAAAGAATTATTTCCAATTATAAGGTCATTCAGTTTCTAAAATAAAGTATTTATGCTTGGCATAATGAAAAAATATAAAATATTTATTGTCTAGTATGCATTTATTCTGAAATAGTAACAGTTTTTCACATCTTTGAAATTAAAAATTCGTTCTCTCATAAAATTATTAAAACATAAATTTATTATACAATCAACTAGTTTCATACAGTACTTTCTTACTTAATAAACAGTGCACTGCATCTGGTTTATCAAAGCACACAGCCCAATGTAAGGCCCGATTTCCACTACCTGGGCAGTCTTGGCTATTTACATCTACTCCAGCATTTACCAGCTCACATATGCGATCTGTTCTAAGAAGAACAATAAATGCATGACAAAGAGGAATAAATGCCATGATAATGACAAATGAAATATTTTTTTATTAATGGGACATCAGTCGTAACTGTGCACCAAAGCGCTAAATGCAATAGCCAATTTATATTTCAACATAAGTAGCTATGCAATGCACATTTTCCCTAAGGTTTTATTATTATTATTATTTTCTTTCTTTTATGATCAAGTGCTGAGCTTTTCTAAAAAAAAAAATCAAATTGTAGCATAATTGCAAAGTAATAAAAAAATGGGAGGATAAATATTAGAATGCCACCAGCTAGATTCGTTAATCAAATTCATGTGGCACATCGATTTATGGAGATGAAGCAAATGTTTTACATGTCAAATGAAATCAAATTCATCAGCTTTATGATTTTAGCATCATATGAAATTAATCTGTTAAAATCTATTTTGTATTTTTGGATTTGTCTTTGTTTTTGCATTTATAGAAATAGTAATAATAGAATTTTAAAAAAAAAATAGTCATAACCTCTAGAAGCTGTATATATTGCTAAGCTTTCTAGTTTGATTTCATGCAATGTTTATATTTAGTATTAAACTATGCACCATTAACAGGAAAGAACTGAATTAGAAACAGCTGGACCCAAAATTTGTTGGTTAATTTAATTAAAACAAAGCATGCAAGAGATATCAGCCAAAGCTCGACCAAAAAATTTGCAAAGAAAACTCTAGTCTCCATATTATAGTCCTCCTGTCTTATGTTATTACAGTCAAAAGTCGTTAATTCGGACACCCATAATTCGGAATGATCTATAATCCGGACCTCAAAGCTACAAACTTTCTGCGCATGCGTCGCGTTCACGCATGCGCACAGGCGTTTACGAGAGCGCGTAAGACCCTTACGGCTGCGAATATGTTTGTGCGCATGCGCGTTTAATGTGTAACGGAGTTATACGCTAAGCTAAAGTTATCTAATTCAGTTAATGTTGCAGATTCCGTTGTTCCTTAATCTTCGAATTGGATCCAGCTTATTATTTTTTGCAGACTGTTAGAGCAATTTTATAAAAGTAAGCTTGAACTTTCGATTATGTCAAATAGAATTTCCGATATATATTTACTACAAAGCGAAAGTATGTTTTGAAATCCGAAAACTGTTTATCAATTTCACGCTGCTCTGCGGCAGAGGGGGGGGGCAGAAACGTCATTATTAGATTATGATAGATTAGAAAGATTATGTCAAATAAAATTTCCGATATATATTTACTAATTTGTAATTTGTATCTACAAAGCGAAAGTATGTTTTGAAATCTGAAATCTGTTTATCAATTTCACGCGGCGGATTGGAAGTTAATCTGTCAGCACTATCCTTATCTTCAGGGCAGATGTTTTTATTTTATTTGGTTTATAATTCCATACTAAGTGTAGTATTTTATCTGGAAGCACTTCCGCAGAGAACCCGGTAAATGTAAACATCGCCAACTTTGGCGATAATAGTTCAAACCTGGTAACCTATACGATTCATTGATTCATCCTATTCGCTTGTTTAAAGGTTGCAACCATTCCTCGTGAGTTCATTTTGTTGAATTATCACTGTCGTTATTCGCATTTGGAGATTTATATTCTTCTTCTCTTATTTATTATTATTTTTTCTGATTTTCCACGTTATTTTTTCTGAATTTTTTAACAACGAATAGATAGAAATATTTTCGTATAATTAAAGAAGTTTTCGTCGATAGATGCCGGTTCTCGGCTCCAATTTTTATGGCGTAAAATTTTAACAAGATACTATATTGTTAATGCTTTTCTAATAATAACCTTTCCGAGGATGGCAGGTGTGACATAAATAATTAAATGGAAATAAAAAATATTATTGATTATCTAAGACGACAGAGTAGTTTGATGCATCCCCATGGTCATCAAAATTAGCAAACCACTGTTGGTGTAAGGAATACAGTTCAAATAACTCTTGAAAAATAATAAAATGTATAAAGTTCTAGTTTTATTAACAATACTACTAAAGAAAATTTGATTAGTGTTGGAGGTTATTTGTATTGTGAAATATATTATAAAAAAGACAGGTTTATTTTCATATATCACGTTTAACCGGTTAGTTTTACATCTACATGCTTATTATCTGTGAATTTTTACAACCATATGCTTAATAGATTGTTTTGTCTGCAACATGAACTTACATGCACTAAAAATCACGTTTACGGCTCATCGTGGATGAACCTCGAGCTTGGCGAGTAAAAATGCAACGGGTTCTCTGCGGATGAAAACCCAAGAAAGGGACCCAGAGGTTATTGAAAATGAAAACATTTCGATTGACAAATTAGTCGGTATTCTCAACACAGCAATTATAGGACTTGAACAGCGGAACTTTGTAACTAAACAAGAAATTATGTCTGTTTAATAGAATTAAAGAAAAAGTATTATCACATGAAAAGAAGCAACTTACATTGAAGGAAATGTTTAATAAAGTAAACAAATAAATATTAAGCTTTTTCTTTTTGTAAATTTTGATACCCTTTAGATCATAATTGTTCTTTATTTCATAAATTACGGTTTCATATTTTTAATTTTGTAATTTCTGCATGCCATCTTACCAGATTTAAACTGATGATCTATAATCCGGAAAAATCGATAATCCGTAATCGCCGAAGTCCCGAGGAGTCCGGATTAACGACTTTTGACTGTATTGAGTATTGAGTTTCTTATTTACTATTGTTGAAAAGAGCTTGCAAAAACAAAAATCATAAAGAAATATTTTTCACATTTTTTTATATAGGAATTTCAGTGTATACTTTTTTAATTATAAGTAGTTGAAAGTAATTTGAGTTTGACAAACATGTCTTTAGATATAATTCCAAAAGTTACATTACCATATTCCAACATTTTTTATTATTCAAATTTTATACCAGAAAAATAAACACTTTTCAAATACAGATTTAAACATCCCTTTGGCAAAGTGTACTTTGCCAAAGAAATGCACAAATGGTTATTTTGTTTAGTCAAATAAAAAGTGGTGTTGATGATAAAAACTCCCACACAACAATAAGAAATAGTGGTAAAAATATATTTAAGGGTGCCCCTTGGCGATAATTGGCAGTATATGGACACCGAGTTTGTGCATATCTTTGTCTTGTTATTTTGGCTTTGCGTAGCGGCGATTTTTGCACCATAAATCAGCATTACAAATTAAAAATAACAAGTCAAAGAACTGCACAAGCTCGTTACCCATGTACACATTGACCTAGTTTCACTTAAAAAACCATCAGAGAATTGCACACTCCTTTAACTTTATCCATGTACACATCGATTTATATTCACTAAAAATTCAAAGGAACAGCCAACAAAAAATATATAATCTTAATAAACTAAATTTTAAATCAATGAAATAACATAAAGGAAATTCATCTTAACATTACAAAAAGGAAATATCCACTTACCTTATTTACAATTTCCTTTGTCTTCAGTCAAACAAAATTCCTTAACAACATCCAAAACTTCCTAAAATTACCTGAACTAGAATCTATATACTGGCGTCGCCACATAAATTCACAAAAATAAGAGTAAAAAATATCCTCCGTACTGCAGGCATCGTCCGACCATAGACATTTCCTTCGTACAACAGGACACTTATGGCAACTAAGTAAACCTTCATTTACACACCAGTCAATTAATGCTTTTTTTCCTTTCATTCCAAAGAGTACAGAAACTTCAAATTAATCTTACAACATTCAGTTCTTTGACCGTGTAAACCACAAAATAAGAACATATTTCTTGTCCAAAATCCGACACACCAACAAGCCTTCCAAATCTTTTCTCATCATTCAAATTCACTGCAATCAATCACCCAATTACAACATAAAAGGATTTCCATAGCATTCAGCTACTCAGGTTATCATAAATGAAACAACAACTTGGTGATAAATGAAATAACAACTTAGCGATAATCCAAGGGGCACCTTTCGATCTATTCTAATCAAAATAGTTAATTAAGTTCAAATGTAGTTTTGATCTTACTAGCTGTTATAGGGAAAAAACTGGCTCTGATTCTATATAGTGAGAACAGGATGTGCGATATTATGATATGTTATTACTCTTTTAGCTCAAAGTGGATTAAAAAAAAAGAGAGAGAGATTTCATAAGTACGTAATTTGAAAATGGCATTCCACTTCTGAAATACTTCAGTTTGCAGTTATATGCTTTTAATGAACTGAAGGTACTATGCATATCAATGTTTACATGAGAGGAGAACCATTTCATTTAATGAACTGAAGGTACTATGCATATCGATGTTTACACGAGAAAGGGAAAAAAAACTATTTCATTTGAAGCTAGAATAAATAATCTATTAACTTACTCCGATTTACCAGCACATTCTAGAAGCTCATTCACATATGCTGCAGTCATTTTATCTGATTCCACCAAATCCAATGGAGTTTCACCCATTGAGTTTTTTATATTTACATGAGCACCAGAAGAAAGCAGTGTTCTTACAATGTCCACATGATCCAACTTTAAATAAAAGCAAAATATTAAATCAGATTTACTATTATTAGTGCATATAATTTTATATACCACAGCAATAGTTAAGTGTAGGCATGCTAACTACATACTACAATTTAAAAGCTTTCCCACTGAAACCCACACAAAAGTTAATGTATTTTATTTTTATTACTACAGACTTGCTGATTTATCTATACCTTCATTTTCTTTTTGATAATGAACAGCACATAGACAAAGACTGTACATTTTCATTTTTTTAACAAAAATGCAGATTTTTGATAATATAAATTGAAAACTAACTTGTTGGTTCGTGAAGTTTTCATAAACTTTGCAGAGAGTATTAAGTTTGGAGTGAGAAATGTGAAAAAAATCAACTGTGCTCTATCAAAAATCAAACTGTGGATATTTTAATGCTAGCTGGCTCATAAGGACGCATATGAAAAAAACAAATGCAACAAATTTTTAAATTATGCTGCATATTGGGCATGAGTCCTACTTGGCCAAAATCAGGTGGTAATGAGCAATAACTCATAGATCCATTATATCTTAATCAGGTGCCAATGTACAAATTACTAGATTTTTTAACTCGGAAAACTACTTTCCCCAAAAATCAAATTACAAATTTTATAATAGCTAAATTAATGCACTAACCACTACACCACAAAAACACAAATAGAAGAAATGCCATAATTCTTTACAGCTTGCATTCAAGAACATAAATATTTAATACCTTCGCTAAAATAAATAATGGCCCATGGTGACACTGTCTACTTTAAATTGGCCCTCCCATATATGAAAATAGGACTTCAAAGATGTAAATCATTTAAAAGAAACTCTGCATGTTTCTTTAAAAGCGTACAATGCCTCAAGATAATTCTCAGATATTAATGGTTTTCATAAGCATAAGCTGTTTAAAATATCACAACACAAACACCAAAAAAAAAAAAAATTCAAATTCTTATCCCCATTTTATAAAAATAATATATAAAATAACACATATTGGAATCAAAAATAACTGGATTCTCATTGTTCTATTATGTCAATATATATAAATAATGTGCTGGTGCTCGTCACATATTATTTAATTTCATTCTTTTAAGTATTTTCAAATCTATATTAATTGCAAAATTATTAAATTTGGTAAAAGTATATTTATGGGTACCCCTTGGCGAAAATTGATTTTTGGCGGTACATGGATACCGAGTTAGTGCAATTCTTTGACTAGGCATTGAGCACGACCTTGACTTTATACATGTACACATCGACCTATTTTCACTTTAAAAAAATCAGAAAATTGCACAAACTTGCCATTGCGCACTTCCTTGATTTTGTCCATGTACACAACAATACATTTTCACTTAAAAAGTCTAGGTAAAAGTATATTTACAGAACAATTCTAGATAAAAGTATATTTACAATTCTAGGTAAAAGTATATTTACAGAACAATTCTAGGTAAAAGTATATTTACAGAACATTCAACTACTCAGGTTACCATAAATGAAACAACAACTTGGTGATAAATGAAACAACTTCTTTGCGATAATACAAGGGGTACCCTTAAGTCTACTCTAACTTTAGATTTTTACACTTGGATATTGTGAAGGTGCTTCAGCTATTTAAATGAAATTAGTTTGAGAGTTAAACTTTAGAATAATTTCTTATTTCTCAAGCTATTTAAAAATAATTGAACAGTACACAGAACAATACATTTTTTATATTGTTACTAAAACATAGCCTTATTATTAAAATAAAAATATTTCTTTCACTCAGCGAAGATACAGAGCAATCCAGAAAACAAAAGACAAAACTTACTTACCTGGGTAATGTGATGAAAACCAATAATCCGGAATCGCCGAAGTCCCGACGAGTCCGGATTAAAGACTTGACTGTATATTCAAATTAGGTTTTACAGATTCAGTGAATAAAAATTTTACATTACCCTATGATAATATTTTTTTTTTTTTAATTTTAATTTCTATAGTGTCCATATGGTAGCACTTTGTGCTAACTACGGCTACATGAATATGACTGGTAAAACACTCAGCCAGTTCAAAGCAACAGCTGACTCTCCTAAAAAAATTAAGGTTGATCTTTACATTATGGTAACTTTGTGATTTTTTGGCGAAAATTTGGCAACCAACTCTCCTACAGCAACCCTCTATTTTTTTTTCCCCGCCGCCATTTTGTCTTCACGAAGTAAAGACATGTTTCTTTTCTTTTTATCTACTGAACACTTCTTCCAACAATCTACTAGCCGAATTACACTTATGCTAGAAATTTTATCAAACAAAACTGCTTAATCATGACAAATATTCACTGCAAAATTGGGAAAAAGTTCACAATACCATACTCCTTACGCGTTTTTCAAAATAACACATACACATAAACCATGTACACGCCGACTTATTTTTACTTAAAAAAACATCCCAGAATTGCACAAAAATGGCATTGCGCACACTCTGCACTATATCCATGTACACTGCTTTTTTCTCATAAATTAAAAAAATTTCACGAAAATACATGACAATTTTCTCAATCTTTAAACCCGGTAAAAAGAACATATATGAAATTACATGATCGTGAAAAAGTATTTACCCTTTACAAATATCAACATTTCCACATATAAAATAAATAGAATATCCAAAAACTTTTACCTCTAAATCATCTATTACATTATTACACGTCACCAACGAATTTATACCGCAAGCATTACAAATACTTAATATCAAATATTTAAATTATTTCCATGCACGTTTATTTCAACTTAAACGTATACCAAATTCCTACAAACATAAAATTCACAAAATAACTATCATTTCATTAAAATATAATTAAATTCAAAAACACTACTTAAAATATAAATGAGCACATACATTAAATTAATAAAAATTACCTTACAATCCTAATTACTTTAAACTAAATCATTGTTAATAACAATTTTCCCAATAATACCAAATTCCTTTCCACCTTACATTTACAACAATGCATAAAAATAATATCCTCAAATAATTAAAAATACTAACTTACCTAATCTTCTTCAGAATCTTGATTACGTGGCGGATACACTTTTCTTCCTTCTGTTTCAGAATCTTTAAAATCATACTTATCTTTCAAAGCAAGATACCAGGTAAAATAAATAACATAATAAAACATCTTTATTTCTCTCTCGCACAACCTTAAAAAACATTTATTACTATCCTTTTCAATACCACTAAATACCCATTTCGAATTCACTTTAGTTACGGCCATGGGATTCAAAAATTCACAAACACTATTTCACACAACACAGAACAAAGCCAAATACAAAATTGCCAGATTTTTTCCCGATTAAAGAACAGTAATTCGTCCATTAATATCACATGACATATCCCATGATCTCTCATTTCCCCCACACAAAATAATGCGTAATCGGAACTGAGTACTGCTCACATTATTACCAAAGTCCCAGGTAGTAACCTTTATCGCCTCCAAAATGTCGCCAAACTATCAGTTACCATATTGTAAAGATCAACCGCTTTTTCATTTTGTAAATTTTGATACCCTTTAGATCATAATTGTACTTTATTTTATAAATTATGGTTTCATATTTTTAATTTTGTAATTTCTGCATGCCATCTTACCAGACTTAAACTGATGATCTATAATCCGGAAAAATCGATAAACCGGAATCGCCGAAGTCCCGACGAGTCCGAATTAACGACTTTTGACTGTATACCCTTTCCAAATATGAACATTTCCACATATAAAACAAATAAAATATCCAAAATCTTTTACCTCTAAATTATCTATTATATTATAAACGTCACCAACGAATTCATACCACAAACATTACAAATACTTAGTGTCAAATATTTAAATTATTTCCATGCACGTTTACTTCAACTAAAACGTATACCAAATTCCTACAAACATAAAATTCACAAAATAACTATCATTTAATTAAAATATAATTAAATTCAAAAACACTATTTAAAATATTAATAAGCACATACATTAAATTAATAAAAATTAGCTCACGATCCTAATTACTTTAAACTAAATCATTGCTAATAACAATTTTCCCAATAATACCAAATTACTTTACTTCCACCTTACATTTAGAACAATGCATAAAAATAATATCCTCAAATAATTAAAAATACTAACTTACCTAATCTTCTTCAGAATCTTGCTTACATGGTGGAATCTAGAATCTTAAAAATCTAGAATTCACTTTAGACAGCGCCATACAATCCCAAAATTATTCAACTCTACTTCACACAACACAATGAAGCTTAATACAAAATAATATACAGCTACAGATATTTTTCCAAATTCCCCCCTTTTCCGAACCGTAATTCGTCCATTAATATCACATGACATATCCGATGATCTCTCATTTCCCTCACACAAAATAATGCGTAATCGGAACTGAGTACTGCTCACATTATTACCAGGTAGTAACCTTTATCGCCTCCAAAATGTCGCCAAACTACCAGTTACCATATTCTAAAGATCAGCTGCAAATGATTTGATGAATGTGTACACAATACATGTACCTTCATAGGAAGCACAGGATGACGCTTAAGTACATACATTCAGTTACAGATTCATCAGTATGCGTATGTTCACTGCTCACAGCACTGAATACGTCCACATTCCACGGTCTAGCAGTTACTAAAGTTCTTCAATAATTCAGCTTGACAATTTTGTGTTCATTGAGTTTTTGTAATAAAAATAGTAATCTGTCATGTTTTAAAAGATGAGTACAATGTCGAAAACAAGCGTTCAGAAAATAAAAACATGCAATTTTAATACAGAATGGGAACAACAGTTTTTCTTTACAAATGTAAAATGTGTGTGCTATATACATCATGCAAGTGTGGCACTTCCAAAAAAAGGAAACATTGACAGGCATTTCAGAAACATGCATGGGAGTTTTGATACAGATTTTCTGTTAAAAACTGAACTGCATAAAAGTTAACAGAATTTAAATAGCAATTTATCGGACAACAATTAAGTTTTGTTAAACCCAATTCTATATCTAAGACCGGATCTGTTTAGTTAAAAGGGGAAAAAATTAAATAAAACAAAATTAAGGAGAGAATTACTATTAAGCCAAAGGTTTTTGTGAAAGAAGTCGATTTGGTAAAATCCTAGTATACGGTGCAGCCTTGGCGCGATTTTGAAAATTATCGCCAACACCAAAAATGATCCAAAGAATGTCTATATATATACTTGTATATAACATAGTATATACTATGTATAACTATATATATTCTTTGAATGACCCGTTTACTACTCATCGTATATGTCGCGTTTTTATTGCTCATCATAAAGTCGCCAAATCCCGTGTGCACCGAATACTAGGATTAAACCGTCGATTTCACACCAATAAGCGTATCAAAAATGCATTGTATTATTTTAACGGAAAAATACAAAAATAATGTATGTCTCATGTAGCTGAATTTTTTATTTTAAGTTGAAATAGATATTATTTTTTAATTTGGTTGATCTTTACAATATGGTAACTGGTAGTTTGGTGACATTTTGGAGGCGATAAAGGTTACTACCTGGGACTTTGGTAATAATGTGAGCAGTACTCAGTTCCGATTACACATTATTTTGTGTGAGGGAAATGAGAGATCATGGGATATGTCATGTGATATTAATGGGCGAATTACGGTTCTTTAATCGGAAAAGGGGGGAAATCGGGAAAAAATCTGGAAATTTTGTATTTGGCTTTATTCTGTGTTGTGTGAAACAGTGTTCATGAATTTTTGGATCCCATGGCCGTAACTAAAGTGAATTCGAAATGGGTATTTAGTGGTATTGAAAAGGGTAGTAATAAATGTTTCTTTATTACTATATCTACTTTCTTTATTACTATTCTTCTTTAAGGTTGTGCGAGATAGAAATAAAGATGTTTTATTAAGTTATTTATTTTACCTGGTACCTTGCTGTGAAATATAAGTATGATTTTAAAGATCCTGAAAGAGAAAGAAGAAAAGTTTATCGGACACGTAATCAAGATTCTGAAGAAGATTAGGTAAGTTAGTATTTTTAATTATTTGAGGATATTATTTTTATGCATTGTTCTAAATGTAAGGTGGAAAGGAATTTGGTATTATTGGGAAAATTGTTATTAGCAATGATTTAGTTTAAAGTAATTAGGATTGTAAGGTAATTTTTATTAATTTAATGTATGTGCTCATTTATATTTTAAGTAGTGTTTTTGAATTTAATTATATTTTAATTAAGTGATAGTTATTTTGTGAATTTTATGTTTGTAGGAATTTGGTATACATTTTAGTTGAAGTAAACGTGCATGGAAATAATTTAAATATCTGACACTAAGTATTTGTAATGGTTGCGGTATGAATTCGTTGGTGACGTGTAATAATGTAATAGATGATTTAGAGGTAAAAGTTTTTGGATATTTTATTTATTTTATGTGTGGAAATGTTCATATTTGGAAAGGGTAAATACTTTTTCGCGATCAGGTAATTTCATATATGTTCTTTTTACCGGGTTTAAAGATTCAGAAAATTGTTATGAATTTTCGTGAAATTTTTCTAATTTATGAGAAAAAAACAGTGTACATGGATATAGTGAAGAATGTGCGCAATGCCGGGATGTTTTTTTAAGTAAAAATAATCGACGTGTACATGGTTTAGTGATATTTTAATTAAATGATAGTTATTTTGTGAATTTTGTGTTTGTACGAGGGCCATCCAGGAAGTAGATTACGTTTCCGTCTGTGTCCGCTAGGGGCGGGGCTAGCGCGGCCATCTTGGGGTCAGAGCGTTGCGCAGCTCAGTCTGCATCTAGCCGTGCTAGTGAGAGGTTCGTGCTGTGCTCCGTTCAGATACTGTGACGGTTTGAAATGTCTGCGTTAATTGAAAATCCCGCGAGCTGCGAGGTGCGCTCAGTAATAAGGTTTCTGACTGCAAAAAACTGTAAACCGATAGAAATCTATCGGCAGCTTCGTGAAGTGTATGGGGACAACATTATCACTGAAGGTGGAGTGCGTCAGTGGGTCATAAGATTTCAAAATGGCCGAACCAATGTTCACGACGAAGATCAAAGTGGGAGACCCAGCATAGTGACCGCCGAACTTCTCGAAAAAGTCGATGCTAAAGTCCGTGAAAATCGAAATTTCACAATAACGGAACTTTCTTTGAATTTTCCACAAATTTCGCGAAGTTTGTTGCACGAAATCATCAGCGAAAAGCTTAGTTACCACAAGTTTTGTGCAAGATGGAAGGCAAGAAGAGGTAACGAAGTGGTTGAAGGCGCAGGCGGCCGAATTTTTCGACGAAGGAATTTCCAAGCTCGTACATCGCTATGATAAATGCCTTAATTTGTATGGTGACTATGTAGAAAAGTAGTATTTGAGTGTGGCTTTCATCTGTATATAATAAAATTTGTTTCCTATACTTTGTTTATTTTTTTATTCCAAAACGTAATCTACTTTCTGGATAGCCCTCGTAGGAATTTGGTATACGTTTAAGTTGAAGTAAACGTGCATGGAAATAATTTAAATATTTGATACTAAGTATTTGTAATGCTTGCGGTATGAATTCGTTGGTGACGTGTAATAATGTAATAGATTATTTAGAGGTAAAAGTTTTTGGATATTTTATTTATTTTATATGTGAAAATGTTCATATTTGGAAAGGGTGAATACTTTTTTGCGATCAGGTAATTTCGTATATGTTCTTTTTACCGGGTTTAAAGATTCAGAAAATTGTCATGTATTTTCGTGAAATTTTTCTAATTTATGAGAAAAAAGCAGTGTACATGGATATAGTGAAGAGTGTGCGCAATGCCATTTTTGTGCAATTCTGGGATGTTTTTTTAAGTAAAAATAAGTCGGCGTGTACATGGTTTATGTGTATGTGTTATTTTGAAAAACGCGTAAGGAGTATGGTATTGTGCACTTTTTCCCAATTTTGCAGTGAATATTTGTCGTGATTAAGCAGTTTTGTTAGATAAAATTTCTAGTATAAGTGTAATTTGGCTAGTAGATTGTTGGAAGAAGTGTTCAGTAGATAAAAAGAAAAGAAACATGTCTTTACTTCGTGAAGACAAAATGGCGGCGTGAAAAAAAAATAGAAGGTTGCTGTAGGAGAGTTGGTCGCCAAATTTTCGCCAATAAAACGCCGCCAAGTTACCATAATGTAAAGATCAACCTTTAATTTTTATAAAGTATTTATGAATAAACGTACACTCAAGTTAAAAAAATACTAAATAAATAAATAAAAACAGAACATTACACTGATTAAAAATAACTTTACCTTCGTAGCTAAATGCAGAAGTGTCCCATAAGCACTGCATAATTCTCTTAAAAGTTGCTCACATGATAAATTTGTGCCATGAGGATTTGAACCTAGAATTTAATAAGTAATCTTACAAAACAATCTTTTCATTTATCATTCTATACAGTTACATAGATTAGTAGATACAATTAGTGAATATGATAAATTTTAAAAAAATACATACACAAAAAAATAAGCAAATGCAAAAATTAGTTAATTATGCAGATAAACTAATAAAAGATTGGAAAAAATATGTCAAGTGGAACAAAACTTGCAAATAAATAATAACAAATCTCGGCTGATCTTTGCAATATGGTAACTGGTAGTTTGGCGACATTTTGGAGGCGATAAAGGTTACTACCTGGGACTTTGGTAATAATGTGAGCAGTACTCAGTTCCGATTACGTATTATTTTGTGTGAGGGAAATGAGAGATCATGTGATATGTCATGTGATATTGATGGACGAATTACGGTTCTTTAATCGTAAAAGGGGGGAAATCGGGAAAAAATCTGGAAATTTTGTATTTGCCTTTATTCTGTGTTGTGTGAAACAGTGTTCGTTAATTTATGGATCCCATGGCCCTAACTAAAATGAATTCGAAATGGGTATTTAGTGGGATTGAAAGGAGTAGTAATAAGTGTTTCTTTAAGGTTGTGCGAGATAGATGTAAAGATGTTTTATTAAGTTATTTATTTTACCTGGTACCTTGGTGTTAACTATGATTTTAAAGATCCTGAAACAGAAATAAGAAAAGTTTATCGACACATAATCAAGATTCTGAAGAAGAATAGGTAAGTTAGTATTTTTAATTATTTGAGGATATTATTTTTATGCATTGTTCTAAATGTAAGGTGGAAGTAAAGTAATTTGCGTAAACGTGCATGGAAATAATTTAAATATTTGACACTAAGTATTTGTAACCATTTGTAATGAAGTAAAGGTATGAATTAGTTAGTGACGTTTGTAATATAATAGATAATGTAGAGGTAAAAGTTTTTGGATATTTTATTTATTTTATACGGGGAAATGTTCATATTTGGAAAGGGTATGTACTTTTTCGCGATCAGGTAATTTCATATATGTTCTTTTTACCGGGTTTAAAGATTCAGAAAATTGTTATGAATTTTCGTGAAATTTTTCTAATTTATGAGAAAAAAACAGTGTACATGGATATAGTGAAGAATGTGCGCAATGCCGGGATGTTTTTTTAAGTAAAAATAATCGACGTGTACATGGTTTAGTGATATTTTAATTAAATGATAGTTATTTTGTGAATTTTATGTTTGTAGGAATTTGGTATACGTTTAAGTTGAAGTAAACATGCATGGAAATAATTTAAATATTTGACACTAAGTATTTGTAATGCTTGCGGTATGAATTCGTTGGTGACGTGTATAATATAATAGATGATTTAGAGGTAAAAGTTTTTGGATATTTTATTTATTTTATATGTGGAAATGTTCATATTTGGAAAGGGTATAAACTTTTTCGCGATCAGGTAATTTCATATATGTTCTTTTTACCGGGTTTAAAGATTCAGAAAATTGTCATGTATTTTCGTGAAATTTTTCTAATTTATGAGAAAAAAGCAGTGTACATGGATATAGTGAAGAGTGTGCACAATGCCATTTATGTGTAATTCTGGGATGTTTTTTTAAGTAAAAATAAGTCGGCGTGTACATGGTTTATGTGTATGTGTTATTTTGAAAAACGCGTAAGGAGTATGGTATTGTGCACTTTTTCCCAATTTTGCAGTGAATATTTGTCATGATTAAGCAGTTTTGTTAGAGAAAATTTCTAGCATAAGTGTAATTCGGCTAGTAGATTGTTGGAAGAAGTGTTCAGTAGATAAAAAGAAAAGAAACATGTCTTTACTTCGTGAAGACAAAATGGCGGCGGGGAAAAAAAAATAGAGGGTTGCTGTAGGAGAGTTGGTCGCCAAATTTTCGCAAAAAAAACGCCAAGTTACCATAATGTAAAGATCAACCCAAATCTCTTTTTCTCATTTATTAAATTTTTCTTCAATGTATAAATAAAAATACACATCTTTCTATGTAAATATTATAATTTTCTTGATAATGGATGGTGTTTCAACACTGATAAAGTTTGTAGCAGTGGAAAGAAATTACTAGAAATTATCTTCATCACAGATTACAGATGCTCACCAGTCATACCGAGTTTTCTCATAAATTTTCACCTGGGAAAAAAAAAAAGGCTGTTCACGCATAAATGTACTCCAAAACAAAGTGATTATTCTTAGTGCAAAAATTCCAAACTCAGTTACTTTTTGACACTTAAGAATAAAATTTAACAAAATCTATATTTCCATATCTTTGAATACAATCACACTGTAATTTAATTAGCTCCATTTGTAAATTTTCTAGTGTGTTATTTTTAACAGAAGTGAAAAAATAATGTAAACTCAGACTTCAAATAACTAAAATTTTAAAATCTCTGCAACAAAAATGAAATGTCTTTGCGGCCTGCCACCTTTGCATATTGACCTACAGCCTTAGAAACAACTGCAAATTGCACTAAAAAAATTTTATGTACCATTGTAATTATGATACCATTCCTTTTAATTTCTCTGAATTATCATTTCATTAATTTTATTCATATGCAAACTATATACGCTAAACTGCACAATTTTCATGTCATGTTTTATGAATTTTACCAGCACAGAAATGCCACAAAAGCCAACTGGAATATTTTCAGAATATAAAGGTGCTATCAATTAACCTTATAGCTCAGGATGGTTGAGAAACTTAGAATGTAGTGTGGGAAGCACTTCTGCAGAAAACCTGGTAAATATAAACAGCACCAAAAATAGCAGTGGTAGTTCAAACATTCAAACCCGATATTCAACTCATTTGCTTATTTAGAGGTAACAACCATTCCCTTTACATTCTTTTTGGTTCTTTAGATTGCTGCTCATAATTCTGCTCATTGTAGCATCACCCTCATCGGTCATCACGCTTTGACCATGTAATTTATTAATTTGTTTACCATCATTTTGTTTGATTTCCATGCTATCTTTTCTAATCTTTTTAAAATGAATAGCTGGAATTATTTTCATTTAATTAAGGAAGTTCTCAGAGACAGATGCTAGTCTGCAGTGGTGCATCTCAGAAGGTTTATTACCTTTATCGGAAACATCACAGTAAACAACAGATTAGTGGAGATTCTGATACCACTAATTAAGAAGCATATGGCAAAGGGCACAACTTTTATGACTGATTCTTGACAGATATAGTCATTCTTAGGCAGGCGTGGACCCAGTCCACAGAATCAAGCATGTGGCCTATGACAGTAAAATTTAAAAAAAAAAAAAAAAAAAAAAAATCTTTATAAGAAAAACCTATCTGATTAAATTCTCATATCCCTATTTCAGCGTGAAGTTAAACATAACAGCAAGGTCCATTCATAAAAATTTTGGACCCAATAAGAGAATATATCCTTTTAGGATAATACGTCTTCAGTAATTTACTTAATGGCACACATTTTTGAAAAAAAGGTCAGCCTTTTCAAAGGCCATTAAAATCTGAAAAAAGAAATAAAAGCATTGCTGGATATAAGTATACATGTTTTTTTTTTTTTTTTTTACTTTTATAATAATAGAATTAATTAGAAATCTATTTCAATAATAATACTAGCTTTTGGGGGAGGCTGAACTTTACTTATATATGCTTCACGCTTTTCTACCAACCTGAATTCAATCATTTTAAATAGCATGTTTAACCAGCTAATTTTGAATTGCATATGGTTAATATTATGCCTTTCTGTTAAATGAATTTAACTGTATTAGTTATATTTAACAAACTAAATTTGATTTAATATGTTAAATCAGCTAATTTTGTTAAATTTAATTTATATATGCTTAGTATGGCAGTTTTCGGATAATGCACTAACTACCGTCTTAAAATCCCCCTTAAATATCAAATGAATGGCCTAAGAAAACCGAATCTAATACGTAACATTTATACAATATCCAATACATTTTTTTTAAATTCTGTCATTACAAAGATGACTCCTAACTACATAAAGCGAACAACTAATATATAAATACTTAATCATGTTACATCTTTATAAAAGAGAGTTCTTACCAGTTTCATACATAGATAAAAGAGTCCGCACGATATCAGTCCGTCCATTTGACACGGCAGTAACTAAGTTATCTAAAATTTCTCTATCCATAATCACATAAACATATAGACACAAAAAAAAAAAAAAAAAATACTAATTACACAGCTTCCACATGACTGTCTAACCAGAACCAAATGTTTTTAATATGCACACAGGCAGTAAAAATAAACAGCTGTCCAGTTGTGCAGCAAATACCTGGGTCTTTCTGCCTGATGAACAGCAGCATCTTGTTCTGATGTACAGTAGGTTGTTCTCCGAACCTTATCCCAGAAAAGGGCCAGAATCAATTTTGAAGGGTTACATCATGAATTTTGGAAAGATTTTATGTTTCATTGATCAATGGTCATGTGGTGCAGCAACACTAGAAAGGAACTACTCGCAAAGGTCATTCACGTTGCAAGTGATTCTGGTCTGGGAAGAGAGAGGTGCGGGAACTCGGTACGCAAAGAACGTCTATAAACAGAATACATATTCTTTGGCTAAAGCCGATAAAGTGGCCGATGCTATTCGCACCACCGGTGCGATTATCCGCTTAAGCTATATTCACACCAACATTAACCACGCATGCGCATTGAGTTGGCAAAGGCGGATTTCTACCTTGGCGTAGTTTATAATTTTTTAAGCGTAGGCGACTTTCAAAAGCTTAGAAAGGAAAATGGGTTCCTTTTCTTATGAAAAGAAGGAACACATTTCCTTTTATTAAAGTATATATATAAAAAAAGGGTAGATTTTTATGTTCGCTCGCAATGTTTATCCTTTTCCTGAACGGTTTGAATAGTTTAAATGACTGATTTGAAGGGAGAGGGGCAAAATCTTGTTGAAATTTTTTGTACTTCTTAGAATACATTTAATGATGTGTTTTGCTCACTCAAGCCTTTAATTCATTCCTCTTTGAAAAATTTCGTCCAATAAAAGATACTAAAAATTAGACAGCGGATTTCTGTGTAGAAAATTTAGACATGAAATAAGTTAAAAGCGATTATATGAACTATTAAATGAATTATTCTGTATGCCTGCTTTTTTTTTTTTTTTTATGGAAATAATTCGCATTTTCAGGACACAAAAAGTGCTTCAAAGAAATTTGAAATATTAGTACAAACACATTAATCAATTATTTTGAAATAAATAATGGGATGTAATTTAAAAGACAGAAATAATTTAATGTAAGAGATTTAGATTTAAAAATTTGCACACAAAATGATTTATCAGATTTTATAAGGTTTTTATTTCATAAATAACTTTGATATTGAATATGGCATTTTAACCTATAAACATGAGTGGATACTGAAAAATAGTGCTGTAGAAGTAACGAGAAATTGTGTACCCGTATGTATTCGTTACTCGGTGAACCAGTACTCGTTACTATCGTATCGTTACTCGTTACTTTCGGTAAAATCCATCGGTATCCGTATCCTGAGCCTATTTTATCGGTCTACGGCCCTAAAAAGGGCCTTGAAACGTCGCATCGCATTGAATCACGTGAGCTTTTCTACCCCGCGGGAACTGGGTAGTGCTGCGATAGGGAGTTTTGCGTCACATTTTTGAGTAGAAATAATTCACTTTATTTTGGCTATTATTTTTTGGTGCACTGGATATGATTCATTATTAAATTTTCTATTGCTGTCAGGGCTTAGTTTTTAGAGTCAGAAGCGCCTACGGAAGGCCGTCAGGAAAATAGGAAAAAATAAAGAAAGAAAGGAAATAAATATGACAATAATAACATTAATTAGTAATTAAAATAATAAATTAAAAAACTTCATAATTAAAATAATAAAAAATAGTGATTAAAATAATGAATAATTAAAGTAACATAATAATTAGCAACTGAAATATAAAATACTTATAAGTAAAATTTAATAAAAATGTAAAGACAAATAAAAATTTAAATAATTTTTAAACTTATGATGAATAGTTAAATAATAAAGTAAAATACCAGACCTTGTCTTATTGGCTTAGTACCGTTTCGTCCTTTCTCATTTCATCCAGAGCTCGAAAAAGTGTCATTTCGTTCGCTGCCTTCCCCCACCAATTCCTTCTTTCTCGTTTTATCCGCTGTTTGAAAAATAAGTGTTTACTTTACGATAAGACGAACGTCTGTTTACTTCAATTAAAATGGTTTAGAAGAGATGACTGTTTCTACTTCGACTTAGCTTTTGATTTCTGATACTATTTAATATTTTATGCAGACAAATTATGCTGAGCAGAATAATGAATTTCCGACGTGTTCAAAAGGTGTGTATCTGAATATAATAGGCCCACCAGCGGCCGAGCCGTAAAGACGCTAACACTGGTAGTTCGGTTCGAGGTTCGAATCCCTCGAATGGGCTGGCTGCATGGGCGTTTTCGTGGTTTTCCCCATGTGTAACGTGTATACGAGCCAGTTTCCCTTAGATTCCTCCACAAAGGCATCCCTCCCTTTAGGCAGATAGCCCTCGTGTGTTTAGCCATAATTGAATAATCCAATCCAATCCAATCTGAATATAATAACATTTTTGTTATATAGTATCCATATTTTTAATTTCACACATTTCTAAAGTAACAGAACCACGGTATCACTATTTTGGCACACACACCAAAAACATGTTTAATTAAGATGAAAGTTACATTCTTTATTAAAAGTAATGGGTCCTCTTTAAATGCAACCATTCATGCTTTTAGAGCATCTTACATGTGGTGGTCTTAAAAATGTGATGTTCACTACCAATGTTTGTTTATGTTCTCAAAAATACAGATTCCTTAGAAAGTGACCTCTTAGAGATGTCGTTTAAATAGATGATTTGCAATAATTATTTTCTAATAGATAATGGAATTAATGTAATTTTAAAAAAATGAGCGATTTATGGCTCTAATTTTTCTTTCGCAATTAGCTGTTATGCGAGTTTAATTCTTTTTTTATACTTTTTATTATACATAACTGAAATATTTACTTTGAGACAGGCACACACACACGTAATAATAGTAAATCCTACATATACAATAAACAAACACAAAAAATATTCTCTATTAAATTTTTATTTCAGCACAGCAGATTTAAATTATTTGGAAATTAATATGATATCTCTTTTTGAAAAAATCTCTACATATAATAAAAGAAAGTGTCTGTGTGTGTGTGTCTTTCGTTCGCGCTGCGCATAAGCTAATAGACCCACGGCTACGAAATTTGGCACATAGTAAGTGCATCTAGTTAAGAGCCAGTGCACCTCGAAGCAGTTTTTTCGAAATTAGAATTAGAATTTATTTTATTTTATGTTTTGTGACGAAATCGCGTCATTTTGAGACATAATGGGCTATAGGAAAGCGAGATTTTACTCTACACACTCCATTTTCACATCGTCATGAAACGTAGGCACTTAGCTATTTTACGAACTTAAAATAAATTCGTCTTTCAATAAATCGATTCAGTACGAATTTATTTAACAAAGGGAGCTTAACACCATTTCAACCGGATTTTTTATAAAAAGGTTTTTTTTTTTTTTTTTTTTCTTTAAATGTACAGTTTATTTTTCTTTGATTTTTGGAAACATTAAACTTTCATCCTTGCAACTGCTTTTGCAAAAGAATTTTGGAAAAATAATAATATATTGTATTTTTAAAAATTTTTTTAAATGAAGCTTCCGAGTACACTTCTCAGATCTTTAAAAATGTGATTTTGGCAACAATTTTCCTGTCTTATTGTTGTTGATAGATTTTTGATGAAATCGCATCATTTTAAATTGTTTCATTTTTTTTAGAAATATGGGTTTGGCAACAATTTTTCATCGTATGGTATTTCATCGTTTTTAAGAGATTGGCATATTTCATTGTCATTTATATATATATATAATACATTTTTATTTTGCCCTGCAGAGTAAAATTCCGCGCGGATTTTTTTTTTTTTTTGTTTGTTTTTGTTTTTTTTTCATGTTATTTTTTGTTTATTTCATTGTTTGTAAGATATTGAAACGTTCCGCATGATTTTTTCCCTTCAACGAAAAGTTGAATAATTTTTTATTAGGATAATTAATATTTTTATTAAGGGTTATAGCTTATTTCATTGTAATTTTTTTCTCTTGAAAATATAAGATAAAATATCATTAATTATACTTTGATTTTCAGAATTTTTTGTTTTTTGTATTCTTTTATGTTATATATTGCTCATTTCACAGTTTTTAAGATATTGAAAAGTTTTGAGTGATTTTTTTAGGAAATAAAGCTCTTAACCTCCTTTATACCATTTGAGTTCTTAAGATTTTGCAAAGGGAAGTTGGTTAATTTATTTATTAGGATAATTAATATTTGTATTAAAGGATATTGTTTATTTCTTTGTAATTTTGTTATACGTAGTAACTTTTTTTTTATGAAGTTGTTCTGCAGAGTAAAATTCTACGCAGTTTTTAAATTTAACATTTGGTGTTCCCTTCAGCCATTTTTCCGGTACATTTAAAAGCCAGACGAAGGCTGGCAGCGAAGCTCCTAGTTAAAAATGAAAATTATTTTCTTCGAAATCTTTTCTCAACTTATATCCTTTCATACGTTGTTATAATAATAATTCATGTGCACACAATAAAGTTCGTTCGAATACAAAAAATTGTTTTTGATTACATTTTTATTTCGGTACAACAGATGTAAACGGTTAAAAAACGCAGTTCCTTTTTCAGAATATTTTTTTAGCATAAATCATCTACTTTTTTCTTGTATGTGTGAGGGCCAATAAGGGCCCGAGCGATAAAGTCACTGAACACTGGTAGTTTTGTGCGGGGCTCGAATCTCGGTGGACGGACTGGCTGCATGAACGTTTTCGTAGTTTTTTCCATGTGTAACGTGTATGCGAGCCAGTTTACCTTAGAAAGTCCCTCCACGAAGGCACCCCTCCTCTTAAGACAGCTCTAGTGTGCTCCTCTTAAGACAGCTCTAGTGTAACAAACCAAACCAACTAGTATGTGTGTGCGCGCCGAACGCACATATGATGACTTTTTTCCAAGTGTTTTTAAATTTAACAGCAGTTTACACTGAGCAGCGAATTACTAAAAATTTTCTTAAATGAATAAAACTGTGCTTATTGCATTATGAAATAGTACTGATTGACAAATTTTGAGCTTTCTGTTATCCCTAAAAAAAGGTAACACAAATATTTTCTTACCTTTTAAACATTTCTTTTTTTCTTGATTCCTACTTCATTTGTATATTTGCAAATGTGTGTATCGATGTTTGGTACATAGTTGACATTTGCTATGTAATGTTCCCTATGTCAAGAAATGTGCCTCTCAAGAAGGACTTTTTGAAAGGGGGGTTGAATTGGGGGAAAGTCCCCCGTCCGTGAGTAGGGGTATTGATGAGGGGGTGTTGAAAAGCAGTGGACGAAATGGGAAATAAATTGTCAGTAGGGGTGTCTAAAGAGGGAATGAGGGATAGCAGCGAATAAACCGGTACGATTTTAATCACAGGAGGAAACCGGGAAATCTTCGTCTTAATTGGGGATGTGGATGAAATTACAATTTCGCAAGAACTAAAGCTCAGCCGAGCATTTGCTAAATTTAGGCTCTGAATGAGCAAATAATATAATGACTCAAAGGATGATAGAAACAAAGACCATGATTTTTACGGCATACCAATGAAGAAAGGAAAACAATCAAAGCTCCACTAATGAGAATATAGAGAATGCTGGAAATAGTACTAGTGTGTGGATGGAAATTTGGTTACGTAGTCCTTTCGTCCAATTCTCCCCCATTGTCCTAATCTGTCCTAAGCCCATTGTCCTAAGCCCATGTGCTAGATGGAGAGAGAGAGATGGAGGATTTTTTTTTAACTCTATCTAAGTCTTCATTACTTCTGTTTTCTTATCTTTAACTTACTCTGATATCTACAGTTAGTAAACTATTTTTTTTTAATGAGTTTCATTATTGTTAAAATACCTTGTTTAGATTCTTGTATTTTTTATTATTATCTTTTAATTTTAAATAAGTTATTGCTTAATTTACATATTTTGATGATTTATTTACATATGTAAGCGATTTTAGATCATAAGCGTTGATAAGAAACACAACAATTCTTACAATAAATAAGAATAGTAACATCCTTTTCATATATAAAATTTCCACATACATATAAAACAAAGTTAACTTTTATGCAATAACGAGGCATTATTTGTTTTTCATTCCCATATTCTCTCTATTCAATGTCAAACGCGATTACTGCAGAGTAATATTTCGAGAATGGTTATTATAGATACTTTTTGAGCTGGGGGAGAATTGAACTATTTGATTAGTGCAATGTAACATTTCCTGAATACCGAAAATTAGTCACTCACTGGGGAAAAAAAATACTAGACGAATATTATTTTGATTAAAGCCCTAAATAATAAGTTAGTATGCTGAAAATTTCTTTTCGTCTGCCTACATTTAAAGCAGAAATAGCTTAAGATTCCTTGCATCGAAAAAATTTGCATATTTTCATGCAAAGTAACTTAAGTAAAAGACTCGCAACTCGAGATTTTCCATATGCATAACGGGAAGATTATTCTCTTTCCGGTAAACAGCATTCTACGAATACAAATCTTCTGCTAGGCTGATAGTTTTCATGTATCCTGCAATTAATCAAAATTCAATCTTCCTCAAAGGTAGACACTCCAGTCAAAACTATTTTGCGCTAGTTCCCAATCAGATCCGCATTCGTCTTCTCAATTTATTTACTGTTATATCTTTATTCTTGAAATAAACGTAAGAAAACTTTGTCTGTTCAGGTAGTCATATCTAGAACGAGGTCGATCGTGAGCTACTAGTACATCATCACAACACTCTTAATAGCTCACATATAAATATTTTTTAAGGTAATATAAAAAATAATATAATAATGAATACATGATTATATACTAAATTCAAATCATAACTCGAAAGTCGTGAGATAAACACAGCAGTTATATGTCTTAAATGAATACAGAGTCGGCATTGCGCGACTCTCTACTCTACCAGCGTTCTTCTGTCCACTTGATATCTTTGCTTTGGTCTATACAGCCGAAGATTAATTTATTTGCGGCAGTAGTTAGAATTTTGGGCTAGCTTGTTAGCTAATTAATTTAGACTTATTTGTTATTTACTTAAGTTCTGATTTTGCGTTATTAGCACATTGTGTGCGGATGAACTTGTGAGGCCAAGTAGGCGAGCTTTGTTAAATTCTTCTTGTAAGTGAAAGGTTGATTTATGGCTTGGCAAGATATACCTGCATGCAATGAGTTAAACTACCAGTGCTCTACAGTATTATCCATTCAACTGCTGATGAACACTAATTATGAAAAATGGTAACAATTTGTCGGAGTCTGAAAGCTGTTTGTCTGTTTTATAGAACGATTTCCACTTTACTTTGCAGCAATATCTTTGGATAAAGTTACGATTACATGATGTATCATCATTGGTATTTTTTCATTTCAAAACTGATTTGGCAGTTGCATTTTCTTTCCTTTAGAAGAATTATTCATAGTAGTAGAATAAGTATATAAATATGATTCTTTATAATTGCTTTTTTTCAAGCAGATTTAATAAACTATCATCATTCAATTCATTATACTATCTACTTTATCACAAATAGGTGCGTATTTGAGAATAACTATGCACTTAGTTACATAATTAACATTAATTTACTGCTTTACAATGGTTACACTAATGTTATGTTTTCAGAATATCGAATGTGTTAAATGGTCTAAAGTCTATTTTGCTTGGTTTAAGGTTGCTTTCTAAGAACCATTATAAAATTTAATTAATTTGTTAATAAATTGAGTGTGAAATATTAAATTAATACAAAACTACTTATTTGTACATAAGAAACAAATACTTGAAATATTCTTACTTCAGGTTGTATTTTGTGATTATACATATGACACCGTGTGCAAAATATAATATCTCTGCTGAAAATTTCTAAGAACAAACATAGAATACTATTATGAAAGTTGGTAAAGATAACATATGAAACCTTTATTCTCCTAAAAAGTACAGCAACAAATTTTTTAATAGAATGCTATATTATTTTACACACTGTAAATTTAGAAATAATTATATATAATGTTTAAAATATATAAAGAACATACATGACAGGCAATGTATTCATAGATTGGTTGTTATATAAAATAGTTAATGTGCATGTTACCTTGCTTATTTTAAATTTTATAAAATTATTTTAAAAAATCTTTCGCGGAGCCGGATTGATAGTCCTGAAAAAACATGCAATGAACATTTTTGTTTTGTTTTATTTTTTGAGATACAACACCGTAAACAACATACACTAATTTATTTACAAATGCATTTCTTTCTTTTGATCTCCAGAATTTTATTACCCATTTCACATGAGTATTCTACAGATTTTTTTATTCACTTCGGTATCTTTTCTGAGAATAAAATCTAGAAAATTATTACAGAAAATTATACATTATTAAGTCATTTATTTCTAAATAAAAATGATAATATCAACTCAGATACATAAAGAGGCATTTGAGTGAGAGACGAATAAAAACCAACCCCTTAACTTGTTGATATAAAAAACTGCTCACCAAGAGTAGTCTCCGGCAGTGTCTTATTCTGACTGGGTCAGTTTCTTCAACTTTGTACATATAAATATTACATATTATACATATTTTACACATTTCTGTATTTTGAACTATTCTTGTTTTGTTATTCTTATTCAGATCCCTTTTTATGTTGGCCTATTGATAAATCAATGATTATGATTATAATATTATATGTAAAGCATTATGTTTGTTCAGGTCGATCATAACAATTCCTAACATTGTTTTAAATGACATTCGATTCGACAACATTAGGAAAATTATATATGGACATTAAAAATTAAAAAAACTATGAAACATTTTATGCACATTTTAAAAAACTTACAAAAATAATTAAATTAAGCATTACAGAAAGAACAATTTCATATTATTTTTAGCGAAGTAATCTTTTGTTCATGTTTAAAAATAAAACTTTTTCCATTCGTTTTGGTTGAATGGAACAACGTTTTTCACTTTGTATTTGCCCCGATTTCGAAAACGTTCTTTCGGATGGTCTCGAGGTAGCCATGATCGATAAATATTTCTCTGCTAAAATTGAAAGTTCGGGGTAGAGTAATGCCCGCGCCTGCCACCATTTTAATGGGCACTCATTCCTAGAAAGAATGCGTTCCTCAAAATATTGCCTCATAGTGACGATGCTGGATACAGTTGAGTTTGAGACGGAGTTTGATGTCACTCTTGCATCAAAGTCTTTCCATATTGAGTCCTCGTTAGTGTCAGTGAATATTGCTGGCGTGACTTTATTTGATTGCACTGTCTGCTGTTTGTCAACATTAAAATATTTTTCAAGTTCAGTTTTCAGCAGAGTTTTAGCACACTCATAATTTGATTCATCAGCTAGTCTGAATGCCAACTTCTTAAACCGCGGGTCTAATAGTGCTGCTTTAGATAATATTGGGTTTCTATAACAATTTTTGAACCTGTATTTGAATTCTGTTATTATTTTATTAGATAGATTTTTTCCAATTTCTGTATTAATATTTAAATTTAAATTTTCAAACATGCTAATTACACTTTCAGTCGCAGCTAAGACCATTGAAACAGTAACCTTATTTTCAGACGACATTTCTTCGGTTAGCTGCTTAAATGGTCTTAAAATTTTAATTACATCTGGAAGAGCCTGCCAGTCACTTTCTGACAGATTTGCAACTGGATTGTGTAGGAGTCCAAGGGCCGCTTCTAGAGGCTCCTGAAGGATACACATTCTTTCTAGCATATCCAGGGTGCTGTTCCATCTGGTCACTATGTCCATTTTTAATTTAAGAGGCTTTTCGCCAGGCCTCAGCTGCTTTTGCACCTCAGCAAATTTTTTCGTTGCCAACGGACTTCTGTGAAAATGCTCCACGATGGTTTTTATTTTTTTTATGAGGCAATCTAGTTCAGCGCCCTGAAGTCCCGCACGCACAATTAAATTAAGCGTATGCGCGACACAAGGCAAATGTTCAAAATTGGCCAACCGTATGGCTGCTTTCATATTTGCTGCATTGTCTGTTACGCAGACAAATATTTTATTTTGTAAATTCCAATGGGACAGCAAGTTACATAATTCCTTCTTTATATATTCGGCTGTATGTCGCTCATGACATTCAAAACAGCCCAATAGTGCATACTTCAGCTCCCAATTTAATATATAATGGGCAGTAACGGCCTGATGTGAAGTCGCTGCTCGCGAAGTCCAAGCATCGGTCGTAATTGATACAAAGTTTGCACTCTGCAATTCTTCTTTTAATCTGCTTTGGACTTCAAGGTACTGAGCGTCCAGGAAGGTATTACTAAATGTGTACCTTGAAGGTAATTTGTAACCAGGTTCTAAATAATTAATTAGCTCTTTAAAACCAGTATCTTCAACGACAGAAAAAGGCTGTAGGTCTTTGACTATCATATTAAAAATTAAGTCATTTATTTTTTTTTCCCGTACTACACTTACGGGGCGTTTAAGGAAAGTACTCAGCGTCGTTTGTTTTAAATTTGTTTGAGATATCAGTTCTATTGAATGATTAATATGTTCAGTACTTGCTGCTGATGTTGATGACACAGGAACTTCTTGAATTATTGTATCCGACATGGAGCATAGAATGACGTTTTCGTAAGTTGACCTGTGTTTTTTTATGAGGTGTTTTTTTAAATTTGTTGTTGAGCCACCTTTTACTGAATATAGCGAGTGGCAAATATCATATTTTGCCTTCTCATCGGTAGCCTGTGTAAAAAACCTCCATAGCCGACTTCTCTTCCTATCCATTATAGATTGCACTGTAACATAAAATAATAAAAGCTCGTTAAAAATGTTAGTGAAAATAAGTATCAAATATAAATAATAAATGCAGTCTATATAAGTTGAAATCAGTAAAATCTCATTCAGTCAGTCTTAAAATAAATTACTTATATTTGCATAATGAAACTCAGAATCGTAAGAAGTGAACGTGCGCCAAGCTATATATTGGCTAGAGACTGAAGGTCGTAAGATCGATCCTCAATTTGACTACCTGTATCTTGTATAGGCCTTACACCTACCTTGTACTTGAGCCAACGGTCTCCATCACTCAATATTTTCTCTTTCAGATACTGTATTAAATTATGTTCCTATTATTATTGCTAAAATAGGTAAGCCTGATGATATTTAGGCCTGATAACGAGTCTATGTAAGTTATTTTTTTAACACTTCGATTTGAAATGTCTGTGAAGATTATTAATTTAATCTTCGTTATACTTAAGCAAAATTTTTTTGAATAATATTATTATTTATATTTTTAATTACGATTGTATATACTTTCTAACATCCCTTCAGGAAGCTATTAAAATTTTATTCAAAAATAGTCTATCTGATAATTACTGTTTAACTTAAATTAAAATCTTAAAATCTAGAATATTTCCTTACGTTGATACCGATATTTAATGACAACAGTATTACACTTAAGGAAATACATCTTATTGGCTGGTACTGCGTGAGTCAGTAATGAAAATATGAATAAGCATCTAATTTCTTCCATGTAATCTTTAAAGTAATTTTTAAGAGCAATAATATTACTAAACTAATCTTAATTTTCATTTTACACAATAGTTTTGGTTCTAGACACAACACAATAAAAACTTTAACATATAACGTAACAAATTACTTTTATATGCCATCAGAAATTCATAAACCCTAATTTTTATTGATTACACACGATATTGATCCTTAAGCGTTTGTTTATATTTTACTTTCCTTTCAGCCATCATAAACTTCTCATTAGTTCAAAAACCGCTCTATTTTCCTTGACCATAAAATTTTCGTTACCTTGAGAAAACATATAATGACGTTTTCATTAACTAAGCACAGTTCAGGACAATAAACAAAGGCCCCATTCAGATTCCACTCACTGATAAGGAGAGTTCCCCCCCCCCCCGCAGTGCAAAACCCATCTAGGTAAGAAAGGAAGGAACTTTGCACTACAAGTGAAGCACTGCTCCGAGGCTTCTTTCTCCAGATCGGGGGGGGGGGGTGTTTACATTCAGAAGCTCCCTTGACAGCGCTTTGATAGTATTTCGACACACGACAGTTCCATACAAATCAAAAAACGGAACACTTTCGCATAAAATAAACATTCATTGTGTGATGGATAATAGCAATTTGTACAGTTTAATGACATTTAAGCAAAAATCACATCTTGGTTATTTTTCGATAACTAACAACAGCGATTTTGATTATAAATTTGTTTTATAAAATTGTAAGCTGTTGAAGTACAAAAATATAGATTTTAGCAAAAATGTTCTTCTTAAAGAATGTGTGTGTGCGATTATGGCAAAGCCTCGAGGGCTATCTGCCTAAGGGAAGGGATGCCTTCGTGGAGGACTTTCTAAGGGAAATTGGCTCGTATACACGTTACGCATGGGGAAAACCACGAAAACACCCATGCAGCCAGCCCATTCGCGGGATTCGAGCCTCGGACCGAACTACCACTGTTCAGCGACTTTTCCGCTCGTCCGCTGGTGGGCCTGCTTAAAGAATGAAAAATACCTTACGTTACCTTTAAAACTGTATACGCCTTCTGATACCCTTCATAGAGTATTCGCTGCTTTTATTTTACGCTCCAAACGCCAAATTTTTTTTAAATAAAATAAACTTTTTTGTTATTCACATATCATTATAACGTGTACTTTTTAAAAATTTTTAGAGAACAGGCTTTATAGTTGCTCATTTTGAACTCATCATTTTATTTTTATATAATTGAAAAATAATCACTTTGGGTTTCGAAGAAAATCTGATCTTTGAGTGGGTATTAAAAATAACGCATGTAATTTTCATTCAAATTATATCTATACATATTTCTTATGTAAAAATTTCGGGTTTATGCTAAATTATTGTCAATTACTTTACTCGAAAAATATAGTGAATGCACAGAAGATTTATACATGCCGGAAATGAAAAATATGAAATATGTATGGGTATTTATGCAAATGCTTGCAAAATGCATGTATCTGCCTTTAACAAAATACGTAAATATTTATCAAATTATTTATAAATGTGTTTGAAATTAAGGATTTTTTCCTTCACAAACTCCTGTGAAAGTTACTGTGAAAAAATCTAATTATTCAATGCATCTAAATTTATAATAACCTTAACATTGAAATGTACAAATAAATTGAAATCCTGTTGACAAATCCGTTTATAAAACTATTTAAGCAAGAATTTTTCGTACAGGAAATCGTACAGGAAAGCAATCTGTTAAAAGGTATTGTAAAGTAAATTCTATGACATGCGTACTTAAGAAAGTAGTAAAAAAAAGAGTTTTAGAATATGTATTGTTGAAATTAAAGGTAGAAAAAAAATCTGATAAGTATAATTAAAAGAAATATTCCTTTACATGTTCAAATAACTCTTACATGTTTTAAATAATATATAAAAAAAACTAAAGAGTTGGTTGCTTTAAGAGTTCCGCTTTAAAGGTATCAAAGGCATGTTGAACATCTTCTAACCATTTAAATGTTTCCTTTTTTTAAGTCAGTTTCGTCAGAAGTCTCTTTAAGCAAAATTTAGAATAAATTTACGATAACACCCAATTAATCTCAAAAATCTTCTAACTTCCTTTTTGTTTGAAGGGAGCTTATATTTTTGAACCACTCTTAGATTCCTATCGTCCGGTTGTATAATTCCTTTGGACAATTTATATCCCATATACTTCACAGTGAGCTATAAGAATTTGCATTTGTTGGTTTGAGGCTATGCATATTTAACCAGTCAAAGAAAAATTTTCAGTTTTTCTAAATAATCCTCAATGCTTTTGAACCATTTACAATATTATTGTCAATATAAATTCTTATTTGTAATGGGAACAAGCCGGACAGTGTCCATTAACCGCTGAAAGGATAGGAACTCGAAGCGTTTTTAAGACCGAACACCACTCGAGACCATTCTTTTAATGTCCTGTGGCAGCGAAAACCTATATTTGAAGATGCCCGACGGGTGCATCTTCATCTGAAAGAAACCTAAAGTCGAGGATAATTCAAACAGCCCCCCAATCCTTTCATTAACCATAATGTGTTCGGAAGGGAGAAACTATCTTCCACCGTCTTTTCGTTAGCTTCCTGAAATCTGTGACTAATTTGTGGGTATTTTCGGGCACTATAAGCAGAAGTGCTTTCCCTAATGATGTCTGAGATCTGTCTATTTAATTTATCCCTCAAGTGACATGGCACTTTGACGCGCTGAAACGCTGTCGCGTAACTTAATGTTATGAAGAATAGCTAGACATCTCGACAATTCCAATACCGATAAGGTTAAAGATATGTCTATAACGACTCAATGGATCTTGCAGCTTTTCCTTCTGAGCTGTGGGTAAATGTGATAGATCAAAATCACTTCTCCAACTTTCAAAATCTTCTCCTACTTATTTGGATTTATTTTAATTATGGGAAAGCTTTTGAGGGCAGTCTGCCTAGGGGATGCCTTCGTGGAGGCCTTTTTAAGGTAAAATGGCTTGTATACACGTTACACATAAGGAAAACCACGAAAACGCTCATGCAGCCAGCCCATTCGCCTGAAATCGAACCCAGATCGGAAATACCAGTGTTCAGCGATTTTACCGCTCGGCCGCTGGTGGGCGTAATGAGAAGGACTTGTGATTTTGGAGAAGCAACAGCCTCTTGAGATGGGGGAACAGTCCTTGTGTAAAAACTGACAATAACAACTCCAGACGGTGTGCTTCTGAAATTGGATCTTTTTGTCTATCCAAGATTACAGATACGATAAAGATACAGATACGATACGATTACAGATACGATAAAGCTTCGACGCGAGCTGCATTTTGTCAAACTGATTCCCGAAGCTTCTGAAAGGCTTAGATCAAGGCTCTGTAAAGCGAATGCAAATTTTGAGTGGTAGAAAATCTATGTTTAAGAGATTCTAACACAAATTTTAAATCCGTTTTTCTTCGTAATCTGGGATTATTGCGAATGAAACTCACGACTTCTCCTGTTAATGTTATTCTTTGGCCATCAAAGTTTCTGAGTCAGATTACCCGATATGCGAATCTATAAGGTTAACTCTATCTATAAAATTTTTAAAATAACAATCTGAGTCGGAGCCTGAAAACTGTGGACTCTAATGGATCAAAGCCGAAAACACGACTGAAACGATCCTCGCTTGTTACCCCGAGTACATCTTTTTGTCTAACTCTTCCCATTTCTTAAGTTTCTGAACCCACATAGCACCAATACATATTTCTAAATATAATTTGTACTTAACTTTCTAGCAATGTTTTTGAGAACAACTCAGTACCAAACAACTAAAGCAAAAATCATTAAACAATAGCTAAAACACATATACATAAGTTATAAACCACTAATGCAATGGATTGAATAAGTAAATTCCTAGTTTTCAATAACATATTTAAACAGTCAACGCTCTCTCCAATTATGATGAGACTCTAATGTTTATCGCTTATTTTGGCGGCGCTCTTCGCACTACTTCATCACTACAAATGCTCAACCTAAATTAATACAAGCGAACAGCCATAAAGTTAGGTACTTGTTTCTAATGAGATGATTCGATTCGATATTTAAATAGGTCAGTTCTAAAGTTCAATCCAATATGCACTCGTAATAAAAATAAGTACTTGCAAACAATACACAAGTTATAGCAATAGTCATAACAATGAATGAACACGTTTTAACAATGGATGAACTGAATAATTAGGTAACGAACTTTCATTAAATTAAGTAAATAAATAAATAATTTTCAGTCGAATATTCATACACAACACAATAATCTTCATAAAATTATTTGTAATTAATTAAACTAACCATAAATTAATTTTATCTGTCCACTCAGATTTACATTTAACTTGCAAATCATATTCAGTCTGGTAATTAGGGACTAATATTATGGTGAATTTTTGGGGTGAAAAATATCAGTCACAAAATTGTGAAACATATTAAATCACTTTTTCCGAATGAATAATTAAATAATCAATTACAACTGGAAATAATTAACAAAAGGTTCTTTCACATCTACAATTTACAGTTCCTTACGGGAACATTGAAAGTTAGCATAACCGCAACATTACAACACTTTGATAAATAATATACAATTAATAATACGTTATTGTGTTGTAGTGGACAGAAAACATATTCTTAAATAGCCACATATCCTAGTTATAAATTATTCATTTTTATGTATAGAGTCCTAAATAACATATTAACACCTTAAGATCACAATAAATATAGGAATAGAAACATTTCCTTAATCTCGGATTTAACTCTTTAATACATATTAAAATATCAATAATAGTTTATATATAGATCACTAAAAGTAAGAGGAAAAATTGTACATACCTTTTCAGACTTTGTTCCCACACAATCAATAAAATCAAATTTCTCAGCTCTGAAAGGTAATACTAAGGTAAACACTAAGAGTCAGGCTATGGATGAATTTTTATATTAAGTCCTATATAATCATCGACTCATACAGTCAGTCTTTAATTGTAAGGCTGGTTCACCGCGGTCAGGAACTTTTATCGCTCAGTCGATTTTCAGCTGGAACTCTCCTTCACAATCTTTTTCTCTCCGTCTTGACTTAAAAGTCTATAAACAAGTACAATCCATCTTAAAGTCTATAAAACATGACATGATAAAACAGGAGCCTCTATGAATCAGTCTAATCTAAGTCATCTCTCCTTAAGTCATTTATTGAATATCTGCAAACCATCTGTAATCATTCGGACAGGAAACTTTACCAGTCCAAAACTCATTTCGTAAAGCAAAAAGGAAGAGAAGCCCATTTCACCATCTTTAAAAACTATATTTCTTGCGATTTTTTCAATTTTCTAACTCAAGGCCCAAGCAAAAGGACAGGCATCATTTTTCCAAAATTTTCCTATTTTCCTCACTTTTCAAGGTAAAGCGACATTTCATTTTCAAGTCTCCAAACCAAATACAGGAAGAAAAAAAAAAAAAAAAAAGAAAGAAAGAAAAACTCAGACTAAAAACTCTTTTCGACGAAATTTTTCCCTATTTAACTCCCGACCTAATTATTAATTAAAAGTCATCTTCTGACACACCACGCCTCACTTGAATTTAATTGGCGAATTCCAGTTTATCACAATCTACTCTAGGCCAATTATAACCACGCAGAAATTAAAATTAGGCGTCGTGCAAATCTTCACAGTGTCCTAAAAGCGAGGGGCTAAAATTTTCCTCTTTTCGTTTGCCGTGGGAAATTCTCAGTGATTCCCGTTCTGACAAAATGTCTCTGTGAAAATAATAGGTTTGTCTATTCTTCTGTTTGCTGTTAGAGTAATGTAATATGGAGACAGAGTAAGATCCGATTAAACAATAACTGACGCCAACGTTAGATCAAGTTTTTTTTTTTTTTTTTTTTTTTTTTTTTTTTTTTTAACAAGGCCGCCGTATCCGTTTACCTCCTCTTACGACGAGAGGCTATTTGACAATTTTACACATAAGAAGCTTTTTTCAAAGTACTCCTGCCCCCAAGAACAACCCTATGGTCAACTTCTCATTAACGGAGGAGCAAAGTTACTCTCTGTTGAAATACTCAGAAGAGAAAAGGGATATTTTTCTTTTATTCGAAATCTAATTGTTTAATTCTTACTGGCGCTCCCGCTCAGAAAAAAAACCCTTGAAGCCAAATTCGCGACATATCAGGGTAGGTGAGGATAATTAGGATCATAGTACTCTAGTGATACGTACTGTTTGTTGTCTGTGAGATTTTTACTTTCTTTTCATTCATTAGATGGTAATACTAATCAATAATAGGTTTGTCTATCTTCTGTTTGCTCTTAGAGCAATGTAATATCGAGACAGAGCAAGGTTCTATCGTCCAAGGTCCGATTAAACAATAACTGAAGACAGTGCTAAATCTTTTTTTTTTTTTTTTTTTCTATAACAAAGCCGTCGTATCCGTTTACCTCCTCTTAGGACGAAAGGCTTTCCGACAATTTCATACATAGAAAGCTTTTTTTCAAAGCGCTCCTACCCCTGAGGAAGAACCCCGTGGTTCGTTTCTCATTAAGGAAAGAGAAAACTTACTCTCTATAACATACTCAGAAGAGAAAAAGGATCTTTTATTCCCAATTTAATGGTTTAATTTTTACTGGCGTCTCCAGCTCAAGCCCTTCCTTTGTCGGCCTTTCTTGTGGAGGAATCCACAACACTGAGGATAAACCTTGAAGCCAAAAGCGTGATATAACAGATCTTTTCCTCTTCTGAATTTAACAGGGTGGGTGAGGATAATTGAGATCATAGTATTCTATTATGATATATACTTTCTGAAACTTACTTTCTATTCATTAGATAATAATACTAATAAATAATATTTTTTCATGTTGATTTTGCATTATCCACATGTTTTATTTTCATTCTCAAATACTCTTGCTCACTTGACATTTTTATTTCGATGTTTAGAAACATTTCATAGTTTATTTCATAGTTCTAGACTTTTATTTTATGTTTTAAAAACTTTATTGGAATTATATTAAATTGGGACAGCAAACATTATTGAATTTTGAGGAGGAAACTGATAAGTGATGATAGTTTCTTATGAAAGAGACTAAAGTGATGATTCTAATGTGATTCATATCTTGCAAGTTTGGGGAAAAATATTAGCCCAAAAATGCTGTTAGTCTCGAAACATTAATTTTGCATTGTTTCACTTTTCATTCGAAAACCCCCAAGATATTATTCTGTCATATCTAATCTGTTACTAACTAACAAAGATCTGATGTAAACACCACACACGGCATCCTTGTAGAGCCTTTTAAATTGCACACATTTTTTGCTGCACTTCATTTAAACGTTTTTCATTGAATTAATCTAATATAATAACTGATCTCACAAGGCAAGTTAAAAATGACATCAAAAGCTCCAAATCTTGAAATTAAATAACATGGTCAATTTTTGCCGCACGGAAGTCAAATTTTTTGCATATTTGTTTCTTCATAACGGGTATCAAACTGTCTCAAAAATAAGTATAGGAATGAAAAGATCGCATTAAAAGTTAGATTTCGTTATTTTCCTAAAATATATTTATTTTAATTTCACATTACTAAATATACATATTTCCGTCATTTAAAATATTTCTGCATTTATTTTTTCTGCACTTCATTTGAACTTGTTTCCTCAAATTATTCTAACTTAATTAACCGATTCCTGAACGCAAGTTGTGAATGACATCAAAAATTGTAAACTTTAAAATTAAATATCCCGGTCGATTATTGTTGTACGGGAGTCAAATTTCTTGTATTTTTACTTTCTTATAAAGTAAAAAGGAAGTACTGTGATTGCGAAAAATTTTGGGTATCATATTTCAGCGGAAATCTCCACTTTGACCACTCCCGAATTCATTTAAATGATTTTTTTTTTTTTTTTTTTTTTTTTTTGGTGTGTGTGTGTGTGTGACATGTGTACGTACGAACGTAATAAAGATTCTTTCTTCCAAAATGGTTGTTAGATGAATTGAAAAGGAATTTTTTTCATGACGTCTGTACGTACGTATTCATGTATGCATAACTTAGAAACTATTAGTCGTAGAACGTTGAAATTTTGTATATAGGATTATTATAACATCTAGACGTGCACCTCCTTTTTTTATTGCAATCAATAATACCAAACGTACACACACACACACAGAGTCGTAGCTAGGGTTTTCAGCGCCCAGGGACAACTGAAGATTTCGCGCCCCCTTCTGCTTGCAAGGATGGAAAACATTTAATTCTAAAATGTCGTAACATCAGTTTGGCGCCCCTTTGATTCTGCACCCGGGGACAGATGCCCCCTTGCCCCTCTTTAGCTACGCCCCTGCACACACACACACACACACATATATAATGAAAGTAGAAAGATAACATGAACTATATATATATTCTCCCCTCCCTGACCTGGCTTTTATTTTCGCAATCGTTGGTCGTAGTCATACATTCCCAATTACAGAAGTGCTTTAACTCATGAAAATATTCATGATTTGCAATGTCAAATTAAAATAAAATAAATTCTGAGCAGATAACGAAATCTATCTTTTAATGCTGTCTCCCTATTCATATACTTATATTTGGGAAAATTTTATACTCGTTATGACAAAAAAAAAAAAAAAAAAAAAAAAAAAAAAAAAAAAAAGATGTTTGACTTCTATACGACAAAAATTGATCGGCATATTTTATTTAAAAATTTGCAGTTTTTGATGTAATTTTCAGCTTGCCTTGAGGGTCTGGTGAATTAATTAGAATAACTCGAGGAAGCAAGTTTAAATACGGTGCAACAAAAATGCAGAAGTATGTTAAATGACAAAAATATTCATATTTTGTCAATGTCAAATTTTAAAAAGAATTAATTTTGGACAAATTATGAAATCTAAATTTTAATGTTGTCTTCTGGTTCCTATATTTATATCTGCCAAAGTTTATACTCATTATGAAAAAATAAAAATACAAGAAGTTTGACTTCCGTAGGACAAAGATTGGCCCAGAAATTTAATTTCAAAATTTGCAATCTTTGATGCCATTTGTAACTTGCCTTCGAGTATCGCTTAATTAAGTTATAATAATTCGAGGAAATAAGTTTAAATGAAGTGCAGCAAAAATAAGCATAATTTAAATAGTCGTAGAAGGAAGTCGTGGTATCCATATCAAATATTCACTTTTCATAATGACCATAAAACTTTCCCAAATACAATACAGAAACTGGGAGACTGCATTAAAGATTAGATTTTGTTATTTGTCCGTTATTCGTTGTTTTGGTCGCTGCTTCCCCCCATTTCTTTCATCAGAACCGCTAATGACGAAAATGTGAATTTTCCCCGATTTACCCCCTTTCCAAAAACTCTTTGTTGAGACAAGGAATGCTATATGATAAATGTCAAATTGCTTTTTACACTTAACAATATGATCGATAAACACATTTGCACATGTATAGGTTAAGTACGAATTAATAAAGAACGTAAAAGAAATTTAGAAATTTAGAAAAGGTAGGAAAATTTTTATGTTACTTTATTAGAGATAATAGTGAAGCACTAAATATTTCAATCGGTGTTATTTCATAATATTATGAGTATAGCTTCATTCATTTAAGAAATGGCCCACCAGCGTTCGAGCGGTAAAATCGCTGAACACTGGCATTTCCGACCTGAGTTCGATCTCAGGCGAAAGGGCTGGCTTCATGGGCGTTTTCGGGGTTTTTTCCACGTACCTGCTTACAAGCCAGCTTACCACGAACCATACGAGCCGGCTTTCCTTAGAAAGTTCTCTATGAAGGCATTTTTCCTTTTAGGCATATAGTGCCAGTGTGTTTTGTCATAATCAACTAAACCAAATCATTTAAGAAATATATCAGTTGATCACTGCTCAGTGTACATTTGCTGTTTGCTTACAAAACACTTTGTAAAGACATTTCCATTATTTTGCTAATAATTCTGGAAGGCTCATAAAATCCAAAATTATTTTACACTAGCTAACAGAGAACTTAAGACTTAAGTCTGCTTAATGCAACAAAAATTTGCTTAACTTGCTTTCATGTCTCTGGGAAACTTAAGTATATGCAGAAATAAATATTAAAATCTATCACGCATATTTGTAAGGATGTAAAGCATACTGTTTTGGTTCACGATAATGATAAATATGCATCATGTTACGACAGTTTTAAAAGATTACAAATAACTATACATATGCTAGACTTCTAACAAAATTTCTGTTACAATATGAATACGCATTTATTATTATATGAGCCGATAAATTCAGTATTCGTTATTTTTAGATTCTAGGTATACGACAAATTTTTTTTTTTTTTTTTTTTTTTTTTAAATTTTCGTCTTGTTTTTAAAAATTAATTCACTTCCTTTTCTTCAATTTATTATAAAGGAATAGGAGTTTAAAGTTTGATTTATATATAATATAATATAAATTCATCATTCATTAATAATATTATGTATAACAGAAAAATTATTATTAATGTTTCAAAATTTAATTTTTTAAATGATTTGTCTTACATTTGTTGTTTATTTGTTGAATGCGTAACTAAATATTTCAATTGTACACAATAAAGATTATACAGAAAACAATTCAGCTAGCATAACAGCTAATTGCGAAAGAAAAATTAGAGTCTTATTGCTCTTAATTCTTAGTACAAGCAGCCATTTTTAAATTGACGTTAAAATAAATTAATTCTATTATCTATTAGAAAATAATTATACTCTATCATTTATTGACGACTTCTAAGAGGTCGCTTTCTGAAAGAGACCCGTATTTCTTGAGAACGTAAACATACTTTGATAATTGAACATCGCTTTTTTAAGATGGCAGAGCAAATGCACAGAGCTCCCAAATCATTCTAAAAGCATAGACGGTCACGTTTAAAAAGGCTGACTACCTCTAATAAAGCATGTATATTAATGTTCATTATACATTTGTCACAATTTTACTTTCTTTCAAAACAGCGATACTATGGTTCAATTGCTTTAGAAATATGTGAAACTAATAAAATGGGCCCTATCTTTTAAAAATCTAATTATATTCAGATACACACCTTTTGAACATGTTTGAAATCCATTATTCTAATCAGAATACTTTTTCTACAGAAAATATTGAATCAATATTAGAAATCAAAAACTAAGATTAAAGTAGTAAGAATCATATCGTCTAACCCATTTTAATTGAAGTAAACAGGTGCTTGCTTTACCGTAAAGTGAACACATGTTTTTCAAACAGCGAATGAAACGAAAAAAGAGCCCAGCAGCGCTCGAGCGGTAAAGCCGCTGAACACTAATAGTTCGGTCCAGGGTTCAATTTCCGATTAACGGCTGGCTGCACGGGCGTTTTCGTGGTTTTCCGCATGTGTAATTTGCATATGAGCCAGTTTCCTTTAAAAAGTCCTCCACGAAGGCATCCCTCTCCGTAGGCAATAGCCCTAGTATGCTTTGCCGTAACCAAATAAACCCAAACCGAAAACAAAAGGGAATTGGTGGTGGAAGGCAGCGACGAAACATCGTTTTAGAAGAATGGGCTACATAACCAAATTTTTATCTATACTGTGGTAAACAGTACATTATATGCTGATCAAAAGCCTAAATTTAGCTAATGCTCGGCTTAGTTCTTAAATTGCAATTTCAGCTACAGCCCCCAAACAAGACGATGTCTGGTATTTTATTTCATTACTTAGTTATTCATCATTAATTTAAAAATTAATTAAATTTTCTTTGTCTTTAAATTTTTATTTGTCTTTAAATTTTTATTTGTCTTTAAATTTTTATTTGTCTTTAAATTTTTATTGAATTATAATAATAATAATTTAATATTCTAGTTGCTAATTATTTTATTATTGTAATAGTTATTTTATTTATTTATTTATTTATTCATCTTTACTGATGGCCTTCCATAGAGCTCCAACACTTCTAATTTTAAAAAATAAGTCTTGACTGCAACCAACGATTGCGGTTTTTATTTTCGCCTTACTTGGCTTTTATTTTATTATATATATATATATATGTACTTTACATTTAATTATAGCCCACCAGCGGCCGAGCGGTAAAGTCGCTGAACACTGGTAGTTCGGTCCGAGGTTCGAATCCCGCGAACGGGCTGGCTGCATGGGTGTTTTCGTGGTTTTCCCCATGTGTAACGTGTATACGAGCCAGTTTCCCTCAGAAAGTCCTCCACGAAGGCATCTCTCCCTTTAGGCAGATAGCCCTAGTGTGCTTTGCCATAATTAAAATACACCACACATTTAATTATAAGGACATATATATATGTACTTTACATTTAATTATAATTTATTTAATATATATATATACATATTTACGTTTGGTAGTATTACCGATTGCAATAAAAAGGAATGTGCACATTTAGATGTTATAACGGTCCCATATACAAAATTTCAACGTTTTACAACTAATCGTTTTTGAGTTATGCGAAATGCATACATAGGTACTTACACATCACGAAAAAATCCCTTTCAGGTATCAACTTAGAGTAAATGGGATTACATTTAACAATCCGTTTTTGGAGGGGGGAAAAAAAAAAAAAAAAAAGAGTCCTTCATTGTGTTCGTACGTACAGACGTCGCCCAAAAAAATAATTCACATGGATTCCGTAATAGTAAAAAATGGATATTTCCGTTGAAATATGGTACCCAAAAGTTTCCTGGATTACAATACTTACTTCCTTTTTATTTCGTACAAGGAATTAAAGAACCTATATTAACCTACATAGTCTTATATAAACAATACCTCAGTACAGTATATAAATATTTCAAATCAATAAAATCTTACCATGGTACGCTCAAGAAAAAAAAAATCAATAATCATCTAAATTTTCAAATTACAAACATAATATGCACTATAAATCTTAATGTAAAAAGAAATACAAAATAACGCTTCACGCTATCAAAATTGCTCATCTTTTTAAATATCAACTAAATAATATTTCAACTAAAACACATAATGTAAACAAGAGTTTTCCCGATGCCCAAAAGAATTCAAAATTATCAATGAAAAATATGAGCGCATTGTGACGCAACTGTATCATTCGTATTCGAACAGCAACCGCATCATTCGTATTCGCACGATAACTGCATCATTCGTACTCGAATAAACCGCATCGTACGACAGATGCGAGTAACGAAAAGATGCGAGTAACGAAATGGATTTGTGAGTACCGAATCGGTACTTCGAGTCAACCGATGTACCCGTTACTCAGTAACGAATACATGCGGTTTGCTCCAGCTCTACTGAAAAAGTGATGAATATATTTGGTGGTCGTGTGCTTAATACATGATATAATTAAAGAAAATAAGAGTAGACAATGTCCTATAACAAAAAAATATATTAAGTACTAAATTACAATTTAAATTACATTGCAGAGATCAACACAGAGCTCGGAACACAGTTCATGCTACCGTCGCGTACTAGAGCTGGAGCAAACCGCATGTATTCGTTACTGAGTAACGGGTACATCGGTTGACTCGAAGTACCGATTCGGTACTCACAAATTCATTTCGTTACTCGCATCTGTTCGTTACTCGCATCTGTCGTACGATTCGGTTTGTTCGAGTACGAATGATGCGGTTTCTATGCGAATACGAATGATGCGGTTGCTGTTCGAATACGAATGATACGGTTGCATCACAATGCGCTCATATTTTTCATAGATAATTTTGAATTTTTTTGGGCATCGGGCAAACTCTTGTTTACATTATGTGTTTTAGTTGAAATACTATTTAGTTGTTGATATTTAAGAAAATGAGCAATTTTGATAGCGTGAAGCGTTATTTTGTATTTGCTTTTTACTATTGCTATTTATGTTTGTAATTTGAAAATTTAGATAATTCATCTTTTTCTTTTTTTTTTTTTTTTTCCTTGAGCGTGCCATAGTCAGATTTTATTGATTTGAAATATTTATATACTGCACTTAGGTATTGTTTATATAAGAATATGTAGGTTAATATAGGTTCTTTACTTCCTTGTATCAAATAAAATGGTAGTAATTATTGTAATCGAGAAAACGTTTGGGTATCATATTTTAACGGAAATATCCGTTTTTGACGATTACGGAATCCATGTGAATTATTTTTTGGGCTGACGCCTGTACGTACGAACACAATGAAAGACTCTCTCTCTCTCTCTCTTTTTTTTTTTTTTTTTCAAAAAAAACTTATTGTTAAATGTAACCCATTTACTCTAAGCTGATACTTATGACTAATGATTATTACTCTAAGTTGATACTTGAAAGGGATTTTTTTCGTGATGTGTAAGTACGTATATATGCATTTTGCATAACTCAAAAACGGTTAGTTATAGAACGTTGAAATTTTGTATATGGGTCCGTGATAACATCTAGATGTGCACCTCCCTTTTTATTGCAATCGGTAATACTACAAAACGTAAATATGTATATATATATCAAATAAATTATAATTAAATGTAAATTACACACACACACATACTTTGCTTGATATATATATATATATAATAAAGGCCAAGTAAGGCGAAAATAGCTTTGGCTTTTATTTTATTTAATTATTACTAAATAAGTTACTTGACTTTTATTTTCGCAATCATTGGTTGTAGTCAGGACTTAATTTTTAAAATTAGAAGTGCTGGAGCTCTATGGAAGGCAATCAGGAAAGATGAATAAATAAATAAATAAATAAAAATAAATAAAATAAGTATTACAATAGTAAAATAATTAGCAACTAGAATATTAAATTATTATTATAATTCAATAAAAATTTAAAGACAAATGAAAATTTAATTAATGAATAACTAAGTAATGAAATAAAATACCAAACATCGTCTTGTTTGGGGGCTGTGGCTAAAATTGCAATTTAAGAACTAAGCCGAGCATAAGCTAAATTTAGGCTTTTGATGAGCAAATAATATACTGTTTACCTGAGTATAGATAGAAATTTGGTTATGTAGCCCATTCTTCTAAAACGACGTTTCGTAGCTGCCTTCCATCACCAATTCCTTTTTTTTTTTTTTTTTTTTTTCGGTTTCGGTTTATTCGGTTACAGCAAAGCACACTACGGCTATTGCCTACGGGGAGGGAAGCCTTCGTGTAGGATTTTTTAAAGGGAACTGACTCATATGCAAGTTACACACGGGAATAACAATGAAAACGCCCGTGCAGCTAGCCGTTAGCCGGGAATTGAACCCCGGACCGAACTATTAGTGCTCAGCGACTTTACCGCTCAAGCTCTGGTGGGCTCTTTTTTTCTTTTCATTCGCTGTTTAAAAAACGGGTGTTCACGATAAAGTAAGCACATGTTTACTTGAATTAAAATGGGTTAGACGATGTGACTTTTCCTACTTTAATCTCACTTAGCTTTTGATTTCTAATATTGATTCAATGTTTTCTGTAGACAAAGTATTCTGATTAGAATAATAGATTTCAAACATGTTCAAAAGGTGTGTATCTGAATATAATTAGGTTTTTATAACATAGGGCCCATTTTATTAGTTTCACATAGTTCTAAAGCAATTGAACCACAGCATCGTTGTTTTGAAAGAAAGTAAAAATGTGAGAAATGTATAATGAACATTAATATACAAGCTTTATTAAAAGTAGTCAGCCTTTTAAAACGTGACCGTCTATGCTTTTAGAGAATTTTTGGAGCTCTGTGCATTTGCTCTGGCATCTTAAAAAAGTGATGTTCAATATCAACGTATGTTTATGCTCTCAAAAATACAGGTTTCTTTCAGAAAGCGACCTCTTAGAAGTCGTCAATAAATGATTCAGTATAAATATTTTCTAATAGACCATAGAATAAATTTATTTTAACGTCAATTTAAAAATGGCTGCTTGTACTAAGAGTTAAGAGCAATAAGACTCTAATTTTTCTTTCGCAATTAGCTATCATGCCAGCTGAATTGTTTTCTGCATAGCCTTTATTGTGTATAATTGAAATATTTAGCTATGCTTTCAACAAATATACAACAAATGTAAGACAAATCATTAAAAAAATTAAAATTTGGAACATTAATGATAATTTTTTTTGTTATACAAAAAATATTATTAATGAATGATGAATTTATATCATATTATATATAAATCAAAATTTAAACTCCTATTCATTTATAATAAATTGAAGAAAAGCTATAAAGTGAATTAATTTTTAAAAACAAAACGAAAATTAAAAAAAAAAAATTGTCATATACCTAGAATCTAAAAATGACGAATACTGAATTTTACGACTCATGTGTGTATGGGTGCACTTAATTACGGCAAGGCACACTATGGCTATCTGCCTAAGGGGGAATGCCTTCGTGGAGGACTTTCTAAGGGAAACTGGCTCGTATACACGTTACACATGGGGAAAACCACGAAAACACCCATGTAGTAGGACCGTTCGCGGGATTCGAACCTCAGACCGAACTAACAGTGTTCAGCGACTTTACCGCTCGGCCTCTGGTGGGCCGTTTTACGACTCATATAATAATAAATGCATGTTCATATTGTAACAGAAATTTTGTTAGAAGTCTAGCATATGTATAGTTATTTGTGATCTTTTAAAACTGTCGTAACATAATGCATATTTATCATTATCGTGAATCAAAACAGTATGCTTTACATCCTTACAAATATACGTGATAGATTTTAATATTTATTTCTGCATATACTTACGTTTCCCAAAGACACGAAAGCAAGTCAAGCAGATTTTTGTTGTATTAAGCAGACTTAAGTTCTCTGTTAGCTAGTGTAACATAATTTCGGATATTAGTGTAACATAATTTCGGACTCTATGAGCCTTCCAGAATTATTAGCAAAATAGTGGAAACGTCTTTACAAAGTGTTTTTATAAGGAAACAACAGATGTATACTGAGCAGTGATCAACTGATATATTTCTTAAATGATTTGGTTTAGTTGATTATGACAAAACACACTGGGGCTATGTGCCTAAAAGGAAAAATGCCTTCGTAGAGCACTTTCTTAGGAAAGCTGGCTCGTATGGTACGTGGTAAGCTGGCTTGTAAGCTGGTACGGGGAAAAAAACCACGAAACGCTTATGAAGCCAACCCGTTTGCCTGAGATCGAACTCAATACAAATCCCAAATAGATGAGAACCAATGAAAATAAATGAGATCGAACCAATACTTTCCCAAATACAAATACTTTCTGTATTTGGGAAAGTTTTATGGTCATTATGAAAAAGTGAAAATTTGATATGGATTCCGCATGACTTCCTTCTACGACTATTTAAATTATGCTTATTTTTTCTGCACTTCATTTAAACTTATTTCCTCGAATTATTCTAACTCAATTAAGCGATACCCAAAGGCAAGTTACAAATGGCATCAAACATTGCAAATTTTGAAACTAAATTTCCTGGTCAATCTTTGTCCTACAGGACTCAAACTTCTTGTATTTTTCTTTTTCATAACGAGTATAAAGGTTTTCCAAATATAAATATAGAAACCAGAAGACGACATTAAAAGTTAGATTTCATAATTTGCCCAAAACTAATTCTTTTTTAAATTTGACATTGACAAAATATGAATATTTTCGTCATTTAAAATACTTCTGTATTTTTGTTGCACCGTATTTAAACTTGCTTCCTCGAGTTATTGACATTAAATTACATTAATTCCATTATCTATCGGAAAATAATTATAGCAAATCATCTATTTACGACATCTCTAAGAGGTCACCTTTTAAGAGATCTCTATTTTTGGGAACATAAACAAACATTGGTAGTGAACATCATCTTTTTAAGACCACCACATGTAAAATCCTCTAAAAGCATGAATGGTTGCATTTAATAAGGACCCATTACTTTTAATAAGGAATGTAACATTAATCTTAATTATACATGTTTTTGATGTGTGTGCCAAAATAGTGATAACGTACTTCTGTTGCTTTAGAAATGTGTGAAATTAAAAAAAAAAATGGATACTATACAACAAAAATGTTATTATATTCAGATACACACCTTTTGAACTCGTCTGAAATTCATTATTCTGCTCAACATAATTTGTCTGCATAAAATATTGAATAATATTAAAAAATCAAAAGCTAAGTCGAAGTAGAAACAGTCATCTCTTCTAAAACATTTTAATTGAAGTAAACAGACGTTCGCATTATCGTAAAGTAAACACCTATTTTTCAAACAGCGGATGAAACGGGAAAGAGGGAATTGGTGGGGGAAGGCAGCGAACGAAATAACACTTTTTCGAGCTGGGGATTAAATGAGAAAGGACGAAACGATACTAAGCCAATAAGACAAGATCTGGTATTTACTTTATTATTTAATTAGTCATCATAAATTTAAAAATTATTTTAATTTTTATTTGTTTTTACATTTTTATTAAATTGTACTTATAAGTATTTTATATTTCAGTTGCTAATTATTATGTTACTTTAATTATTCATTATTTTAATCACTATTTTTTGTTATTTTAATTATTAAGTTTTTTAATAAGTAATTTTTTTGTTATTTTAATTACTAATTAATGTTATTATTGTAATATTTATTTCCTTTCTTTATTTTTTATTTTATTTTTTCCTGACGGCCTTTCGTAGGCCCTTCTGACTTTAGAAACTAAGCCCTGACAGCAATAGAAAATTTAATAATGAATCATATCCAGTGCACCAAAAAAAAAAATAGCCAAAATAAAGTGAATTATTTCTACCCAAAAAAAGGCGACAGAAAACTAGAATAGCTCACGTGATTCAATACAATGCGACGTTTCAAAGCCCTTTTTAGGGCCGTAGACCGATAAAATAGGCTCAGTATACGGATACCGATCGATTTTACCGAAAGTAACGAGTAACGATACGATAGTAACGAGTACTGGTTCACCGAGTAACGAATACATACGGGTACACAATTTCTCGTTACTTCTACAGCACTAGTAATGACGTCGCTTTGCTGCTCCAATTCAGAACTGGATTTTACACGTGGCGCCATCTCATGAATAGAAGTTGAAGTATCTGTCGGAACGCCACATATATAAGAATGTTATAATTTTCACTAAGTTTTCATACAGTTCAGAAAAAGGAGTTGAACACGCTACAAATCATCCAGAATAAGGTACTTAGAATGATAGCAAATGCGCACTACTACGTCTCAAATCAAACATTGCACAATGACCTGAAAATGGAAACGGTAGAAACTTATCTACACAAAGCGAATGATAAATTCTTCAGTAAAGCGCAAGAATGCAATCATATGTCAGATTTAAATGTATTAGACTATGTTATTCTCGAAGAAGATGCTTCACTTAGACCGCTCGCGGCCCACCTCGCCCGGGACTTAAATTTTCCCACATAAAATTTATCTTGATGGGAATGTACAGCGCCTGTATATATATTGTATTTAGTGTATAGTGTATTTTATTTATTTACTTCTCATTTATTATATTGTATGTTTGTTGTATTTCTTTTCACATGTTTTATTTACTTGTGTATGATTATGTTTAATTGTTACGATTTATATGTATTCAGATATAGTGATTGAATCTTCTGGATTATGTCTTTGATCTCTTATGATACAACGCAAACATATGATACAGACCCTCATGGCTCCTGCTTTGCTTATTGCTTGATGCGCGCGGCACTCCTTGGCCTTGCGACTCATGGTCGCCCCCTGTAGCCACCTTTGACCTCCTGTAACTTGTCATGAAAAATTCAAAGTCTTGCGCCCTCCGGGCTTAGTTTTCAAGAGCCGGATAAGTTGCGTGCTCCGCGACATTTCGGCAATAACCGTGCAGACTAGACTAGACTAGACTAGTTTTCGCTATTCGAGGGGTGGACGCCATAGGAGAAGGTTCGTCGTTGATATTGTGCCTGCCTCCGATCCTGTATCACGTGTACGCCCTGTCCGATCTACGTGTGTTGCGGTGTGCGACCACGTGCAAACTCTTATCCGCATGCATCAGCATTTTTAAATGCTAATCTTCGGTTTGTATTGATTTTTAAAAGCCTGGATGCTTTTATAATTTTATTATTTTGTATTATTTTAGGAATTTTCATGTTATTTTGCCTTTTCTTGCGAATTATGCCTAATTGCTGGTACGAGTGATACCGCGCTATTGATATTGATTTTTCTGCGCTTATTTTTGCGTATTAATTTTGCAATTTAAATTAATTATCAGATTTTAAATTAATTGCGTGCGCGTAATTAAAGTTTTCGGATTTTGGTCGTTGTGTCTGCTTAGTTACCCCCAGGCTCACGCTGTCAGGTGTGAGATAGGGGCCTAGTAGACTTTCGCCCGCTCATCCGTCTGCCGGAACACCTTCGAGTGGGTCCGGTTCCGGGGCGCGGGACTCTGGACTGCTGATTGGGCGCAGGATTTCTTAATTCTGTATTGCGATAATGGATACGATTTTGGATGCCGTGAGGGTACAGATTAGTGAACTTGATACCATCCGCCAGCAGAATGGTACACTCACTGACACTGAAAATAAGATGTACAATTTCTTACAAAGTATGATTGAAATGCTAGTTGCTGTTAACACACAGTTAACACAACAGGATAAAACTCAGGATAAATCCTCACAAGGTAAAAATCCAGATAATGATAGGGACAGAAGTCCTATTAAATTACACAACAACTTTAATGCTCTGAATGAAATACCATTGGATCAGCCCACGAGTTCAGATGATGATTTACGAAAGACTAAAGGTGATCAAACAGTCAGAATTAGATCTCAAAGACAAAATTTTAAGAAAATTAAGCTTAGTAGTTCCCCTAAAAGTACTACACAAAAACAACAAAGTCAGGACAGTATCCCAGATACACCAGCTACTGAGGTAGCAGTTAATCAAAATACTCATACACAAATTAATGAGACAATGGATACCACCTCACCAGATAACGAAAACCTCACTGACATGAATACAAATAAGCAAAAGCAAAATAACAGGAATTCAAAAATTCCGCCAATTACTCTTAAAGAAAATAAATTGAAATGGAGTGAAATTCGATCTATCTTCCTACAGCGAAAAATCAAATTTCACGGGGAGCATATTCCTTCGGGAAGTATCAAAGTCATTACTGAAACACCTGACGATTATCGGACTGTAGTCCAAATACTTAAGGAAAAACAAGTAGAACACCATTCGTACATCCTTCCGGAAGACCGATATTTAAAAGTTGTCCTTCGAGGACTTACTGAACATACTCTGATCGATGATATCAAATCTGAACTTGAACAACTTGATTATCATATCAAAGATGTTAAACAGATGACAAGACGGCGTAACGGAGAAGTTACCAAACTTCCTCTGTTTTTAATTTCGCTACCAAAAAGTGACAAGTCCAAAGAAATATACAATGAGAGATTTCTGTGTCACATGAAAATTAAGATCAAAGAGTATTTAGGTCGACAAGGACCCCTGCAATGTTTTCGTTGCCAGGGGTTTAATCATACACAAGCGGGCTGCAATTATGCACCCAAATGTGTCAGATGTGGCAAAGGACATTTTGTTAATGAATGCCCTGATAAAAATAACAATGACAAGCCTCCAGTCTGTGCCAATTGCGGGGGTTCCCACACTTCCAGTTTCAGGGGGTGTGAGAAATTCCCCAAAAGAAAATCTGAGAAACCAATCAATTTCCCCAGTAGGGTGATTGAAAATAAATCCTATTCACGGGCGTTCTCCACAGGCCTATACTCTGATATATTGAGTGAAGCTAAACAAGTTTTCACGGACCTTGCGGAACTTGTTTCCGTAATAAAAAATGCGGGATTTCAGATCTCGCAACTAGTCAAAGAAATAAAAGAAAATAACCAAGAGAAAAATACTTCTACTACTATAGATAATGGGTCAAACTAGACCAACAAAAGTTCCCATCTCTATCATGACTTGGAATGCCCGTAGCATTCATTATAAGCTCACTGAACTATCAAACTTCATCACGTGTCATAATATTGACGTGGCGCTCATTATTGAAACCTTCGCTACGCCAAGCACCCCGATGAAGATTCCTAATTATTTATGTTATCGATGCGACCGTCTAAGTCACCGAGGTGGGGGGGTCGCGATTTTTGTACGCAACTCTCTCCAATCTTGTCTGATCTGCGAAGAGCGATATAATGGGCATGAAATTGTCACTGTGTCTGTATTTCTGCCACATTATGGTAACGTATACTTCACTTCTATGTACAATCCTCCACAGAATATGCTTGATATAAATTATCTCGCAGAAATACTTGACATCAATAAACAAGTCATCCTTGCAGGGGATTTAAATGCCAAAAGTCAGGAATGGAATTAGGAGAACAAATAAAAATGGAATCAAGCTCTCCGAATTCATTAATAATCACCCTATTTATTTTCATGTACCAAGCGAGTACACGTATTTGCCGAATAATCCCAATACAGGCGACATTTTGGATATTTTCATTTCGACCATCTCGCTCTCTTTCAATCTAGAGGTGATTCAAGATTTAGATTCAGACCACTGCCCGGTCATTGCGACCCTAGGCACAAACAAAGCTATTATGGATGAAGAAATTAATTCAACTAACTGGAAAATTTTCAATGAAATTCTCTCAGAATGTAAAACTAACAGTATATTACGCACTCCGGAGGATATTGAGATTGCGACCAAGCATCTTACAAATGACATACAAAGTGCCTACCATGCGGCCACGAGAAAAATTCCTAGAAGACAGGTTACTAATAAGTTACCACAAAGGATTAAAAGTCTCATCAGAGATCGAAATAAGCTCAGGAAAAGGTATCATCTCACTTGCAATCCTGATACCAAAAAAGAGATGAATAGACTTGGTAAGGAAATTAAAAAACAGATTAACTCCCACCGTAAAGAGCTCTGGGATGAGAAAATTGAGAGTTTTAACGAGCCTAGTAGCTCATTCTGGTCGTTTGTAAAACGTCTTAAAAATAAACCCACAGTTAATAGGCCGATTTACCATGAGCATGGCATTGCGCTCACAAATATTGAAAAATGCAATACGCTCGCTGAGCACTTTGAAAAACAATTCATCACAAACACTTATCCATGCAATCAGGATTTTACAACTCATGTGAACTCCACAGTGTCAGAATGGCTTTGCAAAAATAACCTGCAAAATCACTTAGAACTTACCTCACCACAAGAAATCATGAATAGAATTAAAAAGCTCAGGAATAGAAAGGCCCCCGGGCAGGATAATGTTAATAATGTAGCACTGAAATGGCTGCCAATAAATATGATTAATCGACTTACAGGTATTCTGAATGCTTGCCTGTACAATAGTTATTTTCCGAATATATGGAAGTCTGCTAAAATGATAGTGATCCCAAAGCCGGGAAAGAATCTGACGAAAACGGATGGGTGCAGGCCCATTAGCCTACTGCCCAGTATGGGAAAAATACTTGAAAGAATTGTCTTCAGCAGAATACAACCACACCTGGATAAATTACCACTTGAACAGTTTGGATTCAGGAAAGCCCTATCCACAACAAAGCAACTGGTTAGACTTAATGAGTTCATAGGTAGTGCGCTGCACAACAAAAGATATGTTGCCTTACTCATGTTTGACGTGGCGAAGGCGTTCGACCGCGTCTGGCATGAGGGGTTAATTTATAAATTAATCAGTTTGCAGTTCAGCACTGAGTTAATCAAAATTATTCACTCGTTTCTTTCAAACAGAACATTCAGTATTCACATTGATGATAGCACCTCAGATAAGAAGCAAGTACAGGCCGGGGTCCCTCAAGGATCTATTTTAGGGCCCGTACTCTATTTATTCTACGTGGCAGATCTACCTGCAGAACATCTAGATCCAAATTTTTTCATGGGCTGCTACGCAGACGACACAGCTTTTGCCGTCAAGTCTGAGTCACCAAATTTTGCGATTAAGAAACTTCAAAAATTTATGCCGAAACTTGAAACCTGGTGTGCCAATTGGAAAATTGCAATTAATGCAGATAAATCTAAGCTTATGATTTTTAAAAAGAACAAAATGAATCACCCATTAACTGCACAACTGTTGTTATTTGATACTGTGGTACCAGTAGTAAAAACTGCTACTTACTTAGGTTTAAAATATAGTGCTAATTTCCTTTGGAAAGAGCATGTAAAATGTGTCAGAGGTAAGACTATTGGAGTAATTTAAAGTCTCAAGCCGCTCCTGTCTGCGACCTCCAAATTAGACATCAAGAGGAAGAGACATATTTATAACTCCATTATACGTCCTATTTTTGCGTACGCTTCTCCGGCCTGGGCAACAGTTCAGAAAAAGGAGTTGAACACGCTACAAATTATTCAAAATAAAGTACTTAGAATGATAACAAATGCTCACTACTATGTCTCGAATCAAACCCTGCACAAGGATCTGAAAATGGAATCTGTAGAAACATATCTATACAAAGCAAATAATAAATTCTTCAATAAAGCACAAGAATGCAACCATATGACCGACTTAAATGTATTAGATTATGTTATTCTCGAAGAAGATGCTGCACTTAGACCGCTCGCGGCCCACCTCGCCAGGGACTTAAATTTTCCCACATAAAATTATCATAATAGGAATGCACAGTGCCTGTATATATTGTATATAGTGTATAGTGTATTTTATTTTATTTTATTTCTCATTTATTATATTGTATGATTAGTTTGTATGTTCTTTTCACTTGTTTTTATATAATATTGTATGCTTGTGTTTAATTGTTATGATATATATTAATTCAGATATCATGATTCAATCTATTGGATTATGTCTGTAACTTCTTTTATGATACAACGCAAACATATCTTCCATACCCTCACGGCTCCTGCTTTGCAAATTTCTTGATGCGCGCGCCACTCTTTGGCCTTGCGATTCATGGTGGCCCCCTGTAGCCACCTTTGACCTCCTTAAAACTTGTCATGAAAAATTCAGTCTTGCGCCCTTCGGGCTTAATTTTCAAGAGCCGGATAAGTTGCGCAGCTGCGCGACACTTCGGCAATAACCGTGCAGACTAGACTAGACACTAAGTTTTTTTATTGAATAATAAATTCTGACAGTCCAATGCTATAAGCCTAGGGTCTAAGTTTGCATAAAAATTCCTCTGTTAAATAAAAGAATTTAAGTAATTTCTGTAGTCTTTTTGTCAATACACTAAAGATTTTTTAACTAATTACTCTTCCTCGCTTGCAATTAGAACAAGGGCGTAGCTAGAGGGGGCAAGGGGGGACATCTGTCCCTGGGCGCAGAATCCAAGGGGCGCCAAATTGATGTTACGACATTTTAGAATTAAATGTTTTCCCTCCTTGGCAAGCAGCAGGGGGCGCAAAATCTTCAGTTGCCCCTGGGCGCTGAAAACCCTAGCTACGACTCTGAATTAGAACCATCATTAAATCCCTATTTTATCTAATCATTTTCTGAACATTATCATGTATATAGATTGACTTCGTCTTTGTAACTGATAATTATTACTTGCAAATTATTCTCTTGCTGGTGAACTATTAACAACCCTTTCTATTGCTGAGTTAGGGTTAACAACCTTCGCTCTCACTGCCGCCTGCCTTGTACCTGGGCTGCTTGTGCGCATGCGCGAACGTAGGTGGTGTAAATAGCCTATTAGCTATTCGCACCGTCGGTGCGATTAGCCACTGCGCTTATAAAGCAGTAGCCTCTAGTAGCTCTACGCTAGGCGACTTAGATTTAAAGAGACAGGGCCAAATCTGCCTCTGAGGAGAAACTGGATTAATAAATAAGTAGCTTTAATTTTAAGTGTTATGATCCAATAAAACAAAAGATAAATATTCTCTTAAAGTTTAACATCAGAAAGTAAAAGCGAACCCTTTTAACAGGGAACAAATGAGTGCTTAAATTAAGTTGCAACCGCTTACGGTTGAGAGAGATAATAAAGCCGTTTACAGGGTTACACAAAAAGAGCAGGGGCTTAGCTAGAGGGGGTCAAGGGGGCATCTATCCCCGGGCGCAGAATCTAAGGGGCGCCAAACTAATGTTACGACATTTTAGAATTAAATGTTTTCCATCCTTGGCAAGCAGTAGGGGGCGCGAAATCTTCAGTTGTCCCTGGGCGTTGAAAACCCTAGCTACGACTCTGAAAGAGAGTGACCCTGATCGAGGCTGAAAGAACAGCGAATTCACTCAGGCGGGGAGAGGGTGCATCGAATGAGTAGAGTGAAAGCTTCGAGGCGCCTCGTCTCCACAGCAGCGCCCCTTATAAAATGGAAACGCATTATATCAAGGCCAACTAGATATCTAGTTATTGTATGAGTTTTCCAGAGTAGCTCTTGGTCTTTTCTTTGAGGAAGGAATTCCAGGATGATAAATAGACAATGCATGAAGAACGGGGTTTCCGATCGAAGGAATCTTTTTGAAAAAGTTTAACGAAAGTAGCTGTATAAAGCAATTCAAGGGAAGAATTTTGGCAGCATTATGAATATCCTTGTTCGTAACAAACCAAGAAGCTTTGTAAATTTTCCATAGCATAATATTTTGGAAAATTTGGATATGTTTCCTGTTAATAATTGCTGTTGCGCCTCATACGGGACATGCATATGTCCAAATAGGCCTTATCATTGATTTGTAGAGCAAGAGCTTGTTTTGCTTGAAAAGGTCGCTTTTTCTAGTAAAAAATGGCAGTAATTCGATTTGAAAAACCTGCGCATTAGAAATTGTTTTTAGAATGCGAGGTTGCCAAGTTAATTTAGAATCAAGTATCACGCCTGGGTACTTCTAAGTAGGAACCCAGGGTACTGGTTCTCCGAAGAATTGCAAGTTAGGTAAATTGGGGTCAGTTCTTCGGATGAATCAAGTGGAAGCATATTTTGTGACATTAATTTTGATTTTCCACAGTCCGAGCCAGAGCTTTAGGCGTTGAAAGATCATTCTGCAGTGCAGAAATTACCGTGGTGATGTTGGAATGTTGAAAAATGATAGCCGTGTCATCCACATATGAAACTAGATCGACAAAAGGTGATTTAGAAATATCGTTAACAAATATGTTGAACATCTGAGGTGAAAGTAAACTTCCCCGAGGGAGGCTGGCATAGATTGAGTGGGGAGTAGAGTACTCGTGGCTAACTCGCACTCGAAAGGATCTACGTGTAAAGTAAGAGTTCAGAATTTTAATGAGTTGCACAGAAAAATCAAGCCGTGTAAACTTGTAAATACGCCCGTCACGCCAAGTCCTGTCAAAGGCTTTGGCAGTGTCAAGATAGACAATTCCAGTTTCTCTTGTTTATGAAAGTCTTCGTGAATAAATTCTACTATACGGAGTAACATGTACCGTGGACTATTAAAATTAAATCCCGACAGAATTCAGTAAAACAAACTCATAAATTTTTGAGAGAGATGATAATAGGCTAATTAGCCTATAGTTGGCGGAAAGACTTAAATTTTGTCCGTTTTTGAAATGAGAATCACTGAAAGTCAGGAAAGTACTTAAGCATTAGATATCTTAAAAAATACTCGAGTATTTTCTAAAATTGATTTACATACAGCATATTTTCAGATTATCATTAATGAAAACGATAAGCCAAAAATTGCCTATCGGACTATATGAATTTAACTTCATGAGTTTCGATTTGCGTAACGCATTTTCTACCCTTCAAAGATTTGTTAATAAGGTATTGAGAGGGCTAAATTTTGTTTTTCCATATTTGGATGATGGTTTGATTGCGTTAAATAATGAAGAGGAACGCGAAAAGCATTTAAAATTTGTTTTTTATGGATTGCAAAAATATGTATTGAGGCAATATTTTTAATTCTATTTTTAGATGGAAGCTATTCTGCTCAAAAACATAGAAATCTGGATAATAGTTGTTTCCAAATCAGGGGGAGGTATCATGTGATGTTTAATCGAACGTTTCACATGTGTACAAGCACTACCACTTGCTAGTTTTCCATATGAGACCCTATCAATCGAGTAAATGTCATAATTCCCATTTCGAGGAGTTCAGCCTGTGATAAAGTGAGTCTCTTGGACTATCTATCTTCGACCCTATAATTATTGAAATACCATCCTCAATCAATGATGTCAGTACTTGTACCATTGAAAATAACGTTTACTGATATCAGAATTACGTAAAATACGGCAGATGTGATATTTGCTGTAATGTACCGGCTATGAACAAAATTCATAAGAGATGCATTAATGTTATTAGAAAATAACAGATAAAATAAATTGCAGACATTTCTTAAATATCTTGTGAATTGTAAGACTTAGTTTAAAATTGTTTCTTAAGTATCGTGTATTACAGTAAACACATTTTTCAGACTTTATGTTTACATGGTATACTGTCATACAGAAATAAAAAATTAAATCTAGAGATAAATATAATTTGAACACATTAATATAATCTAATAATTGATGCAGAATAATAATCATACCTTAAAATGTTCCTAAGTAAACTACCAAAAATGTATTTTAAATAAATGTGATATTTATCCTATAGCTGCGGATACGACTTGTTTTTTAATGCCATTATTTCTGGATATGTTATTTTATGCCAATTATTGAGACATTTTTTCTAAATGATGTCATATAAAGATCTTTTTAATGAAAAATAGGTAAGTTATGAACTACACTTTCACAGTGGATAATTAATATAAATAAGCTTCTAGTTGGTTAAAAACATAACATGTCGAAAACAGAATATTTTTAAATATTTGCAATCTAAAAAAAAAAAGGGGGGGGAGTCTGAAATCTTTCAGATTTTATATTGCACCCAAAGAGCCTCTTTTTTTTTTTTTTAAACATTTTGTGTGCTATCTTTATTTATTAAATATCATGTTCTTTGCACTTAAACCACATAAAATTAAATTCAACAGCGATATCACAGAATATTTAAAAACAGCATATCTTAAAAAATTTCCGACAGGCAGCCTCGCATGCTGGAAATTAAATGTTTTTTTCATTGCCGGCGCTTGCTTTGAAATTGTTGAGTTTGTTACAAAACTCGGGCTACCAGGGGCCCATTTTCCAGTAGAAGATTATGTTATTCAAAACTTGATGGCTCTAGGTACTATCACTTTTTCACAGTACAAAAAATATACATACATACATGCAGATTCTTCATTATTTAATTTCTTTAAATATAACACAGGGTGTTAACTGTGCTTTAACTAAGCTTTAACTAACTGTGCTTTAATATTAAGTGGCACCAATTTTTAAAGTGATACGCAGTTTATAGTGAACCGATGCAGCATGCATTTCAAGACTCATAGCCCTTCTGAGCTAATGCTCCTTTGAGCTGAAAAGTAGTTTTAAGAATATATCTGAGAAAATGCCTATTTAGTAACTATTTATTGGAAATCTTTGTGTGTGGTGGTGGAGAAGACAGAGTTAACATCTCTTGAAAACAGTCTGTGTTACAAATCATTTTCATAAACAAAATTTATAAATTTATATTTTCTTGATATGTACACTGCTCAAAAAGAAAATGGGACAGTGCTATATCTCCCGTTCTACTGGGCCGATTGACAAAATTCAAATTGCGTTCTTCATGTCTCGAAAGCACGACTTAGGATTTATATTAGATTTATATATAGCACTATTCTAACATAGGTATTTTGACACAAAATCGGACTTTTTCTGAAATAACATACCAATTTTTTTAGCTATTTCGATTCTACAACTCAAATTACGCCCAAATATGAAATTTTGTAAAATTTGGAGCGAAATTTACGGAGAAATTCACAAATTTATGTTGGCACTTTTTTTCAGTTTGCGCCAAGAATAGTTCACTTGGCGAACTTCTTAATATATGGCAACCTAGTTTCCTTTCCCGTGAGAGGAAAAAAAGTCACCATCGTTCCTTTTTTCCAAATAATGTTCTTTATATTATATTTTTAATTGTAACTTATTATTTTAAGTAATTTTTTCTTTTTCGAATTTCATTTTAATTGTTTAAGTTGCATTTTTTTTTTTTTTTTTTTTCCGAATAACTGTTTTAAAAATTTCTATTTACCTATTCAAATTGCATAAATAAAGGTGCAGCGTTTATTTTTTTTAAATAGTTTTCTTTATATATACCTGTCATAGTTATTATTTTAGGTAATTTTTAATTTTTCTACATTTAACTTAATTGTTGCATTGTCTCTTCAGATAATTTTTTTTTAATTTTCTATTTATTCCTTCGAACTCAGCATTTTAAATATATTTATTAATATAAATTTTCCAGAATTTGATTTTATTTATTTGAATTGCGCTTCTTTCGAAAGAATACTTTGTAACCCAGACTACGATGCGTTTGAAAACTGCATATATTAAAAGAGAAAACAAAGCACAGTTAACACGCCTTTCAATATTCCGTTCAGAAAAGATATATATAAATAAGAGAGATGTATAACCGGCATTTTAACTTAGGATGACTTGCATACACTGCTTTAAACAGTTTTATCATTGTGCCCATTGCTTTACACAATTTTATCCTATATTTGGTTTCTTAAAATTTTATTCATATTTTAATCAAATATTTTATTTTTGAAATCGCAAGAATCAAATATCATAAGATTAAAAGGTTTTAAATTAAAATAAAATACTAATACTAAATTTTACGCAAAAATTTATTTTTTCTTGTCTTTTTCTTCAGGCATTCTACTTTATTCTTGCTCTTTTTCTTTAGGTATTCTGCAAGTATATTAAAAAGCATCCAACTTTTCGAAATATCTTCATATTTCTGACAATCATTTTAAATAAAGTTATCGCCTTCCATTTCATAAAGGCCCACAAACGGCCGAGCGGTAAAGTCGCTGAACACTGGTAGTTCACTCCGGGGTTCGATTCCCGGTAAACGGGCTGGTTGCATGGGCGTTTTCGTGGATTTTCACATGTGTACCGTGTATGACAGCTGGTTTCCCTTAAAACGTTCTTCACGAAGTATTTCGTCAGAGCCTTTATCAGTCTTTAGAGGCTAAAAATTTTGAAGGTAGGAGATGAAAGGAAAGACTGGTTTCATCAAGAGGTTTTGGTTTATTTAATTATGACAAAGCACACTAGGGCTATCTGTCTAAGGGGAGGGAAGTCTTCGCGGAGGACTTTCTAAGGAAAACTGGCTCGCATACACATTACACATGGGGAAAACCACGAAAACGCCCATGCAGCCAGCCCGTTCGCGGGATTCGAACCTCGGACCGAACTACCAGTGTTCAGCGACTTTACCGCTCGGCCGCTGTTTCATCAGGAGAGGAAAAAATGCCTTTAGGTGACATCCACATACAATACTGGATAAACTCCTAAATCTTCAAATAATTCGACTGAGAAAATCATGGGATACTCCATTTATGATACGATATGATGTTCTAGAACGTAATTTAAATTTATACAACCATACAGTCTAAAACCAGTCGCTCTTTACTTTAATCTGCAATGATATCGTTTTTGTCTTTTTCTCTTTGAACGCCTAAATTCTTTGAAGCATCCTGAAAGTATATTCAAAAGCGTCCAACTTTTTGAAACATCTTGGTATAACTGACAGCCAAATTTCCCTGCAAATTTTTGCTTACTTTTCTCCCTAATTTTCTTCTTTCCTTCTACAGTTATTTTCAGTGCTCACACAAGAAAATTAAGATTTTTCGATTGCTAGACTTCCATAAATTTTTTAAAATATCAATTACATGAATTGCGTTTTAGCTGAAAACAGCTTTTCATTTTCTAGTCATTTTAACTATAAATAAAGTTTAAAGCGAAGTCCAAAGGATAAATATTTTTATTAAAAGATTTTTGCTAAATGTCAAAGAAATAAAACAGTCCAGCAGGATTTATTCTGTACCACCGAGTAACCCGATTCTTATATCGCCTGAAACAATCTAAATCATATTTAAAGATCATGTTTTTTTTATACAATCTATAACGCGAGAGAAAAATTAGCTTCTTAAAACATTCTTTCTAAAAGGATTAATATAAAAGATTACATTTATATATATTTTTTTAAAGCTGGGACTTGAACCAAACTGTCAAACATTTAAAGTTTAATTTACATGGTGGTTATAATTAAAGTTTCAATTTGAAATGGTCATAAGAGGAAAACTACCGGACTAAATGTTATCAAACTTGGGAATCGTGTAAAGGAGGTTATGAGAATTTATTTTCCGCGGGGGAAAAAAAAAAAAAAAAAAAAAAAAGAGTTCAAAAACTCACCCCCAGGGGAAAAATAGCGATGTATACAATATTGTTAAATGAAATAAGACACGAAAACATCTGTTTAAAATGTGTTTAATATTTTCCGAAAAGTGTTACAAAGCATGTTCAATGTAGCGTCCAGCATTTTTCGAAAGCAAGTTAAATCCTGTTACTGCATTCTCAACAGCAGCTCTTAGCATATCAGGAGGAATGTTACGGACATGTCAGTGTATCAAATTTTTCATTTCGGCCAAATTGTTTAGATTATCACCATAAACAGTGCTTTTGAGATAACCCCATAACCAAAAGTCACAGAGGTTGAGGTCTGGTGGGAAGAGGGGAAGTGTTGGCCTATAAGACGTTCATTCGTTAAATGTTGCCTAAGTAACCAACACACGTGAGGCCCTGCATAAAAATCGTAGTATCTAAAATGCCACGTTACTGCAGTTCATGTATCAAAAAACATTTTAACATTGACTCTAAGTGAGCTGCAATCACAGTGGTCCAGCTGTCGACTGCTCTTCAGAGAAAAATGGTTGTTATAAAACTAGCTGTCATTCAGCACTAAACGGTGTGGAATGACTGCTATGCAATCGAATGCAGTAGGAGAATGCAATGGAACTAGATAGATAACATGAGGGATTTCTTTGGCCCAAATCGATTAAAAGCGTTTTGAATCAGTATCTTCATGTTTTAGTGCCGAATTCAGGCTCCAAAAATTACAAATTAGCGATCTGTAAGAAAACGATTTCCAGATTGTACGCACTTGTGCGAGTGATTTGCGATCTCACATTTTCTAATCGCTAATTCGTGGTTTTCGCGGACGAATTTCTCAATTACACGGATGGTGCACTCGACTTTTATCGAATTTAACGCCTTTAAATAGTAATTTGTCTACTTAAAAGTTTCTTAAGTGTATACAACATATTAAACCCGTGTAACAAAAGGTTAAGTTAGATTCCGACCCATATTTCATTTAACAATATTGCATACAGCGCCATACCCTGGTGGTGAGGTTTCGAACTTCCTTTTTTTCGCGGAAAATAAATTCCCATGACCTCCTTTACACGATTTCCAAGTTTGATAACATTTGATCCAGTAGTTTCCTTTTATGACCGTTTCAATATTCAAATTTAATTTGAAGCTATGCGTTATATGTATACCATGCGTCAATGTTTCGCTTTTATGGAAAAATAAAAAATCGAAGCAAATATACTTAGGATAATGGACCAAAACTGAAAAAATTTCCCCTCCGTCCGAAAATGAAATATTAAAACTTCGACCTTGTATTTATTGGGTTGTCGAAACATTTCATTTGACTTATCTTCTAAGTCCTAGTTTCAATAACAATTCCGTCAAAAATTCCGAATTACTTAAGCTGAATTAAAAGATTTAGTATATATTCACTGTATGTTAATAAAGTAATCAAAGTGTAAAAAAATAATTATAGAATTTACGCTGATGCAAATTTTTGTCTGACTGCACAACATGTAAAGGAAGAGAAGGCTTATAGAGATCTGTTTTTGAAATGCCTCTAAAAGTAGATATACTCCTTTTGTCTCTTCAATGTCAAAAAACTTTCCTTTGAGAGGCAACTTTAGTTTTGGGGAAAGAAAAAAAAATCACAAGAAGACAAATTTAAAGAACATGCAGGACGATTGAGTACACATACTTATTTTCGGAACACAAGCGATTCTCCGACTGGTTATTGAATAATGAAAAGATGCATTGTCATGCAATACAAAACATTTGGAATACGTTTTCTGACTGAAAACGTAAGATTAAAAGTCATCTGCTTAATTCACAGCCATTTACAAGTCAACTACTCGGGCAATTGCAGAATCGTTTTGATCCTGAGCTTGTAAGACAAACCTAATATCACTGGATTTAAACACTTCTTTAGCTCATATTCGAAGAATATTAAGTGAATACAATTACTGCAAAAGAAATTGAATATTCATTTGCACTACGGCATAGTAGTTTACCAACGAGTTAACAAAACTTAAATTCTGCTTTTTGTGTCTAAGAATACAACAATATTTTAAATATTTACAAATAAAATATTAAATTGAAGCCTCACCAGTTGCCTAGCATTTGAAGATTGTTAAATACTAATTGTTTGTTGCGAAGTCTATAACCCAGGCTTGCATGGTTGGTTTTCGTAGTTTTCTAGGTTCTCTTTACAAAGGTTCTCTACGAAAGCATCTTAATCAAATAGTTCCCATGTTCTTTCTATGTTCAAATAACCAACTAACCTAGTTTAAGCGCGATTTAAAAGTGAAGTTTCTAGCAAAACCCGAATACTCATTAAAAATGATGTAGCTTGCCAATCGGGAGTAACATGAAAGATACGGCGCCAATAATTGAATTGCTGTTACGGTACGCTGTTTGTAAACTTAGATGGTCATTCCTTAATTAAATAGCCCACCAGCGACCGAGCGGTAAAGGCGCTGAACACTGGTACTTCGGTCCGAGGTTCGAATCCCGCGAACGGGCTGGCCGCATGGGCGTTTTCCCCATGTGTAACGTGTATACGAGCCAGTTTCCCTTAGAAAGTACTCCACGAAGGCATCCCTCGTGTTCTTTGTCATAATTAAATAATCCAATCAAATCCTTAATTAAATATAATTGATTTGTAACTTCTACTAGAACTGACGGTAAGAATTGAAGTGCAAATAAATAATATCGTGTGCAATCTTGATTAATATAAAATTAAAAATATTTTCTCAGAAAAATATTTGTATTCAGACAGAAAGGCTTTTGAAATATTTGCAATTACTTTATAAGAAGGATTTATTAATAACCGTAATGATTACTTATTATTTTACTGATGATTAGGATTCAGTTCTTGACAATTACATTCTAAATTAGAATTTTAAGGATATAACGAAAATACGCTACGCACAAAAATACATGTTAGGATAAAAAATGAGTTGATTTTTTATGTTTTAAACCTTTTTAAATTCATTTAATATACATCGTATCCTTGTTGTTAATTGAATCCAGAATGTTGGGTGTCGTTTATATAATTATTCTTACTTGTCCACAGAATTTGCTGACTTATCCAGCCATTAAGTAGCTGCAGATCATTTCTACATCACCATTCAACGTCCATTAATTCAATCTCTAGAGGGTTGTATGTTTATATCATAATTTGACTTTTATAAAAATGATTATTCTAAATCTTATGTTTCTATAAAAATATGGATGATAGTATCAGCCACTTTAAAAGCAACAGTTTGTTTAGAAATAAATTATGCAGTTAATGTCATAAAATTTAAATAAACATTAAACGAAAATTCTCAGTTTTAGACAATTCGATTTAAACGAAGTAAAGTAGCAGACGATAAAACGCCGAAGGTAAAAATTTACTCTTATTAAAAAAAAAAAAAAAAAATAAATAAATAAATAAAATAAAAAATTTAAAAAAAAAAAGTTAAAAATTGAATAATATCAGTTATAATTTTAAAAAAATAGGTTTTTATATAGTATTAATAAATATTTATTACGCATCATTGAGGGAAAAAATGTCATATAATTAATTCTCGGTAAAATTTTACTTGAAATTTAAGGTTAAAAATAGCTGTGGCAATTCACTGTAACAAAAATCCATAGACCACATTTGGCGTTATTATCGCTAAAAAAAAGTGCCAAATTTCAAAACGTGAAAATATGTAAATTCGTGTATATCTTAGAAAATTTTGAATGAAAAAGTCTAATTTTTTGCAGATATGCTTAAAAATACACTTACTTTAAGATGATTGTAAAAATTTGATAGGTTATAATTCAAATTTTTTTTCGAAAAATTTATAAAAATTATTTAAAAATAGAAATTTAAAAAATAAAACACAAAAAATGGGTAAATTTTATTTGGAATGAACCTAAATTTCGAAATGTGAGAGAAAAAATCAAAAAAGTTTAATAAAAAAAGAGATATTAATAAATATTTGCCAAATTCAATTAACATTGAGGAGCTAAAATTTTGAGAGCTAATATTTTAAAAACTACTCGCACAATTTTTACAAAATTTGTATTCTGGCATAATTTGAGTCGTAGAATCGAAATATGGAAAAAAATTGGTATGTTATTTCAGAAAAAGTCTGATTTTGTGTCAAAATACCTATGTTAGAATAGTGCTATATATAAATCTAATATATATCCTAAGTCGCGCTTTCGAGACAAGAAGAACGCAATTTGAATTTCGTGAATCGCCCCAGTAGAACGGGAGATATAGCACTGTCCCCCCCTTTTTTTTTTTTTGAGCAGTGTACCTATCAAGAAAATCATACATTTATTTTTGAATATAGAAGGAGAATGTAAGTTTGATAAAAATTCTGCCAATGATTTCTTCCTATATCGTAAAAATTCTGAGACCTACTGCAACCACTCTGATTGCACTGCCTGTGATAGTTTTTCTTAAGTTAAATATGCTTTTTCATACAGGTAAGAAAGTTCATGTGCATGATGTATATATATATATATACCATATCCACACAAAATGCTTCATATCCATGATATATAAGGCCAACCTAAATTACTGTGGGCCTGCTCCTCTGAATTTGTGACAAAAACAGGTAACTTGTTTTTTATCATATACGTTAGTGACTGTTTTATGAGAGACATTTCTTTCAAATACAAAAATCAAGAGAAATTCGTTTTAAAAATATATTTCATTGAACACTGAAAGACTAAAAACTGACAAAATGGTGCACCAAAGGCATCAGAAGTAGTAATCGCAGGTACTCAGCTGGCGGGAGTGACGTTATAGAAAAGGAAGTAGCCATCGCCATCTTGGATAACGTGACAACCAGAAGTTATGTAGATTGGATGACTAGGTTAATCGACGGGTTGGATGACCTAGTCGTGTTTTGAATGACGTCATGCATAGTTTAGTTTTTATTGTGTGACAACGACACTATTTTTCAAAATTTTTTTCATATTTTTGGGTGACAACTTTTTTATTTTGTGGCAACAACATCTTGAACCACATGTTTGGGATGATATCATTTTTTATTTATTAATTGTTTAATATGTGATTATTCTTAATTATGTTTAATTATTTAATCTTATTAATTATTAATCATTGTTTTTAATTATTTTGTGTATCATCATTTTTAATCAGTCGTTATTTTTAATTAGTTTTACTTGATTTAATTATTTAATTTAATAATAATACATTTTATGTAATTGCACGAGTTTGAAAAATAACTCCACGTTCGGGATTCAAACTCACCATCTCTGAAATGAGAGATTCTTTGTAGCGGCACCTCATGCCATTTACTACGTCACTTCCCAGCAGTGAGAATCTTAGTGACAAATCATTGTACAGTGCACAGTTAAGGTGCTCTTAAAATTTCTGAATGTTTATGCATTTGAAGTTTACATATTAAATTCAATAAGTAGATGACACTTCTCTTCATTTACAGATCTTTATTTCTCTTTAATCCATAAAATTTTCTAGAATGATAATTTTCATTAATTAATAAATTAAAATTCAGATTGATGGTAAGAAAATGTATTGATATTCTTCAAATCTGACAAAGGGAAAAAAAAACTAGTTTTTATTATTATTAACATATTTATTTTTTACCAAATGAAATAATTCTAACAAATTATTTCATTTGGGGGGATTAAAATTCTATAAATTAAAAACTATTTTTAACTAATGCAATTGAACTTAATCAGTCAGAACTTAAAAAAAAAAATAAATAAATAATAAAAAAAAAAAATAAATAAATAAATAAAAATAAATAAAATAAAAATAAAAAAGTTGAAAATGCAATTTATTGGTAACTTAATATTTCAAATTCTACATTTCACAATCCTGTTTGACTTTTCAGAGTTCAAATAATCAGTGCTTTATAATAATTCAAAAAATTTCCTTCTACTATGAACAGGTTTAATAAAAACATAAAAAATTATACAGTAATTTTTACACTGCACTTCAGCACTTTATTGTATCTCAGTATTTAGCATAATTCTGCATAGTTATTAAAAAATATAAAATTATATATTTACTGACAGAACCTTAATGACTGAAATAGTATTTTAAACATACTGCAAAAAGAAATAATACTAGTCTATGGTTATATTTAAATTTACGATGGTATTTAAGTAATGTATTCATTTGTGGTTATACATAAAATTAATTAGTGGTACTTTAAGTGGTTACAGTAGTAACTTAAGGTTCAAGTTACAGTGATCTGTGGTTGTTCTGGTAGAGCTTGTATGCTTGCATATTTTTATTTTACTGTGAATCAGGAACTTTCGACCCCCTCCCCAAAAAAAAAAAAATAAATAAATAAATAAATAAATAAAACAACCTTTTTTTTTTTTTTTTTTTTTTGAGTTTTTTAAGATAGATATTTATTTTCCAGATTACAATAACATTTTAACAAAATTTGAATTCTTAATTCAAATTTAAACAAAACCATTATTAAAAATTCCAGGTGAAGACACAGTTTGATTAGTTCTTAATTTAAAAAAGATAATCTAGGAATTCATTAAAGGAAACACAAAATATTTACATCTTAGCTTTTCACACATGAGAAATAAGTATATAAAAACAAATACATAATCAGAAACAAAGAAATACTTAGCGAAAGACAAAGTATTAATACAATGATTAAATCGAAGGTATAACATGCAATTTGCAGATTGGCTTAATTCAATTAATTGATGCAATTAAATGCAGTTTGCAGATTGGCTTAAAGCTGCTAGTGAATGATTCAAACAACAGACATTCATATAATATTTCATATTGCAGGACATTTAAAAAAATTTGCATGATGTAGATTTCTTGAACAACTGATAATGGATAAAGTAGTTATATAATAATAATAATACAGTAATTGTAGCACCAAAATTTGCATACATTTTTGAGGATTTTAATTGACTTTGCCACTTTGAAAATGTTCAGAAAATAAATAAATCATCAAATTTCAGATTTTCGAAGGTAAAATATATTTTGTATCTGTTGCATTGTTTTTCACATTTCAATAATTCTACCTTTATTTACTAAAATTTTCATGAGGAAATACTATAATTTAAAATGAGAAAAATCCAAACTACAACTTTGAATTCATGTTCTCCTGATGTTACGTCGCTAACTAACATCCAGCAGTTGTTTGCTATTCTGGGATGGGGGCAGGGGTATTTTCATAAGCAACACTAAGCTGCCATCTATTACAATCAAAACCCACAAAGTATATAGGTGTCTAGTGATTTTTTTCTCTAAAAATAGGATTCTACATTAAGGAAATACCACCCTGGATAGAAATATTGTGCAATGTTAATGCACTGTTATCATAATTATATATGTTAATGATTCAGTTACAGCGTTTAGTATGTATCTAGTCACTTTTTAAAAAAAACTTTGAATGTGGAATGTCCTAAGCTGCCAAATTTTATGATTTTTCTGAAACCACTTTGGGAAACTTCCTTGCCTGCTGAGACAAAATAATCATAGGTCTATTGTCCTAATTTAAAAAATTAATTATTAAAAATCATCACTTTTCTAATGGATAGTTTTGGTCCTCATACGGCCTTCAGCAAAAATGTACTAAAGTTAAGATTTTATACAGACTCAACAGAAATTTTCATAATTAAAATTTTGAGAAAAAATAGAAATTCATCACTGTACAATCAAAATTTTCTTCGGTATCGAATTTTGTTTTCAATAACTAGATGATAACCATACATAAATATAAATATATAGTACAGTACAAAGTCTTTAATCCGGACGTCCGTAATCCAGAATGATCTATAATCCGGACCTCAAAACTACAAACTTTCTGCACATGCATAAACACATAATACGTTTATGCATGTGCACATGCACATATGCATTTACAAATGCACATATGCATTGATGCATGCGCATAATACGTTTACGCATGCACGTTTAATGTATAACGGACGGTATAAGCTAGGCTAAAATTATTTAATTATCTATTTCAGTTAACGTTGCAGATTGCCTTGTTCCTTAATCTTCTAATTGGATCCGGCTTATTTTTTGCAGACTGTTACAGCAATTTTATAAAAAGTAAGCTTTTACAAGCAATTCATAAAAGAACTTTCGATTATGTCGAAAAGAGTTTCTGATTCTGGAGCAGCCAAAGGAACTACAAAGTGAAAGCATTTTTTGATGTACCACTTCCAATAGTGAAGAAAGTGACAGAGAGGTTATTGAAAACAAATACATTTCGATTGACAAGTTAGTCGGTATTCTCGGCACAGCAATTACAGAACTTGAACAGTGGAACTGAACAAGAAATTATTATGTCTGTTTACAGAATTAAAGAAAGTATTAGCACAAAAAACGAAGCAACTTAAACAACTTACATTGAAAGAAATGTTTAATAAAGTAAACAAATAAATATTAAGCTTTTTTTTTAGTAAATTTTGATACTCTTTAGATCAAAATTGCTCTTTATTTCATAAATTACGGTTTCATATTTTTAATTTTATAATTTCTGCATGCCATCTTACCAGATTTAAAATGATTATCTATAATCCAGAAAAAACCCTAATCTGGAATCGCCGAAGTCCCGACAAGTCCGGATTAAAGATTTTGCAGTGTATATAAATGCTGCCAATAAACGTGATACGTACATATATATATGTGTGCACAGTCACAGCATATTTGCTCTCAACTTAATCATTAGAATTGGATTATTAATAATAACCTTCTTGTTCTTTCTACATTTAAAGATTTGGAAATAAAAGAAATCACTTCTCACAATTTAAAAAATATCTACACTTCTCTTCACAAACGGAAATTTTTAACAGTCTAGTAGCTCTTCCTGGGCTTTTTTCTAAAATTCTTACGGTTATTTCAGAACATAATTGGAAAAAATCACCTCAGTTGTGCATTTTTTAATAATTACATCCAATTAAAGACTATTTTTTCTCAACAAATTAATGCAATTGCTACGGGTGTTCCTTCTCCACACATGTCCGTAATTGTTTACTTATTTAGGAGTGTAGTGTGGAAGGCCTCCTCGTGGTGCACCCTGGGTTACGCTAAATCTGCCACTTGTCTTTGTCACATTCAAAGTTCCACTATATCTTTGCCACTTGTTGATGGCTCTAGAGATCCACCAAACTGTCCTTTTTCAGGGTAAAAAGTGCTAACATATCATAAGACTTTAGAGATTTTGCCACTCGGGCTTGTGAGGGGCAAGCCTTGGAGTGTTCTCTCAATAAACCCAGCTTTTGTTCCTGGCCACCCACAAACAGTTGCGGTTGCATCTTTTAGGACTATTGATGGGACATGACTGTCTACAGAATAACTTATTTCGAATTGGACTAGCTGACTTGCCGTTGTGTGTTTTATGTAACTGTGGATGGCCAATGATGATGCAAACATTTGGATGAGTGTGAAGCACTGACAAATTTTTCTTGTAGATTTCAGTGCGATTGCCAAGCAAGGAGTTTAATGGCCTAACGGCCAATGTAACTGGAATTTGACAAATAAAAAGCTTTACTTATTTATTAAAGAATATCATTTACAAAAATCTTTAATCGAGTAGATAAAACTGATTTTTAGATATATTGATGGTATTACTGCAATAAATAATTTTGAGAAAACAAGAACACAGTACTTATCCAACCAAATTAGTCCTAGATAAAGCTAATACTACTCAGAAAGAAATTAACTATTAGATTAACACATTTTTTTATTTAAAAAATATTAAACTTCACAGTAAAAGAAGAGACTTCAACTCTACTAAATTAATTCACTGTGAATCTACCTTCCTATGGGAAGCCCCCCCCCCAAAAATTAACTGCTAAACATAATATTTTGTTTTATATTTTGATTTGGTTATATCATTTTAAACTGCAGAGAGAGTAATGCAAGAAGGTAAATAAAATTAGGAAGTTATTTATATGTAAATAATTTTCTTTTCATAATACTGCTTCTGTATTATAATACTGCCTCTTTCCTTTTACTACCAAGTTATAGTAATTTAGTTTCAAGCCCCACAATCACTATATTTGGGAGAAGAATATTGACTTTAAACTTACTACCTTTGTTTTCTGTAACTTTTACCAAAAGTTTAATTTATACTTTATTATTAATGTTTAATGTTAGCATAAATAATTTTCCCCATTTGTAGGTCTCTTTCCCATTGCTTCACTACTAACTTTGTGACGAACCTAAATTTCCTTCTTCCTTTTTTGATGCCAAATTTCTCACATAGACCACTATTTTGACAACCTTAGCAAGGTTTTTGTTCAAAGTACACAGTCTAATTTGAAATATTTCAATGTTTGAATAATTTTCACAAGAAATGGCAGCCTTGCTCCTTCCAAGCTCCATGTTTGAAAGTTGAAATACTATGCCACTTTAATTTCGGTCCCAAAATGTTTTCTTCATTATTGTTTCGTTCAGAAATTCTATTAAGTTCCTCTCTATAATTACAGGGAGGTTTCCCTTTTTTTCACTCTTAGGATTAGTTCAAATGTTTTTGATATTTTTCTACAAAATTTGTTTCATACACATTTAGCCATTTGGGAAAATTTGTTATGTAAAAAATTTTTGTCAGTTTAAATTTAGCACCAAATGCTAAAATCAAAATTTTTGCTTTTTGTATTGTTTGTAATCTTAATTTGTTTAACTGCATTGAGATATTTTGTTTTATTGTCGAGACTGAAATCACATCGGGGTAATCGTTAGACTTTTTGAAAGTGGATGTAAATGTAATTGTATATAATTTTTTTTAATATTAATTTTGCTCAAAAATGGAATGAGTAAATTCAGTAATCCTTAAATGTTCAGATTTTGATGTTTAAATTTTGAAAGCAATAAAATATGAATAATTAATTTAAATATTTAATTTTAAAATATTTTTTAAAAACTTCAAAAATTTATTAAAACATTTTCTAATTTTTTTTTTTTTTTTTTTTTTTTTTTTTTTTTTTTTTTTTTTTCCCAATTTGCAGCTATCTAACTTTGGAGCTATAAAATTCAATAGTTTCTCCTTTTTAAAATTCAATTTAAAGAATTCTCCCAGAATGGTATAATCTTTTTCTTCTAATTTACATAAACGTAATGGAATTCTTAACACCTTTTATTGCAGGGAAACAAACAGATAAGGGAGGTTTACACATTCCCCTTTTTAAAAGTTTTGAAATTTTTCATCTAATGGAATTCATTTTTTATACTACCCTTGAAAACTGGCATCTATGCCAATTTTTTTTCATTAGATAGAAAGGTAGTCAAGTCATCTAAATTAGATAACTTTCTCAGAGACAGTTCTGCACATTACAAAACTAACCTCCCCCTGCACCCCCCCCCCCCAATAGAGAGAGAGAGAGAGAAAAAAGAAACTTGAGTTAAAAAAAGTTTTCTTCCCCCCCTTTTTTTTCAGAAAGCCAAATTATAAAACTTATATATTTTTATCAAAAGGTGTCAGATGATACTAGTCATCATGTGATTAATTTCTGAAATTACAACTGCTGGCCGAAAACTAACTATTCAACAAATATTTAGTCATGCAGTAATTTTGAAACAACTTATATAATGAAAACACATAATGCATAACAAATCATATCTACAAAATCTAATTTCATGAACTTTACATCACAGTATTTATTTATAAAAATATTTTAAATATATAACCCTTATTAAGCATTTCTAAATTAATCAAAATGGTTGAGGTTCAAAGAAAGAGGGGGTACATTAAACTAACAAATGGTACTTTCTTCCATACAATTTTTAACTACAGTTTATATATAGCATAAATATAAAACTGCACTTGCAGATATTCTTAAATCACTATCTAGACTGCTAGATGCTTATTTTAGCATACATGACAATATTTAGCAATTTAGTATATGTAACTTCGTAGGAATAATTTCAATGTACAGAGAGAAGCATTTTATAAAAGTGGATGATACAAAATAAATTGCAGCTAATTGTGGACATAACGAATGACTCTACTATGGTGTAATTTACAAAACGTATTTCACATAACTGGATACTAGTATTTTGTCTAAGTTTTGGAAAATGATTTTTTATCATCATATGCACATCATAACAAACTATAAATCTATATTTTTCTAGTTTTATGACTAGGATGAACATGACTAATAATCAATAAATTGATTTGCTCACATATTTTATTCGGGATGCTTTAATCATGAAATGACAAACCAGACCTTTTCTGGCTCATTTGAAAAGCCAATGAACTAGAGCTTATGGATACTCCTTCAGTTTTATAAAAAGATCTTATATTGAATTAAATATAAATTTTACATGCTCTTAAAAAAATTGCTCAAACATAATTTATAAATAAGACATCACAAATATATACTCATATGAGAAAAACAATTTTATATATAAACTGATATCCAGTAGACAGGATTCATTATGAATAAAAGTATTCTATTCAAATGAAAATGTTAACATATAAGACAGTAGTGAAGCAAATCTGTTGTAGTGATTGGCAGTCTGGTTGCATTTTGTATATTTAACTGCACACTGTTTAATAAAATACATTTATTATAAATCTACTAAAAAAAACTACAAACAATATCATAACAACAACTGTTAATCAATATTTGAGCACACAGAGAGATTATTTAGAAGGTAGAAGTTGCTGTGACCAGGACTTAAACGTGAGTTATTGCAGCTGCAATCCAATGTACTAACAACTATTATGCCTAGTGAACTGGACAAAGATATACATACTCAATTACTCCGTATTAAATTTGTAGTTCTTATTTATGCTATTACGTGTGTAATCATTATTAGTAACAACACAAATTTTGTAGTTTCTTTTAATTTTGAATTAAAAGTTAAATGGTGCATTCATTCCATTATTTTCTAATTTCAAACTTGTAGGAGTTAATAAGATAAACTATAAATTATTTCACATCTGTACATGTGGACAAGAGTAGCAATTTATCTTTATTTTTGTAACTTTTTCTACTATCTTTTTAAAAAAAATGTCCATGTGCTGATATAAATCAAAATGACAATATCTATGCATGCAAATCTCTTTTAAGGTAATACTAATTAAAATAATATGCATTATTTTTAAGAATAAAGAAAGTAATGGCAGTGTATTATATGCAGTAGCTTTAGGGCACGGGTAGGCAAATGCTGGCCTGTGGGTCAAATGCAGCCCTTACTAATTTTCTAATTGCTTTGTATTATGAAATCCAGTGCTACAACATTTTCATCTCTTTCCCACCTAATTCCGTATGCAAAGTTAAAAAATCAGCAGCAAGCGTGAACATCTATTATTAAAGTGTATATGCATGACATATACCAATGATAGTTCTAAGCTGAGAATACTAGATATGCTAGAAAACGTGTGCATCTGCCAAAGAAAATAGTCCTATCATTTCTAGTAATTTTAATTTAGAAGTTATGCACTGAAATATGAATATTATTGAGATAAAAAGATGGATCAGAAAAGGTAGCTTAGAGGAACATTTCATCCTTAAATTTTTTTTAAAAATGAAACAATATATATGACAATCATTTTACAAAAAATAAGGAATAGATTCTATTTTTGTGTATTTGTAACTTTTTTTTATTTTTTGAAAAATTTGTACTGGAAAGGACTGTTCCCTCCTCCTAATTATATCCCGAAAACGACACGAGCACCTCAAAGATCATCACAGGCCTGCTTGCATGAGGCACCAAAAGAGACCATTTTTGGTCAGTAGTTAAAACTATTTGCCCACCCCTGCTTTAAGGCACAATCTGTATTTGGCTCATTTGTACACTATCACTCCTAGATATAGACAATCAAGTTGGTGATATGGCCTTGTCTCTGTAAAGCCAAATAGGTAGGCCAGTTCTTTGTAACTGTTCATGTTGGATTAACTATCCCATTTCTTTGAGTTGGAATAAAAATTCAGATAACAGAGTCCACCTGCTTAATCAATTTTTAGCAAGACCACTGTTACTGATTATTTATTTACATTAAAAGCAATAAATGTAATATATATTCAGAATTTTTTTTTTATCATTCTCATTATTTCTTTTATTCATTTGGCTTAGTTAAATTGCCAGCAGCAGGTATTAAGTTTATAAGTGAAACATAACATGGTAATTTGTTTATTGAATCTGAAAAATTAAAAGAAATTTAAATAAAATAAGACAAGATTGACTGGACTTAAAAAAATTAATTTCCTTTTTAGCTGCTCAGGTCATTACTTAGGGCAACTAGATAGTTACAGTCCTGGTGTATCCGTGTTGTCCGGAAAATAATGCAAGTTTTTGCAATTATTTATCTTTCCTGTACATTTTTAGAAACAAAAATATTTTGAATTACATTGGTTTATATATCATTTTGAAGCTCTTTTTTCACTCTCTATTTTTATAATATCATTTTGTTCCAAAATTATTTTAAAAAATATTTACAAGGTGTTTTTTTTAAATGTCAAAACGGGATTTTCTGCAAATTTAATTTTATGAGTACTAGCTAGGCCACAGCGCAGCACAAACTTCTCAAAATGTAAACAAAGTATTGGGTGAGAAAAGTGTTAATGAATCTACAGTTCAACGGTGATACTAAAAGTTTCATCATGCAGAATTTGACATGGAAGATCAAGAGCATCGGGGAACTCTCTTCAGCTGTTGATGATGATGATTTGAAGACTTCAGTTGAAACAAACCCATGCATAACTGTTCGAGAGCTTGGCATAAGCAAAACAATGATTTCTGATCACTTGAATCATATCGAAAAGTCAAAGAAGCTCGATAAGCGGGTACCTCACGAATTGAGCGAAAATAAAAAAATCACCGTTTAGAAGTGTCATCTGCTCTTCTTCTCCGCAACAAAAATTACCTTTTTCTTGATCGAATTGTTTCATGCGATGAAAAGTGGATTCTCTCCAACAGCTGGCGACATTCGGCTCAGTGGTTTTACCGCGGTCAGACACCACAACACTTTCCAAAGCCAAATTTGCACCAAAAGAAAATTATGGTGTCTGTTTGGTGGTCTGAGGCCAGTCTCACCCACCACAGCTTCCTAAATCTGGGCGAAACGATTACAGCAGATACGTTACTGTCAGCAAATCAATGAAATGCACCAAAAATTGCAACACACGCGCTCGGCATTGGTCAACAAAAAAGCGGCCAGTCCTTCTCCATGACGATGCTCGGCCGCACATCGTGCAACTGATCCTACAGAAATTGGACAAATTGGAATGCTAGACTCTCCTTCTTTTCCCATATTCGCCAGACCTCTCGCCGGCCGATTACCACTTTTTCAAACATCTGGATATCATTCTACAGAAGAAATGCTTCAGAAACCAAGACAAGGTCAAAAATGCCTTTTGACAACTTTATCGCGTCTAGAACTCCAAAATTTTACTCTCTTATATCTCATTGGCAAAAATACATTGATTCAGCTGGGGCTTATTTTGATTAATAAAACTGTTATTGAGTCAAGTTATGATACTTTAAAGATGTAGGTTAAAAACCTGCATTATTTTCTGGACAAACTAATATATTCAAGGGAAACTAAATAGTTACAGTTCTGATATATATTCACCCATTCTTGATGAAAAGATTTAACTGGATTTTATAAAATTCAGTGATAGTAATGCAAAAATTAAAATATTAAAACTTAATATTCTCACCTCCTGCCCAAATGAATTTATGTTGCTTAAAATAAGCAATAGCAAATTTTCATAAGGTATTAAACAGTGATTAATTTGTAATAAATATTAAGAATACACATTACAAATTGTATGTTCAGCATATAATACAAATATATATATTCTGAAAATAGTATGAAAATGGAAAATGCACAAAGTATTAAATGCTTATAAGATGCTTTGGCAACATAAATGGTATGAAATTGCACATATAAATGGAGGGAGGGGAGAAAGAAAGAAAAAATAATAATAAAAAAAATTTGTACTTGAGAACAAGTTTTCCATAATATATTTCTTTTATCCATGAATAAAATAATAAAACAACAAACATATTTATATGCACTTTGATTTGAGTAAGGTTCAGGGATGCCACCACTCAGATGCTTTTATATACACTTCCTAACAAGAATTGTAAGAATTTAAACTCAAAAGCATTTCAAATCAAACTAAGGGCAGTAATGTCTTTAAAACAAGTTACCTACTGCAAATAGTGCTGATAATTACATATTTTTGTATTACATCTAGGTATTAAATATTAGATTATTTTAAATACATCAAATATATTTACTATCTAATTATTGTTAAATCAAATGGTTTCTATATTAAACTGAATCTAGGAAATTAAAAGATTGAGTTTACTTTTAAATATAAGTATAGTTCTTTAATTTGATAATAATAATGAAGTGTCAACTATTCAATGCAAAGTATACAGAAAATGGTATATACAGACACTTACAGTATCAGTAGAAATCTGATAGAATAAAAATTATAATTTTCATACTTAATTTGAACACTGAAATTAATACACAATTTATTGGCTTTCTGATAAAAAAAATTTTTTATCATGGCAGAAACAAAACTACTTTTTTAATTTTAAATCTATTGCTGACCTTTTGGGAAAGAGAAATTTTCAAGGGTTCACTACCAAGGTTTTTCAAATTCACTTACTTTTCAGATCTGGAACACTTTATACACACTTTCAAGGTCTACTTATAAAACCTGCAAAATTTTACACATCTCTCTGCTTTTATATATATGTATTTGTACATTTATTGTATATTTTGTTGTACATTATTTGTATATATGTATATTTATATGTATTTGTACATTTTTTACAGAAAACTTATCTTTTCAAAATAAATACATCAAATTGTTCCAGACACCAAATCACTGACTGGTACATCACAGTTACTTGCAAACAAATAAACATACTTTATGAATTTTTTTAAATCTATTTTCAATTCATTTCCTCTTTCCCCTCTTTCTTCTAAACAGGGTTCCTTTTCAAACAAACTAATTTTCTAACTTTTCTTCTTTCAAACAGTATTTAAATCCCATACTGAAATCAATATTCTTCTACTGTAACATTTTTGGTACATAAATCACCAAGTGATATTAAATGCTTTCTTTATGTCTTCTATAATTCAGCTTTTTATTTAGCCCAAAGTGATAAATTACCATCACTCTATAGCAAGTAATGTGATTTTTATAAAATGGCTCTTAACATGTCTTTGAAATACATATACAAGTTTAACACTTTTAAAACGTTTAAAAAAATATTTGTCAATTTAAATTAATCTAAACTAGATCATCTAAATCTGTATTTAAAAAAATATACAAATTAAAATTGACTGCTTTTTACTTATAGCACTAAAATCTACTGCTTATCAAAAATACTTTTTATTTATTTATATACTTTAACACTAATAAGCCTTCCCATGAATTCTTAAAACAAGTTTGACACAGCATGGTCAATGCTGACTGAATTTTTATAAATCTTGAAGTCCATATTATTTTCCTGTTCTTACCTACATAATTTATATAACAAAGATTAAAATAATAAGAATACTTATTTAAACAGAGGTGAATAATATGGATATAAAAAAATAAAAATTTGATATCATTTAATTACTGTGTAAAAAAGGTAAAACAATAACTACAGATCATCAAAGCATAATTTGAAAAATGCATGACAAATTACACAATTAATACGATTACCTAAAGCATATCATCACTTATGATGGCAATCAGACATGAAAAGTCAAAATGAATAACAGATGTAGCATCCCTGATATGTTAATACTTAATTAAAACAATTTGATGATGGTAATTTACAATAACTAATTAAAAAAACAATCATATATACAATACGTAAAATGCTTATGCAGATTTTTTAACACGAGGATTTTTTTTTAATCCACTAAAAACCAAAGGTGTATTATTTTCCCCCCACACAATCCAAAATAGTATTTGGTAATAGCACTTGAAGGTTCTTTTTTCAAATTGCAACATCTAATATTTGCTGCAATTGGAAGCATAAGCCATCATCTAAAATTTAATACAAAATGCCCCTTAGTGGCACAGCCACTTTTATCTAATCATAGATTCTAGCTCCATATCATTTTTGTAACCTTGTTCTGTAAAATATTTTACTCTCTAATAATTAGAAATTAATCTGTTAGTGACTTCGAAATTATAGCATACAATAGCATATTAGTAAAATATTATGCAAAATAAAGTAATTAAAATTGATGTAAAAAATTACATACATAATACTTAAAGAGTAATTCAAAAAGATGCTGCCATTCAAAAGGCTGGTATTAAATATATATATATATATATATATATATATATATATATATATTTTGTTTAACAGGAAACAAATACTCGAATCAAAAAATTTAAAAACAGAAGTATCTCATTGTACGAGCAACATTTCATACACCTAAACCGCCAGCCTACATTTTAAGCATTTTAACATTTTCATTAATGAAAATCTTATGTAATGCTCCATAATGATAATAATATACCTACTTCTTTTTCTAAAGATGGCATAAGACTGTTGCATGAATAATTTCCCCCTTTTTATAAAGATGGCATAAGATTGTTACATAACTTATTTTCATCTTTCACATTATCATTATTAACTGACATTGACAGTTCTTTCCTGAGTTTCTGAATTTGTCTCATCGGAAGATTCATCGGTTGACTCTTCTTCATATTCATAGCCAAGACTTAAATATTCCTAAAAACATGAAAATCAGAACCCATTCTTTAAATATATGTGTACATATCTGTAAACTAATCAAAGGTTATTTATAAAACAACAGAACTAATTGTTTATTTAAAACTGCTTTTGTATTACATATACAAAACTGAACATCAAAAAAATATTACAAACAAAATTCATAATAAAACTTACATTACAATATAAATATTCCTTATCACATATGAAGCACTCATAGTAAACACTTTTTAATTCTTTAACAATGATTAAAAAGTATTAATCATAATAACAAGCAATAATAATGAACTATTATTAATATGACAATAATAATTATCTATTATTATTTAATAATAGATAACATAAAAAAGTAGGGCTTAACTAAACAATAATTTTATCATTTTTGCAATTTCCAAGTAGTAATAGTAAATAACTATGGTTTAATGATAAATTTTCTTACAACAGAAAATATAATGTTCCTTACCACATCTGAAGCATTTATTATAAATGCTTCCAACTCCCTGACAAGGATAGAAAATGTTGGTCGTTCCTGAGGGTTGCTTTGCCAGCATTCCAGCATGAGTAAATACCTTTTAAAATTTTTTGAATAATATAATATATGATATGCAGAAAGAGTATTATTAAATAATCATAGCTTTGAATTCATACATAAACATTATTCAAACCAAACTGCTGCGTCTAAAATAATTCACAGTACTTTTCTTCTGTAATCAAGTGAATTTGGCACCTTTCTACACTGGCAGCGTGCATGTGCAAGAAATAAACAATTAACAATCTAACTGGTTTTTCATAATAGCATTGTATCAATATAATAGTTTTTCATTATAAAATACAATACAAAGTTTTTAATCCGGACGTCCATAATCCGGAATGATCTATAATCTGGACCTCAAAGCTACAAACTTTCTGCGCACGTGTAGCGTTTACGCCTGCGCATAATACCATTACGCAGGTGCATTTAATGTATAACGGACAGTATAAGCTATTTCAGTCAATGTTGCAGATTGCGTTGTTCCTTAATCTTCTAATTGGATCCTTAAGCTTATTATTTTTTGCAGACTGTTAGAGCAATTTTATAAAAAGTAAGCTTGAACTTTTGATTATATCAAAAAAGATTTCCGATTCTGCAGCTGCCAAAGGATCTACAAAGCGAAAACATGTTTCAATGTCCATCAAACAAAAAGTGGAATTGCTGCAAAAAATGGATAAAGGCATGAAGAAAGTGACAGAGAGGTTAGTGAAAACGAAAAAATTTCAATTGACAAGTTAGTTGGTATTCTCAGCACAGCAATTACAGGACTTGAACAGCGGAACTTTGTAACTGAACAAGAAATTATATCTGTTTATAGAATTAAGGAGAAAGTATTAGCACGTAAAATGAAGCAACTTAAACAACTGACATTGAAAGAAATGTTTAATAAAGTAAACAAATAAAATATTAAGCTTTTTTTTTGTTTGTTTTTGTATATTTTGATACCCTTTAGATCATATTTGCTCTTTATTTCACAAATTATGGTTTGATATTTTTTATTTTATAATTTCTGCATGCCATCCTACCAAATTTAAATTGATGATCTTTAATCTGGAAAAAACCCTAATCCGGAATCGCTGAAGTCCCAACGAGTCATGAAATAATGTTAGCAGCAAATATTGGCACCAGTCTGTCTCAGACAGAGGAGAATATTTATGAGTAGCGCATGTGCATTAGGTAAGTGGCGCTGAATTGTCTGTGAAAAACTGTTTCTTTTTTATATGTTTAATTTCTTTTATATATCATTTTAGATTTATCACAGTATTCGAATAGAACATGAGGCAATAATTAGATAATTCTTCAGATAATATAATTTTTATGTATTCCAATTTATAAAATGAATGAGATGCAACATTATTAAGCAAACCTAGCACCCAAAAGTTCCTATGGTAAATAAATATAGTAAATTTTAAAGAGTGCCATTATTCTGTTGTGGTTTATGCACTATATTTGACGAGGTAGATTTAATTCAATTCAATAAGTTTAAATGAAATGCAGGAAAAAATGCTCATAATTTAATATTCCGTACAAGGAAGTCATGTGGTGTACACATCAGCTTCTTTATTTTGGGCATTGGGAAAGACAAAATATTATAATGCATAATTGTAAGCTGCAAATCATCATCTACAATTTGAAATTTATGATTTTAATTAAATAAAGAATAATCAATCTTTTTCATTTAAGCTTCTACCTGAATTACTAGTGTATGTTTGGTTCCATCAACTTTTCCATGACTGACAGCATTTTACAATTGAACAAGATGTTTGAATTTCATATGCTGAAGGCCTACAAAATATGTTGGATGTTATACATGAAATGCATTTCTTTTAAAAATGTTATATAATTTAAACATAGACTGTTAATATTCAGGCAGATAATAATAAGATGACTGTCTTTATAATTTTAGACCACAGTATGCGATTACGGCAAAGCCTCGAAGGCTATCTGCCTAAGGGAAGGATGCCTGTGTGGAGGACTAAGATAAACTGGCTACACGTTACACATGGGTAAAAACCAAGAAAACGACCATGATGCCAACCCATTTAGGGGATTCGAACGTCAAACTACCAATGTTCAGCGACTTTACTGCTCGGCCACCAGTGAGCCCATGTTAGATCAGAAATTTCTTTCTTCATTCACATGGCTCTTCTACTGTGAACTGCTTTTTGTATAGCCCAACTATCCAGAGATTTAATATTTCTGGATGGTATGAGAATGCCGAGATATGATGCAGATTTTGGCATTTCCCAAGCATTCTGGATATTCAAGCTTTTGCTGTATGTGTATCGCCTAAAGTGTCACATTTTTAAACAAAATGATGCCATGCCTATCTGCAACCTCTGTATTAAAAAAAAATAAAAATAAAATCTGAAATGTTTCAGATTTTAAATAACGTCCAAAGGGGCATTTTTTTAACATTTTGTGTGTTACATTTATTTATTAAATATCACGTTCTTCACACTTAAACCATAAAATTCAGTTCAAGAGTAATATCACAAAATAGTTTTAAAATGAGCATATTTTTATAATTTCCGATACGGAGACTAACGCGCTGGAGATAAAAATGTTTTTTCTGTACAACGTTGCCATTGCTCGCTTTGAAATCCTTCACTTTGTTAATCAAAAATTTGTTAAAGTTTTACAAAATAGGAAATCGATAATAAAACAAATTCCAAATTTCAAATTTGGTCTTCCACATGGCCATATTTGCAGTAGGATTACGTCATTCAAAATTTGACGGGTCTATGTATCGATGTTTTATCACAATGCAAGAAACTACATACATTTATGCAGCAGCAATAATACTTTGTGGCAACAGTTTGAAAAGTGATCGCCGTTTGTAGTCAATCGACACAAAATCGCAAAATGAAAACAACAGTCCTTTGGGGACAAAGCCTTTTTGAACTAAAAAAAAAACTCATAACTAATACACTAAACATAGCATGATAATGGAACAGAATGTGTAATATCTCAATGAAAATATCAGGATGGGGATTCTATTTTGATTTAGCCCATAATAATAAAAAGACTTAATAAAAATGCATGCTGCAAATATAGACAACTCAGTTAATGATCACAACTTAAATCTACACTCACAGTCCTTATCAACTTTTATATAATTCTTCCACGACTAAAATAAAGAAATAATTGGTACTTAATTACTTTAAATGAAAGGATATAATTACTATGAAAATAAATTCTGCACTGATATAAGAAATAAAACAATGAATTGAAAAAAAATCATATACTGCACACATACATGTCTACTGGACATTTCTCTGGCTTTTCGAGACGATGCCCACTTTTCAGTAAGTTAAAAAGTTTCTCGGGAGGTATAGAAGCATACGGCAGTCCTCCAAGAGTCATAATTTCCCACATTAGAACACCAAAAGACCATCTAAAGCAAAAGAAATACTTGTTTTCCTTCATCAATGTAAAACTTTAGAAAACATATCAATAAACTATAATTTTATGTTTTGCAATGAAACTTACACATCACTTTGAGTAGTATAAATTCGATCTATGAGAGATTCCAGAGCCATCCACTTTATGGGAAGTAAACCCTACATTTAGAAATTAAAAAAATGTCGCTTTTATTATGTATCTCAAGAAATGCTAAGCAAAAATATGAAATGGCAATAAAGTTTCAAATTGATTTTGAAATCTTGGATAAAGTAATTGAAAAAAAGTTAAGTACTGCACTTCACAGAGTGTGAAACAGTACAAACGGTACTTGAATTTTGCAGTGGCCCTGGTGAGACAGCGAATTTGGCACGTTTTCTGCTTTGAGGAAAAACAAGCGATTACCACATGTGTGAGAAACAGTTACCAATTTGTGCATGTGAAAAAAACAAAGGCTACTTCATAGCTAACTTTTCATACATGCATTCTGTCATTATCACATTTTTTTCCATAAAATACTCATTACGCTTGCCATTTTTAATCTCTCACCAATGAAACAAGCTCTAGTTGATGTTTGCGACATTATTAGGAGCCATCGTTGTACAATGACTACCAGAAAGAGTCTCAAAAATGAATTTTCCAGATATGTTGTTTTTTTCTGAACAAATTTCTAACAAATTGTATTAAATAAAATAATAAATAGAATTTCCCGGCACATATATATGTTATTGTATTAAATAAGGTAACTACTGTATATCTTAAATACATTCTGTTGAATTATGCTATTATGGTTTTATTATTATTAATTAAATTGCTGACAAAATTGTATTAAATGCTATAATAAGTACAAATTTATAATCCTTCTGTGTATATACATCAAATAACCTATGTTGTAGGGCTATTAAATGAATTTCTGATTTTGTGGATGTTTTATAACATTGGCAACAAATCATACTTAAGTCCAAACTGTGTCAATGTTTCCTGTCATGAAGGTCGCTGCAGAAGACAAGTACAGCACAAATTTCCATAATTTCCGAGGTGGGCATCATATCACAGACAAGGATCTGCATTATGTGATCATGATGAAATACACTGTGCCTATCTACATCTCTGGGTAGGTAATCCTTCACAGAGAATCATATAAAAATATCTGGCCTCTACTACATTATATACAGTAGATGCTGCTTAGTGTGATCGCATTTAATGTTATCATTCAGACATGTTATTGAATTCTCAATGTTTTTCCCGTTAGTATATGGAAGCATAGAAAATTATTGTATTTGACAATTTGATTAATAGCAAAACATTATAGAATAAATTTCTGAAAAGTATATAAAGTTGCCAAATAAGTTCAAAATTGATTATACAAATTGTTGACAAATGTTGTGACAGACAAATGTTGTCAAAAAAGCACCAAGCATTTAAAATTAGACCTCTGACCCCCCCCAAAAAAAAACAGTTTGATATGGATTTTTAATAACTCTCGATTTTGAGGAAACGCAGATAATGTCATCTCTTCATTGGGAGCAAAAAATTTTGCAGAATTCACCATTACCCTCCCATTTTCCTAACTAAAATGCTGTAAAATTGATGAAATTAACCCATTCGCGCCGACTGTCACGTATACATGCCAGCAACGAACACACTTGAAATGAGAGAAGCATGACTCACATACACGTGTTTTTGATTAAATAAACAAACGGGGAACTAAATGTTTCCGAATGGCGTGATTTATGACGCCTCTTTAAATCGCACTTTATTCGCATGTGGTAGTTGTTTATTGTAAGTAGAAGTTTTATACGCGCTAAAGCGTTGAGTATTTCGGGTTACAGTTCAGTTTTTAGAAAATAAATAGATCTTGTTAGACATGAATTCTTTCTTTTTGATTTTTCAAACTCGAAGTGTTGAAAATGTTTAACAGAACATGAAATAGCAGAAATGATGCAAAATATTTCAGATATTGATTCTGAAAGATTAGATTTTCCAAAACTTTGTTCAGAAGAGACTGATAAGAAAATGAGACGACGATGCTTCGTTTGTTCACATTCCCGGAAAAATCCTCCAAAACGGCAAATGAGTTATTACGAGTTCAAGGAATGTAACGTAGGACTGTGTGTAGATCCCTGTTTTCAAATTTTTCATACGAAAAGAGAATTTTAAGTAATATATTTAGTTTTCAGATGTATAATGTTAAAAGTCATAAAATGGTGAGTAATTAAAATAAAATGTGTAAAATATGCATTTAAACAAGAAATAAGGTAATTAAAGTATATATATAAAAATATTTATAAAGCATAAGCCATTTAAATACTCTATAGAGCATTACTAAACAATGCATTGATACTTCGGAAATTTCATGGATTTAGGCTTAGTAGCAAAAAAGCCCCCGGCCCTGGAGAGACGCTCACGGAAGACACTGCCGGCCTCTGCGATAAGTGCGCGTTTTCGCTACCCGGCTCGAAGGGGTTAAAGTGTTTATTTATATGTTTCTAGTTAGTTACTGTTTCAAAAGATATGTTTTCTCACTGTCGAATTTCATCAAAATAGCCACGAACAAAAGTGACTGATTTAAGTAGCATTTACTGTAGTGTGAAAAATCTAAAAATCTATTAAAGCCATCAGAAATACAGCCAGGAACAAATTATGAGCATTTTGTAGTTTTCGTTACTCTTATTGCCTTGTCACAGATTAACCCTTTCGCAACAGGTACCAAAATGTCCGAAAAGCACTCTTGGAATGATGCATTAATAGTTTTGTTGGCACAAGCAATTTGTGGTACTAAGGCTAACTCTGAATAAAATCTGGATAAATTAAATTTGCGATCCAATTAGTCATTTTTTGGCATATTATGAAAGGGACACTCAGATAGTTGTCAGAATTAGTTTGAAAACTTTATCATTACATTTCCCTTGACAACTGAAATATAAAAAATGTTTCTATAAGTGATATACAAAATTTTTGCTTCAACATTAGGCAAATTCTATGAGGAATGAATAAAACTTCTAAAACAATATCTCTATATTGTCAAAAATAAAAAATTAAAAAAAAAAAAAAAAAGCATTTAGAAGCATCGAGAATACCCTCATGTGTTCATATCAGCTGGTGTAGTAAATAACCAGCTCTGTTTATTTACATTACTCAAACCAAGATTTCCGCTTTAATTCCAAAACAAATACCAGAAATAAAAAATACTGTAACAGAGGTTCTGCCTTCTGTTCTCCCATGCCATTTACTAAATTTTATTTATCATTAACGATATTATCTGTCTACATGAATCTTCAAAATATAGTTCATGAATACTTTCATTGGTTTTAAGTCTCTTTGTTTTTCTAATTATTTCTTCTGTCCGCACAATAATTTTTATGCAAGGACTCCCTTAGACATGTATATTATTCTAAGTGTGAAAAAGATGAGAAATGCTGATAAGCAGCTTATAAGGTATTTTCTCCCGCCTTTCTATATAAACTTCATGATGTAAAACAGTAGTACACTTGGCACGTATTCGAGAGGTCTGGGTTCGAATCCTGGCGAGGGCGTTTGCTCATTTTTCATGTCTCCTACTTCAAAATAACCTAATGACTCTATAGGCTAAATGAAAACAAAGCAGAAATAAGACCTAAATTTATCATATTGCTTTGTTGGTAAAAAAACAATAAAGAGTAAATATAGTTTCAAAGACCTGTTTATTTTACAGAAAAGAATAATATATACATTCAAATATTACTTACCAAAAGCATAATTGCACAATTTTTAATGTATGCCCCCAACAACACAAAATGAAATTCACTTACATTTGCCCGCTTGCGATAATAATCGTTTGCATGAATATCACGAGCAAAACCAAAATCTGCTATTTTCAGCACTTTATCTTCCATAACTAAAACATTTCTAGCAGCTAGATCACGGTGAATGCACTAAAATAAAAATTTATAAAGAAACATGAATAAAATAAAATACATAGCAAAACTATTAACGTTACTTGTTAGAATTTTTAATGAGTAACTACTGAATAAAAATTGCATTAAGTAATGCATGTTAACATTAATAATAACTGCATGTTAACATTATTTGACATTAATGTTTCCCAAGCTGTTCTCATTGTGAAACATTTTTTAAGTTTTAATATTTCTAAGGAGCATTAAAGTTTGGAATTATTAATAAGATATGATCATGCAGATATATTATATAAACAAAATGAATGTTTATTTCATTTTTTATATTATACCTATAAAAAAACATTTTTCAGTTCTTAATTTCACAAAAAAACAGAAAAAAAAAATTATAGGTAAGACTAATTAAATGAAACAAACAGTGTAAGAAAATTAAAACATTTTCACTGACTACAATGTAGCACATTGTTAGAAACCTAAATTCTTATATCAAATGCAAAACAGTTTCACAACTTTCATTCATTCATTTTTAACTCGAGTTTTGTAATTTTTTTATGGAACACTTAAACTAAGTTTAGGAAATGCTGTAATAAGTAATGGCAATTTCATTTTAATGTTATAAAGAACATTATTTAATGCCAAAATATTTTTATTAAAATATGTTAGGGCAAATCAGCTAGATAATCATACACATTTGAAGAATACGTTCTTATTTATCCTGAACTTTTCTAAGATGTCTCCATACACAATTTTATGATCATAAAAATACTTTTACACTACTTATTTTGAAAATGCTTTTCCATACCACTCAAAAAACTTAATATTAAAAAATATGAGGGGATTCAGATTTTAACTTTGCACCAGAGGGTTTGTAAAGCTTTTTATGCTCTTGCCAAACTTGTTCTTAATCTGATACAGACTCACTCCCATTGATACAACTTTTTTTGTCTTTTTAACTTTATTATTAAACATAACTTTCTTCACATTAATGCCACATAAAATTCGACAGCCCAATCACAAAATTTAGAAGAGTCTTTTAAAAAATTTTTTAAATTCCTGATACGGTGTATCTTGTTGCTACATTTGTTTTAGACTAAAAGGATTATTATTCTCAAACCTCACTTCTGTCTCGAATCATTTTTGTTGTCTATTTCACTTTTCAAGTAACTTGTTGCTGGCATAGTCAACAACCTAAAAAAATTAATCTTAAAAAAGAAAATATATATAAAGATTCTAATAAATCCAGTTACTGTCATTTTAAGGGTTCAGCTGGTAATTAATAAAAGCAATGAAGAATTGCATTTATTGCTTTCAAAGAGCTTAGTTTGTCAATCGATAAGAGGTAGATTAAATTTCAGAGAAAAATTAAATATCTTACTCCTTGCCTAAAGGCAATAAACTGGTGTGTGGAATTTATATTTGATATATATAAAAAATATTTGATATCGGATGTCGTTAGAATTCCTGATAAAAATGCTAAATGTTGCTGTACATTTTATTATATTTGTTATAATATTTCTTCAAAAGTAATACATGGCGATAACATTTGGTGGTAACATCTAAAAAGTGATAGAGACAAAAAGTGAAATCTAATAGAAACTCTGGGGCTAAAAAACCATCAAGTTTGCTACAAGGATAATTAATTTTTAAATCCGTTTTAAGAGATAAATTAATCTATATCTCTGATGAAATGAGAAGTCTTCCAAAGTGTGATATCGAAAGACTAACATGGAGTTCTTAAAATGTATTTATCGAAATTTGGAATCATTCTATTGTTGTTCCTTGTCCTTCGACTCTCAGACCAGATTCCTGCTCAGGTCCACAGCTTAACTACGGCTGATAGGGAGAGAATAGCATCTGTCTGTAGTCGGGATCTTGGGCACCTCATAAGGGACAGTGCAGGTTTGACCAACTCTGTTCCAATCAATACAGCACTCTCAGAGACAGATTCAGGAATCTCCTACCCATCTTTCCCTACCAATAAACTCTCAAGAACACTCAGTTTAAAAGCATTTCAAGTACCAATATGCCACAAAAAAAAAAAAAATATATGTCTTCTCTGAGATTCAAACCAGGGCACAATGATATAGCAGCAGGCATTTTTATACTATTGAAATCGCAGTTAAATCATACTTATCCCCCCCCCCTTAATCAATTCATTTGGTACATTCCATTTCAAGGTTCCCGCATAATAATGGCACCAAGTTACTACCAACTTTGTCTGAAATGAAGTAAAATGATAAAGCATTTTTCCTCAGGTGTTGATAAATAAAAAATTATTAAAATTTTTTAAAGAAAATATATTAAAATGCAGTCTATTTGCAGCTTTTATCTTCCTCAGCAAATCAAAAATTGTTAAAATATTAAAAAAAAAAAAAAAAAAAAAAAGAGAGAGAGAGAGAGAGAGAGAGAAAACATGTTAACCCATTAACCACTGGTGTTACGTTGATGCAACAGTCAAAATAAATGTATATAAAAATATAACTACCAATGATATTTTATACTAAAATATGATTTTATGTAGGGAATATTATGAAGATTATTTCTGTAAACAAATATTTGTCTTCAACAATAATTTTGTTTATAATAATTAGTCTCGTACTAGAAGCAAAAATTTTACCACATATTTTTGCCGAAAAAATTTAATGACAGAATCCCCGTCTTTAGGGGTGATCTATTTTTAGCCAAGGTCATTGCTTATCAATAGCTGCTTGTATTTGTGTAGGGATGGAAAGGAAAATAGGTGTTGCACTGAAGGGAAAAGGGTAGTGCCGTTTTTTACTCAAGCCTTTAGATGCTCTGGTTGATCCATCCTTTAAAAATTCCTAAAACGAGATATGAAGCCTTTTAAAGTCTTTTTGATGAAGAAACAGATGATAATGACCAGAGTGAAACTGATATCGCCGTTGTTTCATCAGAAATTGCAGAAGTTAGCGATGAAGAAGAAGGGAATGATAATGTTTTGCATAATAATATTTTACCAAATGATACTGCTGGGAATGTTGAAGTTCCCATAGGAAGTAAATTTCAGCCTTCTAAAAATAGTGCTAGTCATATGGAAAAGCTTAAAGAACTGAAAACTTGAAATGCATAAAAAAGGAACCGTCATAAGATTTCATCTTCTGTGTCATCTAATAAAGGTTTTAATGCTACAGGAACAATTCAAGAAAACAGCATACAAATGTGCCTGTAAGAAAGGCAGGGGTAATTATGATTTCCATTATGAAGAGAAAAAACAAAAAAATTTCTGGTCGATGGAACGATGATTCAGTTGGAACTGTTGTTAACAACAGTTCCAACTGTTGGTTCAACATTTGGAAAAATTCAGCCCATAAAAAGCTTTCCGCTATTCAAGAACGTAAAGGAGAAAGGTTTTTGTATCTTAGCCTCATCTTACTGAACAATACAATGGCAAAATGGGAGAGTTTATTTATTTGACAATTTAGTAACTAATAACAGAATAAGAGTTCGTAACAAAAAATGGTGGTGGCTAATATTTATTAGCTACATTGATGTATCCTTGATAAAATTTATGGAAAGTATCCCAACTTTCTACTACTGGAAATAAAAAGTTTCCTTTAGATTTCAAACGCAAGATTGCATTATTCCCTTTGCAAACTGAGAAATTAAGAATTAGCCAGAAATAGATCAGCCACTGGAAGACCTACTAAATTCAGTATTCAAAAGCCACTGCATAGAGATGGCTGGCATTTTATCGTAAAGTCCGAGGATAACAGAAGACTTCGTTGTAAAGAATGGCATAGCCATACTGTTTATAGACGCAAAGAGTATAATGTAGCTTTACATAATGATTACATAATGAAATTATTTTGTTTCATTGCTGTTTAACTGAATTTTATGGTTTAAGTGCAAAGATTATGATATTTAATAAATAAAGGTAACACACAAAACGTTAAAAAACCACCCCTTTGGACGTAATTTAAAATCTGAAACCCTTCAGATTTTTTTTTATAATTATTATTTTTTTCCTGCATGGATACATGGATACAAAAATTTTTCCCTGTGGTAGTAAAACAAATAGCATCTTTGTTTTACTATATTTAAATAGTTTACACTGAGACTGATGATTTATCACTACTCTTGACAACATTTAAACACCAAGGGTCATAAAAATGAGAAAGAACTTTTATTATTCTGTACTTATCATAGCCACATATTTTCATCAAAAATACAACTCCTCCATTTTTGGCATCATGCACAATGTATGTGTTTAGGGCATCAAGGAAAGACAGCATGAAAAGAATTTCCCATTGCTGGCTTTACCGTGGAATGCAAGGTAAACCAAGATGAAGAGAAATAGAATGAGAACAAAACCGGCATAAATAAATGTGGAGTGCCAAAAGCTTTTTAGTGCTAAGAGCTTCTAAAATTTTTAATTTGGCCCTACCACTAATAAAAACTGTTCACAATATTTAACCTTACAAGATTAAAAAATTAAAACTGAAATATTTTAATTTCAACCTGCAGAATCTTGTAGCATACATGATGACAAATTATAACAGTCAAAATAACAGTTAACTAATGGATGGAGAGAAAAATAATACAGTAATACGAAAGGAAAATACTGCACTTTTACATTAGTATTTTTTTAAATTAAGTTTGGAGGGAAAATAACTAAAAAAAACCTAATTCAGGAGACAAATTACTTTATAGCACTGAAGTTTTAACTGTATTTCTGATGCTGAGACAAAAAGTTTCCAAAAAGCAGTTTTGACAAAAAAACACATACAACTACAATAGATGTTATTTAATGTGATCACAGTTAATGTTATCATTAGGATATAGCTATCGAATAGCCAAAGTCTCCTTGTTTGTGTATGAAAAGACCAAAAATACATAATTTTATTATTATGAACAATTCAGTTAATGCTATCAAAATGTAATAAATTGAATTTTTCAAACCAAAGGAAATTCTTCAAATAAAGTAAAAATAAATTTTAAAATTGCCAAATGGCTAAAAAATTTCACCAAAGAAGTCAAAATATAAACCAAGCACGGTTAAATGACTGACTAAAGTGAAAATCAAGCAATGAATAAACTGCTCGGTTTTTATTTTAGTCAGCCATTCAAAATTAGGCAAAGAAGCAATCTTTTCCTACATTTCATGCAGATTTTGAATGTTGATTTTGAGATTAGTCAGACACAGGTCTCTCTTCTTCAAACAGTAGATATATGCAGGCACTTTCTGAAACAAATCCAAGCACATCGTGTAAAAAACTTTCTGAAAAACATAATGATAAAATCGGTGATTTCCCTATAAAAGTGTATATAAGGAATGCCCTCCAAGTATTAAGATTAGAAGTACAGCATCGGTCAAATATTTTCCAGAAACATTAGCCACAGTTCATAAATGAACTTTTCCAATGAGCTTGCAAACAATCCTCTAATAACAGCCTTTTTCATGGTTAAAAAGCTGTGAAAATAAATATTTACATGTTTTTACTTATTATTTTAAATTAATTACATTCCATTGCAATTTTGAATGACACTTTTTCTCCCTCATCGTTTAATGTTATCATCCAGTTAGCGTAATCAAAATGGCCGTGGACAAATGAGATAACATTAAACGGTGCTTATTATAGTATTAAAACCAGATAGTAAGCCACTGCAAAAAAGACAAACATTAATTTCAAAAAAACAACTCTTTAAAAATCAGTGCCAGTTACAGACTTATATTTTCAGCTGATGTTTAAAATAAAAAAATAATAATAATTCTCTACCTTTTTTGATGATAAATATTCCATTCCTTTTGCAACTTGGTATGCAAAGGTAACCAGACTTTTTTCAGTTAAAACTTCTCGATCAGTATTGGAAACCTCATACCCAGGTACTGGTCTGCGAGCACGCAAAAAATCTCTCAAATTTCCATTGGCTGCATATTCCACAATTACGTACAAAGGGCCTAAATTTTCAGAAAAAAACCTTTTAAAACTATTACAACAGTAATTAGTAATTACCAATTTATATAATCAGAGAGAAAATGTAGTCATAATTCAAGTTTTTAAACATTATTATTTCATACTTGCTTAAATATGTGTAATTAAGTCAAATAATTACCATTCTGTGTGCAGCATCCGAGCAAGTTAATGATGTGAATGTGTTTACCTATGACTTTCATCATCTCCATTTCAGATATTAAATCAATCGCATCTTGGTCACCATGACCCTCTATAACAAAAGAAACAAATGCAACATTTTTGAATAAATCTAATTAAACTCTTGAAATAGGAAATTAAAACACACACACACACACACACACACACACACACACACACATATATATATATATATATAAAGTTGAATGAAATTATGTCAAAAGTTAATACAAAAATGCAGTAGACTCTCATTACAAGAAACATATCTATTAAGGAATATTCATCTGCTAGAGCATTATATAGTGCTTATGTCCTTGAATAAAGATTCCAGAATATATTCATAAAGAAGACCTACATTCAAGGAAATGGAAGCACCTACGATTAGTGAACATTTCTGATTTTCAATTAGCCATAAAATATAAATGATTAAGAATTCTTATATTTGGGAGAGCCATTTTCTGCAACTCTTGTATTCATATAGAATTTGACTGGCTCAACCACAAAGGAACAGCCTACGATTTTTCTACAGACTCGTAATGCATGGAGTAGTCTCAGCTTGAAACACGCACATTTATTAGTTTCAAAGGAAAAAAGTACTATTATTATCTTTAAAAAGTTATTTCCAGCTCAAATATTTCTTTTCACCTTTCAAATACAAAAATATGCAGTCTGAATTACATACAGGCTACCCCTCACTGCCTCGCATCACTATTTACAAATTTCACTTTAATGCTTCAATTTGATTTAAACTGCAATAATTAAGAATATAAATGAGTAATGCAAAATCTCTGCAACTCACTACTAAATTCCCCTCAAAATATCAATTAAAATTAATTTTAAATTGATTTGTAATTTATCATTAATTTTTCATAAAAGATAAGTATGATCTAGCCTTTTCACAGTGATTCCAGATTTAATCTTCTAAAAATACTTCATTAGGGAAAAAAAACATAAGACATCTTATACAACTGATTTCAATTTGGGGAAAAAGTAGACCAGCTAATATAATTGAGAAAGAACATGCAACTTTAGAAAAGAGAGTAATATAATGGCTACCTTTCAGCATCTTTACAGCAACTGTCACAGATTTCTTGTCTCCAAATAAATCAATAGCCTCGGCTTGCATGACTTGACCAAAGGCACCTTGACCTAAACCCTTACCAATTATTAACCTAAAATATGAGAAAATACATAATTAAAATTTTTTTAAATGCTTTAGCATAAGGGTTATTAATACAAAGCCTGTCAATAAAATAATATGACTTTTCTAAGAATACTTTTATTTACATTAAAATTCTATTCCTACTCAAATCTCCTTCAAAGCAATTCCCTTGCCTAAGATGTAGCTGCCACTCTTCAAAGCAGTTCTGAAACTCCAAAATAAAAAAGGTATGTTGCAGCATCTTTAATGTCTTCTGTGGTTCCAAAATCAAGTTTCATCAAATGGGTTTTTCAGAGTCCTGCCACTCTTCATCTGGTCTAACACAGCCTCTTTCATGTCTTCAGTGGTTTCAAAATCAGGTCTCTTCAATGGGTTTGCAGTCTGTAGAACATGTAGGCTGTGGGCATAGGGACAACAAGATGCCTTTCTGGGCCAAAAAACATTGTTAAAGAAAACGGTATGTGACCATGGGGGTAGGAAATATGAGGAAAGTCCCGAACTGGTTTCTCTGATACACTGCATTGAAGCAGTAGTGCATCCCTCTTGGAGACCAAAACATTCAATGACTTGCCATTAAGATCAATAGGTTTCGACACGGAGGTAAAAATTTTTTAATTACGTTGTAAATACACTGCTGGCCATTAAAATTGCAACAACAGGAAGGAATGATCTGACGAATGTCAAAATCACATGAAAGGATGAAGAGGTTGGGATATGCAAATGATTAGAATTTCAGTGCATTTAAGACGACACGGGAGAAATGACATCTGAAACACTGCATAAAAGAAAAGTTGCGGATTTCTCATTCAGAAAGCACGTTGTAAGGTCGAAGTTTGCTCAGAATACCGTGTTATGCCTCGAATAAGAAGAAGAAATGCTTACCAGCAAGTGTTGGAATTTGATAGAAGCAGGATCCAGAGTGTGGATTATCGTTCCTTGATATCACCCGTCGCACTGGTTGACAACCAACCACTGTCATGCAAATATGGAATCAATGGGTTGCTATGTGTGAATCAACTTTTGCTTACAGATCCTAATTTTGTCTAATACAGATCTCAAGACAATATTCAACTACTGTATCACTGTTCTGCTTCTTTGGTTTGAGACATCATACTTCAGAAGCCCAATGATGCTTCTTATCTAATCTGAAAGCTGCCATTACTGAGCATTATGGGGAAAGTAGTACCCAGAAAATCCGGAAATTACTCACCCAGGAGCAACTTGGAGATAGAAATCCATCCAACATGTCATAAAAAGGTGTGATGAAAAATGCGATATATCTGACTGACTGCTATTGGAGTTGTGTATTCAGCAAATGCCACCAAATGTTCAATCTATTCTCATATCTGTTCAGCCACTCAATTCTTCGAAAGTCGCCAACATTGTGAATTGGATATTAGAATCCCACCCACTCAGGTAAGTGCAGTTTCTTCACCTGCATCAATCAATATGACTAATAATTCTAAATAGGATTCCTTGCTAGATGAGGTCTGAAACTTATGTGGTAAGGTACTGTCTCTACGATGATCACGCAGTGCTTCTAAAAACTGCTTTAAATTTTTCATATTGCTGGTAACATAAGTTAAATGAAAAAGCTAAAAAGTGAGAAATTTCTGAGAAATGAATCATGGAAAACATAATGACAACTTGCGATTTACTCTCCAAGTTTCGCAGTTTTTTTAGTAGAAACAAAATATCTTTTTTTTTTTTTTTTTTTTTTTTTTTTTTTGCGACACTGGCTCAGATGTCAGTCTTCTCTTAGCAACCAAGGATGAAATGCATCAGATAACTATTTTGATGTTTTCTGCTGCCATCGGTACACCAATTCTGGTTTGGGAGGGGGGCTTTTAAATCTTGAGCTCGGACTTTGTTGAAATTTTAGTCTTGCTTTTTATGTACATAAAATTACTGGATCCGATTTTTGACATTATTTCGACTTACTATCTAATTTAAAGAACAGAAAACTTGTTCAGTTCAAAACTAACTTAAAAATTAATTGCAGTATCAACAGCACACATTTATTTGCACTCTACTTGTATTAAAGCAATTCTTTCAAATACTGTATATGATAAATTACTGTCTGACTATCCTTCAGAGCAGAAACTTCCTGATCTTAATGAGAGTGTTACTATGTACTTCATTGAAAGTGTAATAAGTCCTCCTGTGTTATATAGCCTAAGAGACTATCTCTGGATAGATTAAAAAATTGCTAAGAATGAAATCCAAAAAATTTTCAGTTTAGGACACATCATTCTAACCTGTACACAGATTTTTGTTGTTCTTGGAATGGCAACAAAAGATTATTAATGATATTTTTCTAAAGAGTTATTTACTTTTGCTAAAAATGAAATAAAGATTATTTTTGATTTAAAACGTGGATTGACATTATTTGATGAAACAGAGTTGTAAAACTAAAGATTAATTTGGAGTCAGAGCCAATAACTGGTGCTTTGGACTTTCGATTTTAAAGTAAATATGTCTGAAGACAATAAAACTGTCACGGATCCTGCACACGAACTGTGTAAGGTAAGTGTCAAAATTCCTCCATTTTAGTTGGATCTCCCAGAAATATGGCTTTTTTCAAGTTGAGGCTCAGTTTAAGATAAATGGAATTATTTCAGAAGAAACAAAATTTAACTATTTAGTATCACAGTTAGAACCCAAATATGTTGAGAACATCTGGGATATCGTAACAAGTAATTCCGCTACTAAATATACAGAATCCCAAACAAGGCTTCTGGATTTATTTAAAGAAAGCTAAAGTACTAGAATTACAAAACTTCTTACAGGAATAGATTTAGGCAAATTGAAACCCAGTAAATTATTACAAAAATTAAAATCTGTTGCAACATCGGATGTGTCCGAAAATTTAATTAAAACGTTATGGTTAGAAAAATTGCCGGGTTAGAGAAATTGCTATGCGTAATATAATACTTGTGAGTAATGAAGAATTACCCAAGTTGGCGATCATGGCTGATAAAATTTCAGATATGACACCTTCTAGAGATTTGTGGTGTATCAACAGCTGGTAATTGCTTGAATACAGAACTGTTAATGAAAATTCAAGCCCTTGAACAGCGAATTGCCGAAATGACTATTCATCATATATCGAGAGCACGATTTAGAAACAACTCTCCATCCCGCAGATGATCTCGCAGTACTTCTAGGATAAGATTTAATCCTCAAGTAAAATATTGTTTTTATCATTTCCATTTCGGTAACACGTGTCATCAAGGTAAATATACTCAACCATGCAATTAGTCAAGTGATAAGTCATCCAATCAGGGAAACGACAATGCGCAGTAGAAGAAGTGGCAAGCTCTATTGCTGATAGTGTTACAGAATGTTGCCAATTTTGCCTATTTATCAGAGATAAAAAATTGAAAGTGTGTTTCTTCATGGATAGCGGTACAGATGTTAGCATTTTACCTGTATCAGCACAAGACAAACAATCCCCGGATTTCAAGTTATATGCAGTGAATGGTACCGAAATAGAAACATATGGTATAAAAATGTTAACACTTGATTTAGGACTTGGGCGTGAATTCCAATTTCTGTTTATAGTGGCCAGAATTAATAAAGGAATTTTAGGAGCTAATTTCCTTAACAAATTTAAATTAATAATTGATTTACATGGCAAAAAACTGATTGAAGGAGTAACTCAACCAAAGGTAACTGGTGAAGTTGCTTCCATCAGTGAAAATAGTGATATCGTTACAGTAACCCATTCACTAAAATTTAATATTCTTCTAAAACAATACTCATACTTATACAAACCAAATTTATTCTTATCAGGTTTAAAACATAATGTTCAGCATCATATCATAACACATGGTCAACCTGTGCATTCTAAAGCAAGACAGTTGGATCCTCAAAAGCTTGCAGTAGTTAAGCAAGAGTTCCAATTCATGTTGGACAATAACACAAGACCCTCACGTTCTCAATGGGCAAGTCCTTTGCATGTGGAGCTAAAAAAAGATGATACTCTTCGCCCATGTGGAGATTATAGACAGCTAAACGATAGAACAGTTCCTGATAGATATCCTATTCCTAGGATAGAGGACTTCCATCATATTTTAAAAAGTACAAATATTTATTCCAAAATAGATTTATTTAAAGCCTACTATCAAGTGCCCATTGCCAAAGAAGACAGATGTATAACTGCTATTATTACTCCTTTTGGATTATATGACTTTAATGTTATGAGTTTTGGTTTGAAGAATGCACCAGCAACATTTCAAAGATTTATAAATACAGTTCTTTCTGGTCTACATTTTGCTTTTCCATACTTAGACAACATTCTGATAGCATCTGCTAGTGAAGAACAACACAAAATCCATTTGAAGCTTGTGTTTGAGAGATTAATTCCCATAAATTCCGCATTAATGTTTCCAAATCCATCTTTGGCACACAAGAAATAGAATTCTTGGGTTATTTAATTACTCCTCAAGGATCACGACCTTTACTTGAGAAAGTCCAAACTATTGTTAATTACAAGCTTCCAACTACCTTTCACGAACTCAAAACATTCTTAGGCCTTATTAATTTTTATCAGAGATATTTTAAAAATGCATCAAAAAACCAATCTCTCCTACACAACTACCTTAAATGATCCCAAAAAAAAGATAAATGGAAAAGTGTGAAAAATTCATCAGTGGACCGATGAAGCTAAGGAACAATTTCAGCGATGCAAAGATGATTTAGTCAATACAACAAACACTCTTATCATTCCCGAATCATGAACTACCTCTGTCATTATATACAGACGCTTCAGACTCGGTGATTGGAGCAGTACTTCAACAATTTTAAGATAACAGATGGAAACCTGTTGCATTTTAGGTACTACTTTGGTAGACAGTTGCACGGATTTTTGGAAATTTACGTTGGCGCAGTTGTTACATTCGTCAGCCATATTGAAAAGCTGTTTTTACGCATAGTAAAGTATTCGAAACTTTAAAAGAAGTAAATATTGTTGTCGTTTTTTAAGATGGCAGGCAGGTGTAAATAAATACATTTACTATGAGTATAAAATACTAAAGTAAGTTTATTATTACTTTCATATAGCAAAGAAAGAGAATAAAAACACCGCTATAAAAACATTATGCCAACGTTTAATTAGATTAAAATATTACTTAAATTGAATATCGAATTAAAAACATTACACCAACATTTAAAAGATTTAAAATAGTACTAACTTTAAATACTTTAAAATACATTATATAGAGTATAATTAACATTAAAACATATGCGACAACGATTATCTCGGCAATTTTTGAGAAAATAGAGTATTAATTTTTTTAACGAAAATTGAAGTATACAATTATAAAATAAAAGAAAAATATATACTTACAAATTTTTTTAGTCATTCAACCTGTCGTTTATTGATAAGTACCAAAAAAAAATTAATATCAATGGCTGGAATAAAAAAAAAATGAAAAACAAAAAACAAAAAAATTTATAATAGAGAAAGCAATTTAGAGCCAAATTAATGGAAGATGAAGATTAAAAATAACAAAAAATTGGGGGGGGGGAAACCTCCACTAATAGGTATTGTTTTTAAGATTTCAAAGATCCTTTAACCGCCCCTCCCTGAAGTACAAAGGACAATTTTTTTATTCTGATACCAAAAATTCTTGGTACTTACCAATAACAACAGTCATCTTTGAAGGAATTCGAAGACATGAATTAAATTTTAAAATGGCGCGGTAATGCACAAATTTTCAGTAACCAATCAAAGAGCTAATTACCGCTCATTAATGAACAAATATTCTATAACCAATCAAATTCTATAACCAAATTCTATAACCCATCAATTTTAATTATCATATACAATAAAATCATTTAAAAAAAATGAAAATTAAATTGTATTTTAATATTTAACAGCCATAAATAATGTTTAAAACATTAGGTTAAATTTATATATATTAAAACTAATTACTTTTAAAGTCTTGGCTTTGTTTTAAAGTAAGGTGACGTCATTGATTACATCATGTACAACATAAAATTTCATAAAATATTATAAACAATAAAATTTTTATTTCAAATAAAAATGCAAAATTAAATTGATTTTTAATATTTAGAAGCCATAAATAATATTTAAAACATGGAATTTATGCATAATAAAACGCATTATTTTTTAAATAAAATGACAACAAAGTATCAGTTACCATAAATAACTTATCCAGCAATGGGTTTACCATAAGTCGTATTACTCGCCAAAATCCGTGCAACTGTCTACCAAAGTAGCATCGCATTTTATTCCAAAAAACTAAATGAAGCACAAAAGCATTACAGTACTTACGATAGAGAGTTACTAGGAATTTACCTCTCCATCAAATACTTTAAATTTTTGCTGGAAGGAAGAACATTTACAATATTCACAGACCATAACCCCATAATCTTTGCATTTAAACAAAAGCCAGAAAAAGCATCACCTCGTCAAATTAGACATTTACAATACATCTCTCAATTTTCAACTCATATACAGCACATAGAAGGCCGAGACAACATCGTTGCAGATACTTTATCAAGAATTGAAGAAATTTCTTTGATCGACTATGACAAAATTGCAAATGAACAAATTATGGATAAAGAATTGCACAATTTGAAGACATCAGCAACTTCCCTGAACTTCAAGCAGCATCCACTACTTTCTGCGAAGTCTTTTTTTTTTTTTTTTGGCCTATATTTGAAAACTGTCTAAAATTCTTATTTTACTAACTTTTCATTATGTTTATTTAACTATAATATGCATCGCATAGTTATATATTTCAATTAGGATTTCATGCTATATTACTATCTGTGTATTACCATTCATATATACTTTGCATTTTATTTTAATTGGACATTTTAACTTATAACTGTTATCAGAATATGTATACTTTTTGCTAGAATTCTTTGTAATTAACCCCTTTTGTTTCATGAGTGTGTCATTGGAGGATACTCTGTGATTATATTATGTTCAGCTGCATGCACCATCAGCTGATGTCACATTGTTCTGCAATAGCTGTCCGTACCATCAGCTCACAACACATTGACTTTGCCATCAGTTCTGTAAAGTTTGCATATTGCGAAGTAGCTTCTGTGTTTTTATGGATAATTTGTGCTAATAAAGTTGATTTGTAAAAATCAACACCACGTCATACCGAAAAAAAGGTTTACAAACTGTTCAGAATGCCTTTAATGCAACAGTTCAGTAGTTAACTTTTTATGGTCACATTCTCAGTTCAGGTGTCCGGGATATACTGTGACCTCACATTCTCAGGAATACGTATTTTATAACATGTCTGGAACCCTGTTATGTACCTTTTCAGCAACCTTGCAACCCCAAAAACTGGCTTTGAAGGATTTTTTTTCCAACTGCCTTAATGTAAAAAAGAAATGTTGAACACTATACAACAGTATACACAGGAGAGCTATAACAAGATTTTATTTCAAAATAAGAAGTAAAAGTCATACTTTTCTCTAGGAACCTCCCATACAGGATCAGGTGGTATTTCATACTCTGAAATACATGCTGAGTGACAATCATACAGGGGCTGGTCAAATGCTTGGATTTTCACAAGTGGAGCTAGTCCATTTTCAGAGCTTCCAGATGTCTAGTTGAAAAGTTATTTAAATAAAAAAGGTGAATATATTTTCAGAACATTTCGACAAATATGTAATAATTAAAAAAAATCTGTTGTACCCAGCACATGACCTGCCAATTCCATGTTTTAAAAAACAGCAATGACCTTCAAGAAATTTATCACTTCTGATACAACAAAACCTTCATTTGTAAACAAAATAAACTGGTTGTTCCAATAACTAGAAAGATCTGCCAAACAAAATTTTGGATTATATTTTGTTAGATTTAATTTGCCACATGTAAAAATTGACTTTTCTACATTTACACCAACATCATAAAAAATGCTATTTTTATTAAAAATTACATTTTATCGCAAAGTTGAATTACATGTAATTTAACTAACATTTAATTAAAGAAAATCAAGCATTTATAATATATTTAAAATATATACTTGTAATAAACAACTATCATAATTTAATTTTCTCCTGTGTTATATTTACAGTATTGACAAATCTACATTCATTTTGATCTGAACATATATCCCACAATATTTAAGTATCAGTCAGTAATGATCATTCAACTAGAACAATATGTTAGGGTGCATATAGGGAATTCCCGAATGCCATGTACAGACTTGGAGGGGAGGTAGAGAACATTGTGAGGAGCCATAATTACATTGGAGAGCATAGGCGGAAACATAATGCTAATGAGATAAAGAGACACAAAGACAGTAAGGCCACAACACAGAATTTAGTGTAAAACGCTTTATTACACACACGCAAAAAAAGGGCCAATAATAAATAAAAAGTATGACATAAAAGCACCACAGGAGGTGTTCAAAATTGTGACCCTTGATATGTATGCACGCACAAGACAGGTGCGACATGGATTGGTGGACATGTTTGAAATTACCGGGTGTTTCATGGATCGTAGCAGCAGTGATGGATATTCATACCACCAGGTCCATTTCAAAACTGACCAGGCGTGTCATACACAAAGCTTTAAGGTTGTCATACACAAAGCTCTTCATGGCACCCCAGGGGAAAAATCATGAGGAGATAAATCAGAGAATCTGGGAGGTAAAGCAACGGGATCACCATGCCCAATCCACTTGTTTGGAAACGTTCGATCCAAATGATCACGTACACACCTTCCATAATGAGATGGCACCCCGTCCTGTTGAAACTTGTAAGTAAAACTGATAGGCGTGTCATACACAAAGCCCTTCATGGCACCCCAGGGAAAAAAATCAAGAGATAAATCAGGGAATCTGGGAGGCCAAGCAGCAGGATCATCATGCCCAATCCACTTGTTTGGGAATGGTCCGCTCCAAATGGTCACGTACACATTTTCCATAATGAGATGGCCTCCCATCCTGTTGAAACCACATGCAGTGTCGAACAGGTATGAGGACATCAGTAAGCAGTTCCTGAAGTACCTCCTGTAGAAAGATGAGATACTTGTCAGAGTCCAGTCGAGGGGGTAAGATATATGGGTTGAGTAAACTGTCCCCCATGATGCTTGCCCACACATTAACAGTAAAGCATTGTTGTGCGGCTCGTGGTCAGGTGCTGTGCGAGTTGTTTAACAGGCAGCTATGTTCATTGCAGAAAACCAAACTACATCTCAACGCAGTACGCACATGGGCATCAATCATCACTTCATCTGTGACTATACTGAAGAAGGTGTGATTAAATTAGAATATGTAAATTCCAAGGAAAACATAGCTGATTTTCTGACTAAAAACATTTCAAAGGCAGTGTGACTATACTGAAGAAGGTGTGATTAAATTAGAATATGTAAATTCCAAGGAAAACATAGCTGATTTTCTGACTAAAAACATTTCAAAGGCAGTGTTAATCAACTTGAGAAAATATTTAGGTTTTCACAAATAGCCCTCCGATGTGTGATATAAAAAGTGCCTGTGTATGCTCATAACACTTGTAAATTTCTTTTACCAATTTTTTATTGTTCAGTTATGAAGAATTACTGTAAGTTCCTTTTTTTTTTTTTTTTTTTTTTTTTAAATTCCTTATTTTTTTTCAGGTTGTATTTAATCAATTTAAGTGGAATTTATTTTTTTTTTTTTTATTTTCCCCCCCATACTTTGGCAAGGAGGAGTGTAGAAATAATCTTTATTTTATTTTTATGATGTTGTATCTGCAAAAGCAATGCTATAAATATACACTCTATGTTCTTTAATATTCATGTGTAGCTCTTTTCGTTTTTTGCTGAATGGCAACAGTTAGTTAGTCAAATAAATAAACATGTAACGTACCTTTGTGGTTTTCTTATTTCTTTCTACTATATTTCAAAATATATCTGCCATTTAAGTGATTTCTATGAGGCACAACTTCAGAATTGTCCTGTTGTAACTAACTTCAGAATTGTCCTGTTGTAACTATCTTGCCATAACATCAAAGAATGGAATTTGAATTTTAAGAAATAAAGTCTTGTTTATTTATCAGGGAAAATGAACAAAGCTGCATTTATTAAAATTCAAAGATTTGTGCATTTCCAATTGTTTTAGTGCAGGGTGTCTGGAAAGCAAGTGATGAAGAAGAACAACACATATTATGTGCTGGAATTAATGTGCTTATTGCATTGCGGCTGTTGCGTAGTTGGAAAGACAAACTCAGAAAATTTTAAAGTTTTAGAGAATGAATTTAGAATATTTTTAAGTTTAGCTTTTACAGTATTTTTGTTTATATAGTTTTAGTTTAGTCTAAGGAACTTTGTTACAGTTACAACTATTTGGTTTAAAAGAGATACTGAAAGTTTTAGGTTTTGTCTGGGTAACATTGTATCTCATTCCACATGTTTAAAAGTATCACCAGTGTGACCTAGCTGTATTGTTTCTGTAAATTGGGCTTGCAAATCTAAAATAATTTGATTCTGCTCCATACAAATCTTTCCAGTGAGCAAAATGTTTTTAGTTCCCTTCAGTTGAGTAAACACATTGCAATAACACATTGATTTGGCTATATTATGTTATTATTTTTCAGAACTTCATTCCTGGTATCTCTCGCATATAAAATGTTGTCATATCCAAACACATATGATGCATAAATATAGTGTTCATTTGAATGCATTGTTGTCTGTTACTCATGTCATATGTCAGTCTCTTTTTTGTTTAACCTTATATACACAGGTAAGGGAGATAATATTTTTGATCCAAAAATTAAATAGGGAGTTTTTAGTGAGTAAGCACAAATTACGGTCTCTACAGCATGTTTTGACTCTTTATACAACATCTGTGTACGTATATATATATATGATGATTTTTTCTTCCACGATAAATGCTATATCTAACTTCCAAAATTTCTATTTTCCATATTTAAGCTTTCTGTGCCCATCTAATCAGCTGATAAGATTTTGGTTAAAATTTTCAACCAGAAATGATATCTTATTTGAAACCCATAACAGTTATGCTGCAATCAGCATAACATATTGTTGCATATACAGGGTGTCCCCTGAATACCATGTACAAACTTGGAAGGGAGGTAGAGAACATTGTTAGGAGCCACAGTTATATCGAAATGCAGGGGCAGAAAGCGATAGGTGGCGCTGTACATGAGCTCGCAAGGTCGGCACATGTGGTTTCCTCATTTTAGACATGCACAGCGTGCGATGAACATGCATTGTATGAACTGTTATATGAATGCCGAGTTGGCAGATATCCACTTCATCTATGGCCTAGCCAACAGAAATTGACATGCTGCTGTTTGGTTGTATGGGGAAAGATATCCAACAAAGTGGCAACTGAATCATCAAACCTCTGCTTGGATGCATCAGAACCTGGCGGAACATGGATCCTTCAGAGCCAGGACTGAAGGTCCTGAGTGGCTGTAAAGAGCATGAACACCCATATTCGAAAAGGATGTGTTGCATGCCGAGGACCGAAATCACAGTACCAGTGTACAGGCGCTTGCCATTGCAACCAGAAGATCTCTAACAAATGTTCATCGTGTACTGCAGCGCGAAACTTTACATACGTTTCATGTACATAGAGTGCAGTTGTTACAGCCAGATGATCACCCATTACTTGTCGGGTTTGCACAGTGGTTTGTTAACCAAAGTTGGCAGACATGCACTTTGCCAGTTCCGTGTTGTTCTGTGATGAAGCAACTTTTTCACATGAAAGGGTGTTCAATACACACAATAAGCACATGTGGTTAAATAACTACAATATTTTCTCAAGTTGGTTAACATTGCCTTTGAAGCCATGCTTTCCTTGGAATTTACATATTCCAATTTAATCACACCTTCTTCAGTACAGTCATGGATGAAATGATGCTTGATGTCCATGTGCTTACTGCATTCAGATGTAGTTTGGTTTTGTGCGATGAACATAGCTGCCTGGTTGTCTACTTTTATAAATGAGGGTGATGGGATAAACTTCAACATCCTCACTTCCTTCAATAGTTCCCTTATCCTTTGTAGCAAGGCCAGCAGCCACATATTCGACTTCAGCCGACGATAGGGCAACAGTAGACTGCTTCTTACTGCACCAAGATATTGCAGCACCACCTAAGATCAGAACATATCCACTGAAGGACTTTCTGTCGACCTTGTCAGCACCCCAGTCAGCATCAGAGAATGTTTCAAGAGCTCTTCCTGTCTTTCTGAATGTAAGGGATAGATGTTTGGTCTCTTTAAGATAGTGAAAAAAATGTTTAACACTTCTCCAGTGAAATTCAGATGGTCTCTCATTAAATTGGCTCATATAGGTTGCACTAAATGCAATATCAGGATGTGTTCCACAAGCAAGGTATAATAGGCTACCTATGTCTTGCCTGTATGGAATTTGGTCACTTTCTGCTTTTATATATCTCCACTCTTCATCACCTAACTTTTGGTGTTTTACAGTGGGATCCATGGGTGTTGATGCTCCCCTGACTGATTCTAATTTGAACTCTTCCAGAAGTTCTTCTATGTAAGCTGTTTGATCTAATGTTAAGGTGCCATCAGTATGCTTCTGGATCCTCATAGATAGTATTTCATTTGCTTCACGAAGGTCTCTTGCTTTGAATCTTTGCACAACTTTATGCTTAAATGTGGTTATTTCCTCTAGGGTACCAACAATTAACATGTCATCTACATAGATACCAAGATATAATGCTTTGTTTGGATGTTAATAAATGCATGGATCACATTTTGAGCATGACAGTCCACAATTCTTCAAGAAAGTATCAAAGCATTCATTCCATTATCTTCCTGTTTGCTTTAAGCCTGTTGTGTAATTTGAAGAAAAAGGCTAGAGGGCGCTGTTGCTCGCTTAGTTGGAAGAGAATAAAGTTTGTTCATGTCGAAGGCGGCGGTCTAAGAATACGCTCTGTATATAGTAATTAAAATATTGTTAAAAACGTAAAAGTGTTAAAATTAGTGAACTCACTGAACCACCATTATCTGACTTGGAGATGCACACAAAATTATTAGATGGTGCATCGGCGTAAGGAATTAAGGCTTTGTGAAGATTTTAGGCGTTCGATCCAAGTGTTTCGATTTCAATGGATATTTCATACTCGAGGGACAATGGAATTCCAAATAAAGGTAGGGAAATCTTAAATTAATTATTTAGTGATTATTTGTAGTACATTAGTAAGTATTTATTATTGCTGTCGTGGGTGTATTTAAATTAAATAAAATGGAAGAGAAGTTAGATAGATTGAAACGTAAACATTCCACATTGAGATCGTCTGTTACTAGGTTAATTAAAGTGATTGAAGATAAATTAAAAATTGAAGGGGAGGAAAATTCGATTAAAGAATTACGAGAATTGTTTGAATTATTAACCGAAAAGAAAAATAATTTGAGAACGCTTGATGATGAAATACAAGAGTTAATTGATGTTAACTTAATTGAAGAAGATTGTAGTATAAGCAAAGAATACAATGACAAATGTATAATTGCTTGTAGTCAAATTAAGCAGTTTCTAGGTGCGGTTACCGCAGTACTGCCAGCGAGGAATCCCCAAAGTTCTGATTTAAACCAGTCTAGTGGTAATGGAATTTTGCATGTAAGTTCCAGTTCTAGTGGGAGTAGTACGCTGAAATTACCAAAATTAAGGATTGATAAATTTTGGGGAGACCCCAAACAATGGAATGAATTTTGGAATAGTTTCGAAAATTCGATACATAAAAACGAAACGCTTTCAAAAATACAAAAATTTGTATACTTAAAAACATTCTTAACGGGACAAGCTTCGAATGTTGTGTCAGGCTTTGAGTTAACAGAAAGTAATTATGATAGTTATGTAGCATCACTAAAGATATGGTCGTAAAGACCTGATCATTAATTCGTTCATGAATAAAATTTTCAATTTAGAAGCTGTTAAAAATTCTGCTAACGTAAAGGCTTTACGTAAATTATATGACGAATTAGAAGTTTCAATTCGTAATTTGGAAGCTTTAGAAGTAACTTCTGGCTCATATGGACATTTATTAATTCCAATATTATTAAAATTAATTCCGGACGATTTACTTTTGGAATTTAATCGGAAAGAGGATCGAAAGATAAAGTTGAAGTTTCGGAATTAACACAATTTATTAAAACGGAAATAGAATGCAGGGAAGTTTCAAATCTAGTATTAAGCGAAAGGAAAAATCCTGTGCCTCCGCGAGTCGATCAATAAAAATATGAAACTAGAAAATATGTAAAAAGTACACCCACGGCTGCATTTCATACTGCAGTTAAACGAAAATGCATCTTTTGTGATAATTTGCACGAGTCATTTAAATGCGAAGTGAATGTTTCTGATAAATTAAAGAAACTAAGATCCGGAAACCGCTGCTTTTCTTGTTTTAAAAAATTCCATACATCAAAAAGGTGCAGAAATAAAACTAAATGTAATAAATGTGGCGGTATGAATCACAATGAATCGATTTGTAGTAATAAATCCCTTGTAAACAAAAGGTCGGAACAAGGTTATTCCAAAAATGAAACTGAATCTCTGACTTTGAATTCTGAGGAAAGAAATAAAGTTCAAAACTTAAAATTGATTGCTTCTGTTCCTCAAGGTGATAATAATAATGACTGTAATGCCAGGGAAATATTATTACAAACTTGTACAGTTTATGCTTGTTCTAAGTATAAATCAAAATTAACTAGATTAATTCTTGATCAAGGCAGTCACAGATCCTTTATAACGAAAAAATTGGCCGACCATTTAAAACTTACTCCAATCCGTTATGAAAGACTTTCTGTTTATTCATTTGGTGCGACGAAGGCAATGAATCATTCCTATCCGATCGTTGAAATCGAAATTCAGAATTGGAAACAAAATAATAAAATAAAAATTGAATGTTTGATCTCGGATGTTATTTCCTCGGCGTCCATCAGTGTGCCTAGTAAACAAATTGCAGACTTCATGGAGCATATGGGGTTGCAGATCGCCGATTGCGCAAGAAAAAATAACATGGATGTTGAGATATTAACTGGGGGGGATGAATTCTGGAATGTAGTTTATTCTGAAAGAATTAAAATATCTGAAGGGTTGTACGCAGTCAGTTCTGTGTTTGGTTGGGTTGCCGCAGGAATCGAGAAAAATAAAACAAACAAAAATTGTTCTGAAAATTTAGCGGTAATGACAAACACTGTTGTGTTGAAAGATTTAAGAGGTTTTTGGGAATTAGAACATATGGGAATTAATGATTCTGATGATTATTCCGATATTGACTGCGAAATAGTAGACCAGTTTGAAAGAAATTTGCAGTTTAAAAACGGAAGATATGAGGCAAATTTAATCTGGAAATACAGTCCGAATAATCTAGGAAATAATTGTTAGGTAGCTAAGAAACGATTCGCAAACCTTCACAATAAACTAAGTAAAACTCCGGAGATTTTTCAGGAATATAAAAATATAATTGAGAACCAGATATTAGAAGGAATTGTGGAGAAATGTCCGAATAATGATACAAATTTGGGATATTTTATGCCTCACCGAGCAGTGATACGACCTAGTGAAACTACTAAGGTAAAAATTGTGTACGATGCTAGCTCAAGGACAGAGGACACGAATTCGTTAAATGACTGCCTTGAATCGGGACCTAATCTAAATCCAAATATACTAGACATTATGTTAAATTTTCGTAAGTTTAAGATAGCGTTTTGTGGAGACGTTGAAAAAGCCTTTTTGATGATAGGAATTGCTGAAGGTGATAGAAAATTTCTAAAATTTCTTTGGTTTAATGAAAATAATGACTCCTTTAAGATTATGCAAATGTGTCGCGTAGCTTTCGGTTTGACTATATCTCCTTTCATTTTGGCCGCCACTATAAAATATCACATTCGAAAATATAAAGATAAAATGCAGGACAGTTTCCAAATGTTAAATTCTTCTGTCTATGTCGACGACCTATATTTTGGAGCAGGAACGGTTGAAGATGCATATCGGTTATCTGTAGATGCGGTTAACATATTTAAGGATGCTGGGATGAATTTCAGAAAATTAAGAACTAATTCTAAAGCATTAAATGATTTATGGGTCTCAAATGGGATTAAGGAATCAGATAACAAATTAACTAGTGAATCGAATTTCTTAGGCATGATTTGGAATTCCATTGAAGATGATATAAAGTTAAATTAAAAAAATTTAATTGACTTTTCTACTGGAAACAATTCTGCTACAAAAAGGAAACTTTTGCAAAGCATCGCCCAAATATACGATCCATTTGGATTTATTGCTCCCTTTGTTATTCAGGCGAAAATTATTATGCAAGAAATATGGTGTTCCGGTTCTGACTGGGATAAGGTCCTTCCTGCAGAGATTTGTGACAAATTCAACATTTGGAGGGAGGAACTTAGTGATTTAACTGAAATATTGATACAACGAAATTTCTTTGATGACGATCCGATGAATATAAGCCTTCACCTATTTTCGGATGCTAGTCCTAAAGCATATGGGGCCATCACATATTTCAGATATTGTACGAGTGATTCTAAAATTAAAACTTCCTTTATCATGTCGAAATGCAGAGTTGCACCTTTAAGAGCAATCACACTTCCTCGTTTAGAGTTAATGGGAGCACTCGTGGCTGCTCGAATGTATAAATATTTGAAAAAATTGTTTGGTGATTTAATTGAGGATGTTTATTTTTGAAGTGATTCCGAAATCGCCATTACTTGGATTAAAGGTTCACCAAATAATTGGAAACCATTTATTGCCAATCGTGTTACAGAAATACAGAGTATATGCAACAAAAAATTGTGGAACCACTGCGAAGGAAAACAAAATCCTTCCGATTTACTAACTCGAGGAATTAGTGCTCAGTCACTAGTTAAGAATGATCTGTGGTGGCATGGGCCACACTGGTTACGTTTTCCTACTGAAAAATTTCCAAAACAAAAGAAATTAAAACCAAATTCAGAATCGTTGGAGTTAAGAAAAAATATTATTTTGACTGTACCTGTGATTAACAATGAATCTCCAATTTTGCATATAGAAAAATTCAGTTCTTTAGGAAAATTACTTCGAATTACTGCCTATGTATTTAGATTTATTGGGAGGCTTCGGAAAAGGTCTACAGGGAATGGACCTTTAAGTACTTTTGAGATTAAAGCAGCTGAACATTATTGGGTAAAAATTACGCAACGAGAATCGTATCAAGCGGAAATAATTAAGTTATCAAATAAAAAATCAATTCTCGATTCTTCCATCTACTCCCTTAATCCAAGGCTTGATGAGGAGGGAATTCTTCGGTTGAAAGATCGCATTCAATTTGCAGACTGTCACGAGAATTTAAAACATCCTATTCTATTACCCTCAAAATGCAAGTTTACCGAGTTGATCATCATGGACTCGCATGAAAGGGTATTCCTTTCTGGAGTTAATTCGACACTAACTCAGATCAGAGACAAATATTGGATCATTAAGGGAAGACAGCGTGTTAAGACTATCATCAGCAAATGTGTGGTATGCAAACGATATAGTGCTCGTCCTGGGGTACAGGATATCGCTCCACTTCCTCCAGACAGAATTCAAGAGTCGCCTCCATTTGCTGTGACCGGGTTGGACTTCGCCGGTCCATTTTTTACGAAAGACAGGCAAGGTAAAGTTTACATGCTGTTGTTAACGTGTGCGGTCACTCGTGCCTTACATATAGAGATAGTAACTGATCTCAGCTCTGAAAGTTTTTTGCTAGCTTTCCGAAGATTTTTAGCTCGCCGAGGACTGTGTACCACCGTGTACTCCGATAATGCCAGGACTTTTAAAAGAGCTGATAAAGAACTAAAACATATTTTTAAAACTTTGAGTGACTCATCTGTGAAAGAATTATTTTCTGCTAGAGGCATAAATTGGAAATTTATTATTCAGAGGGGTCCATGGTGGGGAGGGTTTTGGGAGCGTTTGGGTACGAACCATAAAATCCAGCTTGCGAAAAATTATTGGTCGATCATCCCTTACTGTGAAAGAGCTTGAAACAGTGCTCATTGAAATCGAGGCAATGATTAATTGTAGACCAATTACCTACGTGTTTACCGATCCCAATGAACCTTCTCCACTAACACCTTCTCATTTTCTGGTTGGTAGACGATTGCTATCTCTGCCTGCTAATAAAATAACATCAAATAATTTGATTGGATCAAGAAATTCAATTATTAAATGATATAAATACCATCAAGATATTTTAAATCATTTTTGGAAGCATTGGAGATCAGAGTATCTTTTTAATCCGAGATCTGCCAATATTTGTCCTCCACACTCTAACGCATCTCAGTTTAAAATCAATGATATTGTCTTGATTCATGACAACAAACATCCCAGAAATCTCTGGACAATAGGTAAAATTTTGGAATTAATGCCAGGCAGAGATGGTGAAATAAGATCTTGCATAATTAAAACACCTACTGGTACCTTAAAAAGGCGTATACAATTGTTATATAATATGGAACTTAACTAATGTTTGTATTTTGTATTTTTAGGTTTGATTCTCCTGACCCTGCTGATAGGTATCATTTAATGTTTTGTAAAATTTTATGTGCTTATAATTATGTATGCATGTTTGTTATATTTAACCATTTCTCCAGGATTTATTGTCGAAATATTAATTGCATATTCTAGAATATATTATTGAAAGATGAACTCTCCACCGAGTTCAGGTGGGGAGTGTTGTGTAATTTGAAGAAAAAGGCTAGAGGGCGCTGTTGCTCGCTTAGTTGGAAGAGAATAAAGTTTGTTCATGTCGAAGGCGGCGGCCTAAGAATACGCTCTGTATATAGTAATTAAAATATTGTTAAAAACATAAAAGTGTTAAAATTAGTGAACTCACTGAACCACCATTATCTGACTTGGAGATGCACACAAAATTATTATAAAGCCATGCAAGCTTTTCTTTAAATGGCAGTTAAAGGTAAAGTTGCTCTTTACCTTGCTTTTGAGATCCTTCAGGTTGTGCCATATATATGTCTTCCTTGAGTAAGCCATTTAGATAGACAGCAGTGATGTCCATTTGATGAATTTCCATTTGTAACTCGACAGCAAGGGTTAGAAAGATTCTTATAGATTTTATCTTTACAACAGGGGATAAAGTCTCTGAAAAATCTCTACCAGGGACTTGTGAGTAGTCTTTAGCTACTAATCGAGCTTTAAATTTGGTTATTTCTCCTTCTGCATTTTGTTTTTCTTTGAATACCCACTTGCATCCTATGGGTTTGATGCCAGCTGGCTTTGGAACCAATTCCCATGTCTGGTTTTCGTACAAATTAGACAATTCTTCCTTCATGGCTTCTTTCCACATCTCTACATTTGGTGAATTTATTGCTTCTTTTACACTTGTTGGGCTCTTACACATTTTGATGGCAGATTGTTCTTCACAAACAGCTTTAAGGTATATTTTGAGCATTTGCTTCTCTTAAATTTTGTATAATCTTCCATACCTATGTGCAGTGAGAATGACCGTATCTTGTCTTGGATCTTTTATGATTGCTTTGCCCCTCTCAAAGTAAACAGTCATTCCCATTTCTTCTATTATATAACACTGGATCCCCATAATAAGTCTTAGGTCTCCTTTCTCTATGCTTTTCCTGATTCCAATAGGGTCTTCCTTACTACTATCAGAATTTTCCAGGAATGCTGATTCTGTGTCTTCAATTTCTTCTGCTGTGTCATTTAATAGAGTTTCAACATCTTCGACTCCCGTGGTGGTGCAACTGATGGGTACTTCTAATGGAACAACATTTACTTCACTGTCAGAATTGTACTCATGATTTAAGTTAAAGGTCACCTCATTTTTCTTCTTTGCTTGAGTAGCTGTCTGGCTTCCTCCTCAGTGGAAGAACAGTCTCATCAAATTTAACATTTCTGCTCACTAAAAACTTACCTTCCTCTGTATTCCATAGTTCTCATTCCATTCTTCCTCTGTATCCTTTCACACCTTCGGGATATCCTATAAAGACACATTCCTGCGCACGCTTCCCTAGCTTTCCTTTCTGTAGCGTTTTATCAATTTGAGCAAAAGCTCGACAGCCAAATATTCTCAGGTGACTAATTTGCACAGGTTTCTTGGTCCAGAGTTCTTCAAGTACGTTTCCTTCAGTAACTTTTGATGGACACTTGTTGCGCAAATAACAGGCAGTAGTCACAGCCTCTGCCCGCAATTCTTGTGGGATGTTGGAATCTACGAGAAGACATCTAGTCATATCAAATAGAGTATGGTTCAATTTTTCTGCAACTCCATTTTGTTGTGGTGTCCGGGGAACTGTGAGTTGTCTTGTTATTCCATTTTTAGTTAGGAAATCATCAAATTCATTCTTGACATATTCCCCTCCATTGTCGCTTTGTACAGTAGTGATTTTGAGTCCATGGAAATTTTCAACATTTGTTTTATATTCCATGAATTTTTCAAGGACTTGATCTTTACATTTCATAGTTTTAACCACAGCATATCTTGAGTAATCATCAACAAAGGTAACAACATACTTTGAACCACCTTTTGATGTAGGTGTGATAGGTCCAATTACATCAGTATGTATCAACTGAAGTAATCTAGTTGAACGTTCGGCTTTTTCCTTGGGAAATGGAGTCTTCTTCATTTTCCCCAAAACACATACAGTCAAGAGTCGTTAATTCGGACACCCATAATTCGGAATGATCTATAATCCGGACCTCAAAGCTAAAAACTTTCTGCGCATGCGCCGCGTTGGCACATGCGCACAGGCGTTTTAGGCGTGCGCGTAAGACTTTGACTACTGCGCATATGCGTGCGCGCAGGTGCAGAATACGTTTTCGCCTTCGCGTTTAATGTATGACGGACGGTGTAAGCTAAAATGATCTAATTATCTATTTCAGTTAATGTTAATGATTGTGTTGTTTCTTTATTTTCGAATTGGATCCCGCTTATTACTTTTAGCAGACTGTTAGTGCAATTTTATAAAAGTAAACTTGAACTTTCGATTATGTCAAATAGAATTTTCGATGCTGGAATTTCCAAAGGATCTACAAAACGAAAGTATGTTTCCATGTCCATCAAACAAAAAGTGGAATTGCTGCAAAAATTAGATAAAGGCATACCTGTCTCAAAGTTATGCAAGGAATATAACATTGGAAAGTCAACTGTATATGACATAAGCAAAAAGAAAAAGGAACTTTTTGATTTTTTTGTGGATTCCGACACACCACTTGCAATGAGTAACAGAAAAAGGGTTCGTTATGCTAAAAGTGACGATCATGACAGAGTGATGATTGAATGGGTCAGACAGCGTCGCAGCGAGGGCGTGCCATTGACGGGTCCAATGGTAATGGCTCAAGCCAAAATATTTCATGAAGAAATGAACTTAAACGGAGAGTGCACATATTCAACAGGTTGTTTAACAAAATTTAAAAATCGCCATGGTATAAGACAATTAAAAATTTCTGGTGAAAAATCTTCAGCTGATACTGAAGCTGCTGAACAATTTGCAGATGAATTCATCGAATTCATTACTAGTGAACAATTATGTGCAGAACAAATTTACAATGCTGATGAAACTGGTCTTTTCTGGCAATATGTACCGCGAAATACCTTGGCAACCTGTACAGAAAAGGCTCCAACTGGTGTCAAAGATTCCAAAGCGAGACTAACAATTTTAGCCTGCGCAAATGCTGCAGGAACGCACAAGTGCAAACTTTTCGTAATCGGAAAACATGCACGACCTCGACCGTTTAAAGGAGTAACGATTTTCCCTGTTATATATCGCGCAAATAAAAGAGCATGGATGACACAAGTGTTGATGAATGATTGGTTTGAAAATCATTTTATACCCGAGGCTCGGCGACATTTGAATTCAGTTGGTTTACCTGATAACTCAAAAATAGTTCTGATTGTTGATAACTGTTCGGCGCATACTTCACTTAAAGTTTTAGTGAAAGATAATGTATCTGTGTTATTCTTCCCTCCAAATTGTACGTCTATCATTCAGCCTATGGATATGGGAATAGTGCACGCGCTGAAATGCAAATATAAAACAGCATTTTTAAAATCTATGTTAAATTTCTTGAACAGTGGCAAGACTATTCAAGAATTTTTGAAATTTTTTAGCATAAAATCTGCCGTGTGGAGCATCGCAAGATCGTGGGAGGATGTGTCTTCAAGTACGTTAAAAAAATGCTTGGCATAATTTATGGCCATCTACCATATTTCATGGTGAGGAGGATGAAGATGATAGCGGCGAATTTGAAGGTTTTCGGACATCGCAAACTAAAGGTGAAATTTTTCAGTTATTGGATTTTGTAAAGAAATGTGGAGAAGCGGTAATAAATGAAGATGATATAAGAGAAGTTTTTCATTGCGACGACAATGCACCAATCATCAATCAATTAACGGACAGCGAAATATGTAGTATGGTTCTAGATCCAGAAAATATCACTTCCGATAGTGAAGAAAGTGACACAGATGTTACCGAAAACGAAACAATTTCGATTGACAAATTAGTCGATATTCTCGACACCGCAATTATAGGACTTGAACAGCGGAACTTTGTAACTGAACAAGAAATTATGTCTGTTTATAGAATTAAAGAGAAAGTATTATCACATAAAACGAAACAACTTAAACAACTAACATTGATAGAAATGTTTAATAAAGTAAACAAATAAATATTAAGCTTTTTTTTGTAAATTTTGTACCCTTTAGATCATAATTGTTCTTTATTTCATAAATTACGGTTTCATATTTTTAATTTTAGAATTTCTGCATGCCATCTTACGAGATTTAAACTGATGATCTATAATCCGGAAAAATCGATAATCCGGAATCGCCGAGGTCCCGACGAGTCCGGATTAACGACTTTTGACCGTATTAAGCAGTCTCCTTTTCTTGGATTTCTTCACGCGTCACATTCAAATCATCCCTTTTCATAAGTTTCTTAACTGCATCATGGTGGAAATGTAATAATCTTCGATGTGAAAAGGTATATTTTGTGCATTTGCTTCTCTTGAACTTTGTATAATCTTCCATACCTATGTGCAGTGAGAATGACCTTATCTTGTCTTGGATCTTTTTATAATTGCTTTGCCCCTCTCAAAGTAAACAGTCATTCCCATTTCTTCTATTATTCCCACTGAAAGAAGGTTACCATCAAGCTTAGGGACATACAGAACATTTGCTAGATGAATAGCATCTTTCCCACATTCTCTGACAGGATTGAAAACAATGTCTCCCATGCCAGAAACTTCAATTTTTTCAGAACTGGCTTTCTCAACTTGTGATTTCACCGAATTTTGTATGGATGGCTTTTAAAGTATCCCATGCTTCTTTCGCTCTTTCACAGTCAGTGATGTCATCTAAGAACTACCACTAAGAATAGAAAGGTTAAGGCTTTCTCATTAATTTTCTTTTCGTCATTCTTTAATTCAGCACCATAACCTGGATCAACAGCTTCCCAACAATTTTTTTGAACTAAAACAGCTCATGCTCGGATTTTCCAAGCATTGTAATTATCTCCGTTGAGTTTCTGAATTTTAATTTCTTCCATTGGATCGCTTTCAACGTGTTAGGCTTAGCTTCGCTGGTGCTCTGGATGTTGCTTCTTTCAGAAAAAAATCAAAATTTCTTCTTCATTTCTGCCATATAAAGTTCTCTACAGCATATCGTTTTGATAACGTGATAGAAATCACTTAAGTGGCAGATATATTTTGAAATATAGTAGAAAGAAATAAGCATACCACAAATGTACATTACATGTTTATTTACTTGACTAACTAACTGTTGCCATTCAGCAAAAAACAAAAAGAGCTACACATGAATATTAAGGAACATAGAGTGTATATTTACAGCATTGCTTTGGCAGATACACCACCATAAAAATAAAATAAAGATTATTTCTAATAGTGCCAACATAGTTTGATATTACAGTAAAATCACACACTGCTATATAATCATACACAACAACGTATGACTACTCCTATCAAATAGTAAAAAGAATCATCATAATAACAAAAAAGCCTAAAAATTTTTCTTTAGAAAAAATCGTAAACCCTAAATTTTATGCAGCAATGATTAAATAAATGATGCCACATTGGTAGAACACTGCTTTAATTTGTTACTTTAAAGCATGCACTTCAAGGTTGTAGCATCCTTCCTCTCATCTAAGATCATGATGTGCATCATTTTCACTGCACAAAGGGAATTAGGCGATATTTGCAAAGTAGAGGAATTGCTATTTTTTCTGTAGCTATTATTACCATGGTTCTGAGACACGGTTAGGGGAGGGAGTTAAATGGCCTTGAATTCCCTATTCTAAAATAACAGAAAAATACCCCAATGAAAATTAATTCTGTAAAAAAATCCAATGCTAAATTTCTTTAGTATCCCTTATATTAGAAAAGGTGAATAGGAAAAAAAATATGAGCATCGTAGATGCTGTCAGCTGATCATGGCTCACATTTACAGAATGTTAAGTGTTGCCACACTTTTTTTATACTTACTATACTATTTATATTTGGGATGCAAATTGCTGAAATAATTTAGTTGATGTAGCTATCTGTATTTTCTTTGCATAAATTCACCTGGAAAAATTGTCATTAGTTGGAGTCCTAAAATAGGCTTGAAATTTTTAGTTTATTTTCTCTGTATCTTCTGACACATATATTCATGAAAGTTTATACGAACTGTTGACAAATAAAAACACTAAATTACTATTTGAAAACACTGGAAAATATTAAAATGTTTCATTTAATTATTCTTTGTTTTGAAGATTTGATGGCAGTGGTTTGGAAAACAATTTAAAATGGAATTCTAAGTTTTAAAACTTTTATTTTTGAAAATAGCTATGATGTACATATTTTTATACATTTAAAATTGTGAATTTTAAGATTCCAATAATACAATTCATAGGATGTTATAAGTTTTAATATTATGATCTAATTTTATGATTTGCATTCTGTGAACTGTTTTGATGTTAGTTTCAGGTATTATAAGGTGAATGAGCTTTAAGACATGGGTTGCCTACTTTATATTTTATTTACAGTGCTAGCAGTGACATCAGCATCTTCAGTAATATATTTCAGAAAGGGAAAGACAGAAAAATGGTAAACGAAAAAGTCACACTTGTGGACACACACTCAGACAGAAGTGGCAGTCAAACAGAAGTGGCCAGATGGCTTGACTTTGTCCTGCCTCTAGTCTCCCAATGGCTCTCCATCGCGGTTCTGCAGGCAAATGATGCCTGGAGGTCATTGTTACGAATTGGCTATCTGAGATTTCTAATGTCACTGTCACAGTGAAATATGTGGACTTGCTCTCAAACATGGACTTTTATGCTCCTCACAGATGATGTATTCCGAAAGCAGCGCCACTTATTTGCATATCGCAGTTTTACTCAGCTACTCTTACTTGGCAACATATTCAAATTTTACACGGTTTGGCTTATTTTTGAGGGAGTTATCGCTATTTTTGTGATTTTTCCTTAATTTATGATAACCAGTGTATTTCATAAAGATACATGCAGAGATTCTACAAAAAGTTTTAGTTTTTAAAAGTCCCATGTGTAGAATCTTACACAACATGTACTGAATCAACTAATAGAACTCAACTTTTAAAGATGTAATATTGTGTTAACTAGTTATCTATAGTTTATCCATGATTACATTTCATTTGTTACATTCTTACCATAACTACATCCTTTAGAAATTAAATTATTCACATAATTTTCTGCTCTCAATTTTCAGACTATAAAATTAGTAAGAAAGGGGGAGGGGATTATTCGAGGAATTATGATAAATAAATGTTGTACTTAGAAATAACAAAATAAAAATGAGTAGCAAAAATTATTGTGATTTACCTCGTGTATTAAAACCACCTTCTTCTTAAAGAAAACATTATCTGGCTTACTGGCAAGTAATCTGATTCTCCGCTGTTCCATTTTGTGACGTCGATACATAAAAAGCAGCAATGCTAAACATAGAAGAAGTGCACCTATGGCTATTAATGCAGCAAATACCCAAATTTGTGGACTATTACTATCATCCAGCTCTCTCACATCTGATTCTAAAAATTAAAATAAGGATAATTAAAATTACTAAAATCTAAAATCTTATCAGTATTTAGCAAAAACATTCACTTTTAAAATTTGGTACCTATCATTTACATCTGGATGCCTGAAATAAAATTTTTATGAAAAAAGAAACTCATCACTCTGATGAATCAGTGAAAAAGCACTCACAGACTCTCAAATCACACTTCAGCAATTACAAGCTAAAATTTAAAGAAAAAAAAAGTGCACTAGATAACAGATTTCTAGTTATTATTTTGTGGATTCCAAGAATTCTGAAAATATCTAAAAGTACATTTCAGAGTTCATATCACTATTGCTTCAAGGCCAGTTTCGCATTGGACAAGACAGTTTTTTGTTTCATGGTAAAAATTAACTAATTTGTCAAGTTTCCATAGAAATTTGCAAGTTCTTATTTTAACAAGTAATGAATATAACTTTACCCACCCCAAACTTATTTCAAGGCCAACAGTGGCAGAAATTGTAATTTTGATTTTTTAAACTCCAAATGTTATAAGACAAACTTGATAACACTCCAGTTTAAAAGTTTTTAACTTCTACTTTAATCACACGTAGGAAATAAAACAAATTTTAAATATGTATACATAATGATTCCAAATGTGTAGATGAAAGCACTGGAACTTTTAAGAGCTTACGATACTGCGTAGACGACCGAGAAGACCGTAGTGGCAGAGTGTAAAGCATGATGATGCAATTTAGCACAACATATCTTAAAAAATCACAATCTTTATTTTTTTCACACATATCAAATCATCCTTTTTCAGAGAAGATGTTTTCTAATTATATTTGAATACATGCATTGCATTTTGAATTAGAATGTCATCTTAAGTAAGCAGCAGCATGGTTTAAATGTGTCTTGCTAGCAGGAGAGCTATGTGAAAAAGGGGAAAGTATCATAGCACTTCAGAGGAAGAAGGGTGAGAGTCAGAAAAGTTTCAGTTCAGAGTTTTGGTTTACAATTAATTTGATTGGACAAGAGGTATTTGCATTAAAATGTTACGTAAGATAGAAAAATCTGAAACCTGTGAGAAGAGGTGAATTTAGGGGCAGATCACCAAATTTAGAATGAGGTTGCCAATTATTTTTTTGAAACAGCTATCATATTTTGTTATATCTTACATATATATGTCATTTTACATACAATAAATGTATAAAATAAATAAAGAAGTAAAATTTATAATTTTTGTCTTGCTGCTGTTTAAACCTTTTGTTTAACAGAGATAATTATAATTCTTTTAATAATGATTTTTTTTTTATAAAGCAAAGGCTGACAAAATTTTATAACTTGAAAACTGATTATTTATTTATTTGCTTTAATAAATAAATAAATATATAAAAATAAGTCTAACAAAAATAATAAAATAACAAATAAAGAATACATTAAAAGTTAGATTTCATTATTTGTCAAAAATTAATTTTACAAAAAACTGACATTGCCAAAACATAAATATTTTCATCAATTAAAATACTTCTATAATTAGAAGTATATGACTAGGACTAATGATTGCAAACATAAAGGCCAGGTAAAGACTTTAAAGCCAGACAAACAGGGGTGGGTATGTATGTATATATTATGTATATATTAAAGTGTGTGTAAGATAAAAAATATGCAAATCAGCTTTATAATTTAATTTAATAATAACCTCATAATTCATCATTTTTAATCTGCGTATTTTCTCTTCATTCTAAAAAACATTTTTTGACTGCGTCATTTCTAGATAAATCTATGCTAGAGCTTATATAATGCTGATGACATAGTTAATTTGGAACCTAAACTCTGAGAACTGAAACCTTTCTAACGTAAACTAAAACCTTCCTTCTTTGGTGAGCTGCCATATTGCATTAAAGGCATACTTCACTTGTATCTCTGTTGCTGCTTGGATGCCATTTCATTTCACTGTGCTTTCTTCCTATTGCAATAGTATTAAAAATAGTAAATGTTCTTGAAATAGGCACAATCAAAAAAATTAACAACATTTCTGGGGTGGCTATTTCTAGATAAATCTATGTTAGGGCTTGCATAATACTGATGACGTAGTTAATTTTGGAATGTAAACTCTGAAAACTTTCTAACACAAACCAAAATCTTCTTTCTTCATGGAGATGCCATATTGGATAAAGGCATACTTTGCTTGTATCTCTCCTGTTGCCTGGACATAATTTCATTTCAATGTGCTTTCTTCCTATTGCAATAGTATTAAAAAAATGTAAATGTTTTGGAAAGAGGCACAAATTAGAGTGCCAAGTGATTGTGGCCACAAATGTCAATTTAAATACAAATGAAATGCAATTTGCCTCAACTGCCAGGTTTCTTATTCATTATGGATTAGCATTCTATGCAATCAGGGATCTCTTTGGTATGGATCTATTATGTTTTTGGCTGTCGAGTATCTGCATAATCAGTATTTCTGCATTTTTACATCCAGTGTCCTATATCAGAACTTCTAAAAATTTGTTTTCATCACAGTTTTTATTACACATACACACATATATATATATATATATTATTTGGCACTATTGACTGTAATGACAAAGGGAGGTGCAGAACTATATGTTACAGCAGTCCCATATACAAAATTTCAATGTTCATTGACTAATCATTTTAAGTTGTGTGAGATACATACACGTGTACAGATGTCTAAAAAAAAATCCCTTTTGAATCCATTTTAAATCCATTTTACAAATAAAGAATTCTTTATTCTGTCTGCACATACATATGTCGAAAAAAAAAAAAAACTTTTTGAATCCATTTTACAAAAAAAAGAGTTCTTTATTCTGTCTGCACATACATGTCACGCAAAAAAATAGTCAAAATAGATATTTCATTGAAATATTATACCTGAAGTTTTTCACATGAACGACATCCCACAAACACCACATACCAATCTTGCACTCTATGCAGATGATACTGCAATTCTCTCACAAAATGCATCGCTTAGCTGAGTCATAAAATCACTACAAGGCCACATTCATTCACTGGAATCCTGACTAACGGCCTGGAAGATTGCAATTAATGTTCGAAAATCTGATGCCATCCTCTTCACAAAAGAAAAAGAAAAAAAAAGGAAAATAGACAGAGACCTGCAATTTCAAATGTTTGGCACATTTATTCCCTGGACTAAGCAGACCCACTACCTAGGCATTATCCTAGATCATTAGCTCACCTGATCCCCACATATTACACATATTTTATCAAAGTTCTGGGTACGTAAACATACACTTGCCCTGTTAATTGCTCAGAACAGTGTTTTATCTGTTGACAATAAATTACTGATTTACGAGACAATTTTGTGTCCCATGCTCGATTATGGTTCTGCCTGCGTCTATGCCTGCATTTACTTCTGTAAACAGAATGCAAGCTGTTCAAAATGTTTGCACATAGATACAAAATATCCCTTTCGAATCCATTTTAAATCAATTTCATGAAGTAGTGAATTGTCGCTGGTTTATTAGAAACTTGGCAGTTCATTGTGAATTTAAAACACCTGAACTACAAGCTTACATAGCTGAATTAGCCAAAAAATTCTTCAACAACTTACCTACAATTCAAAATCTTTCTACTGCAGTTCCTAATTATGACTATAACAGTCATGAAAATAGAAAAAGGCCTTTAGCAGTACTAAGGTATCTTACCTAGCTTCCAAAGTCCTACCTATATTTTATTGCATTTGTATTTGTGTGTGAATTTTTATGTTTGTGTTTATAATATACCCTACAAAAGATATAAATAATACACCAAAAAAAAAGGATAAAAAGCTAAACTAACCAAAAAAAATTTTTTATATGTATATGTATGGTAATTTCATATTTATTTTTTGTATCTATTTTGTTTGGCCACTTGCACCTTCTGAACTATTGTAATCAAATACTTCTGCTATTAGTGAACTTTCCAACCTGTGCCAACAATTTGATTGCATGAAATGGTTTTGTGATAAATGGCATTTCTTTTTCACCACCTTATGCACACTTACCTTCACTCATAGTCCACCTCGACCTTCTAGGCTACTTGGTAGCTCAGCCTAGCTTAGTCTCTGTCGGCTATTCATCTATTGATGCTTCTGTACCTGCTATGAATGTATGCTATCCATTGCTTATCCTCCAGACAAGACTTCTACCTTTATTTTCTTCATTATGAACCATATATATTCAAAAATTGGCTACAAAAGTTCTACGCGATACCTGCATCACAAACTCTGTTTTGCCTGAGCCGAAGTTTTCACCATTACAATACTTCCTTTACTTCATACAAGGAAGTAAAAAAGTAACTTTTTTGTTTTATTAAACATCCTAATTTTAAAATGCCCAAGGTTAGCAATTTTCATAAGGAGACAACACTATTTCATAATATGATACAGCATTTCCTGAAATGAGTTGCAACAGAAAAAATTTGAGTCTTTAAATACCTTGCATGGATGTTCGATGATTCATAAATGATTTATCATAATGGAAAAAGCAAACTTACTGCGAACAAAGAACTTTAACTTCAAAAGCATCTAACTCATCCAAAACTAACCTATGAAATCATACTAATATTATGAATTTTATTTTGGAATTAGCCAGATCTTACATCAAATCATTTTCTGTGAAAAAACAAGCACTTTGCTAGAAATGTACCTTTGAATAATTCTGGTGAGAACAAAGTTATAACTTGGTGATAACTTGTCAGTCATCATTAATTGGTAAATTTAAAGTGTTTAAAACATGAATATTTCTGCAAAAAGTTTACTTCTGGACTGGTCAAAGCCTTAGTAACAATATCATTGTAAACTGATAATTTAAATTGTAATTTCCTATTAAAAGTTACTTATCTCTTTAAACAAATACAGTAGAAGATTCATAATGTGCATTGCTCAAAGCTAAAGTTTGTTAATATTTTCAGAGTTTTGTAGCAAGGTGATAAAAGTGGTCTTTGCAACAAACAGGAATATGTGCTTTTAGCTTTGCCAAGAAACAGATGGTTACTGATCTGCATGTGCACATGTAGTTTAGATTTCACATATGCATTTAGCTTTTATGCTTTTCAGTTTTTCACTGCCAGATGTTTAATTATGTTCACCATTTTCAATCTTTCATTGATGGGAAAAGATATTGCAGCCTTTTATCCAAAATAAACATAATTTACTGTCCAAAAAAATTTATGAAAATGGCCATAATATGAAACAGTATGTCAGAAAAGCAATCAGTTTGTGGTCTCCTGAAATGCGTATTTTGGATATGGTTCAATAATTTGTGTGTTCTCTGTGGTGCTCTATGTATATTTGATGTGCTGTATGTTCTTTTGGGTTGTTTGGAAAGTAATTTCGCTTTTTCCCAACAGAGGACTTGTATTTTTTCACAGAAACTTCACAATTAAGCCATACAATCATTATATATTTTGACAGCTGATATAGCAAGGATTGCTTGTGAAGAAGTTCAATTGCGGTAGTTTTTGGTTGGTATCCCTTCAAATACGGAAAGTGAAAAGCAGCCTTTTCGACATATTTTATTTTTTACTATCGAAAAGGTAAAAATGCAGTTTAAGCAGTAAAAATATTATCCGATGTGTATGAAGAAGATGTACTTGACAGAACACTGCTGCCAAAACTGGTTTGCAAAATTTTGATCGAGAAATTTTGACCTTGAAGATGCACCGTATTCTGGAAGGCCAGTTAAAGCTGATGAAGACACAATAAAGGCATTAATTGACACAAACCAGCGAATAACAACTCGTGAGATAGCTGGGAGATTAAATTTATTGAACTCCACTGTTCATGATCATTTGAAATACTTAGCTTTAATCTCAAAGTTCAACATACGGCTTTCTCATGTTCTTACGGAAAGAAATTTACGCCGTCGCATTGATGTTTGTAATTTGCTTCTCAAACATCAAGAAAATATCTATTTTTAAGCACAACATCACTGGGGATGAGAAATGGGTTGTTTATAACAATGTTAGGGCTGCATAGATGGTATAGTAGTTAGCCTGACTGCGATACCAAAGGGCCTGGGTTCGAATCTCGGAGAAGGCATGTTTGTAATTGCCCATCCCTTCATATGAGGCAATGGTGGCCCACCTATTAGGTGCCTCCATAATAAAGAGACCACCACATCTGGCATTAGTATAGATTAATGGACTCTGTTACACTGTAACTGTTCACAATCTGCCATTGGGGGGGGGTTGTTAAATGCAAGTAATTTTGGGTACACTTTTATATGCTGTTTATTTTAAATAAGTAGCTTAAAAAATTTCACTAATACTGAGAAATAAAAATGACATTGCAGCAGATGCTGCTTAATGTGATAACAGTTAATATTATCATTCGAATATTACTGAATTGCTGAAGTCTTGTCCTTTTGTATACAAAGAAATGTTGCAAAATGTTTTGGTTTTGATTTCTCTCAACTAAGAGCCCCTCCAAAAACAAGTTTCACATAATTTTCAATAACTGTACCGATTTTAAAAATGATCAGACATAGGTCCCTGTTATTCAGGGGGGAGTCTGCAGATATATTTTTTAATTCTTTGAAAACATTTATGCTGAATTAAATTTTACATTGGCATCTTCTTTTCCTATGAATAATGCTGAGTATTAAAATTAGGGCCATAGCATCGGTTAAATTAATTTCCAGAAACGTTAAAAACTTTTTCATTTTTATAATTAAAATGCTATGAAAGTGCACATTTATATATTTCTACTTACATTTATGCTAAATTATTTAAATTCTACTGCTGTTTTAAAAGTCATTTCTACTCAGCATTTAATGTTATCAAAATAGCTATAGACAAACACAATCACATTAAGTAGTGCATACTGTATATTCCTTCTCATATTTATGTTACATAAACTGTGCAGCATAGATATTGAATGCATTGCTTGAGTGTATTAATAACCATCTTTCACCCTGCAGCTAAAATGTGCCAATTCTCATTTTTCACTGAGTCTGTTAGAACCAATAATTATCACATATTGTTTATAAAACATAACAAATAAAAATTAAAAGATATATAAATATAATTCATTTCTTTTTGTCATTTCTAGAGAGTAAAATAAAAGTCATAGGTACCAACCTTGAAATCTAAAAAAAAAAAAAAAAAAAAGAGAGAGAGAGAGAGAGAGACAGACAGAAAAAAAAAAAAAAAAAAAAGAAAGAAAGAAAGAAAGAAAAGGTTTTTGCAAGAAAGCCAGGAGAATTTCACACTAAGCAGTGACACCATTTTAAAGGAACTCTTAATTCACGTTATAAGGGATGAATTAGATTATTGAACTGTTTGTAACTCAGCTATGATGAAAAATACATTAGCCTTTAATTGGATATTCTAAATTTTATGATGCTTTATGGCCAATTTCATTTTTTAAAAATTTTCTTACAATTTTACACCAAGCAAATCCCATTTAGTGAAGGAAAGCTACTTAATAAAGCACTTTTAAATACAATGAAAATAAAAATAACAATTAATGCACATAATATCTGCATGGATAAACTTAATATTGTACCATATATTGAAGAAAAAAATTAAATACATATATCAGTTGATTAAACATTTCTCAAATCTTCATATAAAAATTTACAAATGTCAACAATAGATCATAACAATTCAGGGCAAATGAAATTTAATAAAATTAATAAAAAGTAATAACAATTACAATTCATATAAAATAAAACTTAAATTATTTTGAAAATCATTTGAGGTAGAGGAGTCGAATTTGCCTACTTTAGGTTTCATTTATTGCTAAGAACTATGTTACTTAGTAATGGCTAAAAATTAAAAATGGGAAGATTCAGTGATCTACCGGAAGACCAGGTAATGATGAAAAATCGTAATCTCCCATAAAATCAGGAAAGTTAGTAGCTATGAAATGCCATATAAAAAGAAAAATTAATGCAGACAAATAAGAATTTATTCTTTACATCATTCAAATATCTGTTTTTATAATGGTTTGTTTCAAAATAAAATTTTATGATGCTTGACCACCACTTGCAAATTCTATAAAATCATCACTTCTTAATCAATTACATTATTTTTCTGAAAATTTAAACTACTTTTCTTTTCAAGTCCAACTTTTATCAAACATCAAATGTATCTTTTTAGTTTCCTTGTACATCATTATCATGATCAGAATCTTGCTGTGCTGGATTTAATAAATTATTACATCATCAGTCACTTGCAAGTTATCTAAAGGTTAAAAGCAAAAAATAAAAAAGAGAGGGAGAAAAGAAATAAAAAGTACAATGCTGCTTTATTAAAAGTTTCATTAAAAGCACACCACCACTTTTTTCTTTTGCTTAAAAAAGCAATTATCAGTTATTTGCTTAAAGAAGCAGTTTTGCAGTTATCTATAGTTTTCATAAAATTCTAAATCAAGAAAATTCATCAATACCACACTCATCTCAACAAAAAGTGGTGCTGGCTGTAAACTACATGACACATTTTTTGAGGATATTTTCAAAATAAAAATTTTTAATTTGAGAGTTGTGAACTTCTGTGACCTTATTAACTATGAATTTCATTATTTATATAGGAGAGGTTGCATGGATCTCAAGTTTTGGCAGACTTTTCTATCTTCGAATGTGCTCAAAATTTCTAATTACTCAATTCTTTTAATGTAATTTTATGGAATTTGTAACTACCATTCAGAGACCTTTAGTTAAGTCAAAATCTTGCAGTCCCTGTAGAAAAACGTGAATTCCTGATATTTTCCAAGTACCATATTCCTCGAGTATTCTGCCCTAGCTTTTTTCAGCACTAGGTTCTCAAAATTTTTTAAATATTCACATAATTTTCCCCTTCCTATTGCATTCAGAGAACAAGCTCCCCTAAATTTTAAAATGTATTCATCCATGTAGTGTGTGTGTTTTTTTTTTTTTTTTCCCTCACGAACAAAATCTTACAAACTACCCACAAAGGTAATGCCTAACTTCTCCCTTCTAACTGTTGAGCTTTATGCTAGGCTAATACAAAAATTGAAAAATCACAGTGAAGCAAACACAAACCAACATTCAGTCTAGGACTTTGCAGAGTTCATTGCACATTCATTTTCTGTAATTATTTATGAAAGAATGGAGGCCTAAGGACCAGCAGAGGTGACAATAAGAATGGGTCTGATTCAAATTAACTGCATCTTTTAGAAATGCAATTATTTAAATAATTGCTTCTCTTCATTTTTGGATGATAAAATTAGTTAAAAAGGTAAAGAAAAGAGTACGTAAGGAAATATGGCATTCCTAAAAGGCACACAAATGCAGCTGTTTCCTGATAACATGTATAGTTTGTTTCAGAACTATATCACATATTACACACACACACACACACACACACAAAAAAAAAAAAAAAAAAAAAAAAAAACATATGCCTTACATTGAAGTTAACTATATGCTTTCAAATGAGTTTGAATAAGCACCTCTGGAGTAAATACAAGCAATACTGGAAGCTGAAAATTATGAATGAAACTCTGCATTACTTTCAAATCCAGTACAGGAAATTTTAATATTTAAATTTTTAATCAAATACACATTAAACAGGATAACACACAATTCTATGACATGGAAACTCATATATCTGCAGTACATTAAAATTGTAATGTGCAAAAGAAAGAAATACCTGGAAGAACCGTCAGCCACGCATTCTGCTGAGATAAACCGAAAGTATTAGAAACCAAACAAGCATACTTTCCAGCATCTTCGAAAGATACATTCTCCAAGACTAGGAATTCAGGACCACTATTGTTCGTGTTTGTGGACTGGGAAAAAGAAATCAACGTGAGGTACATTATGTTAGTGGAAATCTCAAAATTAAATACAGTGGTGTTTCAGATTACAAACTTAGTCCCTCAATACAAATCATCTGCAAATTTCATCACATACAAAACATAGAGCTAAATTTATTTTATTTTTTGTTTTAATAGCATTAAATACAAAATATGGTCTGTGCATAAACTAAAAGAATGAAAATTAAATACTCAGTCTATTAATAAAATAATGAAAAGCATTTTGTAATTATTCTCATTTATTTATCGAATCTTTCTTCAAAATGAAATAATAAAATCCATGAATATTCAGAGTGAACGAACCTTTTTACAATATTTATTATGCGGTAAAAGGCCAACTGCCCATATTTATTTAAACATAAAGTTCAACTAACCCAAATATTTTAGAATTTTAGAAATCCTTCCCCCCACCAATGTAGGTAAAAATTTAAAGTAAGTGAGAGATGTAGTAAATGAGAGGTTTGTATCACTATTATAGAACTTGTAATACTATTAACATGTTTACACTACCACCAAACAGAACAGTGCAACAATGGATAAGCATGACGTCACAACACAATCATAAGTTCATTTTGATTTAATGTAAACTCAATTGATTATCAATAAGCCAGTTTCTCTAAAAGAAAGATATAAGTTCTATTTTTCTTTGCATTTTGAAAAAATTACTAATATTTCGGACAGGATGGTGTATTTTCAAACCTACAAAACCTAGGCATAAAAAAAAAGGCACTTTGAAAACATATAAAAATTGGTGATGAAAAATTATGACAATTAAGTTTCTTATTTAAGTGTTTCTAATTTGTATCTTTATTACCTAACTAAATAAAGAACGAAACTTCTGCCAGAGTTACGGGCGACATTTCTGCCAACTTTCTCATTCGGTGGATTTTATAATAAGATCAGATTCTTAATTTCATCTTTAAGGCCAACGAAATACATCAGTTTTATGCCCGACATATTTTATTAAATCTTATCTAATTTTAAATGTAGACATTTTATATTCAAGTTGGCAAAAAAAAAAAAAAAAAAAAAGATGAATCCCCCTCTTTTTTTTAAGCGCTCGCATATCAAGAATTTGGCATTTCCCAAGCTTTCCAAATAGTCGAATTTTTACTCTATAAATATCCAAGTATTTTGCAAAAAATGTTAAGTCATGCTCAGTAAAAATATAAAATTAATAAAAAATACTGATTTACTCTGAATGAGAATATACACTGCACAAAAAAAAAAAATTATAAAAAGGGGGAACAGTTCTATATCTCCCATTCTACTGGGCCAATTGACGAAATTCAAATTGCGTTTTTCATGTCTTGAAAGCGTGATTTAGAATATGTATCAGCTTATATATAGCATCATTCTAACATAGGTATTTTGACACAAAATTGGACTTTTTCTGAAACGACATGCAATTTTTTTTCATATTTCGATTCTGCGACTTAAATTATGTCTAAATATTAAATTTCGTAAAATTTGGTAAAATTTACGAAGAAATTCAAAAATTTAACTTGGTGCATATTTTTCAGTTTTTGCCAAGAATAATTTACTAGGCGAAGTTCTTAATTTATAGCAACCAAGTTTCCTTTTCTTTTTTTCATTGCAGACAAATGGGGAAAATGTCAATGTTCATACTTTCAAATTATTTTAACAGAGTGCATAAATCACATTTGGCATTATTATCGCTCAAAAACAAGATGCCAAATTTCAAAACACTCATATGTAAATTCATATATATCTTAGAAAATTTTTAATAAAAAAGCTCTATTTTTTGCAAGTATGTCTAGAACTTTAAAAACTTTAAAACAAGGTTAAAATTTTTATAGGTTCCAATACAAAAATTTTCTAGAAAAACTTCGAAAAAATATTTAGAAATAACAATTTTAAAATAAATCATAAAGAATGTGTGAATTATATTTAAATTAAGCTTAAATTTTGAATTCTGGAAGAAGGAATCAAGTAAGTTTAATAAAAAAAAAACAGACATTAATAAATATACATCAAATTAAATTACACTGATAAGTTAACATTTTGAGAGCTAATGTTTTAAAAACTACTCATGCAATTTTTACAAAATTTGGCAGTTTGGCATAATTTGAGTTGTAGAATAGAAATATGGAAAACATTTGGCATGTCATTTCGAAAAACGTCCTATTTTGTGTCAAAATACCTATGTTAGAGTGATGCTATATATAAATCAAATACATATCTGAAGTTGTGCTTTCGAGACATGAAAAACACAAGTTGAATTTCGTCAATCGACCCAGTAGAACAGAAAATATAGAACTGCCCCCCCTTTTTTTGGTGCAGTGTTAGATAAAACTTTATAAGTTTTTTTTATTAAATCAGAATTATACCTCAACTGTTTTTGTATATGGCATATTCAATGCATCAAATGAAGATCCATTTACTTCTATGTACTTGACCCATTCCAAAGCAGGATGAAGATCACTAATAAATCTGCATTCAAATACAGCTGTTTCTCCAACAGCAACTGTCAAGTTAGAAGGATAATTTTCTATCATAATAGGACGATGTGGTATTCTTTCTAAAATAAAATTTTTATGCTTATTAAAAAATTTTTGTTTTACACTGGAATTCTAATAAAAGTTAGGACTACAAATAACAGAATAACAAATAATATATTTTTAATACCACTTATTAAAAAAAAAAGTTGAAATAGAAGGATCTTTCAATGAATACATAACACCACCATATCTTTTACCATTTCCACTGTTTTTTTTTTTTTTTTTTTTTTTTTTTCATTCAAAATATGGAAATAAAATGAAATTAGCATTATATACCATATTCATGTATTTTTCCCTTAGTTTGGCACAAGGCTGTGAAACTTTTTAAGTATTCACAGCATTTTGCTCTTCCTCAAGGCATTCAGAAAAGAAACTTCCCTTAAATTTTTAAATAGATTCACCTGCAGAGTGTTTGTTTTTGTCTTACTAATTGATTTACGGGTGCACTTACAGAGGATGTCCTCAGGATATCGTGATATGTGACAGTGAGCATTTAGGGTATGTATTTAGTAAGTTAGTGATTTTGGTATGTCCTGATGATGCTGTAAGAGAATTTAAAAACCAAATAACAACTCATACTCTGTTGATGGGATCTATTTACGGCTTTGCCACATTCTGAAATCACACAAAATAATACATTCAAGAATAATAAAATTTTCAACTTTCCTTACACGTAGAAAAAATATCCAAACAATCACAGAATAAAAATAACTGAAAATATGTTTCATAAAAATAATAAAAAGGAAAACACTATTTCAAAACATAGACTCCGTTCTTTCATTATTGTCATGAAAATAAGCAAATCAAACACTTTCCTTTGCTCCATTGTCACATCTAAAAATTTTACTGATTTTGAAAGAGATGGGGTTAACTTTAAGATGATTTTGTGCTACACTGTTTGTTTCTTTTGCAGTGTATTTTATAAGATCAAATGTCAGAAAATGAATCATTCATCATATGTGTACACTTTCTCCTGTCAAATACTCTTTCTGTTTTGCCATTTGAAGTATACAAAATATTTCGTTAAATTATATATAAAATAATTCATCTCAATGCTAGCCAGACTCTAAGAGGAATGAATAAAACCTCTAAAATAATAGGTCATCTATTTCTCAAATTACCTCTAAAAAAATGCAAGTGGTCATATCAGCAAAGACAGTTAATAGCCACGTCCATTTAATTACATTATTCGCATCCTCACAATTCCCACGATTATTACATTATAAAATACAAATCTACCATAACAGAATGAAGATTAACAATTTCATGTCTTGATAAATTCCACTATATTAGACATAGGGATAGATCCAGATTTAGGGCAACAAAAATTACTAATTAAACATTCCATCTAAAAATTGACATGTATACTCAATTTAAATGTCAATTCATATATGACACACCTGATGGTAAGATAACATTTGCAGCTCTCCGATGCATACATAACAGCAGTTCTCAACCTTTTAACAAATGCGTACCATCTAAACAAAAGCTGAAAAACTTAAATACCATCACTATATTTTACAATGATTATTTTTCAGTTTCTCAATAGAAATATTAAATAAATATATTTTGCCATTTGCGCTATCTATTGGCTCTTTGTATTAAATATGCACAGATAAAAAAGTATTAGATTAAAAATTTGTTAACATTTTAATTATCAAAATTTAAGTTATAATACTCTAATTTTAAAATTTAGTGTGAAATTTGGGCCTGTTTAAGAGAGATCAACTCCTTTATGTCTTGCCTTATTTCATTTAGTTTTAACAGTAAATTTGGATCCACTTTTAATTTTATTCTATATTTACTTTTCAGACATAACATGGAAAAAAATCCTTGTCCACAGAAACAAGTTGTGCAAAAAGGCAATCAAAATTGAATAGCTTTATTTGAAATTCTTTTTTTAAGGTTTAGCCAAAAGTTGACAAGTGTGTTATTTTACAAATCTTCAGTTAGAGTTCGATCACAGGAAATTTCTATCAAGCGTTCTTTTTCTTCACAAGATAAAATTTCAGATACATTTGGACAAAATGGATTTCTAATCTAATTTTCTCCAATTTTCATTTTCATTTCCTCAGCAAAATATATGTTGAAATTATTTACCAATGAAAACCAGAGATTTTTTAATGTCAGATGCTAATTCTTCTTTTATTTTCAAATTATTTTCTGTTAGAAAACTTTCTAAAAGTGTTAAAAAGCTTAAAATATTATTATCCAATTCTCTGATTATAAGCTTGAGTTTTTTTAAGCTTGTATTTATTTTACTTCTAATGGTAAACAAATTAACACTTTATCCTTGTAATCCCAAATTTAATTTTCCCAAAATATATCGGCTAAATATACTAAAATGTGTCAACCATAATTCACTAAATGAACATTCTTGCAATTCAAATTTTGAATTACAGAGGAAAATTTGAATTTCTGATAAAAGTTCAGAAAGATGATTTAGACCTTTGTCTCTGGATAACCACCTCACTTGGAAATGTAACAAAAGCATTTCTTGTGCATTGCCCATCTCTTGGCATAAAATCATAAATAATCTTGAATTTAAAGCTAAGTTTTTAATAAAATTAAAAATTTTCACAGCTTGATTCAAAATTATTTCCAGGTTTTGGGGGATTGTTTTGGCTACTAAAGCTTTACAATGAATGGAGCAGTGAGTGAATTTAATTCAAGCATGACTTTCTTCCTTTATGAAATAACATTGGAATGTTTTCTTGCTAAAGCCCGAGGTAAATCAATGCTTAAGACAATGCACTTACTGCAAGGAATATCATTCTTAGACATAAAATTGTCAATTACTTTGAAAATTTCATTTGAAGTTGCTCTATCATGAAGAGATTCACAAAATAAATACTCTTCAATTTGTTTATCTTCTTCAAAACGAATGCAAACTAATTATTGAATAAAGTTCGTTATATCAGTACTTTCATCCAACTTCAATGTGAAATACTCGCTGTGTTTTGAATAAGTGTCTCTTATATACAATTTGCCATTTCATGACTTCATCAGCATAATGTATTATTTGATAACAGAATATTATAAAGTTCATTAGCCATTTTTTTGTTAAATATGTTAAAACGATATCTTTAGCTGCTGCTAATATAAGATTTTCTCTAATAGTGTGAGCCTGCCCCGGCTTGGCAATTCTTGGGCTTACTAGGTAACAGCTTTCGAAGCTTTTTCACTTGAAGTAACAAAATCTTGCCTTACCAGTTTACTATTTCTGAACTCTGATAATTTCTTCTTAAAATATTCTTGAGATTTATCCTTTAAATTGGCATGCTTACATAGTCTTTTAAGAAACTATTGTTTCATACGTTGATTGGATAATAGTTCACAGCAAATAACACATTGAAGTTGAGGATCCATTTCATCTCCATTCCAAGTTTAAACCCAAATGATAAATAACTTTTCTTATATTTTCTATAAACAATTTTTTTTTTCAGTATATAGTGCTAGTAGACTGTCCTGGATTCATGAGATTCCCACTTAGTCAATCCTAGTCATTTTTCTATTTTGAAAATATAGATTTGTTTTATTACTTTTTCACAAATATTTAAATGCACAATATATTAATAGTTCTTCAAAAACAAACGACAATATTCTCAAACTGTGTAGAAAAGTAAGGAATACAAGCAACAAGAAGGCAAAATACCTGCTGATAGAGACAGCAAATTGATGTAGAAAAATGATTCTAATGGAAAATAGCACTATGAGCCCAGAAATGATGGCGACATAAAGTGTAGACATGCTAATAAATTGATCAATTCTAAAAGAATTAATAAAGTACTATTATCTTTTATAGGAATTTATTTCCTATTAAATGCAACACCCATTTCTATTCATCAACATCTAACACTTTTTGAAACATCACTAATGACAAATTTTGTTATGTCTATGGCTAAAAGAATATTTGTGAAAATAAAAATGGATTATTTTGCTAAAATCTATAGGCGGCCATTGACCTTGTGTAAAGCTCAAAACTGCATAAATTTACAAGTGTTAGAGAAAAACTTAAGCAGGCTATTCGGGTATTTAATTTTTGAATTTGATAGTTAAAAATACTTGGTTACTTTATGTACCATGTATTTTTCACTTGTATACCACCAGTTGAGAATCATTGATATATAACATAGCTATCTCGAAAGGGTTAATAAAAATATTCGCATAAATTCTCACCGTAATTGTTTGTTTCAAAATGCATGCTCAACACAAATCAGATACCAGTTACATTTATTTTTTCCTAAGGCTCAACACCAGAATTTTATTTAGCAATGCCTTCTTTATTTAAATTTAATCCCAATGCTTGTACATGAAAGATAATTTGAAATGAGTCCATTCTTTTGAGATATTAATTGAACTGAGCCAACTGCAAACACATATTATATTTTATTATATTGCATATTTTATTAATTCTTTCACATCCTAGTCATTACATAACCATAGAACTGTTAAATGAAATTTTGAAACTTCATACTAACCAACAACTTCCACTGTAAAGTTGAAACTTATGCTTCCTTCTGTATTTGATACAACACAAGTGTATAACCCTTGATCAGCAATAGTTAAATGCTCCAGTTTTAGGGACCATTTCTGCATATGAACCTAAAATATTTATTAAAATTAATTTTATATAAAGAATACAAACTATTATATAAGATTTAAAATATGTAAATCAATATTATAATTTAAATTAGGAATAGTCCCTTAAATCTTCCTTTTAATTTGTGTATTCCCCCTCTCTATTCTAAAAAATCACAATAACCTTTTATGGACTTAGTCATTTCTACGTTAATCCTACCATATGACTTTTACATAATGATGATGGCATAGTTAATTCAGATATAAATAAAAACCTTTCCATTAATGAGCCTCCATAATGCATAACTATGCATTTGCTTTACTTCGGCATAGATGGACTACTGCTCGCTGCTTCTCTTCTTACCACAAAGCTCTAAAAAATGTACATTTGAAATAGGTACAATCTGCTGACTAAATTGTGGCTGCAAATGTCAATAGTAATAAAAAGGAATATTTAATCTACCTCGGCTACCAGATTTGCTCTTCATTGCAGATAAACATCTCAACATGTATGCTACCAATATTTCATATACAGTCAAAAGTCATTAATTCGGACACCCATAATTCGGAATGATCTATAATCCGGACCTCAAAACTAAAAACTTTCTGCGCATGCGTTGACACATGCGCATAGGTGTTTACGCGTGCGCGTAAGACTTTTTACGACTGCGCATATGAGTGTGCGCAAGTGCAGAATACGTTTTCGCGTGTGCGTTTTATGTATAATGGACGTATAAGCTAAAATTATCTAATTATCTGTTTCAGTTAATGTTGATGATTGCGTTGTTCCTTAATTTTCGAATTGGATCCGGCTTATTATTTTTTGCAGACTGTAAGAGCAATTTTATAAAAGTAAGCTTAAACTTTCGATTATATCAAATAGAATTTCCGATATATATTTGTTAATATGTAAAGGATCTAAAGCGAAAGTACGTTTTGAAATCCAAAATCTGTTTATCAATTTCACGCTGCTCGGCGGGGGGAACGCCGCAGCGGGCGTGTAATGAATTGGAAGTTGATCCGTCAGCATTATCCTTATCTTCAGCAGGGCAGATGTTTTTATTTTATTTGGCTTATAATTCCTTACCAAATTAGTATTTCATCTCGATGTCCTCCGTCTTTGATATGATTTAAAACAAGTTCCTCGTCATTATAATTCGCTTCCAATAGCGAAGAAAGTGACAGAGGTTAGTGAAAACGAAAAAATTTCGATTGATAAATTAGTTGGTGTTCTCGACACAGCAATTATAGGACTTGAACAGCGGAACTTTGTAACTGAACAAGAAATTATGTCTGTTTAATAGAATTAAAGAGAAAGTATTATCACATGAAACGAAGCAAAACTTAAACAACTTACATTGAAAGAAATGTTTAATAAAGTAAACAAATAAATATCAAGCTTTTTCTTTTTGCAAATTTTGATACCCTTTAGATCATAATTGTTCTTTATTTCATAAATTACGGTTTCATATTTTTAATTTTAGAATTTCTGCATGCCATCTTACAAGATTTAAACTGATGATCTATAATCCAGAAAAATCGATAATCCGGAATCGCCGAAGTCCCGACGAGTCCGGATTAACGACTTTTGACTGTACTGTTACGTATATATAACAAAAGTTGTGGAATTTAAATTAAGATTATATATATTGTTACGAATTTCATATTTAGTTAGATATTTTTAGTAGAATTATAATTAAAATTGTTTTATCTCCCCATGCAATGCAGTGTGTAACAGTGTGAGGTTGTAGAATGCATCCGATTTGATGGAGAGGACTCTGTCCTAAACTACAATCACCTTAGGATGGTCCTTACACAGCCCTAAACAGGCTGAACGATGTATTAGATCGGATCTGCAAGTCATCAACCTCTGAGTCTAAAGACATTCATTAAGACAGGTTACATCTTTACTATGGCCATACTACGTAGTGTATATAATGTAAATAGTATAAGACCATGGTCCTTTTCGTTTCTAAATTCGCAAAATTTGAGCACTCATTTATTGATTTAATATTAGATTTTTTAAGCTATGAATTGAATTATTGTTTACGTTGTTTGTTACTGTACTGTAATGTGTGTTATTGCATTGATGCTTTAGTTGTAAGTATGGTTTCCTGTCCAGGGACTGCACTGACCAGGACGTGGGGGCAGTGTTACGAATTTGGTATTTAGTTAGTTAGTTTGGCATCAGGAGTGGAGTTCAATGCCAATAACATAAGCGATGGAAGATCAGTTAAGGCAGTTGGTAGCAGCCTTTGTTGCATTTAAAGCAGAGATGAAAGCTGGTCAAGAATCAGTTAAAGAAAAATGAAGGCAGGCCAAGAAAAATGCAAGCTCATCAAGAATCAGTTAAAGACAAGTTGAAAGCTATTAAAGAAGAAATGATAGTAGGCCAAGAGGAAATGAAAAGAGAAATTACCTGCAAAATAGAAAATAAATTTGAAGCTATGGAAGGCAGAATAGATGTGGTTGAAAATAAAGTTGGACGAATTGAAGAAAAAGTTTCTTCTCTCAAAGAACAAAGAGAAAAGAGAGACTTTCTGTTGTAGAACAACAAATTGATGACAGGGTTTCTGCAGTCGCAAAAGAAGTTGATACCCTGAAGAAATTCATAGTGATGGCAGGGAGCACTACAGATGGCTTCAAATTTTAAACCCATGCCTGCCCGTCCCCCATATGATCCACATATGATGGGAAGACCTTCTGGCAAGTGTATAAAACACAATTTTCCATAGTGGCAGATGTGAATGGATGAGATTCACAAGCTAAGGCTTGTAACAAGAGCGAGTCAACATCTTGCCACTTCTCTGAGAGCAGACGCTAAGGATACCCTTCAGACTCTTCAAGAAAACCACAGGCAAGATTTCAAACTTTATCTGGAGTATTAGAGCTGTGCTTTGGTGAGAAATGTGTAAAAGATTACAGCAGGCTTCAAGTAAAATCCCGTCAAGAGAAACACTCCACAAACTTGCCACGGATGTTGAAAGGCTAACTCGTAGAAACTACTACCTACTCAGAGCTGTGCAAGTCCCCGATCCAGTACATCAATTGATGGCTTGTTTAGATGATTTATACAGACAAGTCAATGCTTTGATACAGAACAGAAATGAGAACAAACTGACACTTAAGTGTTGGAAATGTGGCACTGAAGGATACATATGACAGAATTCCAGAACACCTCAGAGCACGGAAAATAATACAGATAATTTTACCAGACAAGTCAGTGCCTTGACATGGAATATTAATGACAAGAAACCAACCCTAAAGTGCTGAAACTGTGGTGCTGAAGGCCACATACAAAGGAACTGCAGAACATCTCACAGCACAGAAAATAAGGCAGATGATTTAAACAGACAATTAAATGCCATTAGACAGAGAAGAAGAGACAAGAAAACAAAGTGCTGGAACTGCAGAGCTGAAGGCTACATACGAAGGAACTGCAGAACATTCCAGAGCACGGAAAAGACCATTTCCCAGTTACGACGCAGGAAACAAATTAATGATCATATTGCGGAGCAGAGTTTGAACAATAAAAAATCCCATTTTAAAGCACTCAAGATTTCTGCAGTGAATGGCAACAGTAATGGACTATTCATCAATGGGCATATCGATGGAGTTCCTAGCAATATGATCATTGACACAGGAGCTAATGTTACCAGAGTTCAGAACGAGTTAGCTCAACAATTTAAAGATAAACTCATTTGGAGGCCATTCTGTGCTACCCTCCAGACTGCATCTGGTGGTAAAATCAACATAGATGGGAAGTTAATCACTTGCGCTACGACTAAACTTCACTGTTGCGGTGCCGTGCGCTACAATATAACAAGCAGTAAAGTGTCTCGTTTATGCCACTCCGCGATTGCGAGTGCAATCCAGAGCTGTAACTTGAGAAATAAACAATCTCGTTATTAGGCGACGTGTGCACCACGTTATTTTCATTTTTGCGCACGGTTTGAGACAAAAGCATCTCGACGTGCGGGGGCACGTTTTTTTAGTGCAAGTGGTTAAACGTGAAGTGCCACCTACTATCATACAGCATATGTGGCAGATATTACAGATAATTGCATACTCAAATTGGACTTTTTAAGGAAATACAATTTTTCCTTCGACTTCAAAAACAACACACTGCTTTCAGCATCAGCCATCATAACTATCCATCATCAGAAGGAATCCTCACCTGCAAACACCGAAATTTGTAAAATTCGTGCACTCATTTAATGATTTAGAAATTGATTAAGTTACTTATTGCAATTATTGTTTATGTTGTTTGTTACCGTATTGTAATGTGTATTATTGCATTGATGCTTTAGTTGTATGTATGGCTTCCTGTACAGGGACTGTACTGATCGAGACGTGCAGTCCTTGGGAAGAGAATAGTATTACAAATTTGGTATTTAGTTAGATACTTTTAGTAGAATTATACAGTCAAAAGTCGTTAATTTGGACACCCATAATCCGGACCTCAAAGCTAAAAACTTTCTGCGCATGTGCCGCGTTGACATATGCGCATAGGCGTTTACGCGTGCACATAAGACCTTTACCACTGCGCATATGTGTGTGCGCAAGCGTAGAATACGTTTTCGCGTGCGCATTTTATGTATAACGGATGGTATAAGCTAAAATTATCTAATTATCTATTTCAGTTAATGTTGATGATTGCGTTGTATCTTAATCTTCGAATTGGATGTGGCTTATTATTTTTTGCGGACTGTAAGAGCAATTTTATAAAAGTAAACTTGAACTTTCGATTATGTCAAATAAATTTCCGATGCTGGAGCTCCCAAAGGATCTACAAAACGAAAGTATGTTTTGATGTCCATCAAACAAAAAGTGGAATTGTTGCAAAAAATGGATAAAGACATGAAGAAGGTGACAGAGAGGTTAGTGAAAAAGAAAAAATTTCGAATGACAAGTTAGTCGGTATTCTCGGCACAGCAATTACGGGACTTGAACAGCGGAACTTTGTAACTGAACAAGAAATTATGTCTGTTTATAGAATTAAAGAGAAAGTATTATCACATAAAACGAAGCAACTTAAACAACTCACATTGAAAGAAATGTTTAATAAAGTAAACAAATAAATATTAAGCTTTTTTTTGTAAATTTTGATACCCTTTAGATCATAATTGTTCTTTATTTCATAAATTACGGTTTCATATTTTTAATTTTAGAATTTCTGCATGCCATCTTACAAGATTTGAACTGATGATCTATAATCCGGAATGGCCGAAGTCCCGACGAGTCCGGATTAACGACTTTTGACTGTAATTAAAATTGTTTTGTCTCTCCGTGCAATGCAGGGCATGACATATTTTAAGATAATATTGCTATATAGATATGCTGGAAAATTAAAAATAAAAGAGCACATGCATTTAACATTGAATAAAAGTTTATCTCTGCAACTGATATTTAATTTAAATAAAAGTAATTGGCATATTAGCTGTAACTGTAATTATACTCTTTGCTTTCCAGAAATTGCTAGAAATATCTCGCACAGCTGATTTGAAAAGCTATAAAATGCCAGAGAGAGACCATCTTAGCTCAGATGATTAGTTACTGTTATTGCGAGTTGTTGTTTAGTTAGCTGCCATTATTTATTTATTTATTTTCGAATTCGATGTGAGATCGGATTAGCTTTTCTTTGCGCTTTGGATAACGTTCTATTTAATGTTTTAGTAGTTTAAAATGTAGCTACTGACTATATCGTGTGTTATTGTACAAATATCTCGGAGGAAAATTCAAGCATTTTGTTATATTTCTTGTGATAAGAATAAATTTTATTAACTTTTTATCGGACTTGTGCATTCAATCTATTATGAACCTGTACGCACGCATCATTATTAAACACTATTATTATAAACATTATTTTTATATAAATAATAAATTATATTTTTTATAATTTATAAATATTTCATTAATTTAACTGTTCTTATTTCAATTATGAAATGTTGATGTTTATGTTTTAATTTTGATATATGTATTTCCTGTTAGAAGGTTGTTACCCACCTATTATGATTTAATTATTATATATTATTTAGTTATAATGAATTTATAATAACTTACAGATATATCTTTTTATAACTGGTCATGATAAAATGATAATACAAATTTAATTCATTACAACATAATCAAAATAATCATTACTTAATAATGATTGTTACCTGATTCAATGATTCCTAATGATTATGATTTAATGATTAATTATATGCCCAAATCATGAAATAATAATTTAATTCGTTATAATTTACATGAAATAATTATAATATGATTTCTTACTTCATATATAATATATATGAAATTAAAATTTTAAGATCTGATAGATGGGGCAATGACTTATCCAACATTTAGAAAATTAAACTGTTTGCATTAATCCTCCCCTCCCCTCTTCCAAAAAAAAAAAAAGACGATGCTAATAAAGTAGTAAACACGGAGAAAACTAATTGAGAATTTTCTCTAACATTAGCAAATTTTTTCATAGTAAACATGGAGAAAACTAGTTGAGAATTTTCTCTAACATTAGCAAATTTTTTCATTTAATAAAATAATAAACTGTAATCACATGATTGCTTTTTTCAATAGGAACTCCATCTTTGAGCCAAATAATTTTGGGCGTAGGATTCCCGTCCGCTGCACATCTTAAGCTCACAGCATTACCAGCAGGTGTAGCAACAAGTTCATTCATTCTCTCAGGTTTGGTGAAGTAAGGAGCACTGGGAATATCTAAAAAAAAAATTCAAAATTTTAATTATGCACTTTAGTTTTAGAAATTATGAGCAATACTGAAATGATAAAATAAAAAGTTCACCTTGTTTAACTTCTCTTGCGAGGGGCATATCAGAATTTCCACCATATTCAACTACCAGAGATTCTGTAAAAAGTTGAAATAAATGCAGCATTTATATTTATATGCACTTCAGAGAGTATATAAACAAGTGGTACTTCGGTATACATTAATCCATTTCAGACTCTGGACTTGCCCCAAATGAAAATACAAATTCAGTGGGTCAAATATTTACCGTTCACAAATGCTTTTCTATTAAATAATTTCTCAGCATATTCTAATACCTCTGATCTCTGTTTGGTAATCGATTTCAAACCCCTCATAATTTAACTAATTTAATAACATTTTTGTTTTCACAATTGCAGATACCAGTAAGCAATTGGTCTCGGATATGTGTTTCCTTTTCATCGCCATGGTGATATGAGCCTAACTATTTTCTTTGTTGCTTGACTCTTTTCATTAACTTTCTTGAAACACATTGGTAACAAGTTTAGAAAAAGTTACATCCACCCCCCAAAAAATTTGAAAATTCAGAGTTATAGACAGGGTTGCTTGCTGATTAAGAGCAACAGTCATTCAATGCTCACAGGTATTCGCAGTATTGTCTCGAATGAGGTTAACGAGGGCAGTCATGACACATCAAATTTGAGTCACATTACAAATAAATATTGTATAACCAAATAAAAAATTTCGTATTTTAGTGAGGACATATACCAAGGTACTGCAGTAGAGACAATGTATACCTAAAACTGCCTTGTATAGCAAGCAGTGTGATGTACACTTCTATTAGCCCAGTCTAAACGTGACTATAGTTTGACCGTATCATACACAATCTTAGCTGACATTCTGCCAAAACACATAGACTCATCCAAAAGGGGCATTATTACATGCTACAATGTGAAAGATCACATGAAAATCGTCTCTTGTCCAGAAAGAGAGAATCATATTCTCAAGGGAAAGAAAGTCTCCATCCTTCCACCTTATTTTGAGAATAATTCGATTCGAATGATGCATGCGTGTTTCCGCTCATTTTCGTGGTTGAGGTGGTCGAACTATAGCTGAATAACACAGAGTTATAACAATAAAATTTTACTTCAACACAAATTAAGTTTAAAAATGTTTTTCCTTTCTTAATTTTAACAATAAAAACTTTTCTGTAATCTTTTCTTTAACACATAGTCTGAATTTCTGGAGTCTGTATTAATGACTTTCTTTTACAGATATGTTAAATTGTAACTCTTTCCTAATGAACAAACTGTATTTCTCATCAATTTCAAAAAATGTATTCTTTAAAAGTTTAATTTCATTAGAATAAAAAATACAAATTCGAAACCATTTTAGACACAAAAAAAGTACCATTTATAGTGAAAACTTTAAATCAAAAAATATATAACAAAAATTAAACACACAAACACAATTTTGAATTTCAAAACTTAGAAAAAAACTTTCAGATGATGAAAAGAAGTTCCTTATTTAACCATGAAGTTCAGTGAAAAATAACTAAATAAATAAGCATTACATTTTGTACCTACTGAAATACCAGTGAAACCTCTCTAAAGTGACCACCTACACTTCCAAATTATTTTGGTATTCTATGGAGATGGTCACTTATGAAAGATCATGCTCAATATTGTCATTTATTCATGTTCTAAAAAGTGCCAGTCCCTTTGAGAGGCAATAGTTTGCTGTAGTATAACAAATTAAGGGATTTCAAATTAATAAATGCAGTTCTTAAACATATTTTTTCTACTTTTTAATGAGATTGATTTAAATAAAAATCATTTAAATCATCAGATGTGCAATTAGAAATGTAAAATATTTTTATGAAATTACACTAGCACCCTCAATAAAATCATTACATATTTTTTCATTTTTTAAATAGCTATTTTAAGGGGGCTTGCCACCCAGGCGGCATTCTTGAACTTTTATCCCCATACATCCCTTTTACCACTGCTAGATGATTATTTCCTTCCCATCTTTCCAAAACTTAATAAATATACATTTATTTAAATTTTTCATATTCATAACTAAAACTAAATACTTAACAGACTGCAACTAATAAACTAACTAAATATTTAGCAGCTGACCACATTCTCTCCTGTAAAATTATGGAATTTTCTCCAGTTGAGAACCTTGGTATAGCTATAAAATAAAAAAATTACCTGGAAGAACAGTTATCCAAGTACTTTTGTTAGACGAGCTGCCTAGGTCATCAGAAACAACACATGCATACTTCCCAGCATCATCAAAGGTCACATTGTTCAAAATTAGTAGTTTGGGATTGGCTGCCTTTCCATTTTTCACCTGAAAGAAAAAAAAAATTAATTTCATACTTTTCAAATACAGTACAAAGTCCGTAATCCAGACTCGTCGAGACTTTGGCGATTTCGGATTAGGGGGTTTTTCCGGATTATAGATCATCAATTTAAATCTGGTAAGATGGCATGCAGAAATTATACAATTAAAAATATGAAACCGTAATTTATGAAATAAAGAGCAATTATGATTTAAAGGGTATCAAAATTCACAAAAAAAAGCTTAATATTTATTTGTTTACTTTATTAAACATTTCTTTCAATGTAAGTTGTTTAAGTTGCTTCATTTTTTTTAAGCTAATACTTTCTCTTTAATTCTATAAACAGACATAATTTCTTGTTCAGTTACAAAGTTCCACTGTTCAAGTCCTGTAATTTCTGTGTCGAGAATACCGACTAACTTGCCAATCGAAATTTTTTCGTTTTCAATAAGCTCTCTGTCACTTTCTTTAGTATCGGAAGTGTGAGGGTAAACGCTTTATGCGCATGCATAGCGGATGCACGCATTAAATGCGCATGCGTAAACGCATTATGCGCAAGTTTGTGGCTTTGAGGTCCGGATTATAGATCATTCCGGATAATGGACATCAGGATTATGGACTTTGTACTGTATAATTGATTGCATACATAGTATATGAAAGTATAAAAATAAACTGTTAACCCTCTGAGTGGCTCAGGCTTTTAGATCTGTCAAGCTTTGGGATTTGTATTTAAAGAGCACTTATTAGCTAAATTTGTATATTTACTTATTTTAGTCTCTATTTTCATAAACTTAAGATTTATTAAGATGACATTTATATTAGTAAAGAAAGCAAAATATCATATATTTGAAGCTAATATATACCAAGTGACAAAAAATTTCATGATTGGATAAAGCTGGTCATGGCACTCAGTGGGTTAAGGTAAAGTTCATAGACACATGAATATAAATTAAAATTATATAGAGCAACATTCTACTTAAAGTGCAAAATATTATTCTGGCAATTGCTGAGGTATTTAACATAATGTATGAAAAAAATAATACTCAGAGAATTTACTAACACACCAACAGCACATAACTGCATCCCAAATTAGATTGACTGATAATATGATGTTTAAATTATGCTTTAACCTATTGCATGTTCTTCATGATTAAGCAACTACTGTGCTTAGTTGCCAAAACAGACAAACTTGATCACCCACACTACATGTGCATATTTCAAATATGGCCAAAAATTTGTGTAGTGGCCATTGTTTACAAAAAAGTGCTCTGATGGTACTTTACTTAGAATATCTGCTACATTGTACTTGCTATTTACCAAGTGACAAAAAATTACATCTTATAATACTGTGTGATATAATGAATACAAATTTATAATTAAGAAAATGTAATATAATGAATACAATTTTGTATTGATTATATTCAATACAATTAGTATAATTGACATTAATCTTTAAGATCACATCCATTTAATAACTGAATTACTGAGTTCCTTTAAAAAGGGGGATTAGATATTATCCTGTCGACAGAGAAACTGCCAACAAGCAGAATAATTTAGAAACAGATATATATGAAATTAGCATCACAACACACACATAACATCTGTGTTTTCATTTCATACAATCCTGACTGATTCTTGATAATCCACCTTTTGTTTTTATGAACAAGGATATAAATTAGCTATTTTTGTTGTAGTTTTCTTTGCATTTTGAGTAAAACGAGGACCACAGAATCACATTTTTGACTGCACTCCAATTCATCAACAGCTAGTCAAGAGAATTAACATCTGTTGAATGTGGAAAAGATCAGCTGGATATGGCCAACAAACAATAATAGACGAATAATTACCTATGGAAAATTTGTATTCATAGCATTCTAAACAGAGCTTCTTGTAAAATCGGAGGGCCTGACAAAATAAATAGAAGAAATCAATTAAATTCTAGAAAAATGAAATAGAAAATAGAAAAATGAAGCACGATAAATACTTCCACAACAACGGCTACTTGGTGGATTAAAGGCATTGGTAAATGTTTTATTGTTACAGACAGAAGTGTGGCTCAGAATTCTGTAAGATGACTATCAGGATCTGGCACAACTCTCACAGGATCTCTAACTTCCATGGTGTAATGGTAAGCAGCCTTTATGGTCAATAGTATAATACCTTTACATCCACTCAAAGAAGAAAGGAGGCATCATTAACATCTTCACCTTATCCAGAATTCGAACCCAACTCTGTCAAAACAGTAATCAGCCCATGTTTACCATGGCTTAAGGTTCCCATTTGTCTTCAGGAAAGTCCAATATTTTGATAAAAGCCTCAGTAAACCAAATTCATTCCAGATGCTCCCCTTTTTAAACATTCTTCTTTAGGGAAGAAGACTAACTAAGATTTTACTTTCTCTTAGTATAACAACATAATTCTGCCCAGAGTGCACCAGTATAATAATATTTTTACTATAAATAATTAGTTTACAGACTGACAAGGAAAAACATATTGAACTAAGTGCTCAGTATAACATATATGATAAATAAGTATAATGCTGTAATGAAGTCATTTGCAGTATCTCTACAAATCAGAAAAATATTAACCCTCTCGCTGCGTATTTTTTTTTATCATAGGTTCAAAAATTGTGTATTTTTTATTACATATTTCAAACAGGGTTGCCACTCAAACAGGAGAATGAAATTCCCTGACTTTTCCAGGTTTTCCAGGTGTGTTTCAAGAAAATTCCAGTCTATCCGCGTAATGTACATTGGCTGTGCTAAGAGGTAAATTAATTATGGTATTGTAATGTGTAGCAAATTCACTTAATTATTCAACAAATCCCAGAGGACATTTATTCTTAATTATTCTTGGTATACTTTGTTTGATAATTTTGTTTAGTTTTCCACTTAAGAAACTTAATAAAATTTAAGATATATACATTGGATAACAAATGTATGTTTTATTTAATTATTACTCATGATCATCACCAGTTCAACATGAGGCTAATCCGGTCCTTATAAATCACAACGCAATGCTAAATAGTTAAGTTAGATTTTAGGTAAATTTAATTTGTGTGAGGTATGTTCTTAAAAGGCACCTTAACACTTGAAAACACAAATATAATTATAATAGTTGTTGTTTTCTCCACTGAAGATTGAGATTAGAATCTTCCCAATCTGGAATAAAATAAGGATTTTTTTTGCAGACATTCTGCAGCTAAACGAAAGAAAGAAATCTATTTTAATAAATTGAGGTATTTTATATTTATTTCGCAGCATACATAAGGAAAAAATATGTGCATTAAATTTCGTGATGGTATGTCATACTGCTATAATTAATTTCAGGATTATGCCAGAGAAAATTTCCTGAAATTTGGAAATATTATTTACTAATAATAAATAAATTTAGAGGGAAGAAGCAACATTAAATTATATGAATAACATACAAATAATTACTTAAAAATTGAATTAGAATAATCAACGATATTTTAGCGAATATTGTTATATTACATGGTTAGCCTAGATAACTGATTACTATTTTTTTATTTTACTGCAAAATGGCAAGGTATTTATTGAAAAGAAAAAAAAAATGTTTAAAAAGATTTTGCGGTAAAATTCTAGTATATGGTAAGGCTTTGGCACGATTTTGAAAATTGTCGCCAAGACAAAATGACCCGTATACTGAGCATCATGATGTCGCCAAATCCCATTATTATTCTAACCAAAGAACTTCTATGTAAAGAAGAAAACGTTCCATACAAGTAAAATGCTATTACGCCGTTAGAATGCGGAGGGAAAATTTGCCAAGGGATTTGGCGACGGAACCTGGCGGCCAGAATTTCCCTCTCCGCGATGTGTACAGGAAATTGAGAAACACGTGTTAAGAAGAAACGCTCTTTGACAACAAGAAAACTACGAAAATCCGTTTTTAAAATTATTGCGAAAAGCCCACGCAATAATTTCAAAAACGGATTTTCGTAGTTCCCCCCCCCCCCTGAAAATTACTAACCTATGAATTAATTTACTTGCGCCAAAAAATATTTTCTTTTAATTTAGAGTTTAACTACTTGCGCTAAGACTAAACTTCACGGTTGCGGTGCCGTGCGCTACAATATAGCAAGTGGTAAAGTGTCTCATTTACGCCGCTCCGCATCTGCGAGTGCAATCCAGAGCTGTAACTCGAGAAATAAACAATCTCGTTGTTAGGCGACGTGTGCACCATGTTATTTTCCTTTTTGCGATAAATGCTTATCGACGTGGTGTTCACGTCGCTCACGGTTTGAGACAAAAGCATCTTGACGTGCGTGGCACGTCTTTTTAGCGCAAGTCGTTAAAGAAATTTTAAACGATATTCATTTTATGAACTCTTGATAACGTGACCTTCGAACTTCGACACCGGTTTCGAGCTTTGGCAACAGATATCAGACATGCACAGCTGTTTCCCTCTATGATGGAACAGAGCCACGTCTGTTGCAGAGAGGTTTTCCTTCTTTACAATACATATTCTTTGATTCTAACCTCCATGGTACCGTATACTAGAATTAAACCCATTTTGTTTTATACGAGAACAGGTACTTTCTTTAGTTCACGCACTGCACATGCGATTCTCGAGAATACTGGAAACCAAAAGTTGCGGTAAAGTTGCTTTGCCTTTCTAATGCTGTTATCACATCTATAGACGCGCGCGCTTACCCGGGACAATTCCGAGAAACGAGTAGCACGGCTTTAAGCGGCAGGCTTCCGAGAAATGTTTCGTCTAACTAGGAGGAACGTGTCCCGGCTACGAGCAACATTTTAAAACTTTTCCCAAAATGTTCCGGCTGGAGACGTGTTCCTCGAACGTTCAACCAATCAGACGAAAGGTTAGCTTCTGGAGGATCACGGGTAACTTTCAATATGGCGATGGCTCTCACTGTGAAGTGATGGACGGTGGAAATAGAGGCTGATTTAATTATTGCTGTTTTGTTGTAATACAACTGCCTGAGTCATTTTTGCCTGAGCCATTTCATATAATCGTGGAAATTTCAGAGTTGACATTATTTTACGACGTTCTTGCATTTCAGATTTGTTTACAAATTGTTCGTAGCCAAAAGTTTGCCAAATTTGTCGTAATTCGTGCTGATCGTGTATTATAACACTGTTATATAATAGAATTTTATTTCTTAAATTGAAGTTGAATAATTTTTTAAAATCCGTTTGTATATGCGCCGCTTTTCACTTAATTACTTATCTTTTAAATTATTAACTGCATAATCAGTGACACATTTTAAACAGCATAAAAGATGCATAAAAAAGAAAAGCATAGCTTATGTAATAATGAGAATACTCATTAAATTTGTCTATTATTTTCATGTTATTAATGAAATACTTTTTGAATTATAAATACATTAGAAACTATACTTTTATTGGAAATGCTACATATTGAAACATTGAAAATTTATGGATTTATTATTATGCATGATGAAAAACATTTGTATATACATTCATTAATATAAATCTTATTCATTACATTAATACTAACAAATATATATTAACAACTTCTAAAACATGGCATCTCTCTATCTGTATGTAAATATATGACTTATTAGATGTGTATATATATATGTATGTATGAATACAAAAATGAACATTGCCAAGAAGTTTATTTGAAGTTACTTTTAATTCAGATAACGATTATGTAATTGGCAGCAACTATAGTTATCAGTTGTTTGCAAATTATTATGGGTATGTAATAATCAGTTGAAAAATAATTGATGAGTATTTGAGTACTAAAGGGTGTACACATTTTGTTATTGGGTTAATTCATAATTATATCATACGTATGATCTACGTAATAAAAACATGACTAATAAATAATAAGAAATGTAACAGCTGTGCATTTATTACATTTGATTACTTAAAACAGCGCTCAACTGATTATCACCTTCATGTCTGTTTACATAATGAATTGCACTTTCCAATTAAGTGCACAGGCCTACTAGTGGCCGAAGCGTCGTTGAACACTGGTAGTTCTGTCTCAGGTTAGAATGCCGCGAACGGGCTGGCTACATGACGTTTCCTTGGTTTGCCCCATTTGTAACTGGTATACGAGCCAGTTTTAAAAAATCTTCTACAAAGGGATCCCTCCTGTTGTTATCCCTCGAGGCTTTGCGGTAATCACATAAAACCAACTGAGCCCACCAGCGGCCGAGCGGTAAAGTCACTGAACACTGGTAGTTCGGTCCGAGGTTCGAACGGGCTGGCTGCATGGACGCTTTCGTGGTTTTCTCCATGTGTAACGTGTAGACGAGCCAGTTTCCCTTAGAAAGTCCTCCCCGAAGGCATCCCTTCCCTTAGGCAGATAGCCCTAGTGTGCTTTGCTGTAATCTCAATAAATCAAACCATAAAACAAACTCATGATGTGAACACCTAATTTCTAGTGTTGGTATAATTAATGCGTTTTAGGTATACTACCGAGTGTTCTATGGGACAGTAAACAACTCGCACATGTTTGATTGCTCATGTATTCATATGCTTTATTTGATCTTCATTTTGCTGAATAGTATCTGCTGGCTGTGAGGAGGTAAATATCAGCCATATAGATTTTTGTCATTTGAATGGACAAAACAGTAATTATGAGCCATAAAGTTAGTCAGAAAATGCTTTCACTAGGTCACAAATTTTCATTGAAATGCAGACAACAGAAAATACACATAAGCGATGTGTGATAAATAGACTTATCCAGCACATGTTTTTAAACTATTCTTAGAGTGTATACAGAATTTGGCTATTACTGATGTAATTGATTGCTATAACCAGAAGTGTGTTTATCTGTTACATGAAGTGCCAGAGTGGAGATCAAAGTGATTAACTTGATAGCAATCACCTTTCTATTATCTTCCATTACTAACAATAAAGTTTAAAACGAAAAGCGTGTGAGCGATTCAAAACAACACGAAGAAGCGAATGTCACTTGAAAGGAAACGTCACTTTCGCCAATCTGAGCGATAACTGATTCTTGTTTGGCTTTCAGCCTGTTTGCCAAGTGAAGATGGTAACCCTATTTCGCCAAAGGCCGTTTCTCAGAACTGTTGCTACAAACGTTTTGTCCCGGCAACAAACAGCTAATGTGATAACGGCTTAAAAGACAATCAAATTGGAGCTGCGAAAATTGGCTCTATGCCAGCTACCCGAATGACACTCACGTGATACATAATTCGCCAAAAAAGTTATCTCTTCCGACGTCGGCGCAAAAATCGCTGTAAAATCGCAAAATTGTATGAACTTCCCTGACTTTTCCAGATTTTGACAAAAATACTTAAATTCCCTGACTTTTCCCTGAATATTTTGGTCAATTTTCGAATTCCCTGACTTTTCCCGGTTCTCCCGGTTTTCCAGGTAGCGTGGCAACCCTGTTCAAATCTACATATATTTTAGAGTTAAAAATATACAAAATTTTTTGTAAAAGAGTTTTCTTCCAATATAGAATTAGATCATAGAAAAAGGTTGTCAGAATACTGAAATTGAAGAATAATGATATAAAAGGAAAATTTTGAAAACTAATACAGTCAAAAGTCGTTAATCCGGACTCCTCGGGACTTCGGCGATTCCGGATTATCGATTTTTCCGGATTATAGATCATCAGTTTAAATCTGGTAAGATGGCATGCAGAAATTACAAAATTAAAAATATGAAACTGTAATTTATGAAATAAAGAACAATTATGATCTAAAGGGTATCAAAATTTACAAAAAGAAAAAGCTTAATATTTATTTGTTTACTTTATTAAACATTTCCTTCAATGTAAGTTGCTTCGTTTCATGTGATAATACTTTTTCTTTAATTCTATTAAACAGACATAATTTCTTGTTTAGTTACAAAGTTCCGCTGTTCAAGTCCTATAATTGCTGTGTTGAGAATACCGACTAATTTGTCAATCGAAATGTTTTCATTTTCAATAACCTCTGGGTCCCTTTCTTGGGTTTTCATCCGCAGAGAACCCGTTGGCGCCGTTGCATTTTTACTCGCCAAGCTCGAGGTTCATCCACGATGAGCCGTAAACGTGATTTTTAGTGCATGTAAGTTCAAGTTGCAGACAAAACAATCTATTAAGCATATGGTTGTAAAAATTCACAGATAATAAGCATGTAGATGTAAAACTAACCGGTTAAATGTGATATACGAAAATAAACCTGTCTTTTTTATAATATATTTCACAATACAAATAACCTTCAACACTAATCAAATTTTCTTTAGTAGCATTGTTAATAAAACTAGAACTTTATACATTTTATTATTTTTCAAGAGTTATTTGAACTGTATTCCTTACACCAACAGTGGTTTGCTAATTTTGATGACCATGGGGATGCATCAAACTACTCTGTCGTCTTAGATAATCAATAATATTTTTTATTTCCATTTAATTATTTATGTCACACCTGCCATCCTCGGAAAGGTTATTATTAGAAAAGCATTAACAATATAGTATCTTGTTAAAATTTTATGCCATAAAAATTGGAGCCGAGAACCGGCATCTATCGACGAAAACTTCTTTAATTATACGAAAATATTTCTATCTATTCGTTGTTAAAAAATTCAGAAAAAATAACGTGGAAAATCAGAAAAAATAATAATAAATAAGAGAAGAAGAATATAAATCTCCAAATGCGAATAACGACAGTGATAATTCAACAAAATGAACTCAGGAGGAATGGTTGCAACCTTCAAACAAGCGAATAGGATGAATCAATGAATCCTATAGGTTACCAGGTTTGAACTATTATCGCCAAAGTTGGCGATGTTTACATTTACCGGGTTCTCTGCGGAAGTGCTTCCAGATAAAATACTACACTTAGTACGGAATTATAAACCAAATAAAATAAAAACATCTGCCCTGAAGATAAGGATAGTGCTGACAGATTAACTTCCAATCCGCCGCGTGAAATTGATAAACAGATTTCAGATTTCAAAACATACTTTCGCTTTGTAGATACAAATTACAAATTAGTAAATATATATCGGAAATTTTATTTGACATAATCTTTCTAATCTATCATAATCTAATAATGACGTTTCTGCCCCCCCCCCCTGCCGCAGAGCAGAGTGAAATTGATAAACAGTTTTCGGATTTCAAAACATACTTTCGCTTTGTAGTAAATATATATCGGAAATTCTATTTGACATAATCGAAAGTTCAAGCTTACTTTTATAAAATTGCTCTAACAGTCTGCAAAAAATAATAAGCTGGATCCAATTCGAAGATTAAGGAACAACGCAATCTGCAACATTAACTGAATTAGATAACTTTAGCTTAGCGTATAACTCCGTTACACATTAAACGCGCATGCGCACAAACATATTCACAGCCGTAAGGGTTTTACGCGCTCTCGTAAACGCCTGTGCGCATGCGTGAACGCGACGCATGCGCAGAAAGTTTGTAGCTTTGAGGTCCGGATTATAGATCATTCCGAATTATGGGTGTCCGAATTAACGACTTTTGACTGTATTGGTTAAATTATGATTTATTTTATAAAATACAAAGGTAAAACATATATACTATATATATCAATTTTTTCAATCAATCAAAACATACATATCAATTTTGCACCACTGTCGAACATTTTCAATAGAAACTGAATTTTCAGATTCATCACTATCTGCTAAGGAATTCGAGACATTTTCATCAGTTTTGCTATAACTGTCTTCTAACTTATACTTGAAATCAGAGTCAGAACTACTATCAGTGTCGGAAATATTGTTAGGAATATAGGTTATATCACTCGCAAAACACTTCCTGCCAGACTCCTTTGGGCTCTGAAAAGCGGACGCAAAATGCTGCATTACGTATTCTTGTATATTTGGCAGAAATGAGGACAACTAATGCCATCTGTTAGCCCACACCTAAATAAACAATTAAACATCACAGAAAAGCTGAAAGGAAACCTTGAACGGGGAAAGAGAGGGTTGCACAATTAAATAGATGGCAAAAATTCATCCCTGCGGAAATCGCGGGTTGCGCAAATTTTGCTACTTCCACGTTGACCGTGGAAATCGCAGAATGCGCAGCAAGAGGGTTAAATGCAATTAACAAACATATTGAACTAGGTGCTCAGTATAACATATACGTTAAAGCAGTATATAACTGTAATGAAGTCATTTGCAATATATCTACAAATCAGAAAAATATTAAATACAGTTAACAACAATAGTCTGAACTAGTCAGCAGTTCTTTCTGAATGAGATTAAATCAGCAATAAAATTAAATTTATATAACTAACTTTAATTTAATAATTTATTTTAAATTAAAGAAAATTCTTGCTATTATGAAGTTGATATAATCAGAAAAAATATTAGGATAACATATATAGTTGAGTTATTATGAACACTACAATCCTTCTCATTTCTTCTAGTTTTATCCTTATTTAACTATAATACTCTAATATACAATTTAACTATAATACTCTTTGATTCCCTGTGTGAAAACTGTAACATACAAATTACATTCTTCCAACACCATACCTCAACAATTTTTCCATAAGGCACACCAAACTCGTCAGCTGAAGATCCATTCATTTCAAAATACTTTACCCACTGAACTGTGTGATGAAGATCACTGGAAAATTTACACTCAAGAACAACTGTTTCTCCAACATAAGCTGTCTGGTTAGTAGCAAAATCTTCTATTATGATAGGTTGATATGCTATTCTATCTGCAACAGAAAACCTGAATGAGTGAATAATCATTTGTTAAAGTAGAAAGGCAAATTAAATAAATAAATCCATCAAAATTATTTCTTACTTAATAAAGCTTTACTTCTTTTAGCAGGTTAAAACTATTGGGTCATTCAAAAAGTTCTGTGTTCTTCATCTTTATTTTTTTTTAATTTTTAAAAAATTTTTATTATTATAAATAAAAATGCAGCATAAAAACATGAGAAAATTCCATTGAATTATGATAAACACCATTTAGTTCTATAATTTCTTGTTATCTCTTCAACAGACGGAAAATTCTTTTTTAAAAAAATCATAACGTTTATTCGTAAAGAAATTTTCGAGTTGCTGTTTGACAGTTTCCAAAGAAGTGAACTCCAGGCTGTTCAGAGAGTTTTGAAGTGCTCTAAACACATGAAAACTCGAAGAAGAAAAGTCTAGTGAATGTGGAGGGTTATACAAAAAATCTGCTTTTAAAATTTCCATTTAAGAGCAGTATTCTTCAAAATTTATTGTCTGGTTTGATGCCAACAATGCATAGTACACAGTTTCTTTGTAATTCGATCAAAGGCATTACTTTTGTATAGATGCAGTTTCCCATTTAATGTCACTAAAGGATATTGTGGTAAGAATGGCTAGAACTACTGACTAACCCCATGATCTTTTTCTTGAAACATTATTGTCTAATATCCTCTTTTCCTTTCCAGTAATCAGCAGTTTAAAAAGGAGCTTTTTTCTTTCTTTCTTTTTTACCAAAGAATCACATGTGAAACTTATTTTCAGAGATGGCTTCTTTTAACAGCTTCTTGTTTACAGAAGATAATCATCCAAAACTGGCATCATCTTCGAAGCTGAAATTTCTGCATATAAACTGCTCTAATCATTTTCAAACTTTGCCATCAGAAACAGTAGTTACTGTCTGTGCAGAAGCAGAAACAATATTCATACACAGCACAAATTTTACAAGCAGTCCGACTTAATTATGCAAAAAAGTAATACATATTACAGCATCTATATTCACTAATTTTACTCAATTTCCACACATTACACCTTCAATGCTATTCTAAAATTACTGTGCTATATATCCAGGAACAAAGTCAGTTCAGCAAATAGGACTATTTCCGTATTAGTCAACAGAAACTATTTGAACAAGATGAGTCCATTTGCAGACATCAAAATGCATTTTAATACGAGACTCATTCGTAGTCACCATAAAATTAAATAAGCTGCTACGGCAGGGCCTGCTACATTTTAGATTCATAGATTCTATTTGTACATATATGTCATTTCATGAGTCTATTGCAAGTTGTAAGCAGAGTACATATTCTTCTTTCCAAATTAAGGAAATGAAAAGATACAGATAACACTGATTTTGCAATGTTTAATGCTATGAAAATAATTTCATTCAATTGGTAGTTGTACATCAACGAGTTATTTCATAACAACAACTATTTGCAGTTATCTTGTTTAACTAGTAACATTTATGAACTATGTGCTATGGCAAAAAAAAATTTTTTTAATGTTTATACAATAATAAACAAATTGTTTAAAATACAGAAACTTTTACAATCCACATAAATTAACTCTATTTTGATACACATATATATCTAATATTACAGATTTTTTCATTTATTTTTTTTTTTTTATTTAATGTTTATTTTTACCATTATTATAGCCACTTCACTCAGGTCTAGGACTTTTCCTTGTAACCATTTGGCAGTCCCTGTTTCGTTATGAGCCATTTTGCCATCAAGTAGAAATGAAATGCATAATAGAGGTTGCTAATAATATATTTACTATAATTGTTTACAAACATGGGATATAAAGAAGTTACATATAGTTAGTTAGAAAATTATGTCAGTGTCAAATAAAACAAAATTACCACATTTCAAAATTCCGGGCTAAACCTCTGATATAGCGGAAGTTATATTAGTGTTTCCAAAATTATGCAGATGGAATGTTTACACAATCCATCAAAGTTTTTTGAAATCGTAATCAATTAGCAAAATAACTCACGCAAACAGAAAACTTACATTTTTATAAAATCTTAATTGAAAATGGAATTACTTGGGAATCTTGTTACCACATAACTCTCTTACAATTAATAAATATATAAATAGATACACTAATAAGTTAACTAATAAGTCATGCATACTGGCAAGATAAAATCCTTTAAAGAAAATCATATCTTGATGGTGAAATAGCTCGATGAGTGAATAATTCCCTTCCCCCTCACGTGCCTGCCATGCTTGTCTGTGACCTTCTTGAATTAAAATGGCCTGGTCAGCTTCAAAGTCCCGTGATTTGACGTCATGAAAGGGGTCTGAACTTTCACCCTTCGGGCTACACTGCGGACACTGCAAGCGAAAAATTTCTACGTTAGGTTTGTGTGCTGTTCATTAACGTTGCATTGTGTTTTTTCATTATTTATGTATTTTTTATTACTAAATTTGGGTTAAGTAATGTAGTAGCGTTGTTAGGGTTTTTACATTCATACTGATAGTTAAATTTACTTATTTCTTTAATATTTGTTAATAAATATACCTATCGACTTCTATGTGGAGCTAAAATGAGTTAAGTTTACTTTCATGCCTGCATGATGTTGTGTTCCAAGCTGCAAATCGTATTAGGATAAAACCAATGAATATATACAGGTAGTCAAGTTTCCAAAAGATACATTAAAACGGGATTTCTAGATAAAAAAATTCCAAGTGAGCGTTGTATGTGAGAAATATTTTTGAGAAGATGGTAACATTCGGTGCGATTATTTATGAAAAGAGCAAGTCATTGTTGTTTAAGTTTGTAAAGGATACCCTAAATAATAAATGATGCTTATACATGAATTTTTTCTGGTTGTCCAAAATACTTACGTGAGAATCCAACATCTCTGAAGATGAGCACAGAGGAAAGAGCTAAATAAAAGGCTGACTGCATTCTTCCCTGAAACTATGAAATTCCCTCTAGGGGGGAATCCCCCTTGGTTGAGAACCACTGCTCTGCTGATTTCAAGAGACAATTTTTATTTCATTTTATTATTTATGGATTAATTTTTAAATCAGTGCACTTGCATCATATAATTTTCTTCTTGAAATATAATTTTTCCACACCATGAGTTTGGATATGACCTAACAGTCAAAACAGGAACTCAACAAGTGACTTAACAATCTGTGTACATTCTATAGAAACACAACTAGTTTTGTTAGGTTAATAAAGATTTTCATGTTTTAAAGCATTTATTGGCCTGTCTTGACTCATGCTTCAAATACTTGGATTATGACTGTGAAGAAGGAACGGATCTTGGGTAATTTTGAATGCAAAGTCTTGAGAAGTGATTTCAGAGGAATTCAGGAAAATGGTATCTGGCATAGAAGACACAACACTCAAAGAGCCAGATGTTGATGATTACATTAAAATAAGCTGCCTCAATTGGGCAGGGCATGTTATGTGTATGAATGACAATAAAATACTAAAAGAAAATTTTTTGGCTAGACCAGGTAACACAAGAAGAGGAAGACCTAGATTTCAATCAGAGACGTAGCTAGAGTTTTCAGTGCTCAAGGACAACTGAGGATTCCGTGCCCCTCTCCTGTTTACTAAAAATGGAAAAAAATTACTTTTAAAATTTTGTAACAGCAATTTGGTGCCCTCTGAAGGCTGCACCTGGGCACAAATGTTCCCCCTTGCCCCCTTTAGCTACACCACTGACTTCGATAGCTAGATCAGGATTCATAGCCACATTTTAGTTAAAAAAGTAAGCACCTATAAGCACTTTTCAAGCACATTTTAAGGAAAAAATAAGCACCTGTCTAATTACATTATACACAACTGCATAACCTTAAAAGAAAAATTAGACTTGTAATTTAAAATATGAACAATGCAATATTTATTAAGAGAATGAGCATTACCTCAACAATGGAAAACAATTAACTTTTTTTTTTTTTTAATTTTAAATGACAGTTCAATTTACAGAATTAGTTTACAATGAGAGAAAAAAACCTTTGCAGAACTAAACTATATTACAAGATTTAATGATGATATTTCAGTTGAAAATATAGAAAATAAATAATAATACGCCATATTAATTGTATTCATTTGGCACCTAATAATAAATACAATTTATTTTTCCATTCATATTAATATTTAAATAATTTAACTTAAATCAAAATTCTGAACATTTTCTAAATTTTCATTGCATAACAGTTTTCCCTTAACATATATTCCAAGCAAAGTAATTTGAGTAAAAAAGAGGCACATTTCTGAAATCAGAAGACGAGAAATTGCTTCATTCAGTCATCCTTTAACAGTAAAAGCTTAACTAACCCGCATTCTCGGAAATTCCCGAATATTCCAGATAGTAACTGGAAAAAGAGGAGTGAGGGAGATTGTAGCCGTTCTTTAGATTTCTCGGCCAAATAAATTATTTTGACGTTTCGATATGTGCATCATATAAAAATAGACCAACGGAACTCAGAAATATTCTGCTTAGAAAGTACAGTAAAACTCTTTTAAGTGTTCATAAACAAATCTCAGACTGAACATCAAAATTAATTATCAATGCAAAATACCGCAAACGTTATTGCACAGTACGTGCAAACGTTATTGCACAATACATGTGGCATAATTCTTCCATATGTGATATTATGCAATCGGAATCAACACCTGCCAATATTCGGAGAATAAAGAACTAAATAAAGGGGGAAAAAAGAGAAAGAAAGAGACTTAACTAATCTGGGGTGTTTCTGATTCTAATTTTCAACAGACTGTATTAAATTTCCGGAGTAGAATCAATCTTCGCTTGGGTTGGGTAGATCGAAAAAACTTTTAGTCCTATTCAATCCAGATTGGACAGTGACCAAAAAAAAAGTCCGCTGCTTCAATATTAGAGATTTTGCGGAGAAACTGCCAACCTTCATACTGTATAACGTATTGGCAAAGAAAATGAAATTATTTTGACTATTCGATTACTTTCCTTTTATTTGAGCCATTCCGAATATTATTCCTTAGAAAGCTAATCTGTGTAAAAACACACCCATTTTTGGAAGTTTATCTATACTTCAGTAGTTACTGCAACTGTATTATTATAAATATTCATACATATGCTCATGATATAAGCATAACGATCATAATAAACACGAATATGAACTGACCACGCGGAACGAGAATGCAAATTATTAAAATCTTGATAAAAATTCAAACGTGTGCAGTATTTGGGTGGGAGAAAAAGAATACTAAATGTACCGGAATTTTCTACCGTTTTCAATTCTTTGGCCAATAGAACGACGTGCACCTGTCTGTACTCTCGCGCGCACCATAGGTTACGTTAATGCAGAGGAAGGGGGGGAAGCAATTTCTGGAAGTATAATTCACCATCTGACGTTGCATATAAGGAAGAAAAGTTGTTTATTTAGTTTCGGCTTTGGTACAGGGAAAAAAATGCGTGTTCATTAAAAACAAAGGATTAAAAAAAACACTAAAAGCAAAAAATAAGCACTAAAAACAAAAAATAAGGGCTTTAAAGAAAAAGTAAGCACCTATAAGGGTCTTTATATTTTATTTTCAAATATGAGGACTTATAAACACTTGTAAGGATCGCTACGAACCCTGTAGATGCTGTACAGGAGGATTGTTTACTCCTTAAAACTAACAATTGAACGAGGTTGGCAGCTAGTAGAAGTAGCTGGAAACATCTAGTTCAGAAGGCCTTGGTCCACCCTGGATTGTTGCGATGATGATTATAATAAGGTTTGATTGTATAGTCACAAATAGACAAATGTATGTTACTTTTCTAATTTTTAGGTATTTAAAATCAAACAAATATGTAAAAATATATCCTTCAGTATGCATATAAACTCATTAGTATTTATCTGTTTGAGAAGGAAATAAAAAAACAGAACTCAAAGAAACCTTTGCACTAACCAGTAACTACCAATGTGAAATTAAAACGTATGCTTCCTTCAGTATTTGAAACAATGCAGGTATAAATTCCTTCGTCATCAGAATTTATGTCATCCAATTTTAACGACCATTTCTGCATACGAACCTAAATTAAGGAAGAGAAAAAATACATATATATATGTGTAAGATAAGAAAGATGTAAATCAAAATTCTAAATTAAATTTGCAATTGTCCCTTAATTCATTTTAATTTGGGCATTTCCTCTTTCTGTGCTAAAAACAGTAATTGCTTGTAGTAAAATTTCATTGGACTGGGTCACTTCCAGAATAATCTGTATCATATGACTTTTATATAACACTGGTGATGTAAATACCAGTTTTGAGAACTAAAACTCAAAACAGCGAATAATAATTTTAGAGCTTTTAGCCCAAAAGGGGCAATTTGCCCAGAACGGCTATTAATTTTGTTTTGGCATTCTACATTGGTTCACTATGAACGACGTTTCACTTTTCAAGTTGTTGCTACCATCTATTAAGAGTCCTTCATTATATTTAAAGAAATTAAATAATGAAGAATCTGCATGAATGTATGTATGTTTCTCCCACTGTGAAAAAACAACAGCACCTAGAGACATTAAATTTTGAATAATGTAGTCTTCCACTCGAATATGGGCGTCTAGAAGACAAAATTTGGAATTTGTTTTATTATCTATTTCATATTTTGTAAAACTTTCACAAATTTTTGATTAACAAACTGAACGATTTCAAAGCGAGCAATGGCAACACTGTATGGGAGGGGGACATTTTTATCTCCGGTGTAACGTTAATGTAATCCTCCTCCGAATATGGGCATCTGGAAGCCCTAATTTGGAATATGTTTTATTATCTATTTCATATTTTGTAAAACTAACAAATTTTGGATTAACAAACTTAGCGGTTCAAAGCAAGCAATGGCAACACTGTATAAAGAAACAAATCTGCAACGCGAGAGACTGTGTATCGGAAATTTTAAAGATATGCTCTTCATAAATTAATTTGTGATATTGCTATTGAATTGAATTTTATGGTTTAAGTGCGAAGAACATGATAATAAAAGTACCACACGAAAACGTTAAAAATCACCCTTTGGGGCATAATATAAAATCTGAAAGCTTTCAGACTTTCTTTTATTATTAATTATTTAGTCAAAATACATCATGTGAATTAAAATTTCATCCTGACATGACACTTCATTTCTGCTCCTCAGCCTAGTTAGACTGCTGCTTTGCTTGCTATACAGTGTTCCATACAGTGTTCCAAAGCTATGGAAATGTTAATGTTCTGAAAGAGGCATGATTAGAGTACCAAGTTATTTGCAACCATAAACGAGAATTAAAAGTAAAAGAAATATTATTTAAATTTGTCGTGAGTGCTTCTTATAAAATCTGCCTCAGCTTCCCAGTTTCCTCTTCATCATCATTTAAGCAGTTAATTTTCATACATCATTTTTATATATATGTTAGAAAGCCTGGCGGTCATACGAAATGACCGCTGGTTTAGATATTATAAATTGTAATTAAAATGATTTGTGCAAAATATTATAAATTGTAATTAAAATGATTTCTGCAAAGGTGTCTGCTAACTCTAACTGAATTACCCAGGGCAGGCGGCGAGGCTGCTCCTTTGCTTACTGCCCCAAGGAGTTTCCCCCTTCTACTTGCTTAATTGCTTAAAGTAGAGTGCAATGAAGGAAACCACTGGCGGTACATTTCTTAAAAACCACCTCTAGCTCAATAAATGAAGGTGATTTAAATAATAAAATGTTAATTCACATGTGAAAGATCTCTTTGTACACAACATTTCTTAGGTAGATCTTTCCATCATTTTTAAGCTCGCCTTGCAGAGGACCATCCATTATTTTTAATTTTATGTCTGTTCTTTCACGAAGTCTTGAACAGGCAACATAAAGTTGACTGTGCGCAAATGCAGGCTCAGGTAAAAAAATGCCAACACGCTTAAGCGTTTAAACCCTGAGACTTATTGATGGTCAAAGGCAAGTTTTACAGGAAATTGTCTATGTCTCAATTGAAACGGCAACCATGTGCGCCATGGCAACTTCACCCCATTGGGCTAGTAGAGTTAGGCAAGCAACCAATAAACTATCGGCGACAAACAGACACTTAAGCCGCATATATATATATATGGGGTGAAGTAACATCATTTCCTCCGAAATGGCTGGCTCTCGGGCTTAGTGAAGTACACAGTTGGAAATAGGGGTAGTTTTTTGAAATTTCATGTAAACAGGGCTTTTCCGCTTATTTTCATTCAAAGTAAATTGTGGAAAATTTTATCATGCTCAAATAAAATTGCAGAACATCATAGAATTTATGTGGTGTCATTAATGGTCTTATAAGGACTGATACTTACTTTTTTTATCAGTTATGCCTTTTTTTGGAAATAAGCTTTCAGAAGCTCTTGTTTTGAAGGCCAACTGTACAAAATTTAATAAATGCAATGTAATAATGTAAACCAGTGATAGCAAATTGTGAGATCTTTTACTGTCATCTGCAACTGGTTTAACAAAATTTAGCATTATAAACTGAATTTTTTAATTTATATACACTTTTTATATTTCCAACAATCTCAAGCATGCAAAGTATTAAACAAGAATCTTAAATAACTTGTTCAACCTCACTTTATTATTCCAGAACTTTGTATACTGTATATTTTGGCGTATAATGCGCACTTTTAATACAAAAAAATAAGATAGAATTTTACGGATGTGCATTATATGCCAGATATAAAAATGATAGATTTTAAAATAACAAAAAGATGAGCATACAAAAATTAGACTTCCATATGCACCTAAATTCCATTTATTTAAATTAAAAACTATGATACAGCTTATGAGTTTTAATATTTTTAGTATTGGATAAGATTAAGTCGTTGTCATATCTTCAGGCCCATCATCGAACTCTGTTTCATTTTTACAATCACTGTAACTCTGATCAATAAATAAATAAGCATCTTCTGTTCTATCTAGATTATTAGAAATACTAAATTTTTTAAATGACTTTTGAATTACTTAGGTTTCAATATCATTCCATGCTAGGGTAAGAAGAAAATGCAGGAAAAAAAAACTTAAAAAACTAAATGCTCTGTTTAAATTTATTGCTAATAGAAAAACACCAGATAATACAGAGTTGGAAGTTCAGTCTGAAGTACAGATTACAGAAAAAGAAGTTGGTGAATATTCTGGAAACTAGGAAGTACACGCAGAAATAACAGAAAGCAATGAAACTGAAGAAGTAGAAATGAAATAAAAAAGAAAGAAAAACATATAGAAATGAAAAACATAGAAGGCATACCAGATATTGTGGAGAAAAAACCAAAATGAAAGCGATGAAGGAGAAATTCAAAATATAGAATGTACATACCTAACACCGTTAATGATACTTTAGCTTTGAAAATTTGGACATTTCTTTGGGGCCTTTAAATTTAACAGCAGACATGCAAAATTATTTGCTTAAAAGTAAACCACCATCAAATTCCTCATTTATACATACCGTTACAAATGTAGTAACAAAAGGTGGAAAAACTGTAACTCGGTCATTAAAGAAATATATTTTTATTCGCAATAAAGTCAAAAGATGGAAAAATTGAACAAGAATGGTTAGTGTTCTAGTGATCATAGACATTCTATTAAAATTTTAAGCAAGGAGTTTAGTTAAGGAATGTATAGATACTATCATTGAGAAACAGTATTATGAAGAAAAAAATATTACAGAAAAGTACTGTTACAGGTAGTAGAAACAATAAAAATTTTCGCTAAAAATTCTGTTGCATTTTGTCGCAGTAATGAACTACTCTGCTTCCCATAGTGGAAATTACATATGAGCTCTAGAATATTTGGCAGAATTTGATGAGTTTTTAGCTTCACATGTAAAAAATTTCGGATCAGCTGGAAGAGGCAAGTGAATGATCTTTCACCAACTATATGCAATAAATTTATTGAAATACTGAATTAAAAAATGGTAAAAACATTCATATTAGAAGTTAAAGCTGCCAGATATTTTCCAGTAATAATTGACTCTACCCCTGACATAACACACGTATTCCAGTTAACTTTTATACTGCGTTATGTATCAGAGGATGGAATCCCAATAGAGAATTTTTTTGGATTTTGATTAATTTATTTGCACACAGGAGAATCATTAAAAAATTAACTTTTAAAAAACACTGAAATATTAGGTCTAGATATTTACAACTGTAGTGGACAAAGCTAGGACAATGTGGAAAATAAGTCTGGAAAATAAAATGGGTTCCAAAACCACATTAAAAAACATAGGCAAACCGCAAATTACATTCCTTGTGCTTCACATTTGTTAAATCTGATAGCAAGTAGAGCTAGTGAACCATGTTTGTAAGCAATAACATATTTAAATTTATTGGAGAATGCTTGTACATTTTTTTCAGCATCTACTCATAAGTGGAACACATTAGGAAAAAGGTTTTGCAGCAAATAATAAACATTATATATATATATATATTTACTATTAGGTGGCCTTGTAGAGCTGATGCTGTCAAAGCAATTTCCTCTGGGTTCAATGAAATAAAAAATGCTCCATTTGATATATCTGTAGATGAATCTCAGAAATGTTCTGTAAAACTGAAATCCCGAGAAATAGCAAACAAAATTAATACAGTCAAAAGTCTTTAATCCGGACCTCAAAGCTACAAACTTTCGGCTCATGCGTAAACGCAATTGCGCAAAGGTATTATGCACATACACGTTTACGCATGCGCGTTTAATGTATAACGGACGGTACAAGCTAAGCTAAAATTATCTAATTATCTATTTCAGTTAATGTTGCAGATTGCGTTATTCCTTAATATTCTAATTGGATCCGGCTTATTATTTTTTGCAGACTGTTAGAGCAATTTTATAAAACTAAGCTTGAACTTTCGATTATGTCAAAAAGAATTTCTGATTCTGGAGCTGCTAAAGGATCTACAAAGTGAAAGGATGTTTCGATGTCCATCAAACAAAAAGTGGAATTGCTGCATAAAATGGATAAAGGCATATCCTTTGTTTCTCTAATCATTCCGAATCTGTTTATCAATTTCACGTTACTCTCGGGGGGGGGGGGAGAGAAACGTCGCGGCGGCGCAATGAACTGGAAGTTGATCTGTCAGCATTATCCTTATCTTCAAGGCAGATGTTTTTATTTTATTCGGCTTATAATTCCTTACTAAATGTAGTATTTCATCTCGATGTACTCTGTCTTTGATATGATTTAAATTAAATTCCTCGTCATTATAAATATCACGAGTACACATCAAATAGTTTTCTGGTTGCAATTTTCTAATTTCGACTATGCGTAATGTATGCTTTAGGCATGTGCGCATTGAAAGAAATGTTTAATAAAGTAAACAAATAAAAATTAAACTTTTTTTTTGTAAATTTTGATACCCTTTAGATCATAATTGCTCTTTATTTCATAAATTACGGTTTCATATTTTTAATTTTATAATTTCTGCATGCCATCTTACCAGATTTAAACTTATGATCTATAATCCGGAAAAACCATTAATCCGGAATCGCCAAAGTCCCGATGACTCTGGATTAAAGACTTTTGACTGTAGTTTAGAATTCATTTTCTTAACAGTTATTTGGGATAAATTTCTTTCCAGAATAAATACAGGCAGTATATATTCTTACAAGATCCCAGTATGGTAAGCTTGTTTGCGGCAACTATTTTTGACAATTTATTTAATTACGTTAATAGTTTAAGAAATTTATTTCCGGAAATAGAAATGAAGGCAATGAACACGTCAGAAATAAAAACTAATTCCGCTACTAATAAAATGTCTCGAAAATGGAGAGAATTTTTGTATACAGTTCATCATGATGAGGATGACAAAAGTTCCTGTAATCAGGCTCAAGAAGCCTTCAAACAAAATTGCTTTTATGTAATATGTGACAAAATATATTCTGAATTAAAACCACATAGCAAAAGTTACGAAGACATTAATGAAACTTTAAAAATATTTCATACAAACTCGTATGACAGTGCATTAATACTGAAGCTGAAAAAACCATATTATTAAACAAATGGTATAGTGAAGACATTGATACAAAAGAATTGGATGATGAATTGTTATAATTTGTATTACTTTGCAAAAGCCAAATTTAACATTGCCATCTGACATGCTACAATTAATAAAGACTACAAAAACTGTATCGACATTTCCAAATATGGAGATCATATTACGCATATTTTTAACTTTGCCTGTATTGAATGCATCCGATGAAAAATCATTTTCAGAGTTAAAATGCATAAAATACTATTTACGAAAATCATTAAGCCAAACAAAATTAACTTCTTTAGCTGTACTATACATAAAACAAAATGTGTTGGATAATATTAATTACAAGGAAATAATTGATAAATTCGCAAAATTAAAAGCCAAGAAAAGTATTTTTGAACTAATTTCATAATCATTTTTCTCAAAACTATGGTTTTAACATTTTAACAGAATAAATTTCGTTTTCTTAATTTACTACATAACAAAAAGTTCCAATTCTATTGACTGTATTGATATGTAATAAAACGCATGTTAACAATAAAAACTGCATTACAGATTTTTGAAAAGCTGCTTATTTTTGTTAATTATTATTATATACCTATCATTTATTATTTTGTTAGAAAGTTCTCGTAAAAATTACATAACACCCCGGGAGTAGGGGCCCGACAGAAAAAAATATCCAGGGCCCTAAAATAGGTTCATCCATCCATGGTAAGAAACAAACATTTCTTGCAGGTCTAAGATACCTTTAGATTTCAGATAAAAAAACAAATATAAATTTGAATGTTTTCCCAGTGCATCACTGTTCTTTATTTTGATAAATATTTAGTAAGTGGTCACATTTAAAGAAAATATCTGGTTGTAGTGAAAGTTTTTCGCCAAAAAATGTTCTTAAAGTTAGGGGGAAAAACACGAAAACAGTTCCTTTAGCGCTGAAAGTAATCGCCACACAAATCTACGATTTTCTGCTAATGTTTTGGTAGTTTTTCAAAGCCTTCGACTCAGATACTTGGTGGCCTCAAGTCCCAAAACAGATTAATATCATCTTGGACATCTTGTGTAGAATGGAAGATAGCAGAAGCAAGATCTAGCTGCAGGAGTGAAAAAAGATAAAAGTCTGAAGCAGCAATGTCGGGGCTATATGGTGGGTGTGGCAACCTGCACTTTGTGATGCTACTGAAGGGCTCACTTTGCCCAAACCAACCCCCTTTTCGGTATGTGTTGAAGTAAATTCATTTTTTATCACAAAGGACAATCTGGTCCAGAATTTTGTCCTTGTGCTGATATTCGAGCAGATTACTGCAGGCCAGAACACATCTAGCCTTATCTGCTTGAATTGGCTTATGAAGCACCCAGTGATTGAACTTGTACGTCAAGTTCATGTGATGCATAGCGTGACTAATGGACATGGCACTATCATCTAACTCCTTAGCAAGCTCTCGAGTGGTTGAATACTGATCTTCTTCCACAAGTTCTTACAGGTGATCAGTGTAGTACAGGTATAGGCTGGTCAGTGCTCTTTGTTTTTTAAATGTCATAGTTCTTGTTTTTGAACTTTTGGTCCAAATCTTTACAGTGTCATATGATATAACATTAGTACCTAGAGCTATACACATGATTTGGTGACATTCTGTAGCTGAATTTTTGCTACAGTAATGCAATAGTAAATTATGCTTCTAATCTGGTAGCATGATAGTTCCATTTCAGACACCTTGTGTTGTAACAAGATGTGTTTACAAATTTCACAATACAGTGCTGTGCAAGTCTCTTTCTTTCAAATGCCAAAAAACGTCTAATAAAATATGATTAAACATGCACACGCGAACTGTTTGTGCAGATGATATTTGCAGTGGTGGGACAACTTTCGTTACAACCCAACATAAGAGAAAATTTAACTGAAAGAAAACGTCTCATAACTTTAGCCTAGAAGAGGAGGAGAAAAGCATAGGTTTGAAAAATAAAAAGTATAAAGGAAAACATAGCAGAAACTACAACTGAATGTTATTGAAATAAATGTTCAATTAAACAAAGCTCGAATAAAATAAATTTTAAAAGTAAAATTTATATCATGCAGTACAAAGTGCGTAATCTGGAATCGTCGGGACTTCGGCGATTCCGGATTATAGATCATCAATTTAAATCCGGTAAGATGGCATGCAGAAATTATACAATTAAAAATATGAAACTGTAATTTACGAAATAAAGAGCTATTATGATCTAAAGGGAATCAAAATTTACAAAAAAAAAAAAAAAAAAAAAAGCTTAATATTTATTTGTTTACTTTATTAAACATTTCTTTCAATGTAAGTTGTTTAAGTTGCTTCGTTTTTTGTGCTAATACTTTCTCTTTAATTCTCTCTTCTATAAACAGACATAATTTCTTGTTCAGTTACAAAGTTCCACTGTTCAAATCCTGTAGTTACTGTGTTGAGAATACAGACTAACTTGACAATCGAAATTTTTTCATTTTCAATAACCTCTCTGTCACTTTCTTCACTATCAGAAACGCGCATGTGTAAACGCTTTATTGGCTTTATGCGCATGCGTAGCGACTGGTGCATTAAACGCGCATGCATAAGTTTGTGGCTTTGAGGTCCGGATTATAGATCATTCCGGATAATGGACGTCCGGATTACGGACTTTATACTGTATTATAAATTTATATGCATCACACCATATATAATGTGTACATGTTAATACCAGGTTATAAAGGACTGTTCACCACACATTAATAGTAAGTATAAGGCGCTATAACGCATGTATATATGATGATATTTCAGAAGGTATGATGAGAGAATCCATTAAGTCGAAGTCACGGTTAGGACGGTGATGGCATTGCAATAAATAATAACACAGCTCCAATCAACTGTAGCCATAATGAAGATTAAATATCCATTATTTTCAGTAGAGAAACGTTCTTTAGAACCACATTCTATAGACATCACACAGCACAATGAATGCAATTTGCATCCCACAATTTAAAATATGCATATCACATCTTAAACCATAGAAAATACTGCAGAGTGACAAACTTGGGTTATGCAAGCAGCAGCAAGAGAGAAAAGTGATGTGTAGAAAGCAGCTAGTGTATTTAAACTTGGAAATTCTGAGTTCTAAATGATGACTGGATAAAAGATCACAGAAATGCAGATCTCTGCAGGTAAAGAGGGATGAAAAATAATGCTACATAAATGTGTTGAAGGAGATTGTATTTAATATTTGAATTAGAAATTTAAATGTCTATTGCCAGTTAAGTGTCTGTCTTTCATGTTTTATATACATATATATATATTCAGAAAAATAAAGAATATGTAAAAGATTAAATTAGCTGCATAAATTAATTTACCTTCTCTATTCTAAAAATACCTCTCTCTGTACTGTGTCGTTTCTAGACTAATCCATGTCATATGACTCTTATATAATTCTAATGATGTAAATGGAATTAAAACTCTAGCAGCCAATAGTAATTTTATAGCAATATAAACTATAAAATCAAAATGCAATGAGAACCAAAACTAAGTCAGTCTGAATTAAGATTTCACACTGAACATAATACACTTGCTTTCTACGCTTTGGCCTAGCTGGACTGCTGTCTGTCTGCTCTTTCTATCTTACTGCAAATTTATCTAAAATGTAAGCTTTTTGGAATAGGCACATTTAATGTGCCAACTTGTTTGTGGCCACAATATGTTTGCTGAAATAAAAAATGAAGATGTAATCTGCCTTTGCCACCAATTTCCTATTCATTATGGATCAACACTTCTACGGCATCAAAATTTCTGCTGGTCAGTTACTTCTGACTTTGTTTTTATTATATATATATACAGTCAAAAGTCGTTAATCTGGACTCGTCGGGGCTTCGGCGATTCCGGATTATCGATTTTTCCGGATTATAGATCATCAGTTTAAATCTCGTAAGATGGCATGCAGAAATTATAAAATTAAAAATATAAAACCGTAATTTATGAAATAAAGAATAATTATGATCTAAAGAATATCAAAATTTGCAAAAAGAAAAAGCTTAATATTTATTTGTTTACTTTATTAAACATTTCTTTCAATGTAAGTTGTTTAAGTTTTGCTTCGTTTCATGTGATAATACTTTCTCTTTAATTCTATTAAACAGACATAATTTCTTGTTCAGTTACAAAGTTCCGCTGTTCAATTCCTATAATTGCTGTGTCGAGAACACCCGACTAATTTGTCAATCGAAATTTTTTCGTTTTCAATAACCCCTGTCACTTTTCTTCGCTATCGGAAGCGAATTATAATGACGAGGAACTTGTTTTAAATCATATCAAAGACGGAGCATATCGAGATGAAATACTACATTTGGTAAGGAATTATAAGCCAAATAAAATAAAAACATCTGCCCTGCTGAAGATAAGGATAGTGCTGACGGATCAACTTCCAATTCATTACACGCCCGCTGCGGCGTTCCCCCCGCCGAGCAGCGTGAAATTGATAAACAGATTTCGGATTTCAAAACATACTTTCGCTTTAGATCCTTTACATATTAACAAATATATATCAGAAATTCTATTTGATATAATCGAAAGTTTAAGCTTACTTTTATAAAATTGCTCTTACAGTCTGCAAAAAATAATAAGCCGGATCCAATTCGAAAATTAAGGCACAACGCAATCATCAATATTAACTGAAATAGATAATTAGATAATTTTAGCTTATACGTCCATTATACATAAAACGCGCACGCGAAAACGTATTCTGCACTTGCGCACTCGTAAAAGGTCTTACGCGCACGCGTAAACGCCTATGCGCATGTGTCAACGCGGCGCATGCGCAGAAAGTTTTTAGTTTGGAGGTCCGGATTATAGATCATTCCGAATTATGGGTGTCCGAATTAACGACTTTTGACTGTATATAATTATAAAGAGACTTTATCATTTTATATATCTTCTCATTTTATTTAAAAAAAGTCCAGTCCACTAGGTGCTTTTGGATCATGAATTCGGCCCCCATGCAGTTCAAGTTTGAGACCACTAGTCTATAACATGATTTAAAGAAGGCAATGGCCAATACAAGTATTCAGTAACATGCTTGTTCAGGGAGCTATAAATATAGTGGCCTTATTTTTTTTTTTTTTTTTTTTATTTGCTTACTGAAGAAAAGTTAAAAAGAAAAGTGCTTTTATATAATTTTTACAACATTTTCTTCCTGGATCTTTCAAAAAGTTGCCTGGAAGAAAATAATAATAAATGACCAGCTGGAAAAAAGGAAATTTATAACTGCAGTTGGTAGGGAGCACATTTTGCAAAAAATATCTTCAAAGCAATTTTAAAAAGGGATTTGATGTAAATTGTATACTTAAAAAAATAAATATACAAAAAATAAACTTGCCTCTAATAAACTTTGAATTCTTATCTGCAATGAACACAAAATTTTTATCCGAAATAATGAATATAACACAAAATTATGAGGTTTTGGTGAATGCTTGGTTTTTACATATATAAAACGTCAAAGTATGTTATTTGAATGTCAAGTCAATGAACGATTTTGACATTCAAATAACAATGAGTAATCCTTTCAATTCCAAAGTATATTATTTAAATTTTTTCTATTTGTAAGCTTGCCATTATAATTATAAAGGTTTCTGTCCATTTCACTACAAACTACTTAACTGCTTACAATATGTTTTACACATCTAAAAACAAAAAAACAAAAACCTATCACAATTAACAATATATACATAGGCTAGGTTTTTTTTTTAAATACGGCAAATACACAACGTCTATCTGCCTAAGAGGAGGGATGTCTTCATGGTGGACTTTCCGAGGAAAGCTGGTTAGTCATATTACAAAGGGAAAACCAAATATGCAGCCAGCTAATTTGCGTAGTTTTGAACCCACGCCAAGTCAAACTAAAAGTATTCAGCATTCTTAGCCACTCGGCCACTGGTAAGGCACAATTAACAAAATGAAAAATAATATTTACTTAAACTTTCAACATAATTTTATATATAAAAATAATATTTACATTAGTACAGGATGCAATTAGCATGGTTTTACATATCCTTTGAGAAACTTTACATTGAATTGTTAGAATGGAGTCAAGATTTATTTCCAGTGTACCTTGGAACACATACAAAAAGGGGGGAAAAAAAAAAGGTATTTGTTGACAAAGAGTTAATATTAGTCTTACACTAAAAAAAAAACTGCACTTACACGGTGATCTTTTTCAATAGGCATTCCATCCTTAAACCAAATTACATCAGGTGCTGGTGTTCCATCTGCTGCACATCTGAAGTTGGCAGAAGAACCAGAAAATGCAGTGGTGAGGTCATTCATTTTATGAGATTTTGTAAAAAATGGAGCTTGATGAGTAACTAAAAAACAATCATGAGTATTTGAACTGCAAGTAAACAATATTTGATCTTACCTTCACAAATTTTTGAAAAAAGTCTCAAATAATTTAGTAAAAATGAAAAGTTTATTTAATTTTAGTATAAATATTATAAAATATATAAAATCAATAAAAATTCTTATTGAAAAGAATTTACAATATAAACAGACCAACAATTACTTACACTGCAAAAACATTATTTCAATCTAAATTAATTTAAAATTCTACCTACAGTAAGTATATTCCGATGAATAAAATATATTTCACAACATGAAAGAGAATAGAGCAAAAACACTTTAAGAATTTGTATGAAAAAAATGAAATTTTAGGGCATCGTATGTCTATGTATATTGCTACATATGTGTGTGTATGTGTTGGCAATGTATTGTATTAAACATATTTTTAAGCAAAGTATAAAATATGAGAATTATTTGAATATATTATATACTTTCTTTCTGCATTGCATGTAATACCAATTTATTTTGTAAAATGACAAATACTGTTTATGCAAAATACGAAAAGAAGGTCATAAGGCTTTTATTTAAAAGATGTGCATGCTATAGAAATAAACTGGTTATCATAAATTAAGGAAAAATCACAAAAATAGCGATAACTCCCTCAAAAATAAGCCAAACCGTGTAAAATTTGAATATGTTGCCAAGTAAGAGTACAGTAAAACTGTGATATGCAAATTAGTGGCACTGCTTTTAAAATACGTCATCTGCGAGGAGCATAAAAGTCCATGTTTGAGAGCAAGCCCACATATTTCACTGTGACAGTGACATCAGAAATCTCAGCCAATTCGTAACAATGACCTCCAGGCATCATTTGCCTGCAGAACAGCGATGGAGAGCCATTGGGAGACTAGAGGCAGGACAAAGTCAAACAGAAGTGGCCAGATGGCTAAATGCAAGTCCTTCTGTGGTTCATAGACTTTGGAGGCAAGACTTTGGAGGCTAGATTCGGCATCTAGGAGGTTAAGCCAAGGACGGCCAACTGCTACGACGAGCGCCGATGACCGATATTTGACATTATGTGCACGCAGGAATAGAACCACTACTCCGACTCTTCTTAGATCCTTCCTTGCTGCAGCCACCAGAAGGTTTGTGTCAACGTCAACTGTGCATAGAAGGCTTCATAAAGGTGGTCTGCATGCGAGGCGACCAGCCATTCACATGCCGCTCACGTCACGCCATAGGAGGGACCGTTTTCAGTGGGCATGACAACACGTCCACTGGACGCCTGATCAATGGAGGGCGGTTCTCTTTACGGATGAGTCCAGTTTAGTCTAGAAAGCGATAGTAGGCGTTATTTGATATGGAGAGAACCTAGAACTCGTTATCATCCATCAAACATCCATGAAAGAGATGCATACAGAAGGGGCAGTGTCTGTGTTTGTGGTGGCATCTCTTTGGGTGGACGCACAGACCTCCATGTCTTTCCAATGGGAACCGTGAATGCTCAGATTTATAGAGATGACATCCTTGATGTTTATGTGCACCCATATGCCGGGGCAATAGGTGATGCTTTCCTGAACGACAACGCAAGACCACACAGGGCTTGTATCGTAGATGATTATCTTCAACAGGAAACAATTATGCGCATGGAGTGGTCAGCTCGATCCCTAGACTTGAACCCCAGCTTGATCCCCAGACGTTTGGGATGCTTTAGGGAGACATCTAGCTGCTCTCAATCCGCCCCCTTAAACCCTTGTCGTGCTTGCAACTGCTTTACAAGAGCAATGGCTCTCGCTTCCTATGTAACTGATAGACCGTATAATTGAAAGCATCACACATCGCTGTATGTGCTGTATTGCTTCTAGAGGAGATCGTATTCCATATTGAAGGTACTTTTCCTATAGCAAACTGACACCTTCGATTTGTTCATTTTATACATGTGCTAATATCTATATTTGCATGGTAATTTCTTTTTATGTTATTTGATACCTTACTATGTGTTGTATATTGTGGGCAAGTTTCATTAAATTTTACACGTAACTTTTTCAGTAATCGTGATTTTTGTGAGTTTTCCTTAATTTATGATAACCAGTGTACAAATGTTATTAAAAAAATTTAGAGTGACATTACTCTTTTATTCAAACCAAGTAAAGGAAAATGAAAGCAATACAAAACAAAGTTTATGCCTTTCTTAAAGAAAACAAAATAAAATATGAATATACATACTTCTTACATCAAGAAAGGAGATAATTTTATTTTGAACTGCATTTAATTGTATATCTCATAAAAAGTAAAACAAGAGTCATGAAACTGCTTGCTAAAAATACATACATTAAAAGAGAAAATATAAAAAACTTAAATTTTTGTATTAAAAATACAGGCTTGAGTTATATTTTGAATTACACTTTATTCCTTTTTGTTGGTTTGTCATTTGGCATTGAATAGAGCTGAGAAAAATATCTGAAATATTCATACTGATAATGAAGATTAATTTTCTAATGATATCGATTTAACAAAAGCTATCGAAATCAGAGGGTTACTATGAAAACGAAAGTTGATTTAATGTTATCAACCACTGAAAAAGAGGGTGATATTTCCAGTGTAGTAAATGAAACCAAGCAAAATTTCTGTCTTCCTAAGTTAGAACTGAAAAGTTTTGATGGTAATATTAAAAACTGGCTAGGATTCTGGAGACAATTTAAAAAGATTTATGATGATGATAGCATTGATGCAGATGACAAATTTCAGTATCTTTTACAAGCAACTGAAGAAAGTTCATTGGCCAGAGATTTAGTTGCAAGTTTTCCACCATTTGGCAAAAACTATTATAATGCTATTTATTGAACAGCTGAAATCTCGTTTTGCTAAAGATGAACTATTAATTCAAATTTATGTTTGTGAACTTTTAAACCTAGTTTTAACGCAAGCGAAAAGTAGCGAAAATTTTACTTTGCGGATTCTTTATGATAAATTGGAGAATCAGCTGTGAGCATTGGAGATTTTAGGGGTAAAGTCTGAAAAATATGAAGCAATATTATATCCTTTAGTAGAATCAGCTCTGCTAGAAGTTCTTATCAAGGAGTGGGAACGCACACATAACCGTGTATAAAATAAAGACAAGATGAACATGTTAGGAAATTTATTAGAATTTCTTCATTTGGAAGTCGAATGTGAAGAGTGGTTACAACTTGCTCGATGAGGGTTTGCGAATGATCAATTTGAAAAATTGAAAACGAAAGAAAAAATTCCCACAGCAGCTAGCATTGTATCTAATGAAAAGCAAAGAGCTGAGAAAAATAGCAAACATAGTATATTTTGTAATAAGTCGTTTCATAATACCTCAGAATGTTTTAAGGCTGCCGAGATGTCATTGGAGGCGAAAAGGGGAGCTTGTTTCGTCTGTTTGAAACCAGGACACAATTCTAAGATCTGCAAAGCTTATTTAAAGTGTATTATATGCAAGAAAAAACACCATAGCATTATGTGTCCAAATATAAATCAATCAAAACAAGACAAACAATCTGAATCGGATGCACAGGTTCTTTTGTCACCAAAAAATTCTCCAACGTTATTGTTAACTATATTGGTAAAAATCATCAATGATGACAAGTCCGGAATCGTTCGCAGATTATTTGATATTGGTGCTCAGAGATCTTTCATACAAAAAGATATTGTGGAGAAACCAGGATTGAAACCTGTAGATCAAGAAATGATGAGTCATGGACTTTTTTTGGGGGGAGGGCAGTGAAACTAAACAAGAGTCACATAATCTCTACAATATTGCATTACAAAGCTTGTGTTCAAATTTCAAGTACACTATTTCAGTTTTGGACAAAAAGAAGATATGTGGTGCAATTCCACGTGTAGAGGATCCTGATATTTATCCAATTTTGAAAAAGAAAAATATATGCTTAAGTGATACAGGAGAATATGTGCCTGAAATAGGTTTATTAATAGGAGCAGATTATCTTGGTGCATTATTGACTACGAAAATTGAGCCCATTGATAATAATTTGGTACCTATTAAAACAAAACTTGGATGGACGCTTCAAGGTAAACAAAGAAACTACTCAAAATCATTGGAGAGTATTGTATATGCTAATAATTTAGATTTGACAGAACTATGGAGCCTAGATGTCATCGGTATAAGATGTCCTGCAGAAGTAAAGTCAAAGCAGGTAACCGATAAAGAAACATAGATTTTTTTCCGTAAAACTATTAAAACAAACAAAGACAAAAGGTATGAAGTATGTTTGCCATGGAAAAGTGGACGTCCAGAATTAGAAACGAATAAAGAATTAGCCACTAAACAGTTAATGTCAACTACCAAAAATCTCATACGATCTGGACATTTAAGAGAATATGTTGATGTGTTTAATGAGTGGGTTCCGGATGGAATTATTGAAATTGTAGATAAAGACAAGAAAAAGGGACACTATTTACCACATCATCCTGTGATAAAAACTGGTGTAACAACAACACAAATTTGTCCGGTTTTTGATGCATCGACGAAAGCTTCCAAAGGAAAATTCCTTGAATAATTGTTTAGAAAAGGGGCCAAATTTATTAGAATTGGTACCCAAATTGATAATGTAGCTTCAGAAAAACACAATTGGCGTAATATCAGACATAAAAAAAAGCATTTTTACAAATCCGTTTGAATCCAGAGGATAGGGAGTAGTTTAAATTTCTGTGATAGAAGGATTTATCAAGACGAGAAGAAATAATCACTCTCCGACATTGTAGAGTGGTATTTGGTGCTTCTCTAGCCCATTTTTACTAGAAGCACCTATAGCTTACCATCTAGAGAACGCTTCGAATGAAAGGAAGCACACAGCTTGTCAACTCAAAGAATCTTATGTGGACAACTGTATTACGAGTTTAAAAACTAAAGAAGAGGCAGAAAAATTTATTTCTGAAGCTAAAGAGCTGATGTCTTCACAATTCGAACTACGAGGCTGGGTTACTTCTGAAAATATTGTAGAAGAGACACATGTCAAATTCATTTCAATTCTAGGTCTCTCTTGGGACTGAACACTGAAACCGATGAACTTTTCTGCGGCAGTATGGTTGAAATTCCAGAAAAGGGGATTACTAAAAGAGTTGTGTTATAGGCTGCCCAAAGATTATTTGACCCTATTGGGATAACATGTCCCATTTCATTGATACCAAAAGTATTGCTTCAAAACATTTGGAAGAGGAAAATTAATTGGGACGATATAATTCCAAAAGATATATCAAATAGATTTTTAGCCTGGGTCAAGGAACTATCTTTACTGAAAGAATGTAAGATTCCACGGAGACTCATCTCAGGTCCATTTGAAGACTGCCGAATAAATCTACATTGTTTCTGTGATGCCAGTGAAGTTTCCTATGCTGCTTGTATATTCTTATGTTCTGAATTTAATGAGAAGATTTCAGTCAAGTTAGTAACGAGTAAATCAAGAGTGGCACCTACCAAAGAGATTACAATTCCTAGGTTAGAACTCTTGGGAGCTTTGATCTTATCAAGATTATATGGTCAAGTCGTAGAAGGACTGGAATTGAAAGACAATATGGTGTATTTTTGGACTGCTTCAACTGTTGCTTGGATCAAAAGAGAGAGTTCTTGGAATATGTTAATAGGAAACAGAGTCACAGAAATAAGAAAGAATACAAACCCAAATGACTGGCACTTTGTGCCAGGGCATATGAGCCCAGCAGATTTGCCTTCAAGAGGTTGTGATGCTAAGAATTTATTGAAAAGCAAATGGTGCTAAGGTCCAGAATGGTTATGAAAGTCACAATTTTGGCCATTAAGTAAAAAACAAGTCATTGATGAAAATTTGGTTAGATCGGAAGAGAGAAAAATGATAGTTAGTAATGTGGAGCATGGATCAGTTAACTTCATTGACAATTTACTTAATTTCTCGAAATATACGAAGATTCTTAGAATGCTTGCCTGGATACTTCGCTTCATTAAAAACTGCCAACGAAAAGAAAAACTTAAGAAAACTGAGCTGACTTAGCTTTAAGCGATTTCATTGTTAATGAAATAGAAGGAACACAATCAGGAGTAGGTTCCCCCTTTTTTCCGGTTACAGGGGTTCAATCAGCGAAACACTGTTTGCTAAAATTAAGTAAGCAGGAAAGTTTTCCCGGAAGAAAAATTAAAATCTTGAAGAACATGCAAACATTCAGAGACGAAAATAATATTGTTCAACTGAGAACAAAACTTCTCTTGGGAGATGAAGAGGAAAATTTCAAGTGTCCCATATTGTTGCCCGGAAGCCATGAGATTATTCATTGACTGGTAAGGCAAAAACATTGTGAACTACAACATGCAGGACTTCGAACTCTGATTGCCAATTTAAGAGAAGATTACTGGATTATTTCGATCAATAGATTAGCGAAACAAATTAGCTCTAGTTGTATTTCATGTAAAAGATTCAAAGCCAAACCTACAGAACCACCTTTTGCACCTCTTCCTAAGAACAGAATAAAGGCTGCTGCAGTTTTTGAAGTTTCAGGGATTGATCTCGCAGGCCCTTTGTATTTGCATTCTGGCAAAAAGACATGGGTTGTACTTAATACCTGTGCCATTTATACAGCTGTCCATCTTGAATTAGTCAATTCCCTGTCTACAGAAGTTTTTATTATGGCTTTAAGAAGATTCTTTGCTCGAAGAGGTAGAGTAAATATAATCTACACTGACAATGGTACAAACTTCATTAGTTCAAGTAATGCTCTAAGAAATTTAGATTGGGAGAAGATCATGTCGTTTTCCACTATCAAGAAAATCAAATGGAAAACTGATGGCAAGCGTATCCTCCAACAGCCGCCTGGTGGGGAGGATGATGGGAGCGGTGGGAGTGCATGGTTAGAATGTTGAAAGCAATGCTAAGAAAAATTTTGGGCAGGAAACGTCTTGACTATGAAGAGTTGGAAACTATTCTATGTTACTGCAAAGCTACAATAAACTCTAGGTTACTTACATATATTGAAGACAATTCTGAAAGTCTGAAGCCATTAACTCCCGCTTGTTTCTTACAAAGTATTCCTAGCAGTGAAACAACTGATTTAGACAAAATCGACAGTAAAAGCCTAAATATAAGATTGCGTTTTATGCAAAAATTAAGGCAGGATTTAAGAATGAGATTTCGGAATCAGTATTTAGCAATGTTGATTCATAAAGGTAAGAGCTAGGAAGAATCTTTAAGGGTTGGAGTGGTCGTTCTTTAAGAAACTGATGGCAAGCGTATCAACTGGCCTTTAGGAAACATCACTGAAGTCTTTTCTAGAGCAGATGGGCACTCAAGAGTTGCCAGAGTGAGAACAGCTGATGGAGAGAAGTTGAGACCATTTCAAAGACTTTATCTGTTAGAAATCAACAGTTTGGAAAAGTTACCATTCATTGCCCAAGATGCTTGAAGGGATGAAAGTGCCTCTACGAATATGCATCTACGCCCTGCAGCTAATGATTCAGATTCCAGTGAAGATGATGATTCATCACCCAAAGTTCCAGATTTTGTTACTAGAGCTGGTCGACGTGTTAAAATTCCAATAAACTTGATTTATAACTTTTGTTGCAATCTATAGGTATCCTACAAATTGCAAGGTGGGAGGTTGTTTGAGTAATACTGGCTACAACTCAACTCTAAGTTTTATGTTTTAAAAATAAGCTCTATCATTTTGGTAAGAATAACTGCTTCTAAATTTTTGTAAATATCTGCAATTAAAGTGTTTTTTCATATTAAATCCATAGTTATTTTCGAATCCTTTAAAAGATATAATGATGCCCATACACCATAATCAGTCCATATACTCACATGGATATCACCACTTACACATAAAAATATGATCATCCTGCTTGTTTCTGTCCAGCTGTATAGCCTGGTCAAAGTATCAAAATTGTTCAGTTCATGAATTATAATCTAATTCGCTACTATATTTAAAATACATACATATATTTATTTAGATATCATATTGTTGCTGTTATTACAGAACATTCAATAAATAAAATAAAAATTATTACTACGAAAAATGTGTTCCCCCTCCAAAAAAAATTAAAGTTCTTTTAGAACTTTAATTTTAGAATTAAAGTTCTAAAAGTTAAATTCTTTTAGAACTAAAAAAAATTATTAAAGTGGAAGAAATTTATTTTGCACACGAAATTGCTTTTATTCCACAAATAATTTTTATTCCAGAAGTTATACTGCTTAGAAAGAAAACTAAATAATTTCTTCTCCTTCATGGAAGTTCTCTTAAAGACTTCAAATGAGACTGACTACAAGCATAAATAGATGCACTCATATAGACATAAAATAGTTACATAGTTTTATTTATAAAATATCATTAAATATGAATTAAAAATGCAAGTATTTAACTAGAAAAATATTTAATTTTATCATATTTACATTTAGAATAGTACAAGAAAAAAAAATTGAAAAAATTCGAGTAAGAGAAATTTCAGTGCCGAAGCTCAAGTCATATAAAATGTAATATGAAAAGAAATAATTCCCTTTTGAAATTTTAAATGAAAGTTGACAGAAAAGAACTACAACCACAGATTTTCAGGTAAAAAAAAATAATAATAATAAATAAATAAAAATAATAAAAAAAATAAATAAATAAAAGATCAAGAAAATGAAAAATTAAAATTACAGGGGAAAAAAAACAAGTACACAAAGATCGGAATGATGTGCCGAAAGCCTTCACCTTTAACGTGACAAGCAGCAACAGTAAAATACAGCATAGTCATGCAGTTACCCTAAAAGATGATTTCACCAAAAGATTAATAAATAATCCTTATACCATATTATTTCCGTTTTGTTAGAAGGGTTTCATTCAAAGAAGAATTCTAACTGGACCCGTAGTACTCCAAACTGCCAGCAAAACTATTTCTTCAGACAGACCATCAGCTTTATATATATTTATTTCTGAATGCATTAATACTTTCACAGCAGGTTCATCAAATTTCCATCTGTTGCAGCTCCAAAACTGAATATCTATACATTACTGACATTATTCAAAATTAGTCATATTCATATCAAATGATTATAACAAATCATTTGATAATTTTGAATGAAAATAAATAATAAATAATACTGATTATTATTAAATTTAAGGAAGCCTGAAACTCATGACAAATACATATACATTACGAGATGTTGCAGAAAATCAACCAGACTGTTGCTAAAAAGGCTTATAACTTAATGTTACTCCTTTCAAGTACCCTTAAGCAGTTACTCATTTTCAAAGACAGCTCCCTCTCTTCGTAACACTACTGCACGTTATTTACTGTGCTAGCATTCAAGTGGCTCACAGTGACTTACTGGATATGAACATTATCACAGTATGGCCTTCTAGACAGAATTTTAGTTTGGGAAGGTGAGAGATTTGGTGATTTGCTGAATAAGAACATTATAACATACTAGAATCCCTTATAAAAATGTCATATAATTAAAGTCCAATATTAAACTTCTTTGAATTATTTACAATCATGGCCCAAATTTCTATAAAACTAGCTCAGAGGTCTACTGTAGAATTCAGTAAAATGTTACATATATAGATAAACCCTATACAGTTAATACAAAATAAAATTTAAAATATGTTTAAAATTCATCACATATTTAATTTGGAATTAACCTCCTTTTTTTGCAGTTTGCCACTATGCTTCTGGATTTTGCACGTGATTTATTCCAAACTGAATACTGATGATATTTAAAGGTATTTTTTTTACTTTCATTTACTTCATTAACATAACTCGTTGCTGATATCAGTATACAACTGGATTAAGTTTTGAACTCCTTTTTACTTTGTATTTTTACAATATTTTTTCCTTAGAGTTATAAATACAGATTCTATAGATATTGCATAGCAGTTTGTACAGAGATTATATAAAAATTTATACAATATCTAAAGGTGTCACATACTTTACATAATTTGTATAATAGCAACCTACTATACTCCTATTGAAAATATCAGCCCAGTTTATAGAAAATTTCACAATAATTTCAAAGAATTCGAACTAAATAATAAATAAGTTTTCTTGCTTTAATTTTCTATCAGAGATTATACAAAAGCTTGGTTGTATGGTATTTAAAAGACTCTATAACATTAAAAAGCTTTATAAAAATTTTTTAAAAATTACTTTTTGAACTTAAAAAATTGAATTAAATTTTCATTTTTTAATAGAATTCCTTAACCTTATCTAAATTTTTATATGATTTCTGGCATGGAGGAAAGAAGGAAATAAAAATTTCTGGAACAAACGTGATTTCATTCTAATAAATAACTGAATACTATTTTGATTTCGATAATATTTAAAATTCATACATTTTAAATAATAGTGAAATTAATATTTGGAAATCGTTTCTCTTATGAGGCTAAAGCTCTATCAGCATTTAAAAATTTTTTTGCCAGGGATGCTATGGTAAAGGGTTGTTTTCACTAGCTTTACACACACTGCTCTTTTAACATGTGCAAATTATGGCTCAGAATCACATGAATGTCAAAAATGATTCAAATTCAATTCATTATATTTACTTTCAAACATTTTGAATGCTAAAAACAGATCTGAGTCAACACTCGCTTGAAAAATAAGGCCTGAGCATGAGCGGTTGACTAGTAAGTGACATCATGAACAGAAGACTGACACGAAGCAGCAGAAAGTGCCTCCCATTAGCTCTAATCAATACTATAAGAAATTATGAACAAGGAAAAATATAAGCACTGTGTGTGAATTTTTTGTCCTGAAATTTGATACAAGAGAAATTTATAGCAAAAATTTGCATTAATATCATGCATTATTTTCATATATTCATATAAGCATTTGTGTCCGTATACCACCTAAAATTCAAATTCAAAATTTATTTCTAGAAACCCATTAATTTCTCTCTTCAATTCAGATGTATTTTGAATTTATCATTCATTTCATTTAGAAAAAGTTAATCTTTAATAGAACTCAATACATTTGCTAGCTATGTAAGTCAGAAAATTAAAATATAATCAAATAACTGGAAACTGCCACTGAATGTGACAGAAGATCTGGTTCAGTAACAGTTTTCAATTGTTATTCAATCAGCTTTTTGAATTACATTGTCAGTTAATGTAGTTCAAAAACTTTGTTCTGAATATGAATCATTCTTTTTAAAAGCATAAGATCAGAGATACTTAATTTGCTCAATAATTATTAATTAATTAACTTCTTCAGAAATATTCGATCATTTAGATTAGGGGTCCTCAAACCCGTGGCCTGCAGGCCTCGAGTGCCCCACTGAAGGCATTTTAGTGGCCCCACATTTAAATTTGAAGATAAATTGAAGAATTTTAAGAAATTTTGATTTCAAGGCAAATTACCTTGTCAGCTTTTTGTCATTAAAAAAAAAAAAAAAAACTTTTTTTCCCTCTTATTCTTGATATTTAAAACATTTTATTGACATGCCTGATATTATTCGAGATAAAATTTTCTGAAAACGACAAATTTTAAGCAGTTTGCTTTATTTACAATGACAGTGTAACTGTGATGAAGGAATACAACATTAAGGGACATTATGATACTAAGCATAGTGAGAAATATTCTGCATTGAAAGGTCTTTTTCGAAGTGATAAGGTGAGTGAATTAAAATCAAAACTAAATTTGTAGCAGTCTTTCTTCACCACAGCGAATAAAGAATCTGAAAATAGTGTTCGTGTTAGTTACATGATAATAGAAAAAGTTGTTAAGCATTGAAAAACCCTTTGCTTATGGGTAATTTGCAAAAGAATGTCTTTAAAGTGCAGTTGATGTGTTTTGTCCATCACAGGCTCGAGTCATATTGAATATTCGCTTGTCTGGTGTGACAATAGTGAGGCGCATAGAGGATCCCGCAACAGATATATTCAGTAAATTAAAATCCAAATGAAGAAAAAAAAATTGAGTTTTATTCTGTAGCGATGGATGAATCAACAGATACTGCACAAGTAGCCATTTTTATTTGTGGCCTTGATAGAGACTTCACAATTGTAGAGGAATTAGCCAGTGTCATTGCACTTAAAGGTACAGATTTGTATTCCAGTCTGACACAAACTTTGGATAAATGTAATGTTGACTTCAGTAGTATATCTGCTATAACTGTGGATGGTACTAAATCTATGACTGGAGAGAAAATAGGAGTAACTTTATTACTCAAATTTGATGTGAAAGCAAAAGGAACTAATACTATGATGACTTTCCATTGCATCATCCACCAAGAAAATTTGTGCAAAATGTTCTCAAGCATTGAACATGTGATGAATGTTGTAAAAGTGGTTAATTTTGTTCGTTCGTTCAGTCTAAAGGACTTAATCAAAGGCAATTTCAATTGCTCTTGAGTGATTTGGAAGCTGAATATGGTGATGTTGTGCATAAGCTGAAGTACGTTGGTTGAGCCAAAGAAAGATGCTTCAGCGTCTGTTTTCTTTGAAGAGTGAAGCTCAACAATTCATGGTATCTAAAGGGAAATCTATTCACGAGTTCAATGATGAGAAATGGTTGAGAGACTTTGCATTTCTTGCTGATATTACAGGTCATTTCAATGATTTGAACTACCGCTTACTGGAAAAGATCTACTTGTTCATAATCTTTATTACTTTGTGAAAGCTTTTAAGACAAAATTAATCCTGTGGGAAAGTAAGAATTCCACTTACTTTCCAAAATTTATGAAGTGTGTGAAGAACTCTACAACATGGAATTCAAATAATTATGTACAATGCATTTCAAATTTGAAAGAGGAATTCAAAAGCAAATTTTCCGATTTTTCATGAAAATGAAATTTTTATCAGAATGGTTGGCCATTTTCAGTAGATGCCAGAAGTATTCCACCTGAACTTCAATTACAATTTATAGATTTACAATGTGACTGCAGTAAAATGCAAGTTTCTTGAAAATCCTACATTAATTCATTTTTATTCGAAGAACGTGACCAAAGACAAATATCCTGGAGTTTGTAAACATGCACTGTTCATATCTTCTATCTTTGGCAGTATATACATATGTGAACAGCTTTCTAGTAAAATGAAAATTCTAAATCAAAAATAAGGCTGACCGACATTTGGAGGAAACTTTACAAATTGCAACAATGCAGATTAAACTAGATGTTGAAGCTTTAATCAAGCAAAAAACGATGTCAAATTTCACATTACAACTAAAGTAACCACCATCTCCAGCCAGTAATGTAAGTTTTTTCTTTTTTTTTTTTTTTTTTTATTGTAAATGCATTTTGCAACGTTATTTAAAATTTAATTCACTTTAATTTGCTTTTTACGAATAGAGAATGTTTGTTAAATTCAAATTTCATTCCTTGCAGCAATGGCGCAAGAGAATTATTTAAATTTCATTTAACTTTACTATTTATTCTTTAAAACAAATATATATTTGTTTGTTTATATATATATATATATATATGTTACGGCAAAATACCGAAATCTGGAGCATGTCGACTTTCACCAGTGAATGTCACATAGTCGCTTGGTGTATGTCCGAAATATTTTCTAAATACTCTTATTTCTGACTTACACCGGTAAATGCTGACATTCACCATGCACTAATGGTGAATGTTAACATATAAGAATATTATATTTTCTTCTCCGTAATCCAGTCGCAAAAAAATGCACTTGAGACTTAAAATAAGAACTTAAGAACATAAGAACTTAAAACACACAGTACATTCAAAATGAAAAAGGAAAATAATACAAGTTAAAAACTTACTAAATTATGTGATTCAAATCTTATTTATTGCAACAACTTAAACAATTATGACACTTTGGATTGCACAAGAGGCCCTTGCTTTTCCAGGTGCATTTATTTGTGGAACACTTCCTTTTGCAATGACAGGTGTACATATACTCCTCTCTTTTCGACATACACCAGAGCATATCTGTGGTTGTCGACATACACTGGTAAGGGTCCAAATATACAAGAATGTAATGCAATATTCGATCTTTCACCGACGAATATGGTGAATGTTGACATTCTCCGGTGAAAGTCAACATTCTCCAATTTCGGTCTTTCACGGTAACATATATATACAAATCAGTAACACTATCTCTTCACCTAGAATCAGTTGTAGTCCTGCAAAACAAACCTCTTTTTTTTATATATAATTTTTCTGACTACACTATTTTTGACAGACATATGGCCCTCGGATCCTTGAATTTATTGATGTGGCCCTCGGGCATGAAAGGTTGAAGACCCTTAATTTAGATATATGTTTATCGAGGCATTATGCTAAAGACATTATTAACCCTTAAGTACAGATGTTCATTTTCTGTTACATAAACACAGAGGATGGGTCTCTCAGACCGCATTCTATTTTATGCATTTTAAAAATATAAAACTCTAAAATTAATGCATTAAAAATTAATTTTTAAATTACTTATGACAAAGTACTGAACACTTAATCAAATAACTAAAATAAACACTACACACTTGCAAATATGTACAAATTAAACTATTTAATAAATTTTCCATCTACAGAATCTGGATTATATAAAATAATGCAAAAAAGGATAATATATGAAGAATATTTAAAAACTGCAGAACATTATTTTAAGCATTTTCAACACAATTTCACATTCATAACATATCGGATTCTTGCAGCTGAAATATAGATAGGCAGTTTTTCTTCTCAGTTAGGGGGCATAGAGAGCATTTTTAATGCTTTTTAAGGGTATCAATTAAATCTGGGCTAGAATAGATTCCGCTGGAAACTCCTAGCACTCTCGGAATACACATTTTTAGTTCTCAGTTCACATTTGGCTTTTGAAGCCTTTGTTCCATATATCGTTTCACTAATTCTGATGATAATTCCATCAAAAAATCAGTTTTTTCCAATTTGGCACTATCTCTTAATGATTAATGTATTACATGTACATGAATTCCACTTACATGAAGTAACCTAAAGAGTATGGCCATTGGCCATCGCCTTGCTCTTTGGCTTGTAGAATGTTTACAACTTTTTTCATCCAATGCATCTACACCTCCTTTAGTCAAATTGTAAACGTTGTTATTTCTGGTTTCCCAGTTTTAAAGTCTTCTGATTTCGAATGATGCATTGAAGAAATGAGAATAACACTTCTTAATTTTTGAGGCACATATGAAACAAAGAGTCATTCTATCTGTGAATGCATAAAGGAAAGATCCTTCACTTTTCATTTTATTTGCCAAAAATTCACCTGGTAATTCACTCTCTTTTTTTAATGTTTTTAATAGTACCAACATATGTCAGACCTCTAGAGTCACACAAACTCTTATCAGGCCAGCTGCTGAAATGACTTAAGTAGTCTCCCCCTCAAGCGAGAAAAGTAACGTAAACGCACAGGTGAGGTCTCTACGACCGCCGTCAAATTAAAAAAATTATTTTAAAAAAACTAATGGATAGAGTTTAATAAAAATTTAGGAATAGTTATATTTTATGTCAACTTGAAAGTACTGAAAAGGAGCCAAATAACTGTATAACTTATAAGCAGTTTCGCAGTTCTAGAATATTGGCGCAGCCATACAGCAGTAAGACTCCACCTCTGTGTTTATGAGTTAAAATATTTGGGGGGGGGGGTTGTTTGAATATTTCACTGAAAAATCATTTCTAACATCTTATAAACTTCTGATAAATTTTAATAATTATTTTATTTGACATAAGCAGCAATTATAAAGTAGTATTTTGTAATTAGTGATGAAAAATTGTTTATAGTTTATTACATTTATTTGCATTTAGTTACTTATTTAATTTGACACAAATATTACTTACCTCTAGTCGAAAACTACCATTTATTACTAAAAGTGTCACTGTGTATCAATTTTTAAGCACTTAAACATAACTATAAAGTTATGGACTTTAGTCCATTCCTCTGCATGGGATCAGTGCACCAGACAACCAGTAGATTTCAACACTCCTGTTCTTGCTTGTACAGCTGATAAGTGCCATGCTTTTTTTTGGTTTTACAGTGTTGCCAGATCATTCAATTTTTCACATAATAGCTATTTTTGACAAACCTGTATTACTAAATTTATGTCTATGAAAATTTTCTGCTTTTTCATTTTCTTGTGTTATTTTCTGGTTAAAAAAAATTAATGCATCATAAAATCTCTAGCTTATTAAAATTAATTTAATAGAATGTAATAATTTATTCAGGCTTAAATAAAAGTTAGCAACTGACAGTTCTGTAGTTGCAGCCCATGAGTGCATGTGTGTCCAATTTTCAATTAGTTGCTTATGTTTTCACATTTTTCATTGACTGCTTTGTTTATTATTTCCTATGGGTAACATAATCTGTTAGTAGGATTCTGAGGTCAGATTATAGCTGCTATGTTAACTAAAGTGTGAATAACGAGTAATATGAAAAACTTCAGCACCAGATTTCAGAACGCCTAGTTTGTAAAAATAAAATACTACCTCAATAAAAAAAAAAAATAAAATAAATTGCTAGCTTAAAAGAATTAATACGACAGTGCCAATAATCCAAACATGAAAAGCACCCAACAATGGATATGAAAAATTAGCCAAAAAATAACAAATTAACAGAGAATTCATTAAGAAATGAAGATTTTTCATAATGGAAGCTTAGCAATGTAGTTAAAATTTTCATCAAAACTTATTTATGTAATATAATGACGAAGAATGAGCTGCAGTCCATAACTTAAGGAACACATATAGATTTAATTTGTGATAACACCAGAGGTCATGTAAACTATGTACTTGTGACATCACAAATAATTCCATCATCTATGACCTTCCTATGCTAATTTTTTATTCTTCTCTTGCAACTTTAGCTCAAAAATTTCTGGTTACACTGTGGCTGAGGCTAGCAAAGGCTTTGTCCAGTGTTTTAACTTTTTTGTTGCCAACCAGCTCATATTTAGGCCTAATATTGACAGAGCTTTGAGGCCCAGTTGTGCAGTGGCTAGCGCATCATGAAGCAGCTCCACAGGTCCGAGGTTCGAAACCCAGGCTGGCCGAAGTCAACTCAGCCTTTCATTCCTTGATTTCCACCTCTTGGGTCGATAAAATGAGTACCAAGTTCGCTTGGGGACTAAACACTAAGGGTCCTGCGACAAGCTAACCATTTGTTCAGGGCATATGCTTCTGCACCCCGGGGCCCACGGTCAAGAAAGCAGATTTTGGGCACTGGCAGGCCTTGGCCCATTAGGGCTGTTACGCCACTAAGTTTAGTTTTTAATTGACAGAGCTTCAGAGCCCTTTCCTAAGGATAAGGTTCAGCCCCCATAGTTGCATTAAGCTGCAGGAGTAAGTACAAATAACAGCTGACAGTTATGTCATGTTTGAATGGCATTTTTATCAAGTAAAGCTTAAGAACTCATAGTAACATTGATGGGAAATTACAATATCTGTGCTTATATTAGGTAGTTATGGATAGCAATTAAGGCTTCTAATTTAGTGTAGTCTTCAGTTTTCTTGATTTCATATAGTAATATCATCTCTATTGCCAAGGAAGAAATTTGAATTTAACTGTCTTGTAAAATCTTTCCTCAGTCATAAAATTTAACTGTCTTGTAAAAATTCTATGTAATTGTATGCCAGTATTGAAAGAAAATCAATCTGATAAGAAATGGCTGCAACTTGTTTTGAAAATGAGGCGTAAAATGTTACCAACGAAGATAGTCCGTTTTGCATCAGTTGTATCACTACTGGCAACTTTACCATTTGCGCTCTCAAAACAGAAAAGTGCCATTTAGTTTAGTTTGTCAAACTAGGGTCCACTAAGACTTGCCAAAAATTTTATTTGTAAATGAAATTAATATGACATTGCCCTTTCAGAAGCATTCTCAAAACTGAGAAAATTAAATCTCTGCCTGCAAGGTAATTCTTTGAATGTTCATAAGTAAAAGGATTTGAAAGGGAACTGGGTATGAGGGTTAGTTGTGTAAAACAGAAAAATGTTTCATCATTTCCACCTTTAGAGCCCTTTTTAGCAGAAAATGATATTGTTTTTGTGAAAAAACTGTACAATAATGTATATTTGCATATGCTGAGTAACCATACATCGTAGCAACAGACGTACCCAATCTTCTTCAAATGATCATCTACTGTACTTTTTCGAATATTCAGTCTGTCACAAAATTCCTGAAGTGTACAATGTGGATTTTCAGTGATAGCTTCTTTGAGCATGTCCTTGTTTACAAAGAATGGTAACCCAGAGCAGATTATCATGTTTGATACTCAAATTTCTGCACTTAATCTTCTTAAACCATTTCGAAACTCTGTTGCCAGAAGCAACACTTTGTCCATATACAGCATAAATTTTACGAGCAGAGTGACTAGTTTTTTTTCCCCGTTTTTAAATAAAAGAACATAATATAATGAAAATGGCCTTTTGGTTCCTCTCTTTTTAGCACTGCACTGAAACAAAATCTATATTTAAAAAGACCATATTTTAAAATCTGCCTTTACCAAGGTCATTCCATATCGGCAGTAACAAAGTAATAAGAAGGAAAGTGCTTCGATTTGAAAACATCAGAACTTTTTAGATGACATACTATTTAATAAAAGTTTACACTCATCATTATTATATATGTGAGAAGTTTTGACTCATTTTACAAGAAACTGGACTGAAATAAACAATTTCAAATTTTGGGATTTTTCACATAATTTCCGGTTTGTCTTTAAAATGTCATTTTAAATATCGTTCGGTGATATTCTTTTATGATTTTGTAGTGCAGTTCATTCTTTAATTTGTAATTTTGTTACACAGAGTATGCATTTTCACATAAGTAATTATAAATTTTCATACGCTAAAATATGCTATTAATATTCTCATTCAGTTTATTTAAGACTCAGTCTAATAAAATACAAAAAAATTATTAAACTAAAAACTTAATTCTTATTTATGTAAAGTATTAAAAACTGGCTATATTCCAATAATGAAGCCTGTCTATATTTCCTAGAATATGTGTTTTATAAGATTCTGTAGATAAGATCTTTTTGGTAGGGTGAAAAACTACATTGATCAGTATCTTTCACAGCAGTCTGCCTAAGAATGCCCATTACTTAACCCATTAAACCTTTTTATAAACAGATATTTCAATTTTAGTTATGTACAAATGGAAGCATTTCATTCTTTGGTTTGCTTTCAGACCATGAATATGATCTCAATTTCTGAAATTAAATATCTTCGTCATTTTTTCCCATATCTGAGTCACATGTCCTGTGTTTTATCTTTTATAATTAGCAGAAATGCTTTCTAAATATAGATCAGAGGTTATATTTAGGTATATTTTGATTGGCATTAATGGCCAAATATTTTGAATGACATCTGTCTAGAACTTTCCATATAAGCCAATATACAGTATATCTGAGAAGTACTTTTTTGTTAAAGCAGCCACCACAGAGACAATAATGGAATTTTGCATATGTATATTGCACTGTGCTAAGTATGACAGTTTTTTCAATTAACTAAGCAATAACCACCAGTGATAGCTTTAAAAAATAGCAATAATAAGCTCTGTACATAAGCAAATTTTATGCAGCCTTTCTTTTAATAAATTACATCTTTCATTTAACATATAAAACACAGGATTGACAAAATCTGACTTATGAGAACAATCAAAAGAATAATGAAATTGTCGTGCCAAGTGTTTCTACTACACGAAATATGTTTTAATCTCAAGCCCATGAGATTAAATATTGCCTTCTGGCAAAGTATTAAGTTTTTAGTTTAAAATTTAATGAATCTTGTTACAAACAGAGCAATCATTTAAAGGAGAAAAAAAGCAGTTCCTAATAATTTAAATTTTCATTTCACTTTTAGTAATAATCTATTATGAAATCTAATTGAAAATATATTTAATTTGTTATATATATCCAACTGATAATTTTTTGAACATCTGCAGCTTTATCATAATTAATAAAGGATGGTTCTAACTCTGTATGTTATGAAAATGATACAGAATCCTATATTTTTAATTTACATGATGCTTCATATTTTAAAATTTTTTAAACATTTTCCTAATTTTTTAAAAATGAGCTTTTATGATGCTAGATTGTAATCTGAAATTCAGATCACAATTTTCATCTTATTTTTTTAAGGTAAAATAAAAATAAATAAATAAAAGCAATTCACTGACAACAATAATAAAATATATATATATATAGCACTTAAATTCATAAAAATGAAAGTACAGTTTACAATTGCTTTCCTCCCTGTTAGGTGTATGTAAATGTATTACATTAAAATTATTCTAAATTTTCAAGATGAAAATACTTACCATTTAGAGATGAAGCCTGAATAATGGAGATTATAAAAAGGAATAAAACTGTTGGTATGTAAATTGGATACATTTTATTTCTCTGCGATTTACACTGAGCACCAGATCTGAAATAAATAATTATCTTTAATAAGAAACTTAGCTGTACAATGCCAAAACACACTATACTATAATTAAGTACTAAAAATATTCATTGGTCATAATCACTGACATAGTGAATATAACTTGTTGCACTATTAAATATACGCAGAATTCTTTAATAAAACTTGAATATCCAAACAACAAAAACCATGTCATAAGAAGATTAAGAAATACACATTCACAGATCCAATAATTGTGTTTCTCTAATATGTCATGTTAATGTACCGTAATTTCGCACGTATAGTCCGCAGACATGATTTTATATAAAAAAAATTTCAAAAATCGTCAGATAGTCCGCACCACCGAATAGTCCGCGGACTATACGTCCGAAATTACGTTTTTTTAATACGGCAATATTCCCATGCTTTTTAAACGCATCCTTTTGTTTGCGCCAATTTCTCACCGCTTTCTCGTCCGCTTCAAAATAACGGGGTAAAATCCTAGTATACGGTGCAGCCTTGGTGCGACTTTGAAAATTATCGCCAACACCAAAAATGATCCAAAGAACGTATATATATATAGTATACACACATAGTATATGTATATACACACATAGTATATATACTATGTTTAACTATATATTTTCTTTGAATGACCCGTTAACTACTCATCGTATATGTCCCGTTTACACTGCTCATCATAAAGTCGCCAAATCCCGTGTGCACTGAATACTAGGATTAAACCAATAACGGCCCACTTCTCTATTTCCATCTTTTTCAGCTTTCTCAACTACCTTGAGTTTAACTCAGCAGTAAAATTCCGGTGATGTTTCATCAATGTTATCGAAGATGAAAGACAAAATACGAAAACAAAATACTGTGCAAGTGCTATACTCGTGATAAGTGGTAATGAAATGTGACCTTCGACACCACTCACTCGGTGTTGCCAAACCACGCTTTATAAGTAAACGAATCACGCTTTTTTTTTTCGTACTCCAGGTACTTGCTACTACGGCTCCTAAAAACCGAGCTGATGTATCAATTACTTTTCCCCTCCCGGCAGTTGCGTTAAAGCAGTGTGAAGGATACTGGGATACAAGACTTTGGTTGCGCTAAGTGAGTGCTCATACAAGACTTTCTTTGGCTCATATCCTGGCATCGCTTGATGCGCCAGCCTTGATTTTAGGAGCTCTACTTGCTACTACTAATTCGTTCTGCATTATGCTCTATGATTTACTATCGATACGATACATACGAATGTTTTCTTGGAATCTCGCGCTTTTTTTATATTTGATCATCGGCAGTTCATGACAGCGTGTTTTTTAAATTTCAATTTTTAACCGTGAACAACCAGCGTATCATCCGCAGCTTCAAAAATTCGCATTTTAAACACAGATAGTCCATGGACTATACGCGCGAAATTACAGTAATTACAGTCAAAAGTCGTTAAATCGGACACCCATAATCCGGAATGATCTATAATCCGGACCTCAAAGCTACAAACTTTCTGCACATGCGTCGCTGCGCAGAAACGGCTGCGAATATGCGTGTGTGCATGCGCAAAATACGTTTACGAATGCGCATTTAATGTATAATGGACGGTATAAGCTAAGCTAAAATTATCTAATTCAGTTAATGTTGCAGATTGCGTTGTTCCTTAATCTTCGAATTGGATCCGGATATTATTTTTTGCAGAATGTTAGAGCAATTTTATAAAAGTAAGCTTGAACTTTCGATTATGTCAAATAGAATTTCCGATATATATTTACTAATATGTAAAGGATATACAAAGCGAAAGTATCTTTCGGAGTTCATTAAACAAAAAGTGGAATTGCTGCAAAAAATGGATAAAGGCATATCCTTTGTTTATTTAAACTTTAACGTTTGTTTATCTAAACTTTGTTTATCTTTAACCCTGCAGCATCCTGCAATGAATTGGAAATTGATCTGTCAGCACTATCCTTATCTTAAGGGAAGATGTTTTATTTTATTTGGCTTATAATTGCTTACTCAATGTAGTATTTCATCTCGATGTAATCCATCTTTGATATGATTTAAATCAAATGCCTCCTCATAGTAATTCGCTTCAGATAGCGAAGAAAGTGACAGAGGTTATTGAAAACGAAAAAATTTCGATTGACAAATTAGTCGGTATTCTCGACACAGCAATTATAGGACTTGAACAGCGGAACTTTGTAACTGAACAAGAAATTATGTCTGTTTATAGAATTAAAGAGAATATATTATTACATAAAAAACGAAGCAACTTAAACAACTTACATTGAAAGAAATGTTTAATAAAGTAAACAAATAAATATTAAGCTTTTTTTTGTAAATTTTGATACCCTTTAGATCATAATTGTTCTTTATTTCATAAATTACGGTTTCATATTTTGAATTTTATAATTTCTGCATGCCATTTTACCAGATTTAAACTGATGATCGATAATCCGGAATCGCCGAAGTCCCGACGAGTCCGGATTAACGACTTTTGACTGTACTAAAATATTAAGCGTTAGTTAAACATTTTCTGCTCTTTATTTTACTCTTTATTGTATATAAAACGATTTTTCAAAGTTGGAATGACTGTTTTTCCTTTTGCCATACCTGTTTTTAGCTTTTTCTCAGATTATCCGCGATTTTTGTTATCCGCGACGGCCGCGCCACCCAATTCTGCAGATAATCAGGAGTGTACTGTAGCAGAAATCAACAAAAGCCCTTTTATGAAGCACAAATAAAAGCAAGTCAAATATTGATTGCTTATTAAATAAAAGAGATGTCAGTTCCTTCAGAATTCCACAGGATTAATTGGTGTAGCTTAGGTAGACCTTTAACAACATTCATGGTTGACAAGATAATTTTATATTCCATGTACAAAAAAAACTAAGCGATAACTGGATATAAAGTTCCTAAAAAATTGATTTGATATATGCAAAATTTTTCTAACATGCCTGAAATACTTGGACACCACTCTGACGAGTCCGGATTAACAACTTTTGACTGTATAACATATCACACCAATGTATCATTCTAAAGTAGTCTTCTTTAAAACTGTATTGGTTTGTATAATACGAAGGGCAGTCAGAAAGTTCCTGGAATTTCATTGTAACTCTTTTTTACCACAACACAGATACACATTTACATCACCTTCAAAGTAGGCTCCTTACGAATACACACACACTTGCTCCACCACTCCTGCCATTGCTCGAAACAATTATGAAAATAATTTACTTTTTATAAAACTATATTTAGGTATAATACAAGGGGTACCCTTCACTCTACTGTAACCCATTTTATTAATAAATGTTGAGTGATTTTTAAGTGAAAATGTTTGCCCTTTTTCTGCTCATTACACATTTGTTTTAGATTCTAAATTTATGAAACATTTTGTACAATATTTGTGTACAGCATTGCCTATATAATAATAATATACATATATATATGTATTTAAACAAATTTAAATTTAATTTTTAACAAACACGTATAAAAGTAAAAAAAGCAAATTTAAATCCTAAAAAAAAAGAAAAAAAGCTAAAATAATTTTTAAAAAAAATTTTTTAAAAAAATGTGCAAACATATAAAAGATTTAATTCTCGAACAAAATTTTTTTTTAATTTCCAGTTACAAATTTTGCTGCAAGTAATGAACTCAAATGTTTTGTTATTTTAATTTATTATTTGTTATAATTCATTTTTTTCTATTTACCATTAATTTCATAGAGCTTATTAATATAAATTATATGCAACTAGATAGGGTCTAAGTATTCTCTACTGAACTGTATCCCATATGTTTAACATACTTACAGATATGAAAGTATGAGATTTTGACATTTAGTGCAACACTTAATAAATTGTACAGCTGTGAAAAATAATGTGCCTGTACTGTATAGTTCATGTTCATTTTTAAAAATAAAAAGAAATAAAAATAAAAATGTTCAAAACAAAAAGACAAAACAATGTTCTTTTACAAAAGTACTGCATAAGCAGTCAGACAGCAGTCTTTGTAACATATTTGCGCTCATAGTTAGAATACATGACAGGATAATTCACAGCTCTTGGATTTCTCCATAACCTCTTCTACTAAATGCATATTTTGAAATTATAAATCACATATTTTCACAATTTTTTTAATTTTTGAGGCTACAGAAAATTGCACATATTTTAAACTACAAATAGAGGGGTGCAAATATATTTTAAAAACATTAAAACAAAATATTTATTTATTTATTTCTATTCAGCTGCTTAGTTTTATTAGTATCATTTGTTATCCCCCAGCCAAAAAAAAAAAAAAAAAAAAAAAAAAACTTACTTCAGTCACTATTAAAAAATATAGCAAACTAATTGATTAAAAAAGGAAAAATAAACTAATTTTTTATCTGATTACTTCAAACTGCAATTTATAGACACTTTATTTTGGAAACTGCTTTTAGCAGATGACATTTATGGAAATTGATTTCAAGATAACAGTAAACACAGGAAAACCATTAATACCCTTTTAAATACACAAAACAGTCAATCTACTTTTCTGAAAATCTAATGGATACAAAATTAATTTTTGGCATTTTACTTAACAGTGGTAAGAGTTCAATTTTGATTACAAATATACACTCAGTCATAATTTTATAAAAGTCAAAATGAATTCTTTATTATTTATATGAATGCTTTTTATTTAATGAATGCATTAATTAGCATTAAACATTAAAATCGCTATTAACTATAGATTTATATTCAGTTATAAATTTATAGAAGTCAAAATGAATTCGTTATTATTTAAATGAATTATTACTTAAATTAATGCTTATTTATTATTTAAATGAATGCTTTATAAAATATTAAATATGAAATTTTTTGTAGAACAGTCATTTCTATGTCATCATTAATATTAAAACACTTTAAGTCTTCCGTTATAAAATTGCGAAAATTCTAAAAACTTTATAAAGTTACTTCCATACATTAAAGTTTCGGTTATTTAATATAGCAGAATGAAAACTAAATTACACTTATTATAATTAGTTTGAATCAGAAGCTGTATTTAGTGGCGGATTAAAATTTTCATTACTTAATCACCGAAATAAAGGGCGAAATTGATTTAAAAAAACAATACGAAATAAATAAAAATAAATTTAGGCATTTAATTAATTCTCCCTAAACATGAAATTTCATAACATTCTCAGCACACTTCAGAAAATGTTCCTTCTTTCATAGCTGTTAAATTTTTAAAAAGGAATTACTCATTTTCAACAAAATACCACGCAATGTAAAAAAACATATTTGGTAAAATTTAATTTTACTCAACGAGGTCATACGAACTTAAAACACGAAATCATTCGATGAACAAAGAATAAAAATTTTATATTCTTCAGTCTATCACTCCGAAAATGCAAACAAATTAGTATTAACCTAACATTTCTGACAATAAAAATCGAAACTTCTGTTTGAACACTCATAACAGAGAAAGATTGACTCACAGAGCATCCCACGCAGATTCGTCCTTGAAACTCTTATTTTCATTTATTGCGAGGAGTTTCGTTTATTTCGGATGTTTCCCATTTAGTCTTTCCTTCTTCGAATTCAGTTAACCGTGAATAAAATATCAATAGTTATCATCGTCTCTTTTCACCCAGGAAAAGATGTTCCTATTCTCACTAAATACAATAAGATGAAGACATCTGCTACGCACGTGTTTGGGTTACCGTAAGATGACAGAGACTGAGAATTAACTTTGCGCTGTCTGCCGCCAAAGCTACGAGAACAGTACGAGAAAGTACCGCCAACGACCTACGAGAGAGTGAGCGAGAAACTTTTTCCGCGAACTCGGTCGGTCCACTTCATCCTGGGAAGATGCCGCTCCTCCCGCTAAAAGGATGAAGTTACAAACAAAAGCAGTAGATAGAATAAACGAAAACGAAGGGCGTTCACTGAACTGCAAAACGGACATTTTTGCTTTGTAAACAACCAACACAATAAAATCAATTCGCCCTCTTTTAATCTGTCTCAAAAATTCTAAGCTCATTATTTAATTATGTGATGTAATGCCTTTAGTATTTTTTATTAAATAATGAAGAATCTGTATGCAGTACTTATGTTCCTCGCATCGTTGAAAAACGGGGCACCTATTGACTTCCAATAATCTTAGTGGCGTAGCTAAGAGGTGCGGTGGTCCAAAACGGGGGACATTTTTTACTTGGATTGTCAATCCACGTAAATAATAATGAGACTGAATTGCATACCGAATTTAATTGAAGTGTTAGAAAATAACTTTTACTGAAGGTAATGTATTCAAAAGAAATCACCACCAGATTTCAACAGCTACATACCCTTTTTATACCTCTTTTACTCTATCGAAACATTCGAATGAAAATTACGATGTCAGCTAAATTATCATCACAGTGATATTAATAATGAAGAATTCCATGTTAAGAGTTTTATTTCCATTATTACTAGGGAAAACGAAACAAAAAGAAAGTTCTACAAAGCGTAAGATATTTAATTTTTCTTTTAAATTTATTTTATTATTCATCACCAAACTAAGCGATTTAAAAGCAATAAACACAAGCGAGTCATTCATGATTAAATTTCAGCCTAGCTACCTTCATAAAAGCCATATTTTTGCGAAACACACAGTACAGAACAAAACAACTGTAATGATTTAGGAACGCGGAGAAGAATGCTATCTGAAAATTTCAGATTATAGTCTTAAGGATAAAAATTTGAAACTGCAGTCTGATTTACGCATTTAGATTCTACTTTAAATTCATTAGAAAAATAAATAAATAAATAAATAAAGCTAAATAGCTATCTGGCACGCTAATTTAGCAATATTCTCAGAAAAGAAAGTGAAGATTATAAAACTTAACTAGCGTATCCAGGGCCGTTTCCTAAGCCATTAGCTGCCCGCGTACTTTCCTAAGATTGCCGCCTCCAAATTTAAAAAAAAAAAATTCTCAATGATGAATAAAACTTTTATTTCGCAATCATTAAGTACCTACATATGACAAACTGTATAAACAATACTTACATATGACAAGTACTTAAATGAATTAAAGATATTTAGGTGTGGAATCGCGAGAGTTCGGCAGCTCCTGATTTTCGCCGCCCGCATACTTTTACGCGCTGCAGCCGCACTAGGAATGACCCTGTGCGTATCTAAGCTATATATTTGTCTTTTATTAGACAGCCTGTAGACAAGCTAGTCAACTCCCGATTAGACGAGTTGGATTAAACGGACCTGATCCGCCCCGGCTGGCAGGTATTTTAATTTAAATTTTCACTTCAAAAATCTTTTTCCACAATCTTTTGGGTTAGACAGGTCTGCTGTAGAGTATTAAGAGAAATCATACAGCAGCGACACTCCTAGAGAATCGCCCCTGGCTGTACATTTTTGGTGGCCTTTTTTTTTTTTTTTTTTTTTTTTTAGGTGAATCATATTAAAAGGATTAGTTACGTAAATCTTCGGAGCAGAAAGACTAAATGGATTATAGTAGGAGTGTTAAACTGGCAGCCCGCGGAACGCATGCGACCCTTGGCTTGTGGTCACTTTCTTCCGTATCACTTTCACTGTGAGTTTCCTTCTGCAGCTCTTTTAGCATTTTCTATAGTATCCCAGACACTTTTTTTCACATGCTGTCTCAATATTATCATCAGCTGCAACGTATTTGTTAAAACGAATCTTCGTAATATCCCTAACTGATGTCCAAAATATTAGAAATATTTACAATTCATCTGTGGTTTTTTTTCCAAATAAAAACCCCATTTTCTGAACCCTTAAAGGCATGAATTTTTATTCTTATTTTTAGAGTCAAAAATACATTAGAACTGATATTAAATAAAATAGGAAAAATATTTAAAAAAAAACTAAACTAAGTTTCTATTAGAAATTTTGAAAAAATATTATTAACTTTTTACAAAAAAAGTATGACAGGCAAGTGTGTAATAACAGTTTTATGTAATAATACATTCCTTATAAACTTGTTCAAACAATTTTAAACTTTAAATACATCAAAATAACAACAAACACAAAATCAAAAATTCGTAAATACAAATGATGTTCACACCCTACACATCAACTCACAATAATGACCGTTACAGGGTTAGTGGTGCCATCACACTGAAGCTTTCAAAACTATATACGTCAACAGTATGTATCCAATTGGTTATACTATGCAGTAAGCTAAAACTTGTGTTTTGATTTGATTTACCTGACTAACTATGACTTTGTTGCCGAATGGCAACCACATGCATTTAAGAGTTAACTGTGTTTTGAGAGACTGCTTCTCCTGTGTTGATTATAATACGTGTAGCCTCTAATAAAGATATCAGCATAGTAATTTCCTTCGAAGTGCTTACATTTTGACAAGATTAAATTTTGTTTATCTTTTTTTTGAACGACGCCTTTCCTGTAATTACATTTGAAAGCTTTTATAATACATTTTATAATACATTTTTTATAATACATTTTTAACTTTTATAATACACTTTTATAATACTTTTATAATACATAATATTTATATACAGCTGAGCGGGCTTGCCCGCTACCTTAGGGGATGGATGCCTTCGTGGTATTCAAAAGTTGGACCAACTAGTGTACAGCGATTTTTTCTGGGCTGCGCCCGCTTTATTAACTTATGCATGCAAAAGATACTGCATACATGTTAACACATGCGGAATATCACGAAAGTACACATGCAGCCAGCCCGCTCGCCGGGATTCAAAAGTTGGACAGAACTACCAGTGTTCAGCGGATTTGAGGGGGCTTCGCCCGCTTTATTCAAGTATGCCTCCAGAAGATACTGTATACACGATACACATGCGTAAAATCACGAAAACACACATGGAGCCAGCCCGTTCGCCGGGATTCGAAAGTTGGACCGAACTACCAGTGTCCAGCGGTTTTGCGCGGGCTGCGGCCGCTTTATTTACTTATGCATCCAGAAGATATTACTTACACGATACACATGCGGAAAATAACGAAAACACCCATGGAGCCAGCCCGTTCGAAAGTCTTTGGAACTGCGCGCTTCACAGTTCCAGAGACGTAGTGTTTGGCTGTTCTGCGCATGCGCACACAGAAAGCAGCACGCGAGCCATGCAGAGACAAAAGCACTGTCGCTCTTGCAGTGCCGAAATTCTGGCATGCTGTTGGAAACGTGATTTCGTTTTACTCCACGCGTGTGGTATTTCTCCACAAGATGGAACTTCATCATACGGACCATAAACAGAGTTCATGAAAATATGCAACCTTTAAAAGACTACCTTTCTGAAATTCAATCAACATCAAATACAAAACAACAACAACAAATGAAACAATTGTTCCTATTGCAAAAGCAACAGGAATTTTAAAATATCTAAATGGTGATAATTTCAAGTTTTGGTTAGAGCATTTTTTATCAGATGCCTCATGTTGAAATAATATACAACTAAATGCAATCCAGAGAAATTAATGTGTTTAAACTTAACGAATATATAACAAATTTTAAAACTGCTATTTTAGAATTAAGAATTTCAAAGTACTGTGAGAATTTCTGAAAGAAACTGATGGCAGAAAGCAGAAGCTAAGGAAATATATGACTTTATAACTATGTATTGATATAATGCACAGATATCCTTCCACTAAACACTTAACAGCTGCTAAATTGTTAAACAAGAAATGCTTCACTGAAGCATAGCCATTGATGGACAAAAAAAAAAAAAAAAAAGCTTGAAACTGAGCTAAAAGTATTCTGTTATGGGTCTGATATCCATGAATACTGCAAATTAATTGAGCTACTGAAATTTATCTTTGAAAATAATCTAGATGATGTTTTTCGTGAAATTACGAAACTGATAAAAATTCTCTTGAGAGTTTCCATGACTACATCAGAGGCAGAACGCTGCTTTTCAACATTGAAAAGGATGAAAACTTTTCTAAGGAGCACTAGGAATTCGGAAAGACTAAATGCACTTGCATGGCTTTCAATAAAGAACAATTTCCTCAGTTGTCATCCAGAGATCATGGAGAAAATTATTGATCTTTTCGCGCAAATTAAAACAAAAAGAATGGATTTCATTTTTAAATGAATAGACAAACATTGAGCTGTAACAATTTTGGTTAAAGAAATGTTGAATTTTTTCTTGTAAGATTTCATGAAGTTTCAAAATAATTTTTTTAAAATAAATTTTTGTTTCCTTTTAGACAATTTTAAAACAAAAGGTTAATTTTTTTTTTTTTTTTTTTTTTTTTTTTTTTTTTTTTTTGAACAGCACTTCCACTAATTTTAGCCACGAGCCGCCACTGTGACTGAATCATAGAAGTTGTACTTGCGTGAAGAAACATCGAGATTTTCTACTCTGACTACTAGCGTCTTTTTAATTGTTGTATCCATACTGCACATTAATAATACAGTAACTCGTTCTTTAAATTTCTTAAACCAGCTGCTGTTTCACGTTTAAACATTAATGTGTGTCCGGTAATGTTCTGTAGAACAGACCAGTTTCATCAGTGTTATAAATTTCTTGCGGTCTATTCTTTTAGAAGACCCAATAAAAAATGTCTTTTATCCATATCTCAGTCGAATGGTGACCTGCCCCTTGCTTCTCACAATGTAGTCTCCGATAAACAAGGCTATTTCTCTTTCCATTTTGTATGCCATCCATCAGTTGGCACAAAATTCATTCTAGCATTTTAGCAAATTCTGCAGCTTTTGTGATTCAGCTTTTATGTTGCAGAAATTGGAATAATTTTTACTCTGATAGCTTGAAACCATTCTAAAAGAGCGGTTTCAACGTATCTTGATCTTCCTTTTTCTGCTTCCTTGAGCTTTTGTATTTTTTACTAGCTCTATATCAATTTTATTTCCTTGTTTCATTAAATCGCAAAATGCTATTTGGGAAATCCTCATTTCAAAAGCTCATTTTTGGCTGCATTTAACAAACATATCATAATTTTTCAGCAATTTATCCTTTTCTTTTAGGCATTATCAACATGTTACAAGTCACGTTCAAAGCAAATTAAAAAAATTTTTCTTTCAATGATTTGTTCAAATTCAAAATACCAGTTTCTAAAGAGAAAGCTAATTCGGATATATCTCAGTTCACGCGGAACCAGACAATAACTAAGCAACTGAGAGCAGATGCTCTCTTTTCGGCCTTAAATAGCTTTCAATCCGTCGCCGAGATATTTTTAGTACTTTCTGCTTCTCGAAATTACTGGAAAGCATTACAAGGGGGGAATTACGGTTACAGCCAATATAGTAATCACATTTATTCAGTTACAATACTTATTACGGTGATACAATGACAAAACCAAAATAAAATATCGCCAAATTGTCGTCAAATTTGGCAAGTTTTGGCGATTTCTTGCCAAATTTGGAGACAAAATAAGTCTTTAAACCGTTGTCAGCTTGATGATATCGAGCCAAATTACCGAGATACCCATTTACTCAATGTTAAATGCATTCTCCCCCGTATTCTTATTTTTCCGGCATAGCTTTCTTGTTTTGGCGTTTTGCGTTGATTCACTTTTCAAACTGTTGCAACCAATTATTACAGCCCTGTATTATATTTCAAAAATTAAATAATGAAGAATCTGCATAAATGTATGTATGTTTTTCGCACTGTGATAAAACAACGGTACGTAAAACCATTAAATTTCCAATAACGTAATGGCCCTCCTAATATGGACATCTGGAAGTCCTAATTTGGAATTTGTTTTATTACCTATTTCGTATTTTATCAGACATTAAAGAATTTTGATTAACAAACTCAACGATTTCAAAGTGATAAACGGCAATACTGTACCCCACCCCCCAAAAAATATCTCCAGCATACAAGACTGTGTATGGGAAATCCTAAAGATATGCTCATTTTAAAATTATTTTGCGATATTGCTGTTGAACTGAATTTTATGGTTTAGGTACGAAGAACATGATAATTCTCGCATTGTGATAAAACAAGGGTACCTAGAGCCATCCAGTTTTGAATAACGTACGTTTCCTCCTGCATATGGGCATCTGGAATTTGGAATTTGTTTTATTATCTATTTCATATTTTGTAAAACTTTAACTAATTTTTGATTAATAAACTCAACGAGTTAAAAGCGAGTATTGGCAACACTTTACGGGTGGCACCTTTTTATTTCCAGCTTGCGGAACTGTGTATCGGGAATTCTAAAGATACGCTCATTTTAAAATTATTTTGCGATATTGCTGTTGAACTGAATTTTATGGTTCAAGTGTGAAGAACATGATATTTAATAAATAAAAGTAACACACAAAACATTAAAAAAAAAAAAAAAAAAAAAAAAAAAAAAAAAAAAAAAACGCCCCTTTGGAACGTATTTAAAATATAAAAACGTTCAGTTTTTTTTTTGTTTTGTTTTGTTTGTTGTTGTTGTTGTTGCTATTGTAAAATTTGCAATGAACGAGGAACATGATTTGAGGTCAGTTATGATTAAGTTTAGCTACATATTTTTAGTGCACTTAATTTAGGTGATATCTGTTTAGATAAACTAAGCATTTGTAAAATTTCAGGACATAGGTGCATTCAATTTACAAATGTAAACAATTTCTATAATAAACTATACAGAAGAAAAACTGAAAATCTTTTATCAATTGAGTATCTTGTATGAAATTCGGCTGCGTTTAATTTTTTTAACCATATTTTTATTTACTTATTTATTAGTCGAAAGAGGCAATTAACCCTGAAGGACTATAATTTCGTTTTGGAATTCTGCGTTGAAAATTTTAAAAGGCTGTATCACTTTTCAAATCGTTTCCACCATAGATTATCGCCCTGTCTTAAATAATGAAGAATCTGCATAAATATATGTAGGTTTCTCGCATTGTGATAAAACGACGGTACCTAGAGCCATCAAAGTTTGAATAACGTAATCTTCGATAGAATATAGGCATGTGAAAGCCCTAATTTGAATTTGAAATTTGCTTTATTGTTGATTTCAGATTTTGTAACACTTCAACAAATTTTTGATTAAAAAACCAAACGATTTCAAAGCGAGCAATGGCAACACTGTCCGGGGAGGGGGGGGAAGACATTTTTATCTCCAGCGCGCAATTCTAAATCTATCTCCAGCGCGCAATTCTAAGCTATCGGAAATTCTAAAGATATGCTCATTTTAAAATTCATCTGCGATATTGCTGTTGAACTGAATTTTATAGCTTGAGTACGTAGAACATGATATTTAATAAATAAAGGTAGCACACGAAAGGTTAATAAAACGCCCCTTTTACGCAATTTAAAATCTGAATCCTCTTAGATTTTTTGTTACTTTATTTATTTATTTTTAGCAGAAGCGATGATTTAAAGTACTTCGCCAGGTCCGGAACCATGAATTCAGACAAATTAAGCTTTATAGATGTTACTCGGCGACCCAAAGCACATGAATCTCCCTTTCACTTTTCCATCCAGATCAAGTACTTGCCTTTCTACTCAGGATTTTCAAATTTCTTTCAGAAATGTATGTTTTACGATTTCAACCTTGAGGTACCAATAACCAGGTAAATTTCATTGTCTTGCGCCTTTACGGGCATTACTTCAAAATAAAAAGAAAACGTTGTGCCCCGAGTGATGTGACACTTAACGCAAATGGCAGTTCCGCACACATTGGCATTTGCACTCATCCTCCCTGAGGGAACATGAAATTTTCTGACAGGGTAACATTATGGGTAATAAGTGATACTAACACTGAGCCTGTCAGAAACAATCAATCCTCCTTCTAAATTATTGACATGATCTTTCTTATGTTAATTTATGCTCTGATTGTTTTTTTTTTTTAGGCTTTCCTATCGCCAAGCCATTTTCTCCTTGAAGTTAGGGAATATATAAAATGCAAAATATGAAAGACACTTAACTGAAAATAGACCTTTAAATTTTTGATTGAAACATTAAATACAGCCTCTTTCACATATGCATTGACTCAGCATTTCTTTCCCTGCAGAGATCTGCATTGCTGTAAACTTTACTCTACTCAGCATCTAGAATCAAACAAAGAATTTCCGAATATGAATAACTTCCATTGTGTTGTGCGCAGTTAATAGTCTTTCAAAATTAAAGCATCAAAGTGCGCACTTACTATCTCGCTTTACATCGCCTCATAGCCCGTGTTTGCTACTCTCCGTAATTGCATATATAAAATTGTGGCGTGCAGACTGCATCCATTGTGCTGGGCCAAGCAAGAAGCCATGTCTTAATAGATTATTTGTAAAGTAATAAAGATATGTTGCAATTATCCAGTTATTTTTGATTCTTCTACAATTCTATCCAGTCATCTGTGCAGTTAGTATTTCAGCTGCTTTCCAATTTCATTTCCAGTCTGGCCGTAACTGAAAAAAATGATTGGCATACTAAGCACTCTCAGCGTTCCATTTCTAAAATCAATCACATACACATATATAGATAGATAGACAGATTTTTATATTCCTTTACTAAGAAAATAATATGCATTTACAGGATTTGAAGGTAATCCGATCTTTATTAGGTTTTCCCATAACTATGATTTTCTTGCTTGCGTATACGAGTTTTCCGAAATCACTGGTCAGAATTTCAAAAAAATTCGACCAACCGTATAAACCCTCAATTTAAATAAATAACTACTATGACTCTCGGTTAAAATTTTTAAAAATTACCTTTCATTTCATTAAAAACTAATCGATTTTGGAGTTATAAATAAAAAAAATCTGATGTGGACACCACATCCTCGTATGGCTTATTCAATTATATATTTTTCTTTGATGAACTTCATTTTAACTTATTTCCTCGAACTGTTATAATTAAATTAACCGATCCCTCGTAGCAAGTTAAAAATGACATCAAAAACTGCAAATTTTATCTCGATCAATTTTTTATATACATAACGAATATAAAACTGTTCCAAATGGAAACTTAGAAGCCGGGAGACCGCATTCAAAGTTAGCTTTCGTTATTTGTCCGCAATTAACTTTTGTTTTTAATTTTAAATTGCCAAAACATGCATATTTTCGTCTTTTGAAACACTTTCGTATTTGGAAGTATATGGTCTACGACCAACAATTGCGAACATAAAGGTCGTGTAAAAGCTTTTAAGCAGTACAAGAGGATGTGTATAATATGGGAGGAGTGTGTGTGTGTGTATAATATATATATATAAATTCAAAATAAAGTATATACACACACACACATATATACTTTTGGTATTGCTGATTGCAATAAAAAAAGGAGGTGCACAGATGCTATATAAGTCCATACACAAAATTTCAGCATTCTACGGCTAATATTTTTGTGCTATGCGAGATACATACTAACGTACTTACGTATAAATGTCGCAAAAAAATCATTCTGAATCCCTTTTACAGCCCTTTTGGAATAAATAGTACTTTATTTTGTCCCTGCGTACAGATATCGCGCAAATAGTCAGAATGGGATCAGGAACGGTCAAAATGGGTATTTCGGTTGAAATCTGAAAACCCGAAATTTTTTGGCGATTATAGTACTTTCTTTGCTTTGCACAAGGAAATAAAAAATTTATTCACAGTCTGCTTAAGAAATTTCAGAATGAAATCGAATTCCAAAACCCTTTTCTTTTTATTGTTGTTGTCGTTGTTCAGAAAAATGCCGCAGAGAAAATCTCTCTCCGAGCCTGTGATTGCTTTGCCATGTCAATTTATGCTGTTATAGACACGTGATGCAAATCTGAAGGACCACGTATTCTCCAGAGGACAGTTCGAGAGAGGTAAATGAAAACTAAGGCCAAAGCCATATCGAAAGGAAATCCTGATGATACGAAAGTATCTGCAAATTGAAAAGGAAATCAATTAGGAGGAGAAAATTCTGATGGAACTACAGCATCGTGTGTTACACGGGAAACAAAAGGCCTAAGGCCAGTGTCCTTTTCGAGGATATAGTCATTTAGGATACTTGACAGAGCTACAATTTACTTCTCTGCTGCAGAAAAAAGACTGCAGTTTTTTCGAGTTAAGTGGCAGTCTGCTATACATGCAGATCCTAACGGGGAGAACAATTTCCAATGAAGCATCCGTGATAATGCATAGGATTTTATTTTGGTAAAACTGCACTTGGTAAATAAATCTGCAGCTAATAGATCTCGATTATACTTCAGGCCAGCAATTCTAGACAGGGTCGGTATTGATCCCTTGGGGTTCGATGAAATTTTAAAGGGGGACATAGCTTAGATCCCAGCTAGGAGGCTGCCATGGAGGTAGAAAACAGAGAGAGGCCCGTTTTCTCCATACACTGCCTTGAAGCAGTGACAAACTCCTATGGGTGAACTGTGTAGCCAAAACATTCAGTTACTTGGCATTTTAATCAACAGATTTCGATAAAATCGGAAGTAAAGATTTTGTAATTAAGGCGTAAATATAAGTATAAATGTATGTACTTTCTTTTTTCTACGGTATTTTAAAGTCCTAAGTATGTGAAAGAATACATTTTTAAACAACATTTCATTCTGAACGGAGTTAAATGCTATACTTTCTCCAGAAGAGTTTGCTGTGAACACTTTTATGTTGAACAAAATGTTTTCACAAGACTTTGTTAATTACATTCGAAAGAAATTTTAAGGTAATTCGTTTTTATTATGTTAACAATTACAAAAATTAAAATAAAAGTTTATTGTATTATTAATATTGAAATTAGGCATGATTTTTTTTTTCTATTTACAGAACTTCTTTCTCAAATCTGAGATGATTTTAAGCTACTGGGGCATCTTTTAAATGAAAAATCATAGTCACTCTATAATTAATGCTCTGGTCGGTTCACTATTAAATTAGGGCACCTTTTATTTTAACAGTGAAATACGTTAAATATTGCTACTGATTTCTCATTTTTGTGTACTTAACTTTCTGAGAGTATTTTTAAAAGGGAAGGGTATTTACTAATATTATTTAAAACTTGTAACTGATGAATTATAAAATACAAAGAAATAATTCTTTTAATATTTATCAAAAGATATTTTTACCCTTGATTTCAAAAATGCACAGTCTAAAAATTCTACTTTACTTTACTCTCCTTAAGCACGCATCTCATAAATTGTGCTTTACAACACCTTTAAATAGATTGTTTCCCAACATGAACAATTCCTGCTTAAATAGTTTTATAAATATATCTGTCAACAGAATTTCAGTTTAGGTTTACAAATAAATTTTAAGGTCATTGTATAGTTAGATAATATTTATAATCATTACAAATTTAGATATATTTAATAACTAGCTTTCTTCACAGTAACTTTCACGGGAATTTATGAATAAGCACATGCATAAATACCCATATATATTTAATGTTTTCACTTTCAGCGTGTGTAAATCTACAATTTCTGTGCATTTACTAGCTTTTCGAGTAAATCAATTTACAATAATTTAGCATGTACCAGAATTTTTTTACACAAGAAATATGTATAAATATAATTTGAATGACAATTACATGCATTATTTTTAATACCCACTCAAAGTCAGTTTTCCTTCGAAATTCCTCCACGATAGCATCTCTTCCTTTAGACACACAGCCCTTGCATGCCTTAGCCTATTTAATAAAAACTTAACCTGGCATATGTACCTAATTACAAATATTTTAACATGCATAATTTTATATTTACATTTAGGCATCAAGTTTCAAATTTTTGACTTAAAACAAGTTTTAGGATACATTCAATATCAAATTAAAATTTTCTGGTAAATATATTTTGGCAGAGCATTCAATACCTCTTTTAGCAATTTTAGTCTTCATTGCCTCACTCTGCATAACATCGCTTCATTCTTTAAAACAGTTAAAACAACCAATTGATTTAAATTCACAAATATCTGAAATTTTCATACTGCGAGATAATCCAGGAGTTAAAAATATGCAAAGTATATTTGATATACCGATAAATAACATTAAGGATGCTTTTTTTCATGTCTTGAAACGTTTTTAAAAATAGCAGACCACTATTCAAGTATATGTATTGACTGACAAAGATTTTTCATTCATAATTTTGTATTACATTTAGTCATCAATTAAATATGTTGCTAAATAAAATTTAAAAAAAAAAAAAAAAAAGAGAGAAACAGAACTTTATTTTTTTCATTTTTCAATTAACCCAAAGTGATTATTTTTCAGTTATATAAAAAATAAAATTATAATATGTGGATGACACAATATATATTTAATTCAAGACATTTTGGTGTTTAGAACATAAAATAACCTCCGTAGTAGTTTAGAAAGTAGCGAATACTCTGTCAAGGGTATAGAAAGACGTATACAATTTTAAAGGTACCGCAAAATCGCTCGAAAAATAACCCAGATGTGGTTTTTGCGCAAATGGCAGTAAACTGTACAAATTTCTGATATCCATCCAACAATGAATGTTTCTTTTATGTGGAAGTGTCCCGCATTTCGATTTGCACGGAACTGCCGTTTGTGGAAATACTAAAGCGCTGTCAAAGAAGCTAAAGAAGCTCTGGATGTAAACAAAAAACATCCCATTTGGAGACCAACGCCTGGAAGCACTTCAAAAGTAGGGAGGGATATTGTTACCTCTATGGGGAAAATGTGGGGGCTATTTACACAACTAACTTCTCTGCATATTCAGTTTTACGGACAGTAAAATATAGAAAAATTGAATTCTTTGAATGAATGTCATTTTATTCTATAAAAATAGATTATTGAAAGATAAACTGCAAATCAAATATATCTTTTTTATAGGCATAGGTGTAGACACATATTTGTTACCTCAATGAATTTGAATTGTAAATATTTGAATAACTCATAGTATTGAGTTTTGAATTTCGAATGCCATATTACACGAAAACAAAGTTTCTGAATATCTGAGAAATAGTCTTAACTAAAAGCGTTTCCAATCTTTTCATGTCTAAGGACCGTTTTTTAATGCGTTGCGGGTGGCTGATTTTCGGTTAATTTTCTAATGCCATGTATACATTTAATTGTTTTTAACTCGGAACTTATAAATAAATATGTGTATGTGTATGTATGTATGTATTGTATGTGGAATATATATACACCCATATAATTAAATATTGCTTACATGTCGTTTATAAGGAGTAATTCAATGCAATTTAATAATATAGAGTTATAAAGTAATCTAAGGAATTACTTCGTGTCTTAGATTTTTTCAGAAGCTTCATCATTCTTCTTAAAGAAAATCTCAGGGCTGATTCCATTTTCCAGCCATTTCTGTACCTTGTTTTTTCTATACTGAATTATATTTATAAAATAATTTCACATGATTATGTCTGAAAATGCAGTTTTATAAATGAAGAGGGGAAAAATAGGTTTATTTCCTTTTCTAACTATTCTTGAAACATTTAAATAATAATAAAAAAAAAAAAATAGCATATTAATACAGATCACTGAACTAAGGTGCTTGGTAGAGGACAGATTAATTAGCTAATAAATTTTAATTTTCATTGAGTAAAAATGAGTTCACGTGCATAAAAAAGGAAGCATTTTAAAAAAAAGTTTTCTATTTTCGTGGTTATAATTTTTTTCTTAAATATTCAAATAATTCATATTCAAATACTCCAATTCTTTAAAATTAGTAATAACTACCTGAAAATGAATTTTAATTGTCTCCTCTTTAGTTAGGGTTCAATAGCAGTTGGTTAGCATTCTTTGGAGTTCGTTTCCATTACATAACGCCTACGTTATATATATATATATATATATATATATATATATACATACATTACTCGTACTCATCATTTGTGACTTTTAACATCTGTGGGAAAAAATCAATATGCGATTCCAGAAAATCGTTCTTAGTGATGCTAAGATTATTATTGCTAATTAAGCATTATCATGTCATAGTGCTTCAAAAGATCCCATTGTTTAATGGCAGATTAACATTATGCTCAAATCCTGACCTTCAAATAAAAGCTGAGAATCAAAATTAAGGGGGTTGTTCATAGGAACCTTAATAAAAAAGTAGTTATAGGAAATGTTAATCAATGCTTAATATTATCATATGATTTAAGAACTTATTTACTATTTGGTCAAGTGTATGGCAGATATATTCGGCACTTGTAGAGAAAAGAAAGGTTAATCAAAATAAGATATATTTTCGTTTTTCCGAATGAAAAACCATCTTAAGAGGTTATCGGATTTATCTTTAAATTATTCCACTATAATACAGAACAATGGGAAACAGAATTCATCTTCACATTTTGGTAACTACTGACTTAGGGTAAAGAATAGATGAGAACTCTCTCTGTCGCTCCATTCTAGTTTTTATTAATGATATATTGATACTGATCAAAAACTAGCAACATGATCTTTTTTTAGAATATATCTTCCTTATGACTTCTAACACACCCGTTTGCTTTTCCCTTTGCAATTAACATCATTGTCTCCTTCTTGACCGAATCTGCGACGACCTCAAGGAACTGATAGCCAAATATGTATTGGCAACTAATCGGTCATAATCAAGAACCCATTGATTACAAAATCAAATTATTAATAAAACTGATAATTAATTGTTTATTAATATAAAACTATACCAGTGGTTTTCAGTTTTTCCCCCCTCCATGCACTCCTTTCCTCATTGATAAACGATCCTCTCATCCTTCGATTCCCAAACTCGACACATAAATTTGTTTAAATTATTTTTTAATGTGCTTTATAAATTAAACAAGAAAAATTGTAGAAAATGTCGACAAATGCCAAAATTTGAAAAAAAGTAATTTTTTTATTCATGAAATAAAACTAAATGCTTAACAGGCAAATAAAAGTCTGATTGCATTTCCTCCCCCTATTTTTAAATGAATAATATTTTTAAAAACATATATTTTTTTTTATGCAACAGGTGCAATATAAAACTATAAAACGCAATAACACAAATAAACACAAAGAAAAAAAATAAAGAAGAAAGCAGAGCTAGAACGGAAAACAAGAAACGAGTTGAATATATTTGAACGAAATGATTTAAAAATTAAATTAAACACTTTATACCAAATAATAAAAAAATGCTCATAATACATCGCGTGCAGTCATCACATTCATTAAAATCCAAGTTTTGTGCAATTAGAATCTGTGATTTTTCTTTTAAAAAAACTTCATTTTATTTCTAAAATCAATAATAATAATAATACCAAATAAAATTAACCTTCTTCCCCAAAAAGTAAAACAAAAATCCAGTAACCCATTTTTTCAAAACATTTATTCAAATTTTTAATTTAATTGTTAAGTTATTTGCGTGTAATTTTTAGAGAAAAATGTAAACCAATGACGTTAAAATGTAAGTCAATGACGTTAAAATGTTAGTCAATGACAAAAACCATTCTTTTAAAATGTCTGGGAATCTTTGCTTCCGGCCCCGCAAGGTCAGGAGGGATGTAACACTTATACACATAGGGATCAGATCGGGATTTCGGTACGTTTTCCGAAGTGGCACTGCCTATGATGCTGCTTTTCGGCCAAATATTGATGCTTTAAAAAAGATGAAACATTAATCACAATTAAAGACCTCATGCAGCAAAAAGCGATAAACTTATAGAGAGAAAAGCCACTAAAACTATTAAAAGATAAACTAGGTAATCGTATTAAACTCAGCATCATATGTGCGTCGTCGTTGGCTCGTCACCAGTTCATAATTCTTGAATCTAATTCTTATTCGTTCCATAAAAGTGAAGAATTTTTATGTCTTGTCACCTGGATAATTACATCTAATGTTTTAAGGACATCGGCACCTTTATGCAAGTAGGTAATTCTGCGCTAAGATTAAGACTTTCCTATGGGTGTCCCAGCACCCTAGATGAGGAATGGTTTCTTCACAATACAGAACTTCCTAAGGATCACGGTACACTTGTGCATTTATGCCACGACACACTTGTGTCTTGTAGACCAGCGGTAGGATTGAAAAGGTGCCGCCACCTTTGGTCAAAGTGGCGATTATTCGCCAAGATTAAAACGTACGGGCGTTCAGGCAGCTGCGATAAGGATAAGGGTTGCTTTCTTCACGATACTGAATTTAATAATAGTGCTGGCACTTTTGTGCCTTTGCGAAAGGCCCTCGAAACGTGCCGGCGCATTTCCCCAAGATGCACAAGCCAGTTAAAACAACTTAATCCGTCCCTGGTTGTTAACATTATAAAATTTGTCGATATAGTTCGCACGAATAGGTAGACTGCAAATTGGTAGTGGCAGACCTACAGCCATAAAGCCCCGGGACGAAAAGTTCCTTGGGGCCCCCTTTATTAGGCATCATCATTGTACCATATGTCAACACAAACACATATTTAACATTTATTTAATTGAGATTAAATTGTTAAAATGATTTGCAAAATAAAAAATCTTAAGACTGAATGAAAAACAATTTACAAGACAAACATATAGTTAAAAAAAAGCTTATTAATCTTCCCTTTTTGATGATTCAAGAAAAAATGTTTTTAACTTTTCTGTCACTAGAAAAAAATTAAAACTCTTTTTTAAGGGCATCTGAACATTTATTTATAGCTTTATCAAAATGAATGTTTTCAGCTACTACCTTTTCAATGGAAAGGATTGCTATCACCGTTAAATCTTACTCAGCTCCTTGCCGGTAGAAGATAGCTTTTATTCATTTTTAACTTTGAAAAGCTTGTCTCACGAAAACACCTAAAACACACCCTACCAAAAAAGTCTCTGGTGTCAAATATTAAAGTTAGGGACTGATTCTTGGAAGTCCATTTCCACAATGAACTTTAAGCAGACCCAAGATTTTCAAAACAGACTGCATATTAGCTTCGTCCTTTTTTATAGTTCCACATATAGGCATATATAATTAAGATTCTTTGGAGGTCCTCCCTGATCAGACGGCCAGAGCAGTCCGACTCCCACCCCTTCGGTACACGCCCCTGCAAATTGGTAAATATTAACAGAAGCGAGTGTAGGGTCGAAATGCGGGAACAGCCTTTCTGACATTTAATGCTAGAGTATGAAAAAAGGCCTCACCCTTAAGCCGGCTGTGTGTAAATGACACAAGCAGACAGAAGGAAGCAATCGAAATGAGATGAACCAGCTCATTATCCGAAACGCTTCTTCCTCTACAGGGAAAGCACGATGCGTGCAAATAACCGAAAACAACGAAAGAGCTATTCGTGTTGGGCCACTTTCACCCCATCCCACCACCCTCCGGAAAGGCTCTTAATTTAATCAGATTAACGCATATGTGTATCCTGCAGGGATGGGCAATTCGTCTAATTCGAATGAATATTTTTCTTGTGTTAATTTCCCTCGAGTATGACAGTAATGTATTCTATATTCGTCCGTCCGCGAAAGATCTTTTGTTGCTATTCTTTGCATCGGTTTTCTACAACATTACTCTGCTACACAAAATAAAAAACCGTTTTAATTTGAAATTATTTTTTAAAAAATTATGTGGGCTGTACATAACCTCTCGCAACAGTGACAAACTTTAAGTAAAATATCACTTCCGTTTGATCGTTTGGAAGCAAAATTATTTCAATACATAGAATAGATATGGAATACGAATTCACGATCTGAAAACAGCTAACTAGTTAATTTTTTTAATAAAAGGGAAAAAAATTATGAACAAAATAAAAAGTATATCAAATAAATTTTATATTTCGCATTAAATATTTATCAAACATTCATGAACAATAATAATAACATCGCAAAGAAAAGAATTCCCGTTTATATTTATTTTTGTGTCTGAAATCTAAAGTTTGTTCCCTTCAAGGTATTTTTGTTAGCAATACTTTGTAATTCAAATTTATTGGCAGTTCAATATTAAATTTTTAGAATGCCATTTTTTTAAATAGTTTTAATATTAAATCATTAAATAACAAACAAAAAAATGTAACTACTGAAAAAACTTTCCGAATGAAACAAACCTTGAATATAAATAATCTATAAATTTGTTTATTTTTCTCATTTCGAAGCATAAATAAAAATGAACATTATTGCATGTGTACGGGTTCGTAACATACTGAATGCATACAGAACCGATACTAGCTTGATAAAATTTATTTACCAAAAGGAACACTTTGAAGTTTTGGAACTTTCCACGAAAGTGCTCGTACAGCTCATCTCAGTATCACAGCGCACAATCAGTAGTTAGCACTTAAAATTACTGTGAACGTTTATTACAACGCAGTGGAAAGCGCGTCTAAAGAACGAAGCTCACACGGAGATATCTTAATTTTCGGTGATCGACTTTGAACTGAGAAACTTGGAGGAGATGCTCTCTCCGGTCTTATACAGTTTTGGCCCGGCTGTCGAGAAATCTCTAGAACTTTCCACTTCTCGAAATTGCTCGAAGGCACATACAATTAAAGTTACATCTAAGGGCCGATTACGGTTACAGTTACATATGGGAATCAGTAACCGATAGTTATTTAAATTACCGTATCAATAACTTATACGGGGACTTGCCCGAATTATCGCCGAATGATTAATAAGTCTGGCGACTTTTCGTTATTTTCTAGGCAAATTTGGCATCCAATAATTAGTCACCAAAACCTTCCCCAGCGTAGCGATATCTCACCAGTTTAGCGATATAGCAGTTTACCTCAATGTTAAATAAATTTGCCCCTGTAATCGTATTTTTCCGATAAAACTTCGTCTCTTTCAAGCATTTCATGGTACATTATACAAACAATATTACAATTTCACATATAATTTTACCAAAATTATTTACATATATGCAAAATTCATAACATTGCCCTTTTCCAAGGACTGCACGTCCCAGGCAGCACAATCCCTGAACAGGAAGGCATACTTACAAATAAGGTAAATCAATTCAAAACTAAAACTATAATTTCTTAAAACAAATCAAATACTAAACCAATAAATAAATATACAAATTCCAAATTTATGTAAAAATAAGCCTATGGTCTTAGTATTCTAATTACATGCTATACACTATGGGTAAGCTGTAATGAACGACTTCACGTTTAGAATTTGACGACCTAAAAATTCGAACTACGACGTCGTTCAGCCTGTTTAGGACTGTGCAATGACCGTGGCAGGGTGACTAGACTTTAGAAGAGAGTCCTTTGCGTCGAATCTCCTGTGGAACGGTGTAGCACCAGGGTGCCTGGGTTATCATGAACCCTACCTCTTGTAGAATAAGTACGCTGTTGCGAATTACATCAAAGACAATAACATAGATCAAATAAGTATATACAAAAGATTTTTTTTTTTAATTTTTTCTTTCTTTTTTTAAAAAAAAATACACAGCAACCAGAAAAACTGACAAAACAATACTTAAAAACCAGCAAGGCACAAGAAATAGAGTGAGTCTCATAGTGCATAACAGAATGAGTAAGGAAAAACACATTAGCACAAGTCATACAATGAAAAAATACAGAAAAAGAATTAATCAATATTACTAGCCAGTATGGCATCGGCCGCCTGAGGTTTTGCACACTATTCACGTCGTAATTGTAGACCCGAATAACTGGGTTGTTAATATTAGGAAGGTTATCAAAAAAGTTCCGGGCAAGCCGGCGGTAATAATGTCTAAGCTCCTCGATCTGAAGCTCCTCGTGTATCTTTCTATTGCGGACATACCACGCTGAATTAGTAATCTGCCGTAACACAAGATTTTGCATTCGCTACAATCTTTTTCTCGAAGTTTTACGTGAGTAAGCCCAAACAGGGCAACAATAACACAAGATGGAACGCCAAACGGTTTTATGAATGAGCAACTTGTTGTCTATTGAAAGCAGGCTGTTTCGAGAAATTAAGGGGTGGAGTGTAACTTTACTAACTCGAAACTTTTGCATGATAGATGTAATGTGTGGGGTCCATGTGAGAGTTTTACAGATCACCCCTAGATAAAGGACTTGCTTGGCCCATGGAATTTCCTACCTATAAAACTGTAGTTTTTTTGTTAAATTTGGTCTTTTTCGTAAATTAAATAGCTTGCGTCTTATCTTCGTTGACTTTGATCTTCCATTTATTCAGCCAAGTCTCGAGAATGTTAATGTAATCCTGTAACCGTTCTATAGTTGGGCAGAGAGGTGCACTTTGAGTAAGGATCGCAGTGCCGTCAGCATACATTGCAAGTGATAGGAATGTCGATCACAAATATATTAAATAAAATGGGTCCAAGCAGACTACCCTGTGGTATACCTGCAAGGATGGCTCTACGTGTGGATGTGGCGTTTGTAACTTGAACGACAAAGAGTCTACCTGTTAGGTACGAATTAACTATGTTTGTGATGTAATCTGGGAAACCCAGATTGTGTAACTTTACACGAACAAAAGCCTTTGCTATGTCCAGAAATAATTCTCCTGTAATCGTTTTTTGAAATCGAAATCGAGTGAATGGTTAGGCGGCAATTAGTAGCCTCTGCTACTTTAACCGTCTCTGTTAGAGATATGCCCAAAGGCGTTGGGAAAAAATTAGTAAATTTGGGTGATTTACACCGCATCTATAAAGGTGAAGCTGGAACATGTGCTAATGCACGTGAGTTGGATAAGTTGAATAGGGCGAAGGGGTTCAAGCATCTGGTCGTGAGTTCTTCATTGGCCGCCGTACAAGCTGTGATGTTTCTTCACTAATCGAAGAGAGATGATTCGTCAAGGCCAGTCACGTGCGTGGTCACCCACCCAAGTACTGACCCCAAGCTTTGCTGCTGGAAACAGGGAGACCCGTGTGTTGGAAAAAGTAAAAAAATCGTTAAAATAGTGAAATTTCCTCATTTGCTTCTAAGCTGGTGATTACTCTTCATTTTCAGCAAACCTCATCAGTGTCATGGCTGCTTTAAACACGGCAGTAAACTTCTCAGCCGTGGTTTTTCCGAATCTTCTCTACATGCTCAACTATGCTGTTCAAAAATCTGCTAATTTTGGGATCTTGAATCCAATCTATGGCTTCTTCATAATCTTTAGGTGGGGGTTCCAATTTCCTTCTTACTCTATCGCTGTAGGGGAGTTTCTTCTGAATTTACTGCTGTCTTCCTCTGCTTCAGTGAGTTTCGGAAAGTCCGCCTGAGTGGGGATCTTAGCTGCTGGTTTCGTCTGCTGCTTTTTTGCTTCAAAGCGTTTCTTGTACACAGGGCAACCCCTATAGGAACTTACATGCGGCAGTGAGCAGAAAATGCATTTGGATTTTTCATCAGGCTTTAATGGGCCTTCCTTACTCCCATGTTGCTGTCCACACTTGCAGCATTGCTCAGGATTTAAACAGAGATGCTGCGAATGTCCCTACTCTTGACATCTGTAACACTGGATCACTCGTTTTTGGGAAGCAAACTTTTCAATCTTGACATTAACACTTAGTATGTTATTAAGTCCATGGATAGCATGTCCTTCCTTCGTTTTCTTCAACTCCAGTAGGAATATCGGAAATTTCTCGATAACATCCCCTCTACGTCTGGTAAACTGCTTAACTTTGCTTATCGGGAATTTCCTTTTCTCCAAGTCTGCCTGTATTATTTCTTCCTTCATCATCGATGAGAGGCCCTTAAGAACAACCTTAATAGGTTTTCCGCTGAGCAACTGAAAAGTATGAAATGGTATACTTCTTTTCTGTAAAACCAGAGTTGCTTTTCTGTAATCGTCTACTGTAAATTAACATACAGCAGTTCCATCTTCATATCGGCTTCGAATTCTTCACTGCAGATATTAATATGAATTTCATGAATTTTAGACCAATCCACTTCGCTCTGCTAGAAAACTATTGGGGGTGGAGTTTCCTCTTTATCGGCTCCTCCTTCTTCTTCCATACTTTCTACTTCACTTAGCTGCTCAAAATCGATTTTCTTTCGCAACTTCCATTGGAGCTTCGTTTTCTGTTACTTTCGCGGTTTTCTTAGGAGAAATCCCTTTCTGTTTTTTGCTCTCTGTTCTGCTTTCAGTTATCTTTTCTGGACAGAATTTTCTCGTGAATGACTCTACATCCATATCAGGCTTAGCTCTTTCATGAAAGTAATTGCAAATAACGTCAAATCCAAATTTCGCGATCTGGTCCCGGATTTCTTCTTTAGAACATGTCTTGAATTTTGGTGTGTCCTTAGCTTTCTCCATTGATGAAATATCTGGCGCCTGTTCATCAGTAACTTCTCCTTTGGGTGTTTGACTCTCTTTTTTCCTTGCAAGGCTTAACATCTTTCTTTTTACTTGGTTGTCCGCTTTCCGTGTCTGACATAGTTTTCGCCTTTTTTGCTTTATTTCTCTTGTCTTTAGCCATAACAATAAAATCCTCTTCCTTCAGTGGTTAAATCTTGTTACATTTAAACGAACTCTCGCTTCGGTAATCCTCTCCATCAGAACTATCGAGTGGTGTCCTGTACAAGGACATTTTGTTTACCCGAAGGTAACTATTCAATCGAAGGTAAAATCACTGACCGCCTACGGGACTGGGTTAGTATCCAAATATCTTAAGCACAACCTAATAGCTCGGAGTCACAGCTCTGAATGATCTTTTTTTTGCTGAAACCCTTCACTTATATATTCGCCGACCCGGTACAGTTGAGTAACAGTTGAATGTTTACTTCTAAACCCAAACTGGTTAGGTATAATAATATTATTTTGCTCCAGATGTTCATTAATTCTTGACAGCAGAAATGCTTCCATAACTTTGCTTAAAGATGACAGCAAACTAATTGGCCGGCATGATCCTGGCAGGCAGGCAAACTTATGAGGTTTCAAAATAGGAGTAATCTTAGCTACCTTCCAAGAGTTCGGAAAGTGTTGCCACTCCAGGATAATGCTGATGATCTTGGTGAAGTAGAGGAGAGTATTGACTGGAAACCTTTTAATCATCCTGTTGTTAATAGCGTCGAGTCCAGGAATCTTGTTGTTTTTCAATTTTTTAACATAAGGCCAGACTTCTGATGCCATGACTGAGATCGCTGAGATCGTGTTGTCTGTGTGTGGGCTTGCTGTGTAACTGTTGTGAAAGTCAGCAATTAATTGTTCTGTGTCAGAGTCGTGAATGTTAGTGCAAAAACTGAGATTCCAGAAGCTGAAATGGGGCTTTGCGTGGAACCGGATTCTACAACCACAGCAAACCGTGCCTGGAAATCTGGAATGCACTCCTCAGGCGATGAAAGCTCATATGGAGGACGAATAAGTAAGAGATCACAAGGCAGATTAAGGTCCCTTCCAAAAAGCATCTGGGATGGGAAATAGCCGGTTGTTTCGTGAACAGCAATGCGATATGCTAGTAAAAACAGGGATACTTTCTTGTCCCAATCCTGCTGGTTTCTAGAAACTACCAGCAAGAGTTTAGGAGTTTAGGTTTAGCAAGGATGGTTCGATTAAACCTCTGTACCATGCCGTCTGACTGGGGATGTACTAAAGGTGTCGTTTGGATTTTGATTATCCCGGGTAGCTTGCAGAGTTCTTTAATTACAGCCGAGGTAAAATTTCATCCTTGATCGGAATGTAACTAAAGAGGTACATCGAACTTGGAAATCCAGTGCTGTGTCATAGCCTCTGGAAATCCAATGCTGTATCGTTACCTCTCTTACCATGACAACCTGGTGATTGAGAACAGGATACGCTTCAGGCCACTTGGTGAAATAATCATTGACAATGAGGATGTATTTGTCCCATTAGCAGATCATGACAGAAGTCCCAAGATATCAATGCCGATGTGTTTAAAAGCCGCTTCTGCATTAAAACGTTGCAACTTTCCTCGACTTCGTTTCTTTGGTTCTTTCCGGCCGGCACAGTCGTCGCAAGACTGGCACCATTACCTCAGTAGAAGGGCTCTGGAACTCTATGCAAGGTCTTTATTATTCTGAAGCAGCCTCTCGGGCTACTAGATAATTCTTTAAGAATGTCCTCCTTGATCCAGGATCTTGGAAGTATCAGCTGTCATTCGGTATGCCTTTCAAACATCCGTTTTCCGTTTCGAATAGTGAGTGGGGCTCAGACAGCCGAGTGTTGTTTTGTCATATTATTATAGATTCAAATTTCCTGCAGATAGGTTGGCTGTTGAAAGACTCCATTAACACAGTTATGGGTTTAATGTCGAAGTTTTCCAATTGATCTTTCCTAATTTCTTCGTCACTCCATAGGCTTTGATCAGCCGATGTTGATGTTGTAACTAGATATGCGACCTGATTAAATAGCTCGCATTTCGCTTCGACCCTGAAACAATATGGAAAGTTTTCCGGGCAGGGTCTTCTACTCAGGGTGTCGGTATTTCGGTGTGACAAACATTTTCTATGACGGATAGTGATGCCATAATTCTGGAGTCTCTGCATCCATCGCGCTATTTGACCTTCGAGATTCTTGAAATTTTAAAGCCATTCCAATGACGCATGATCTGTGCGGAGCAAGAACTTTCTGCCGTAGAGGTAATGGTGGAAATGATCTACGGTTTTAACTATGGCAAGCACGTGTTTCCCGGTGATACAGTAATGCTTCTTCGGTTTAGATAGACACATGCTCCAGTATGCCACGACATAGTTTTAACGGTTTATTTCTTGCGACAAAACAGCACCGACACTCTCAGTGCTCGAATGAGGTCGAGAATAAATGGTTTGTCAAGCTGAAGATATGTCAAGATTGTAGCAGGGGTTAAAGTCTCCTTCAGTTTGTTAAATGCATCCTCATATTCTTTGGTTGACAAGAACTTTTGCTTGCTTTCTGTGAGCTTGTGAAGACCCCTTTCGATGAACGAAAAATCCTCCAAAAATCTTTTATAGTAGCTGCAAAGCCCCATGAAACTTCTTAGCTGTTGTACATTTTCCAGGCATCTCCAGTGATTAAATGCTGACAATTTTGCTGGATCCCTACACACACCTTCGGCAGAGATGACATGTCAGAGGTAAGTTACTTCCTGTCTGAACAATTTATATTCGGAAAGACTTAATTTTAGACTGGCTTCGTTCAATTTCTGAAGCACATTCCTAATATTTTTGAAATGTTCTTCAAACGTTTTTACAGCGATGATGATGTCATTTAGGTATATCGGATAGGCATCCTAAGAAAGCCCTCTAGGCATGGTCTTTATAAGAAAATCGAACGTTTCTGGCGCATTACATAATTCAAATGGCATCACCCCAAACTGCGAAAGTCCTTTTTCGGTAGTAAATGCTGTCTTTTCTCGGTCTTCAAAATGTGTTTCTACCTGTTCATATTCACTCTTTAAATCAATCGTCGAAAACTATTTGCTTCCAGGAAAGAGTTTTCGGAATATCGTCAAATCTAGGAAGAGGGTAGCTGTCTTTCTTCGTAGCCTCGTTCAACCTACAAGTCAATGCAAAATCTAGTTAGAACTACCTTTGTTTTCGACCGCGACCATAGGAGATGAACAACTTACTGAAGTCTCGACAACGTCGCTTTCTTGCATATCCTTTAGAAGTTTTTCCAGCTCTTTCAGTTTAGCAGTCGGTAGACGACTAAGATGTTGTTCGATTGATGTATGATACCATATATCAATTCTGTACTAAGCCAAACCTTTTAGCCCCGCGACAGAAGATGCGCTGCAGAAAACATCTTGGAATTCTTGAATGACGCCCTTCACCACTCAGATGTTCATTCTGCAATAACTCCGATGTTAGGCTCTGCGAAGACACAGACTCTGAAAGATTAATGGTTCATTTAACGCAGGTTGCTTCATTTAACGCAGTACATGCTGTAAGAACTTCGGGTTTCCTAACGACTTTCTCATCACGTTGGCAACTCTCCCCGGGATAACGGTCCTCGTTAGGTAGACTTATGCCGAGGCTACTAGTACTCCTTTGGGGCTGTGACAGTTCTTAGGATATTTCATTATGCTGTACCGGAAATTTCTGTTCTCAGTTATGGGTCTAGGCAGTTCTGCTCTTGCTGGTAGTGTGATATCGTCATGAATTACTATTTGGTGGACGGATTTAACTTCTTTATCTTTAATTCCGAATAAGTTTAAGTCCTCACCGGCAGAATAGAGTTCCATTTTTTTAGAGCCCCAAGGAAAGTTATATTTCCGTATAAATTAATATATTCTAATCCGAGTATGCAAGGGTCTGTAAATTCTGCCATAATATGCCGTATGATGTTAGACGGCACTTCCGAATGCCCATGCCTTCTTACTGGAGAGCTGTATTAGCTCCGACTGAATTTGTTTTGAGGTGAATAGATTGAATTTGTTTTGGGATGTTCTTCAGTTCCTTCGCATGTGGCCTTCACTACCGCAGTTCCACCACTTTAAGGTCCATTTCTTGCCATTCTTACTTCCGCTTCAAGTCATTGACATGCCTAGATAAATTGTCTAGACGAACAGTTAGTTGATGCAATGGCTCTTGAACATGAGCAGCCCTAGTGACCTTTATGGGCTGCCTCGAATTTCGTGGCGCGCACTAAAGCGCTTCACATTCCTTTTAGACCCTTCACATTCGTCATTCGCAAAGCTTTTTGTATCTCAGGATTCCAGCCATGCATGGAGTACTGAATAGCAGCTGACGAAGAAATAAAAATGACTGGTTCTTCAGATTTGACTGTTAGCGGAAATGACACATGAAAAACCAGAGGACATACTTCACATTTCGGTTAACTTCCGTTATTGGTGGTGAAACGGGTAAAGTTATTCATCGTTATGTTTCAAGTTCCTACTGCAAAGATTGTGAGACTGGAAAAAATATATCCTCAAAAGAAAGCTATTTGAAATGGAAAATAGAGCATAACAAAGTATGCAATAAGAATCATTCAGGCTCATCTGCACAATTGGAAGCGAATGGTATGTTGAGTATGTTTTCGCGATTCGAAGAAAAGTATGGTCTTCGTTACGTTAATTATATTGGTGATGGAGATTGTAAAACTTTCTTAGCCCTTACAAAGGATAACCCGTATAATGTTCCGATTTCGAAGATAGGATGTGTGAGCCACATTCAAAAACGAATAGGTGCCCGTTTGGGGAAACGAAAACAGAAATTCCGTGCCAAGAAACTGTATGACAATTAACCTCTTAGCGGTAAAGATCGACTTACAGATGTGTTGATAGGTCAACTTACAACATATTATGGTAATACCATTAGGAAGCATTTTCACAACTACCACGTTATGCAAAAAGCTATATGGGCTGTTTAGTACCATAAACGTTCAAATGATAATGAAGTAACTCATGACTTTTGCCCCGATGGTGTTGATACTTGGTGCGCGCATACAAAAGAGCAGTTATAAGTGGCACAAATAAAAACTTTAAACATACATATTCAGTTCCTGTAGCAATTATGGATGCTATAAAATCCGTATTTAAAGATTTTTCCCACCCAGTCTTGCTAAAGAGATGCATTGGTGGTCGAACACAAAATGTGAACGAGTCGCAAAATTCGTTGATTTGGACGTTTTTTCCGAAAACGACAAACAATAGTAGGAAAATTGTAGAAATTTCTGCAAATTAAGCAGTAGCCAACTTTAATGATAGAAAACTGGCAACGCTGTTCATCATGAAAGAATTAGAATGTACACTGGTGTGCAAAAATTAAGGACGAAGTCGAAAAATTAGCATATCAGCTGAACGAAGAGGCAGAGCGGACAGAAAGACCAATCAGGAGATTAAGTAAGGTGATGTACGGTAGCACATGCGCAGATATGCAGGTAGACGTAATGGGGGAGTGTCTGAGTAGTATAAAGCATGTTGTCGGTGTAAGATCAGTATTTCTGGCAAAGAGATTGCACGCCGTATAGCAGTTAAAATCACACCGAGTTGCTGCCTCAGCGAGAAATGGCGAATAATCAATCTGTTAGACGACATCTGGATGCTTTTACCCGAGGTCGAATCATTGGGAAGTTGGAGGAAGGCCGCAGTGTGACAAGTGTGGCTGCAGAGTTCGGAATTGCTCACAGCATCGTTTTACGACTTTGGAGACAATTTCAAACTACAGGAACAGCTACCCGGGGGTTTAGTAGTGGTCGTCCACGAGGAACCACACCCGCAGATGACCGGTATATTGCCTTACAGGCCAGAAGAAACAGGCGGCAGACAGCGGAAGAAATCTCTAGACACACGACACACGCGACTGGACGACCGATATCGCGTTTTACCGTGGCCAGAAGACTGCACGGTGGTGGTCTGTTTGCACGACGCCCTGTACGGTGTGTACCTTTAACGCCTGAGGCGTTCTCTGTGGTGCCGGGAACACCGGAATTGGAGAGACAATGAATGGAGACGAGTACTCTTTACAGATGAGATCAGATTCAGTCTGAGTAGCGATTCTCATCGCATACTCATCTGGAGAGAGCGGGGAAGCCGCAATCATCCCTCGAAAATCATTGAAAGGGACAGGTATGGAGGTGGCGGTGTTCTCGTTTGGGGAGGCATCATGCTTGGTAGTCGTACAGACCTTCACATCTTCGACGCAGGTTCAGTCAACGGGACCCGTTATTGTAACGAGATTCTTCTTCCATATGTGCGTCTTTTTAGAGGCGCTATGGGTCCGCAGTTCCTTTTCATGGATTACAATGCACCATGTCATCGCACAGTAGCTGCCGAACAGCTCTTAGAGAGTGAGGATATTGAACGTATGGATTGGCCGGCACGATCTCCGGATCTCAATCCCATCGAGCATGTATGGGATTTTCTAGGCAGACGCTTGGCAGCTCGTACCTTACCACCAGTAACGATTCCGGAGCTTCGATTGGCGCTGCAAGACGAATGGGCAGCAATGCCTCAACAACTCATTGACACCCTCATTCTCAGCATGGGCAGACGCTGTGAAACCTGCCTAGCAGTCAGGGGAGATCATATCCCCTATTAAAGACCGGATGTTTCTTGCTGAACACCCATCACAGGGATGTTTCGGCCTTCAGTCGCATTGCGCTCCATGCTACTTTTTCAATAAAGCTTCTTTATATCCCTCCGATTTCTCTTTTAGTAAGTGTTGCTTACATTACTCATGTCCTTACGTATTGGGGATCTTAGGTATTAAATGTGTTGATTTGGAAAGCTTTTGTACAAAGTTATATTGAAAAAACCGTCTCGTCCTTAATTTTTGCACACCAGTGTATACTTGGAACTAACTGTGTAACATTTGCGGAAGAAGCAAATATAATTCATATTAAATTCGCACAGAAACGAGCCCAGGACAATATTTTAGAGGCTCGAATTACCAAAAGTAGGGAAAAAAGGAAGCTGATGAGCTTCATAATTGTTTATGAAGAAGTAGTTTAAGCTTCTGGTGCATTTTTTAAGTTTGTTTTGAAAATATAAATTAGAGAAAAGTGATATTGTATCTTTAAATTCGATTTTCTCAAATTGGTAATTTTCAAGTTTGCGCCCAGTGTTATTATCAAACCATATATGCTATGCCCATAAAAATTTAACTGTGTATGCTACTGTTGTTACTCTGCATGCTAAAACCAGAAAAATTACATATATCAATATATATACATATATTTACCTTGAAAAAATGATAAAAAAATTACATATTTTTAGATTAAAAACATATTTTCTTAATTTTTCAAATTTAAGATTCATTTTATAATATATTTTGTTTTACATTAGAGGTGAATGTATTTCAATACATTTTTACCAAAAATTGTCTTCTATATGCAATATTTTCAAATTTATGATGCGCGCAACATTTGATAATTTTTATTTACATGTCTTTTTATTTACATATGTACATTTTAAAAATTTTAATTTACAAATTATTTATTTATTTACAATTTTCATTTCATATACAGTCTAATAAGACATATCTATTTAAGGTATAAAGTAAAAAAAAGTGTAACCTTTTAATCATATAATACGAGTTTTTGTGTTTCGATTTTGAGGATTTTTATGATTGTTTCGACGAGCCCAAAGGTACTGTGCCCCCTTAAAGACTTCTCGCTAAAGCGCACCTCCAACGCTTCTAGTTTCGGGTAGAGTTTAAAGGATATCCGCTGCGTCTGCTCTCAGTGATGAGGGTAGATCACAGGCCTTAGCTTCGGAATCCTATCCATTTACTTCCGCCACTATGAAGAACTGAATGTTTTTCACTTGCTAGGTCTTTCCGTCATACGTGGATAGCTTTTAAAGCGCCAAGAAGACACAGTTAGGAACTTAAAGGCGTCAGAAGTTTTCGAGTTGTGACAAAGGATTTCTTCAAGCTATGAACTTCCTTGACAATAGCAGACACTCTGAGATCGATTTGTTGTTCGATAGCAGAAACGCTTTTCTTCGATTCGATTTCCTCGTTCGACAGTTTTTCATCGATTTCTTCAACTTTATTTTCAACTGAGTCTATTCTGCTTTCTATAGCCTCGAATTATTTTTCTATTATTGCAGTAATTCCTCTTTTTATTTCTTTTGACGCACTCTAATCTTTTCACGGACTACTTTCATCTCTTCTTTAGTTGTTCCAAAGTTGTCTCAGTTGCTCATACATCGCTCTTGTCTCTGGCATTCATCGCCACTCCTGAAACCAAAAATGTTACGTGCGATTAGGTTCGTAATGGATTGAATGCACACAGAATCGACGATAGCTTGATAAAATTTATTTTCACAAAAGAAACACTTTGTAGTTCTAGAACTGTTCACAGAAACACTCAAACAGCTCTTCTCAGTACGACAAAGCACAATCAGTAGTTACTACTTCCTACTACTAAGAACGTTAAACACCACGCAGTTCAAAGTGCATCTAAAGAAAGTAGCTTGAGACCCACGGAGTAGCAAAGATATCAGGAAATACCAGCTGCAAGACGGCGACATTAAACCATAATTGAATTAATGGAGTCATCAAACAGAAAACCTGCCTGGCAGGACATTTCGATCTATGGTGCTACGACAAAGCAATATTGGGCTCTCTGGCACTCACTCCATATTCGAAACTGCGTCTTGAACCGGAAATTCGAATCGGGTGATGGAAAGACATTCCGATGACAGCTGATACTCCCAAGATCCCGGACGATCTTAAAGAACTTCATAGCAGTCCTACAGGAGGTCACTTCGGAATAATGAAGACGCAGAGAGTTCGAGAGCGCTTCTACTGGAGTAACACAAAAGATGACACACAAAAGTGGTGCCGTTCTTGCGATGCCTGTGAGCGTCGGAAAGGACCGAAGAAACGCAGCCGAGGTAAGCTGCAACGTTACAATGTAAAAGCACCTTTTGAAAGTGTCGCCTTTGACACTTTGGGAGCTCTGCCACGAACTGCTGATGGCAACAGATACATCCTTGTTTTCATTGATTACTTCACAAAGTGGCCTGAAGCGTATCCTGTCTTGATCAAGAGGTCGTCACAGAAGCAGAGGTAATGACACGGCATTAGACTTCCACGTTCGGAGTACTTCTTCAGTTACATTCTGTTGTTCAGAGGCCGATATTTAGACTAAAGAAGCCATCGATTTAGGAAAACACACTTTATTTACACGTTTAATGAATAAAAGGATCACACAGGAAATCATATTGACCATCACACAGCAAGTTAGATATTATCATCTCCATACGCTCGAAGCTCGAATGACGGATGTGTCGGTAGAAGAGACAGCTGCGCCATCATAATTAATACGCATGCGCATAAGAAAAAACGTTCGCTCGCCTCTACCCAACACACCCCTCCTGCGAGCAACATTTTTTTCAATACAAAAATGAAATACAAACAATATATAACACATTACATTAAGAAATTAAGGAAATTACTTTCAATGTATACATTAATTTTTCTTCACTGACACTCTTAGTAAGAAAATCTGCAATCATATTATCAGTTTGTGAATATTCCAACTTAATAACATTGTCCTTTGTTAAGTCCTTCATAAAATGGAAACGTAAGTTCATGTGTCTGGATTTCGTAGAAGATCTTGCACAGTTGATCCACTGGATGGCAGCTTGACTGTCTGTATTCAAGACCACTGCACCATTCAAAAATTGTTTACATTTTAATTCTGATAATAAATTTACAATCAATAATATCCTTACAAATTTCAGAAATAGAAAATAATTCTGCTTCACAAGTAGACAGACTAACACTTCTCTGCTTACGACATTTCCAAGAAATCAATGAATCACCTAGTAAAATAGTACCACCAGAAAATGACTTACCATTTTCTGCATTTCCCCAGCTAGCATCAGCATATGCATTTAAAACTCCAAAATCATTGCTATAGAAAAGTTTTTTATTTTTTGTACCTTTTAAATACCTTAATACCCTTTTAGCCAAAAGATAATGCCTTTTTTCTGGTACATGATTAAATTGTGACAAATAAGTTGTTACAAATGATATATCAGGACGCGTTCTATTCGCTAAATATAAAAGTTCCTCAGTTAATTCCTGATACAAAATTGCATCAATTTTTTCATTTGTACATGAAAAACCTTTATCTGCCCCTTTAACGATTGGCGTTTTCACTGCTTTACAATTTTCCAGATTGTGTTTAGTCAATAAAGATTCAATATATTCTGTTTGAGACAAACATATACCATTTTCAAGTTTTTCTATTTGCATTCCTAAAAATTTTGAATTAGTATTTTCATGTAACTCAAATACATTTTCTATTTTAGAAACAATATTTTCAAGCATTTCTTTATTATTACAGAATACAGCTAAATCATCAACATACAAACACAATATAAAAATGTTTTTGGAATCATTATAAATGAATATACAATTATCAGATGCTAACTGTACCAGCCCAAGTTTTTCTAATTCATTTTTTATTTTCATATACCAATTTCTACCGGATTGAGGCAACCCATAAATACTTTTCTACAATTTACATACTTTACCTTCTCCAATCAGTTTTTCATAACCAGGTGGAGGAGTCATATACACATCCTCGTTTAAGTCACTGTACAAGTACGCTGTTTTTACATCATAAAATTTAACAGTCAAGTTTAATTTAGCTAAAAGTGCAAGCAATAATCTAAAACATTCAATGTTAACTACTGGTGAATATGATTCGGTATAATCCTTATTTTTTATTTGATTAAACTCAGCCGCTACTAATCGCGCTTTATATTTTACTTCCCCAGAGTCTCCTTCCTTCAAAGTATACACCCACTTACGTTTTACTAATTTTGTTTTTTCAGGCCTCTTTACTATTTCTCCCACTTCGTATTTATGTAATGAATCTATTTCATTTTCCATTGCGGATTTCCAGTCATACCAATTAGCACTTTGTTTTGCTTCTGAAAAATCATTCGGAACATTACTGATTATACTTGACGCTAGTTGTTTTAATTTGAGCCTCTCGGATCGTCTTAATGGTATTTCATTTCCATATTTATTACTTTTTTCATAGCTATCAGATGTTTGGACTTCATTCCCCCTGTCATCACCCCCGCTACAACGGCTTATGTCGGCGATTTCGAAATTCGATGAGTCATCATATTCGCTTGCTTGGGTATTTTCCGTAACAAGCAATTCGAGGTGTGGTTTTTGATCTACTTCGTTTCCCCTTCCTTTTAATTCTTCAATATCCCAAGTTTCTAAGGTTTTATTTTTTCCCATATAATTACTACCCTTTAAAGATTCGTTAAATTTAACTTATCGTTCTTCAATTATTTTATTACTTGCTATATCATAAATACGATATCCTTTTCTTTCTCTAGCATATCCTAACATTATCCCTCTTTTCCCTGTTATGTCAAATTTGTTTCGCATCACTTTCGGAATGTGAAAGTATGCCACACATCCAAACCTTTTTAGATAGTTTAATTTGGGTTTTTTACCAGTCCAAATTTCTAAAGGAATTTTTTCTTTTCCTTTCCGGGGTGTTAAATTTGATACTTGAGTACTAAAATTAATTGCTTCTGCCCAGAATTTTACCGGAAGCTCACTCTCATGTAGTAATGTCCTAGCTCTTTCTAAAAGAACTCTGTTTGCTCGTTCAGCTTTTCCATTACTCTCACTGTTATATGGAATTATGAAAAATACCTGAATTAGCAAGATAATTATCTAATTGTTGATTTACAAATTCTAAACCATTGTCTGTTCTCAAACGTTTAATTCTTTTACCAGTTAAATTTTCATACTTAGCTTTAAATTCACAAAATGCGTCAAACACTTCACTTTTACTTTTAAGAAAATAAGTAAAATACATTCCAGAAAAATCATCCACTAAGATCATAAAATATTTAGACCCACCAATTGATTAAGTTTGAACAGGGCCACATAGATTAATTCTAAAATTTCTGAACTCTGATTAATGTCAATATTTGGATGACTTTTTCTAGTTATTTTACTTATGTCACAAGTTTCACACTTAAAATCACTTACATCATTAATATCAATGTATTCTTTCATTTTAAGCATGTATTTTGGATTTAAATGGCACAATCTACTATGCCAAAGTTCATAATTATTACCAGTACAATCATTAGCAATGCAAGATTCAGAATTATAATATGGTTCTAAATTAACTTCAAGCCTACCGTTATTCTTAAATGCTTTAAAAAGTAATTCATTACACCTACTAAAAACTAATACAGAATTATTCCTTGATTCAATTTTACACCCTTTATCCATTAAGGCAGTGAGTGACAATAAGTTATTTCTTAAATCAGGAATATAACTAACATTACTAATAGTTAAATTAATAAAACTAGAATTCTTTGTATTTATAGCTTTTGCTTTAACAGTACCAATACCTTCTGAATATATTTTTGAGTGTTTACCTGCCTGGTAAATTTCCCTCACCTCTGGTGTAATATTCTGAAACCAAAAGAAGTCTTTTGCCATGTGTCCGGTTGCACCACTATCCAGCAACCAAATTTTATCACATTCATCATTTTTTTCACGCGTAAGTTGAAGAGCAAAATCACTTTCTCTTTCATTAGAACGAGATGAAACGTTCACACTCGTAGGTTGCGACTTCTTTCTGTCCTTGTTACCTTTGGATAACTCACATTTTGAATTCTTGTTTCTGTAATAGCAGTCCTTCGCGATGTGATCAGGTCGTCGGCAAATGTAACAATTTCTTGGCTTATAGTTTTTATTCCTTCTTGATATGAACGCCTCTGCGTTGTTTCCATCAGGTCGTTTCCCATTCGTTGAATTGTGTATTTCACGGAGTATTTCGAGTACTTCGTCAATTGTTTTTTCACGCTGAGTTTTTACAATTTCCCTAATTCGAGAAAATTTTCCACGAAGTCCACGGACTGTGTAAAACACCAGTTCCCGAGGAGATACATCTAGTCCTAGCGATTGACACTTAGTTGCTATTCCTCTCGCTCTAGCGATAGAATCATTAGCCGACTCATGCAACTTCATTTCTAAATTTTTTAACTCATTACCAGCATCTATTTTTCGATCTTCGGCTTGTCCCGTAAATGTTGACTTTATTTTTTCCCAAAGAATTTTTGAATTCTCTTCTGTGGAGAACTGAAGCGCCTGTTGATCCGATAGTGAAAGTTTTATATATGCTACGGCGTCAGCGTTTTTCTCATTCCACAATCTTTCATCTTTCTCGTCTAAATTTTCTGGTTTTACTGTTGAAATTACCGAGTCAAGTCTTTTCAGTGATAAGGCAGCTTTAATTTTCAATGACCAAATAAAATAGTTCTCTCCAGTTAATTCGGGAACGTTCCACTTCTCCATTTTTGGCTTCCACTAAGACAGTTTCGGTTTCTACTTGGTCTCTTATATCCAATTCTTCTTGACAAAACCACGGAGCTGCTACCATTTGTTGTTCAGAGGCCGATATTTAGAGTAAAGAAGCCATCGATTTAGGACAACACACTTTATTTACACGTTTAATGAATAAAAGGATCACACAGGAAATCATATTGACCATCACACAGCAAGTTATATATTATCATCTCCATACGCTCGAAGCTCGAATGACGGATGTGTCGTTAGAAGAGACAGCTGCGCCATCATAATTAATACGCATGCGCATAAGAAAAAAAGTTCGCTCGCCTCTACCCAACACATTCCGATCAGGGAGGGAATTTTATCTCGGCTGTAACCAAACACTCTGTAATCTACTTGGCATTGACAAAATCCAAACTACGAATTTACATCCCCAGTGCATGGTAGAGAGGTTTAAACGAACCATCCTTAATAACCTCTCATTGGTGGTTTCCATAAACCAACAGGGCTGGGAAAAGAAGTTACCACTGCTTTTACTGGTTACCGCAGTGCTGTCCACGAGACTACTGGCTATTCCCCATCTCAGATGATCTTCTGTCGTGATATTCGTCTGTCTTGTGATCTGTTTGGTCGCCCTCCGGATGCATCTAAGCACATCCAAGATCCAAGTATATCCAATGAGCACATCCAAGATATTTAGCACGGTTTGGAGTGATGCACATGTTTGCACGAGATCGAGTCAGCTTGGTGACGGAGAAGATGAAGACCTGATAAGACACGACAGCTGTTGGACGTGCATTCAACAAAGGAGACGAGGTGTGGTAGTGGAATCCGACTCGACGAAAAGGACTCTGTCTTAAACTATAGTCGCCTTGGAATGGTCCGTACAGAGTCCTAAACAGGCTGAACGACGTCGTAGTTCGGATTCGTAAGTCATCGAATTCTAAGCCCAAAGTCGCTCATTACGACAGACTAGCTCCTTACTATGGCCATAGTATGTAGTGTGTATAATATAAATAGTATAAGACCATCTTGAAGATAACAGCTGTACCTTTGAAACCGTAAAACAATTTAAATATCTGGGCACACTGATCACAAGTTGCAATGATATAAAAATTGAAATAAAGAATAGAATATTTATGGCTAATAGATATTACTACGGGCTTAAATCAATATAAATCCAAACTAATCAACATAAAAACTAAATTAAATTTATATAAAACTTTAATAAGGCTTGTTTCCATTTACGGAAGTGAATGTTGGATACTCAACAGAGCAGAGAAAGACCTTATATCAACTTTTGAAAAGAAAATTCTAAGAAAGATCTTTGGACCGGAGCAACAAAATGGCATGTGAAGGATTCTCTATAATCATGAACTATATGGAAAATATTGAAATTATGGTGAAACTGATATTGTGAGAATCGTAAAGGCATCTCGTATCAGATGGCTAGGTGTTTAGATATGATGATGCATTTCCAACCAAAAAAATAACCTTTCCGAGAATTGAGAGTGTAAGACGAAAAGAAAGACCACACACTAGATCGATAGATGATGTCGAGTAAGATTTAAAGTTAATTGGAGTTAACCGATGGGGGATAAAAAAAAAAAAAAAGAAAAGAAAAAAACCTTAATGAAGCTTTTTGGGCCACCGTTAAAATAGCTTATTCCGTTAAAAAGCTCCTATAGAGCTCTATAGAAATTGGTATACATCTTTATTAGGTAATCCTACATAGAAATGCTTCTCTATAAAATTCTATACAAATTTTATAAAGCTTCTACGGAATAGGATTGTATAAAAAAAACTGCTTTGCACAATCTCATTGAAATTTAATGAAGCCTTTAATGTAAGGAAATCTACAGAATCTTTCAAACTGTAATCAATGCAAATTTTCAGTTTTTTTTTATATTACTATACGATATATAGTAGATGAAAAGTAATCACTTTTTATTAAGGATTGGATTGGATTGGATTATTCAATTATGGCAAAGCACACGAGGGCTATATGCCTAAAGGGAGGGATGCCTTCGTGGAGGACTTTCTAAGGGAAACTGGCTCGTATACACGTTACACATGGGGAAAACCACGAAAACGCCCATGCAGCCAGCCCGTTTGCGGGATTCGAACCTCAGACCGAACTACCAGTGTTCAGCGTCTTTACCGCTCGGCCGCTGGTCACGTTTTATTAAGAAGTGTTAAATCGTTGCTCAATTGAAAATTTTGCCTTTATTCCTATAGTTTCGCATCTTTAAGGTTTTATATTTATATAATATTTTGTGTATAGTGTCGCTTCTAAAATATAAAAGTTAAATCTTGTAAAACGGTAAAACAATTTAAATCATAGAATTAATTAAAAAATAAAATTTATGCTATAAACCATAAAATTTTAATTTCTGAAATGAATGTTTTGAATTATTGTATATGTTTTCCTGTATAAGACTTTAAGAATTGAATCCTGTATATCTTTAAGAATTTTTTGAAATCAAAACGAATATAAAAATTTTTATTAGAAAAAAACACACCTTTTCAGAAAATTTATTATTCCCCTCTGCATTTCATAAAATCCGTAACCGAACGGTTTCCCCGATCAGTAACCGAATGGTTAATACCGCTGAATACTGGTAGTTCGGTGTAGTTTCGGCCCGATCCCAGACTACCGGGCTGATTGCATGGTTGGTTTTCGCGGTTTTCCCCAAGTGTAACGTGAATACGAGCTAAGGCGTCTCTCCTTTGAGAAACATAACCCTCATGTCTGCCCTATTCAATAACCTAACCTAAGTTAATTCGTATAAATCATTTCAAAATTTAGACAAGGTTAAAAAATTATATTCAAAACTAAAAATTAAATTCGTTGTTTTTAGCATAAAAAATAATTAAATAAAATAACCCAATGGTGTTGGTATTTTAAGGATATGTTTTAACTAAAGCTAAAAGAACAAAAAACAAAAACAACCCCCCCCGAAAAAAAAGTGTTTAGATTTTAACGATTTCAATAAAGAACTTTTCTAATGTTTAATATGATTTATTAGTAAAGATGGACCAAGTGGAACAGTGAAACATTTTAGAGGATATTAGATCAATATGCATTTAAACAGGCATATAAGAAGGTTATAGTTTATCTTTTGCATACTTGAAAAGTGAAAAAACATGCAATATAATTCTATAAAAATATTCAATGTATTTAATTGGCAATATCATGACTTAAATGCATTTTTATTAAATTCCTATTAGCTCACACTCTCTGATTATATCTTGTTCAAATTTTCAATCGTTAATAAAATACTTTTTATTCATCCACTCAAGTTAAAATACATTTTTTTAAACTTGTAGTGGGGGAAACTTGATGTTAATAAAGTTTTTTCATATATTAAAGTCAATTCCTACTTATTTATTGGAACTACAGATACGCTGTTTTTATATATATTATAAGACTTACAAATAATGACCGTTTATTAGGAATTCTCACGTGCTGTAAAAATTAATTTTATAACAACATATAAATAGTAGTACACTGGAAAAAAAAAGGGGGACAGTTCTATATCTCCCGTTCTACTGGGCCGACTGACGAAATTCAATTTGTGTTTTTCATGTCTCGAAAGCTCGACTTAGGATATGTATTAGATTTTTATATTCTAATATAGGTATTTTGACAGAAAATCGGACTTTTTCTGAAATAACATAACAATTTTTTTTTTTTTTTCATATTTCAATCCTACGACTCAAATTACGCCAAACAACCAAGTTTTGTAGAAATCGCACGAGTAGTTTTTTAAAAAATTAGCTCTCAAAGTTTTAGCCCCTCAATGTTAATTGAGTTTGGTATATATTGATTAATCTCTCCTTTTTTATTAAACTTATTTGATTCTTCCTTCCCCATTTCGAAATTCAGGTTCATTCTAAAGAAAATTCACCCATTTTTTATGATTTATTTTTTAAATTTGTATTTTTAAGTAATTTTTATAAATTTTTCAAAAAAAAATTGTATTATAATCTATAAAATTTTTACCATCATCTTAAAGTAGACGTATTTCTAAGCATGCCTGCAAAAAATTACAGTTTTTTATTCAAAATTTCCGAAAACATACGTGAATTTATATATTGGAGCATTTTGAAATTTGGCATATTTGTTGAAAGCGATAAAACATCAAATGTGGTTTAAGCACTTTACTAAATTATTTGAAAGTAGGAACGATGTGACTTTTTTCTCCGCTATAGTACAATGTAAAAAGGTAGGAAAGAGTTGCCTTTTTTCCGCTCAGGCATTAAAAGGGAAAAGGAAAATTGGTTGCCATATATTAAGAAGTTCGCCAAGTGAATTATTCTTGGCGCAAACTGAAAAAAATGCGTCAAGATAAATTTTTGAATTTCTACCTAAATTTCACACCAAATTTTACAAAATTTAATATTAAGGCATAATTTTAGTCGTAGAATCGAAATATGGAAAAAAATTGGTATATTAATTCAGAAAGAGTCCGATTTTGTGTCAAAATACCTATGTTAGAGCAATGTTGTGTGTAAATCTAATACATATCCTAAGCTGCACTTTTGAGACATGAAAAACGAAATTTGAATTTCGTCAATCGGCCCAGTAGAACGGGAGATAGTAGAACTGTTCCCCCCTTTTTTTTCGCAGTATACATGACTGTGATAAATTGGATCGTAATATTTAACAAAAATAAGTGGTAACAGTAAGACAGAGTTTTAAAGAGTTTTAAAGCGTATAGAATTAAAGGATTGCAGTTTTATAGTGTTGGATGAAGCGGAAGCGGATGTAATGCAAGGTCCGTAGAGGAACCTTGGATTCTTCTAAGGACCGATTTTCTACGGACATTGGATGTAATGTCCCATTACTACGAAAAGTAAGTTGCGAAGCACTGTAGATTATGCAGTAAGCACTGTAGCCACTGTAGCACTGTAGATTATGCAGTAATATATCAAGGACGAAAAGGCTTCACAGCAGGTCAAGCATATGTCGCCTTGAGTCGTGTGAAATTATTAGATGGAATATTAATTGAAGAAGTGGACTGCTCGAAACTCACTGGAAAGGTTCCTTGCAATAATGAAGCATTACAAGAGATGGATAGAATGAGAAATTATAGACCACCATCAGCTTCATAAATTTAGAAACGAAAAAGATGCTAATAAAAAGTAACTAAAAATTCTTTTTCTTTTTTGACCTAAGTGGGAATTGACTTTAAAAACATTTTTATATATTACTTGTATTTAATAGACGAATCAGATTAAAAGTTGAAAAATACTATTCTTAAGAACTGCATCTACTGTTTTTAAATAGCTTATAATAGACGGATTACATATGACGTTACGTTTTTTCGAATGGCAGACTCGAATGAAATGTGAAACAACGCATTTACAGTGAAAAAGACAATGCAATATCGCTTCGTGGTTAATACCCTTATGTGTTTAAAAAAAAAATCTTTAATTTTATAATAGTTTCAAATACTCGAAAGCTGCTATAGTTCATTTGCAGTAAATTTAAGCCAAGGAACTTGATTGGAATTCTTTAGAATGATGTCCAATTCTTTATAAAGTGCATGTGATGTGTTGAATGATTCTACATGTGGAATATTCAGACAAGATCTGCACAGATTTTATAGAATCTCTGCATAAATTTCTACAGAATATTTATACATATCTTTATAGAATTTCTGTGCATAACTTTATGGAGGCTATAGCTAAATTTTATAGAATTCTATAGGCATTTCTCAAGAATTCTAAGAGATGAACATTGGATTTTTTTTATAGAATTCTATAGAATTTTTGTAGAAGACATTTCGGTAAGGGTTCGACTTACAACTTCGGCAACTGGTATGGCAGTTGTGGAAAGCAGAAAAATCATATTTGCAGGGACGGGAAAACAAACGACTTCCGCTTCCAAAGTTTTTTTTTTTTTTTTTTTTTTTTGGTCTCATTAATCCTTTCTGTCATCCCGGTAGCACCTGGTCATCTGTCTACTAATGGCAAGAATAAGATTCAGGATGCCATACGCTCAAGCATTAATTTTGTCACTTTCTAGACAGGGTGTTGACTAAGCACGAACTTCTAGTTCAGAGTATTGCGAAATATTCAGACACTATGTCTTATTACTCGGCGGTTTCCTCTAACTTGTATGCATTGCTATCAAAGGTAGTTTCATTTTTTATCTTTAATTTTATTCCTCTGTTTATAATGTTATTATGAAGTTATCTTCTACTCTTAGATGCTGCTGCTTCTTGTTCATTTTCCTGTTATTTAGCTGTTCAGCCTTTTCAAATTGTTTGTAATAAATTTATACACAAACTTCCCAGTTTTGGGTTGGGTTCCGAACTAAGAACGACTCTGTATGCCTCAAAATTCGTTTTGCGCTCTATGCCAGATGTTCTGTTACTGTTGATGCCATTCCGCCCTTACATAAACACACAGCATTTGAATTGAGTTTGTGTTTTTATATTTGACAATAATATTTTGTTTTAACTGTCTGCTTAATAGTTTTGTTATAAAGATTAATATTCTAAATGAAAACAAAAACACGATCCTACTGTTAATAAATTAAGTAAAAGATAATGAATCTCTTTTCTGAATATATGTATATATATATATATATACATATATTAACAAACATGTATATGCGTAAAATAGCAGATTTAAAGTTAAATTAATGTGCAAACATATAAAAGATTTAATTTTCGAACTAATCTACAATATCATTTAAATTCAGATAGCATAAGTAAATCAAGTGCAAAACCAAACCATGAAAATAAATTCATCAATATAGCAAATTAAAATTAATCTAAAAACATTTTTAAAATGCATAAGTGAATGATATATATATATATATATATATATATATAAATTTAAACAAATTTAAATTTAAATTTTAACAAACACGTATAAAAGTAAAAAAGCAAATTTAAATTGAAAGCCAAAAATTAAAAAAAGAAAGCCAAAGTAATTTTTTAAAAAAATGTGCAAACAAATGAAAGATTTAATTCTCGAACTCATTTACAATATCATTTAAATACAGAAGCATAAGCAAATCAAATGCAAATCCACTTCATGAAAATTTTATTTTCATGGATTGGATTTGCACTTGATTTGCTTATGCTTCTGAATTTAAATGATATTGTAAATTAGTTCGAGAATTAAATCTTTTATATGTTTGCACAATTTTTTATTTTGGCTTTCTTTTTTTAATTTTTGGCTTTCAATTTAAATTTGCTTTTTTACTTTTATACTTGTTTGTTAAAATTAAAATTTAAATTTGTTTAAATTTAAATTTCATTCCTTGCAGCAATGGCGCAAAGAATATTTAATTAAATTTGTATTAAAATTTTTTAAATTAAATTAAATTTTTTCTTATGAAACAATATATATATATAACCACGTCATTAATCGTTTGTAACAAACGATTAATGACGTGGTTTGACTCAAACGACAAAGATATTATTCTATGAAGGATATATTTAAGATAAAGTGGTATTGAAGAAATGAGAAGAAGAAAAATAAAACTTCTCAGAATATTGCTTGCCGCCTTCGAAAATTTTAACGAGAATACTTTTCTTTGTGTAACCAATTGGAATGTAAAGACGGCTTACCGATAAAGAAAACTTGACTGAGCAGCAATAATTTTAGCCAAAAATAGTCGCATTTCGCTCAGAAAACAAACTTTTTCCCTTTCGTTCTATTATTAGACACTAATGCAGTGAGCACGTAGATCGAAAGCGTTCTCTCCCGAAGTCGCCGCTACGAATACTAACAGAACAGGCATTTTTAGCGAATATATATACACAAAAAATTACGGCAACGCAAATAAAAGGATGTTGCTACCGTATGTTATCGCCACGTATTATTATTAAATAAATAATATAGGGAACATTCAAAACAACTATATGGGAACAATCAACACTTTGTCGGAAATTCTAAAATTATGTACAATATTTTTATTTTCCAGGCGCCAGTTTGTTGCCATTGAAGTGTAAGATGTTTAATTCGTTTTTTAAATGAACGAAATAAGCGATTTAAAAGCAATAAACTCAATTCTTTATCTCTTTTATTAATTACTAACAGGATCCATGCAATGACGCTAATTGGATTTATTAAAAGTTATATGTATATTATATTATATATATATATACGTATAATACTTTTTTATAGTAACTGTTTAATGATTCTTTTTTACAGCAACTATTTAACAATACTTTTTTACACAGTAACTGTTTTAGCACATGAAAAGCAAAACAGATGACAAAAGTGATTCAACAAAGTGGACAACAAAGTAAAAAGTGATAAAAAAGATCTTCTGGGCGGAAAAATGTATGGCAATACATAACACTATATCAAGAATTCTAGAGATATGCTGCTTTTAAAAAAATTGCGATTACTTGCTGAATTTTATGGGGCGTAAGTACGAAGAAAGTAATTTTTAATAATAAAGTTTAAAAAGCTGTGTTAGCAGTAGTGAGTCCAAGAACAAATAGAAAAATAATAAGCTCAACGAGAACATAAAAAACCTTAACAAACACCCTGGTGCGACGTTGAAAACCTGAATCCTTTTAAATTTTACTTCTTCTTATTATTATATTATTATTACCGTAAAAATAAGTACGCTAAAAAATGGCAAAAGAAATTTATGCTTCCTTTCGCATGTGAGTTAAAAGCAAAGTAATGTATTTAAAATTGTATTTTTTGTTATTCATGTTGATTAATTAGTTTGCAATCATTTATACCTATTTTTAACAAGTAGCAGTTTTCTTTATATCGTTTAATATGCATGTATTAACTGACATATAACGAAAGTTTTGATTAATAAAAGGCAAATCAAATATTTAAGAATTGTAAGATTAGCGGCATCATGCAACATAAACTAATACAAAAAAATTATAATATTTAACGTGCACATGTACAGAATTTAAAATGAAGTTAAACTGAAAGAAGAACTTAAAAGGTATACAGCATACAGCTTGTTTACCTGACTATAGTAAAAACACATGGTTTATCTGCCTAGGGAAAGGAATATTTTCGTGAAGGATTTTCTAAGGGACACTGGTTCGTATTCGCATGAGATAAGTCACGCAAGTACGATGCTCATGTATCAGAAATCGAAAGCAAAGCAACTGCATACGCTTGGTCGCAGCGCATGACCCACTGGGCATTTGCTCGGAGGCCCCACGAGGATAGTGGCTCTGTGCTAAGCCGTTTATATTTTATTTCTGTGAGTTGTCGTAGAGACCCTTGTACACTAGTTTGCCCGGGAGCCTATAATGCTGTAAAGACGGCACTGCACGGGTATATAGTATAAAAATGCAGTAGGGGGCAATTTTAGGACAATTGTAATTTTAATTTTAGTTTTTTTGAGAAAAAAAGGCGAAATTCACAAACCCATTAAACAATAATGCAAATTTGTAGAAGTTTCACAATTTAGGGTTAATAATAATAGTCTTGCATTTAAGGTTATAAGGTATTTCTTCCACTTTCCTAGCGTCCTTCGTGGTGTAGTGGTTCTGCACGCTGGGCCGGCATTTCAAAGGTCGGTGGTTCGATTCCCGGCGAAGACGTTTGCTAATTTTTCATCTTACCTGCTTCCAAAAAAATACATAATGTCTCTACAAGGTTTGTTTCAATGTTCCTTGTGCGAAATAACGGAAATAGTGTAATCATGAAAAAATTCGGGTATCATATTTCAACAAAAATACCCATTTTAACTTCTATCAAATGCATTTTAACGATGTTTTGGAGTGATATCTGTACATAAGGACAAGAATAAAGGACTTTTTTCCCAAAATGGATTATAAAATGGATTCAGAAGAGATTTTTTTCGTGACGTCTGTACGTACGTATGTATCTCATATAACTCAAAATCAAGCAGCCGCAGAACATTGAAATTTTGTATATGGCACTGCTATAACATGTAGTTGTACTCCTCCATTTTTGGTTCAAATCTGCCGCACCAAAAGTGATTTTCAATTTTTAATGAAGATGTTTTGAGCTTTTATATATTTGTGCCTTGCCGCGAAGAGAGAACTGAATTAATTGAATGAGAAATATATCTCTAATGAAATTCGAGAAAATAGGTTTAAATGAATACAGCAAAAAAAATATATATATATAATTTAATAGGCCGTACAAGGAAATCATAGGGTGTCCACATTATATTTTTTTAATCTTTTTGATTAGAATGCTTTTTAATGTCCACTGTTATCATGGAGCCCCTGGTTTGTTCAACAGTATGGTTTAATGCAAAATTTTGTAAACGGATTATTTGCAACAAGTGACAGTTTTTCAAAATAACATTTATCTACTTCAGAAAGTACTTTAAAAATTAATCCAAATGTTCTTAACTTATTCAAAAATAATTTTAAATTTAAATTTTAATCAGAAGAAAGGTACTGCTTTTTGTTACCACAGGTATACGTAATAATTTTCATGGAAGAAAGCTGAATTCTTTTGTCATGTTCAGCATTAAGTCTATTGCGGCATATATTTATTTTGATACATGCAGCTGAGAATCTCCTTTTAATGTAGTTGTAAATGGTAAAAGTGCCAACACGGCCTTTCTGACAAGTTAGGATATTCATCTTCTAAACTGCCCCAAAATTCCACTAACGGCATAATTTAAATTTTCCTTTCAACGATGAATCATGTGTCAATTACATAAAAGTTTCGTATTCTTCTATTGACATGGCTGAAGAACGTGCATTGGACGACTTGTAACTAACGGCTTGTGGATTTAAAACTCATTCATAATGAATTTTTAATCCACAAGTCGTTCTGATAGTTAATCTGCTGTTTATTTGGAAAATACTAATAAAAAGCTTTACTTAACCTTTCATTGCTGAATAATTTCATCAATAAATGTCTTCATCTATTACAACACTTTCCACTTTTGAAAAGCCTTTTATCGTTGGGAAGCAATCAAAGTCGTTGGAGAGCGCTCAAACTGTCCAAAATTCTATCTTTTTCTCGAATTTTTTAGGGAGCGGGAAATAAATTTATTTGCTTGCCTATAAGTTCACGGTTTAAATTTTAATGGGATTTTCACTGATCTTCATAAAAATGTTACTTAAATAGACAATTTTAAGCAGCGAGTTTCTATCACATAATCGACGCCTCAAATCGAAATTGTAAGCACCCACCTTGTCCCTTACCTCAAAAATACGGGTTATTATCTTTCCTCGAGGTAACAGTCTGACTTCATACGTAAAAGAAGAGATATATGTACACTTCTTATGCCCTCATATAGTATTTTAAATATTACATAGAATCTTGATTATTTATTAGCTGAGATTTTATGATGGCTAATAGAACAGGTTTTGAAAATATTTTTAAAAACGCCATGCAGCCCTATTAATTATGCCACTCACATCTTTGCCTCATTTGTAAAAATGCCAATACAATTGTCCCAGGTTATTTCTGTGTGTAATCATTGAGAAATTAATGCTCTGGCTCGACTTCCTAATAATTTATATTATGGTCCCCCAAAAGTTTTGTTCTTTACTTCTAACTCTACTAAATTATACATCTTTTTTCAAGCACCTAAACTTATTTCTTCAAATTATTCTAACTTAATTACCGGATCCCTCAAGGCAAGTTGAAAATGACATAAAAAATTGTAACTTTTGAAATTATATATCTCGGTCCATTTTTGCCGTACGGGAGGCAAACTTCTTATAATTTTATTTTTTCATAACCAGTACAAAACTTTCCCAAACGTAAGTATAGGAATTGGGAGATCGCACCAGAAGTTAAATTTCGCTATTTATCAAAAATTAATGTTTTTTAAATTGGACATTGCCAAAACATGAATATTTTCGTCATTTAAAACATTTCTGTAACTGGAAGTATACGACTAAGACCATGATTGCGAAAATAAACCCGGGTAAGGACTTTTAAGTCAGGTAGGGGGCTGGGTGCATATGCATGAGTGTGTGTATATATATATGTTACCGCTAAACCTCGGAAGTCGTTAATGTGCACATTACCTAGCTAATCTTCAGATTAACTGGTTTACTCCGTTAAGTGGGGAGTCAAGAGTTTTCTGCATTTTAACTAGGTAATGTGCTTTCGGGTCGTTAAAGTTCAAAAGTTTGTTTCTCTCATATCCTTTCTCTTCTGTACGCTTAAATAATTAAGACAATGTTATTTATTTATTTTTCGATATCTAAAAAAAAAAAAAAGTTAATACAATCAAACAATCAACAAATTAGTTGATAGAATCAATCAACAATCAATTAAAAATCTATAATACGAAGAATAAAACGGTGGAGTCAATATTCGAAGTTACTGATGGTAGAACGATAGTCCCAGTTATGAGCAACCGATTAAAAGAAAAACAGCGCCCAGAAGTGAACTAAACAGGATGATGCAAGAATGAAAGTGAATACTGTTGTGGGCGTACTGGTTCGTAACAGACTGAATGCACAAAGGTTGGTAAAATTTATGTTATCGAAAGAAACACTTCAGAGTTCTGGAACTCCCTCCCCCCAAATACACAGTATCACTCTTCACAGTATCACAACGTACAATCTGTAACTACACTTCAAACTAAGAACGTTAAACACAATGCAATGCAAAGCGCATCTTCAGAGAGAAGTTAACCCAGATGTTGGAGACGGCGGCTGCAGACAGACGATTACTTAACGGCTTGGCGAAGGTCAACAGATGGAGCGCCGCATTTCATTGGACTATTTTTTATTATTCTTATTTTTTCTTTAACTGCGAACTAAGCGGGGAAATTCCCTTTTCACTCAGTTATATGTATGCAGTTCTTAGAGTAATGTAACGTTTTTCAGCTTGTGTGAGATATCCATACTAAATCTTTATATTAATAATCCCTGCTGTGATTATTTAATTTGTAACCTGCACGTTGTAGCCCTGAGAGTTGCAACATAGTAAATTTGGCGTCCGCTACTTTATATTTTTGATGAAATATGGATATAAAAGTTCTGAAAGCAAAACGAAAGTTGCTGAGAACAGCGTTTACGGTATGCTGCAACGATATAGCTCAGAAGATCGAAAACAAAAGTTTAGGAAGTGACGAAGTTAGTACGTTGTTTCGGCAGATTCAAGACAAATTCTCACGTTTGGAAACAACTCAAGACGAAGTTTCGAATTTGTTGCTGAGTGATGATGCCCTTCAAGAAGAATATTCCGAAGATTTTTTGAAAGCAGAAGAATACCGTGACAAGTTCTGCTTGATCTGTTCGCTATTAGAAAATGCAAAGAAGGCAAATTCGGTTACGGAAGGAACAACAACCGAGCAAAAAAGGAAATTCAAGCTTCCGAAACTTGAATTGAGGAAATTTAGTGGAGAACTGAAAGACTTTCTTGCTTTTTGGTCCCAGTTTGAAAAAATTCACAATGACCTCTCCATTGTCGATGAAGATAAATTTCAATATCTTTTACAATGTGTGGAAGCAGATTCTAAAGCGTCAAGACTCGTAACAAGTTTTCCGCCAACTAAAGAAAACTATTCAAAGGTGATCGCACAACTTAAAGAACGCTTCGGGAGAGATGAACTTTTGGTTCAGATTTATGTACGGGATCTACTTTCCATAGTAATGAAAAATGCTGCTGGTAGAATTATAGATTTAGCTGAACTTTATGATTTACTTGAGAGCAAGCTTATGGCTCTTGAAAGTCTCGGTAGAACTAAAGAAAAATTTACAGAGTTTTTAGAGCCACTTGTTGAGTCCTGTTTACCAGAGAGTGTTCTTCGTGCGTGGGAAAGAAGCCGCTCGATGGAAGATACTGCGTTACAGCAAGATAGTGCGCGTTCGTTGGATAAACTTTTGTGCTTTCTTCGACATGAAGTGCAAAGTGAGGAAATGATTAAGCTCGCTCGTACCGGGTTGGGAGCTTCACGTTCTGCACATTCGCGTCCCCATTGTGATGATCCGGGTTGCTCTGCAGCTGCTGCCTTGGTAAATGTTCAAGACAATACAGATAGGCGAAATTTACGTTGTATTTTTTGTGAGAAATCCCACAATTCTGCCGAATGTTTTTCTACTCGCAAAATGTCTTTAGAAGACAAACGAAAACTCTTGGTGCAAAAGCGCGCCTGTTTTCGCTGCTTACGAGTTGGACATAGTTCACGGGCATGCAAAACTAAAGTAAAATGTTTAACCTGTGATAAATTACACTATACCATTATGTGCTCAAATGGCGAACCTGTAAAGCCAAATGAAACTAACAGTACTGTTATTTCCAGTACTGTGTTGTCTAATCAGTCAACTGTTAATGAAAATGTGCATTTGCAAACACTTGTTTTAAAAATAGTATTTGAGGGTAGACAACTTACAGTTCGTGCGATTTTGGACAGTGGTTCTCAGAAATCTTATCTTTCAGAAAGGGTTATCGCGTTTTTGCAACTGCGTCCTAAATCAAAACAAACCATTATCCACGGTTTGTTTGGGGGGGGAGGGAGAGAGACAAGTCCTCATTCCCATTTAGTGTTTGATGTTAATTTAAGAAATTTTGAGGGCTTTTATGACCGTACCTTTGAAGTACTTTCTCAAAACAAAATATGTGGATGTGTTCCAAAAGTAGTTGATCCCAATACCCTAAAAGAATTAAAAGAAAGAAATATTACATTGTCTGATTTGCAAGCTAAACAATATGACATTGAGTTGCTTTTAGGAGCAGATGCCATTGGAGACATTATTACTGGCAGTTCTCTGAAGCTGAACTCTGGTGTAACTGTAGTTGGGACTGAATTCGAATACACTGTGATTGGTAAAGTAAACAGCTTACCTAAAGAACCTACTTCAGCTATTATTCCAGCATTACTACAAAATAATTTGTGCAATAATGTAGTTTCGTTGCATTGTGCTAATCTTAGCGTAACTGAACTCTGGAATTAAGATGCCATTGGCATAACATATCCAACTGAAGATGTTAAACGTAAACTTGCTCACTCTGACACCGTTAAGCAATTTAAAGAGAATTTAAATGTTCTTCCGATATGAATTGCCACTACCCTTTAAATCTGAAATTCTGTTACCTAACAATAAGTCTATGACTTTTAACCCTCTGGCTGCTTATCCCGCGATTTCCACGGGCAACTCAAATGTAGCAAAATCTGCTCCTCCCGCGATTTCCGCGGGCATGTGTTTTTCTTCCTTTATTGATGAGCGCATCCCGTTTTTTCCCCATTTGACCACTGAAATAAATTATATACAGTATTAGACGTTTAGTTTACGTTTTGGACAACAAATATCGTTATTTGTCCGCTAAATTGGGGCGTTTGAAGGCACGTGGTATTACCGCTCAAACACGACATTTTGCCGCTTTTTTCTTACAGAAATGGCCGCTCGAAAACATTCAGCGGTTATCTTGATTATTTAATTAAATTATTGAATTATTAATTAGATTTCTGATTAGATTAATAAGTAAATTGATTATTAATTAGATTTATTGAATCTCGTGCAAAAACTGTGAAGTTGGACTTTGCCTTGAACCCCGTTTTGAACTCTATCATACTAAACTGCATTTTTAATGTATTTTTTCCTCAGTGCTTTATATTTTCTTAAATTTTATAATTCTACCTTTTATATTATGCAATAAATAGAAATTAACTGTAATTCGACTAAAATTTATTTAAAAAAATTTTTTTGGGTGATAACATTTAAAAATTGGTATTTCTGGCAACTTAGTTTCTCATGATAAAAATCTATATGAAAAATATTTTCTAGAAAGAAAAAATGCATTTTTCAATTCTCCAATATATAAAGATTTAAAATTTGAAAAAAAAAAAAAAAAAAAAAAAAAAAGTACACACAATTTTTGAAGCGATTTCGGTCCACAAATTGAGCAGTCAGAGGGTTAAAAGGCATCAAAGAATGTGTCAACGAATTAATGAGGAAAATCAGTTAGATGAATATAAGATAGTTTTTAAGCAATGGGAAGACCTAAAAATAATAGAAAAGGCTCCTGAAACTGAAATTGATAATTTGAGTTATTATTTGTCCCATAGACCTGTTATAAAGCATACTAGCCAGACAATGAAGGTAAGGCCGGTGTTCGACGCTTCAGCCCGAGAGAGAAATCAACCGTCCCTAAATGATTGTTTAAATAGAGGGCCGAACTTAATTGAAATCATACCTGATATAATGGACAGGTTTAGATTGTATTCTGTTGGTTTATCATCCGACATAGAAAAAGCACTTCTTCAGTTGAGTATTATCCCAGAACATAGAGATTACTTGAGGTTTTTTCTTCCAACTCTTGAAGAACCTATGATTTACAGACACTGCAGAGTGGTGTTCGGCGTGTGTTCGTCTCCGTTCTAACTCTCTGCATCGATAGATCATCTCTTGGATAATTCCCCTGCCGAGTTTGACGATGTGACCCAAAAATTAAAGCATTCGTTTTATGTTGACAATTGTGTAACTGGGATTCACGACATCCAACAGCAAGAAAATTTTATAGTTAAGGCTATAGAAGTAATGGCTCGGGGATGTTTTAACCTACGGGGTTGGGAAAGTAATTTTCCAGGTCATTGCATTTCTCGTAGTTCAGGTATAACTTCTCTTCTTGGAATCTTATGGGATTTGGATAACGATACATTGAAATGTAATCTTAATTATTCAATGGATAATGAGATAAGTAAACGTAATATTTTGGCTATGGTACATAAAATGTTTGATCCACAGGGTTTTTTGAGTCCAACTACCTTGTTACCTAAGTTGCTATTACAAGAAGCTTGGACTATGAAATTAAAATGGGATGACCCCTTGCCAGATAACATTCAGAAAACTTTTCATAAGTGGCAGGATGAAATTAAATATCTTGAGAAAATTAGTATTCCACGATATGTAGAGATAAATGAGAATTCAGAGCTGCATCTATTCGTTGATGCATGTAAGAGCTCCTATGGTGCGTATGTTTACATTAGAACTGTAACGCCAGTGGCAGTCAAAATTCGATTGATCAGAGCCAAATCCAGGGTAGCACCGTTAAAATCTCTGACAATACCTCGGTTATAATTGATGGCCTGTTGCATTGGCGCGAGACTGGTTTACTCAGTATACTCCGCCTTAAACCTGCCTGATTTGAAAATTATTGCATGGTGTGATTCTATGGTAGCACTCTGGTGGATAAAGAACCGTGGTGATTGGTCAGTTTTCGTTGCGAATAGGGTAAAAGAGATGAACAGTCTGATTTCTTCTCAGTGTTGGCGCCATATTCCAGGTGATTTAAATCCGGCAGATATGCTTTCAAGAGGCAGTTCCCCTCGTTCATTTTCCGATTCTCTTTGGTGGGAGGGTCCATCCGGGCTCCTGGAACCTAATAACAACTGGCCACCAGACCGTTTGGCTTACGAGACCTCTGAGGTAGAACGAGAAAAAAGGAATGTCAGATTGTGTAACCTTAATTCAGTTGAAGAGGAAATACCTTGGTATGCAATTAGGTTTTCGAATTTTCAATCCATCACTCGATTAGTCGCATGGATATTGCGGTTTGTGAAAAATGCGACAAGTAAACGTGCATTTCGAGAGACTGGAGATTTAACCGCTCATGAGATGGAACATGCAGAAAAACTCTTATAAAAATTGTACAAAATAAGTATTTTTCCTCCGCCGACTCTATTCCCAATATGAGTGTCATCTCAGACAGAGAGGGTATAAAAAGGGTGAAAACGAGCATTACAGAGCGATCAGATGACCCTGAATTTATTTGTCCAATTATTTTACCAGACCGGTGTATATTCACCCAGCGTCTGATAGAATATTATCATTTACAAAATTGTCACGCTGGAACCCAAATATTACTTGGAATATTAAGGGAGCGATTTTGGATAGTGAGGAGCAGAAGAGCGGTCAGGAAAGTCGTAAAACGTTGTGTAAGATGCAATCGATACAAGGCCAAGTCTCCCCTTTGCGAGCCGGTGTCGCTACCAGGCGATTGTGTCAATGACGCAGCGGTGTTTGAGGTGGTAGGAGTTGATTTGGCAGGACCCTTGTATGTGAAGGGAGGTGAAAAAGTTTGGATTGTTTTGTTCTCATGTGCAATATATAGAGTCGTTCATTTGGAATTGACTTCCTCATTGTCTACCGACGCATTGTTGTTGTCATTGAGACGATTCGTACCCAGAAGGGGGAGGCCGAGAATAATTTATTCCGACAACGGAACTAATTTCAGAGAAGCGCAAAGAGTACTTAGTAACATTGATTGGGAACAAATTTTGAGGCAAAAGGCTATACAACGTATAATATGGAAGTTTAATCCTCCCACAGCCGCTTGGTGGGGAGGCTGGTGGGAGAGGTTAGTTCGTGTAGTAAAGGAACTGTTGAGAAGGACACTCGGTAACGCGGTTCTTACAACCGAGGAGTTGTACACAGTATTGTGCGACTGCGAGTCAATAATTAACTCTAAACCTCTTACCTATCTGTCGGAAAATCCGGATGATTTAATCCCACTTTCCCCAGCCATGTTTCTCATCGAGAATCGTAGCTTAGGTGTTCCCGATGTTGATTTCTGCGATTCGAAAGGTCTTCGAAAAAGGGCTAGACATCGCCAAAAACTGCTTAATGATTTAAGGCATAGATTTAGGAAAGAATATTTAGGCCTTCTGGTCCAAAATAAGAAGGATCCGTCGTCAGAGCTACGGTTGGATGAAAGTGTCCTAATAGGAGATGACATCAAAAAACGGATGCATTGGCCTTTAACTAAGGTCATTCGACTAATTCCTGGGAAAGATGGCAAGGTCAGAACTGTAGAACTAAAGACTCAAGCTGGTATGCTGCTTCGTCCCATTCAGCGAGTCTTTTCACTAGAAGTGCAGTTAACGGACACACCAACTGATCCCATACACGATAACTCTTTTACTAATCCTATTTATTCTATTTCTAGTGATGTGCATTCAGATTCTAGTGACTCTTCAAATGACTCTAGTAACATCCTGCAAGGTGCTAAAGTGTCAAGATGTGATCAAGGTGCCTCAGAAATTGGATCTCTTCGACCAGGTACTGTATGTCTTTGAGCCAACCTGAAAACGACTCAAAGAGGGGGAGAATGTTGGAGACGGCGGCTGCAGACAGACGATTACGTAACGGCTCGGCGAAGGTCAACAGACGGAGCGCCGCATTTCATTGGACTATTTTTTATTATTCTTATTTTTTCTTTAACTGCGAACTAATCGGGGAAATTCCCTTTTCACTCAGTTATATGTATGCAGTTCTTAGAGTAATGTAACGTTTTTCAGCTTGTGTGAGATATCCATATTAAATCTTTATATTAATAATCCCTGCTGTGATTATTTAATTTGTAACCTGCACGTTGTAGCCCTGAGAGTTGCAACACCAGAGATATCTCAGTACTCCGACTCACGCTGAACTAACAACTGAGACCACGTGTTCTCTCCAGTCTTATATAGTATTCCCAAGCTGCCGAGACATTTCTAGTACTTTCTGCTTATCGAAATTACTGGAAGGCATATGAGCACCGAATTACGGTTACAGTTACATACAGAATTCAATAACAGTTATTCAATTAGAGTTTTCATTACAGTTATACAGGAACCCGACCAAAATGCCACCAAGTTTGGAGATTTCTCGCTAAATTAGCAAGATAGGCATTTGCTCATGTTAAATAGACTTGCCCTGTATTCTTACTTTTCCCGTAAGCTTCACTTCTCTAGCTTTTCATGTTATATTATACAGAAAAATGCAAGAATTTCGCATATAATTGCACTAAAATCATGTATCTATGTACAAAATGCGTAACAAAACGAAGAAAACGACGAATCCTCAAATAGTCTGTTTGTGTGGTTTAATCCAAGAATATGATTTTGAGATAAAACACAGGCCAGGAAAACAACTGTCTCATGTTGATGCTTTGATTAAAGATCTAGTACCGGAAGCCAATTACATAATAACGGTAAACCTGTTGGATAAAGAGCGCAGAGATTGGGATTCAAAATAAAAGAGATAGAAAGAAATCTGAACAACATGGTAAATAAAACTGCGAAACAGACACCATATAAAATGTTACATAGATATTCGTCCAGATATAATGATGGTGTACTTAGGAAGTTAGCAGATGAAGATTGATATACATGAAAAGTGAAGAGCAACAAATGAAAATTATTAATATTTGAACAAGGAGAAATGTAATGAGATGTGCTCCTAAGGCTACAGGTCAACCTACCAAAACACAGCCGAAATATCCAGGACCATTTATACCAACGAAAGTATTATCTATGATACTTACAGGTGACAGGTGAGAGCAGGGTCCAGACATCCGGGCGGCTATCAATGACTCTTCGGGTATCGTCCGAATTCTGCAACTGTCCAGAAAAAGAATATTGCAAACAGGGGCATATGGTGGATGACAGGCGCATTGCGGATTCCTACAATACCAATGCTTATTATACAACATATGACAATATACAGCTACTTACATCAAAAAGTGCTGTTACTATATTGAATTACCACAGTAGTAATACTTCGTTTTACATTATTAGTGTACTATTATAATAGTCGACGCAGGGACGATAAATTAATGCATACAATAATAATATTTCCTGAACTCTACAGACATTGCAGAGCGGTATCAATGTGCATTGTATAACCTACAACTATATGCATTATACATTAATATTACATGCATACATACATTACATTAACACATACATAACATAAATGGTGCATTCGATACATTAATACATTATACAATTATAGTGCACTCGATATATTAAACATATAATAATAAAAGTACTTTAACTCTACAGACATATTGGAGAGCGATACCAGTGCGCATTATGCAACTTCTAGCTATATACATTATACATTAATAACGCATGCATACGTCCATTACATGTAAACATACATAACATAAAAGGTGCATTAAATATATCAATGCATTACACATAATACATTATACATTAATAGTGCACGCGACATATTAACGCATACAATAATAAAATTTGCTAAACTCTACAAAAATATTGCAGAGCAATACCAATGCACATCATGCAGCTTATAACTATATACATTATACATTAATAATACATGCATGCATACATTACATTAATACATACGTTACATAAAAGGTGCATTCGATATATTAACACATTATACATTAATAGTGCACTCGATATATTTATACATACAATTATAAAAGTTCCTAAACTCTACAGACATACTGCAGAGCAATACCAGTGCAAATTGTGCAACTTATAACTGTATACATCGTTATACATTATACAAGAATAATACATGCATACATACATTACATTAATACATACATAAGATAAAATCTGCATTCCCTATTTGATTAGATTAAGTATTAAAGTTATGCATTAACATTACATTAACTGGTATAAAGATATTAATATCTGTGTAAGAGTTAGGTCTCCTATGGCTAGATGGGACCGTGTTCCGCACTGCAGAGTTCAGTGCCTAGCGCTTCGACTTTTAGCATCATTAGACGTATTTTCCTCTATATTGAAGGTTGCTTGACCATACATTTTTGTAGGCGGCTGTATTTGTATAGTTGGAAGAGCGTGGTGGAAATCTCGTGTAAGTGGACATGATGTCAGATAATGATCAGGCTTGCCCACATCTCCACATACACAGACGTTGTTAGTTGTTAGGTGCATGCTTATCATAAAAGTAACTGGGAAATAATTGGGAATTAAGAAGCGAGTTATATGCGGGTCTGAAATTAACCTATCTGTACTGACCTTGTGGAAGAACTCGAAATCCCAAACTCTTGCCAGTGGATTAAAGCATCCTTTTACGTTGTCCTTTTAATGCTGCTTTTGGGGAGCAGCACCTCTATTTGCTGCGCATCTATGTTCTGCACCGCTTCCTTTGCCAGTAAGTCCGCTTCCTCATTTCCCTGGTGCCCAAAATGAACTTTAATCCAGGATATGTGGAATGGAGATGCCGACGATCTAGCTCTCAGAAGTGCTTGAATTTCTGCAATAAGTGGGCTGGGATGATACGGATTCTTATTCCAAAAATGGCCGATTGGCTGTCGGTAAATGCAATAAGAAAGCGATAAGATGCGATAAGCGATGTAAATGCGATAAGAATTTTGGCTGTTAGCGGCTGCATAAGACAGCGCTTGTTTCAGGACTGCTGCTTCTGCCTGGAAAAAGGAGTTGTTTCTTTTCAGGCTCCCTTTCCATGCGGCGAGGGTATCCCCTTGCCTCCTATGATACTTACAGAGTAAGTGAAATATCGAGGTCGCTATTTCAGCACCACAGCTCATGTGAGTCAACTAAAACGGTGGAAGTGCGAGCCCAGTTATGATGATGACGACCAAGATACAGACCAGGTACCAAGCTCTCATTTAAGAACTCATTGAACTTTAGCCACCAGCGGCCGAGCGGTAAAGTCGCTGAACACTGGTAGTTCGGTCCGAGGTTCGAATCCCGCGAACGGGCTGGCTGCATGGGTGTTTTCGTGGTTTTCCCCATGTGTAACGTGTATACGAGCCAGTTTCCCTTAGAAAGTCCTCCACGAAAGGCATCCCTCCTCTTAGGCAGATAGCCCTAGTGTGCTTTGCCATAATTAAATACACCAAAACACCATTGAACTTTAGACTGAAAGACTTACCGTGATTGTATAAACTTTTTTTTAGGACTTACAATGAATGAGTGTTACTTCAAATTTATCACGTATTTAGTAATAATTTAGAGAAAATTTTCATTATTATCTGAGTCTATTTTTAAAAAAGTATGTGAAATTAAGTTCATTATTACATCAAATTAACATAATGAATAATTTTTTAATGTATCAGTTATGTGTATTGTGCATTATAAGATTAATGTAAACGTAATATGTATGATAGATAATGTGTATGCGAGTTAATGTAGAAATATGTAGCAATTAGAAAATTAATTGGTACTCCCAACAGTCGTGTCGATTGTCAAATCAGAATAGCCGAATATAATCCGCCGGTAGATGGCATTGTAAAAAGGCCGCCGTTAGAGGGCCCAGAATAGAAACAGGTGGAGAAGAGAACGGGAGCGCTATGATCATGATTCCACAGCTGGGTAGAAATATGTAAATAATTAGTTGGTCATAACCAAGTTTATTAATACTGTATGTCATCGTGAGGAGTTAAAAACAGTGGGAATAACTAACAAATGCATTCAGATTAAATAATGCTCTATTCTTCAACAAGAAATGTATCTTCAAATTGGAGTCAATAAATTCTACATTCAAGTAATTCTGTTTAGTTTCCCGCAGTGCTAATCATTTATTTTGTGCTTACATAATATTTTGACCATCTTTTGAAATCCTCTCTTATATAAGATGCTCAATGGCGATATTATATATGTGATATTTTTAATGCGTAGTCGTGATGGCAGAGTGGCAAGACGAGACGAAGATGACAAAATTGGATTCCGACAAATCATCAATCTTTATTTTCAAGCGTATCAAAACATTTTCTTAGTGGATGATGTATTTCTAGATCATTAAGCAATTACAATATTTTCTTATATACAGAGATTAACGGGATTCGACGTCAGTTTAGAAAAAGACAGGCTGAGTAGCAGAGCTGATTAGCGTGGCAGGAGCTAGGAAAAGATGACGCAGTTAGCTTGCGAGTGGTATGCAATTGTAGAGACAAGCTATGATTGGTTAATTTTAGTTTTATTTGCCTTTTTTAAGACGTGTTATATAACAGGGAAAGATCTCGAATTTGGGAGAAGGGATGGATTTAGGGGGAGAACACTAAATCTAGAACAGTTAATTTTGAGGTTGTCAATTAGTTTTAAAGCATCTGTGGTATTTTGTTATATCTTACACCTACACACCCACATGTATATATATATTTATATATACATATAATAAAAGAAAGAGTCTGTCTGTGTGTGTGCCTTTCGTTCGCGCTGCGCGTAAGCTAATAGACCCACGGCTACGAAATTTGGTACATAGGTGCATCTAGACAAGAGCCAGTGCACCTCGAAGCGATTTTTTCGAAATTCGAATTAGATTATTTTTATTCTATGTTTTGTGACGAAATCGCGTCATTTTGAGACATAATGGGTTATAGGAAAGCGAGATTTTACCCTACACACTCCATTTTCACATCGTAATGAAACGTAGGCACTTAGCTATTTTATGAACTTAAAATAAATTTCGTGTTTCAATAAATCGATTAAATACGAATTTATTTAACGAAGCGAGCTTAACACCTTTCCAACGCGATTTTTTCTAAAAAGGTTTATTTTTTAAAATGTACAGTTTATTTTTCTTTGATTTTTGGACACGTTAAACTTTCATCCTTGCGAGTGCGTTTACAAAAAGAAATTTGGAAAAATGATAATATTTTGTATTTTTAAAACATTTTTTAAATGAAGCTTCCGAGTACACTTCTCACATCTTACATCTTTAAAAATGTGATTTTGACAACAATTTTCCTTTTTACTTCCTTGTACGAAGTAAAAAGGAAGTATTGTAATCGCGAAAAGTTTCAGGCAGCATATTTCAACGAAAATATCCATTTTGACCGCTATCGAATGCAATTTAACGATGTTTTTGCGTGATATCTGTACGTAAGGACAGAATAAAATACTCTTTTCCTTCAAAAAAGTTATAAAACTGTGTTAAAATTAATTCTGAAGAGAATTTTTCGTGGCGTCTGTACGAACGTACGTACGTATCTCGCATAACTCAAAAACGAGTAGCCTCAGAACGTTGCAATTTTGTATATAGGTCTGCTATAACATGTAGATGTGCACCTCGTATTTCGGTTGCAATCGGCCGCACCAAACGTATATAAATATATTTATATATGTATATATCTCCTTTGTTACCCGGCTCAGTGATCTCAGTTTCTTTACTCTTATATGGTTATAAATTGCACATTTTTTGCTTTAAAAATGATTGCATTGTTTTTATCTTCCGGTTAAGATTTTTATGCCTTTAGTAAATCTGTATGCAATATTTTTAGAATTATCAACAATTTTAAAGTTGTCTAAGTGCCTCTAAGCCTTTTTTTTTATGGCGGCCATTGATGTTTACATTTGAAACAGGAGACTAGTGGATTTGTTGCCAATCTAGAGAAACTTAGCTTCGCAACAACAAAGATAACGCATTTATTTATTATTGCCAATTAAATCATGCTTAATTCTTTCTGGAATGTTTTCGAGGAATTAAGTGTTTAAGATTTACTTCGTAAATTTTATTATAGATATTTTGAGTTTTTATGTATTTTTGCCTCCTCGCGAAGTGAGAACTGAATTAATTCAATGAGAAATACTCAATCGTCTGTGAAAAACTGTTTCTTTTTTGTTTTGTTTGCTCAATTTCTTTTATACATCATTCTAGCTTTATTATAGTATTTGAATAGAACATGTGAACATTAGATAATTCTATTCTTTAAATGATATAAATTTTGTGCATTATGAGTTATAATATGTACGAAATATATAAGTTAACTGTTATATAATTATTGGATTATATAACAGTTAACTTAGTTTCCGTTATATAATTATTACATAAGTTAACTGTTATATAATTATTAATACTGTTAAGAGAATTTAGCGCCAGAGTTTCTCTATGGTAAACAAATACTAGAGTGAATTTTAAAGAATGCATTTATTCTATTGAGGTTTATGCGCTGTCAGCGAAGTAGATTTAATTCAATCCAATAAGTTTAAATGAAATGCAAGAAAAAATGCGTATAATTTAATATTCCGTACAAGGAAGTCATGTGGTGTACATAAGATTTTTGATGAAATCGCATAATTTTGAATAGTTTCATTCTTTTAGAAATATGGGTTTGCCAAAATTTTTCATCGTATTTGTTATGTCACTGTTTTTAAGAGATCGACATATTTCATTGTCATCTTTTTATATATATAATACATTTTTATTGATTTTTTTTGATAAAGTTGTTCTGCGGAGTAAATTCTGCGCGGAATTTTTTGAGTTTTGAGTTTCTTTCATGTTATTTTTTGCTTATTTCACTGTTTGTAAAATATTGAAAAGTTTTGCATGATGTTTTTTCTTCAACGGAAAGTTGGTTAATTTTTTTTATTAAATGTTATGTTAAGTTAAATGGCTGCGATGTGACTGCTGAAACATTTTCTCAGAAGATTCCTAAAGTATCATAACATTTCAATATTTCAGAAAAAGAACCATTCAAACTATCGAGTAAGAAACTGTTTAAAAAATTTTAATTTTATTGTAGAATTTTTATATAATTTTTTATGTAGTTATGGTGGTGGTTAAGAAGGGGGTATAAATTACGCTTTAACAAATGTTTAATGCACATCTCATGCAATCAGTTTGCTAAAAATTGAAGATGTAGGGATTTTTCTGGAGATACATCAGGTCCGTATGCAAGGGAGGGTTGGAATCTTAACAAAGAGAAAAAAGTTGGAAGAACTTACGCGGCCATCGGTCCCAGGTGTGTCTTTTAGGCATTTTTTCGGTACGTTTAAAAGCCAGACGAAGGCTGGCGGCATAACGACTAGTATATATATATATATGTATATGTATATATATATGTGTGTGTCTGTGTGTAACATAAAAAATATATAAATCAAAATTGTAATTAAAATTAGAAATAATCTCTTTATTCCCCCTCTCTTTTCTAAAAATTAATAAAAGTAATTCCGTTTTCTGCACTACATAACGCTGATGACGCAGCTAATTCGGAACTTGAACTCAAAATTTCTAGATTAATTGAGACATATTAAAACTGAAATTTTCTCTTAATAAGCAACTAAATCAAAACCTTCTCTTGGTGAGCTTCACTGTTGAATAACTGCAGTGGCGTAGCGAGAGGGGGGCAAAGGGGTGTATGATGCCCGGGCGCCGCTCGCAGAGGGGCGCCAAATGGTGGTCTCCAAACAAGATTTTCATCATATCGCTGTGTTTTTTCCGGGGGGGGGCGCCAAAAAGTTACTTTGCCCCGGGCGCCAGTTATAATCGCTACTCCACTGAATAACTGCGCACTTAAAGCGTTATCTCTCTTCACGTTAAGATGCTAGTTTGCTCTGTTCTCTTCTTAACGCAACAGTATCAAAAATGTAAATGTTTTTGAATAGGTACGGTTAGAGTGCCAAGTAAATTGTGGCTGCAAATGTCGATTGAAATAAAGTTGAACATTTAATCATACACGGCTTCCAAGTTTCCTCTTCAATATGGATCTGTGTTCTATTCCATCAACATTACGATGTCTTTTTCATCACACGCATACACTGACGAACCAAAACATTATGAGCACCCCAACATATTTCAATGAACTCCTCTGGATGAAGTGGAGGGTACGTGATTAAATGGAAAATGTATTTAACTGCTGCTGGGGAAGGTAAGGAGACTGGGGCTGTAGAAGAAAGGATAAATGTGGTAAATTTCTACATGATTTTATTACTAATAACCGTATTTCAGTATGTGCACCTATCGGATACACACATAGACAAAACAGTCTACAGAAAGGAGATATCTTGGATCTAATTCTCTCCACGACAAACATCCCAATGATTCTAGAAGTCAAACATGAACTATCTTCTGATCATATTTCTATACCAGCTACCCTAGGAACTGGAAAACCTGCTTCTGAAGAATTTAAAATCTCTACTGACTGGAGAATCTTCAGTCCTTATTATCTACCAATCCTCCAGATCTTGGTGACCTTCAAAATGCAAAACGTATTGACAGTGTTGTAGAAAAACTCACTACAGTCAAAAGTCGTTAATCCGGACTCGTTGGGGCTTCGGCGATTCCGGATTATCGATTTTTCCGGATTATAGATCATCAGTTTAAATCTGGTAAGATGACATGCAGAAATTATAAAATTAAAAATATGAAACCGTAATTTATGAAATAAAGAACAATTATGATCTAAAGGGTATCAAAATTTACAAAAAACAAAAGCTTAATATTTATTTGTTTACTTTATTAAACATTTCTTTCAATGTAATAAGTTGCTCCGTTTTTTATGTGATAATACATTCTCTTTAATTCTATAAACAGACATAATTTCTTGTTCAGTTACAAAGTTACGCTGTTCAAGTCCTATAATTGCTGTGTCGAGAATACCGACTAATTTGTCAATCGAAATTTTTTCGTTTTCAATAACCTCTGTCACTTTCTTCGCTATCGGAAGCGAATTATAATGACGAGGAATTTGATTTAAATCATATCAAAGACGGAGTACATCGAGATGAAATACTACATTTAGTAAGGAATTATAAGCCAAATAAAATAAAAACGTCTGCCCTGAAGATAAGGATAGTGCTGACAGATCAACTTCCAATTCATTGCGCGCCGCGGCGTTAAAGATAAACAAAGTTTAGATAAACAAACGTTAAAGTTTATATAAACAAAGGATATGCCTTTATCCATTTTTTGCAGCTATTCCACTTTTTTGTTTAATGGACTTCGAAACATACTTTCGCTTTGTAGATCCTTTACATATTAGTAAATATATATCAGAAATTCTATTTGACATAATCGAAAGTTCAAGCTTACTTTTATAAAATTGCTCTAACAGTCTGCAAAAAATAATAAGCCGAATCCAATTCGAAGATTAAGGAACAACGCAATCTGCAACATTAACTGAATTAGATAATTTTAGCTTAGCTTATACCGTCCGTTATACATTAAACGCGCATTCGTAAAAGTATTTTGCGCACGCGCACACGCATATTCGCAGCCCGTAAAGGTCTTACGTGCATGCGTCAACGCGACGCTTACGCAGAAAGTTTGTAGCTTTGAGATTCGGATTATAGATCATTCCGGATTATGTGTGTCCGATTTAACGACTTTTGACTGTAGTATTATATTATCAAAACTGCTATTCTTAATGCCTCTCGAAACATCCCTAAACACAATATTGATTCACTTCCTTCACACTTCAGAGACATTATTAAAGAAAGGAATAGGAAAAGAAAGAGATGGCATCTCACTTGGAGCCGTAATCTGGAAAGAGAAATTAATATACTGCACAGAAAAATTAAAAAATACATTAAAGAATTCAAAGTGGAACGCTGGGAAAATAATATTTTAAATCCCAATGTCAATGACTACACATTCTGGGCTTACCTTAACAAGATGAAAAAGACTTACACCTGCAATCGACCTCTCTTCACAAACAATGAAGTTGCTTTCTCTAATGATGTCAAAACCAGAGTCTTTGCAGATCATTTACAAAGGCAAATTATACCAAATGATCAACCTAGAGACATTAATTTCGTATGAAGTCTGTTATACAATAAGGGACTGGCTAAATGCCCCTACTGTTAAAAGACTACCAAAATTTGCTACCCTGTAGGAAGTTCAGGATAGCATTAAGAAGCTAAAAATCAGAAAAGCACCAGGACATGATGATATCTCAAATATTCCTCTTAGAAATTTATTTTTCAACTCTATCACTAGACTTATCAGCATTATTAATGCTTTTCTTACTAATTATTACTTCCCGGACTCGCGAAAATGTGCTAAAATTAAACTACTGCTTAAACCAAGCAAGGATTCTACTAAACCAGATGGCTACCGCCCCGTTAGTTTACTTAGTGGACTCAATAATATCTTTAAAAGAACTATATATCACAGACTGTAATCTTACTTGTCTCTGTTACCTAACGAACAGTTTGGTTTTCGGAAAACATAGTCTACTACGAAGCAATTAGTATCTGAATTTGCGAGTTCAGCGCTTCATAATGGAGAAAACGTTGCCTTACTTATGCTGGACATGGCGAAAGCTTTCGATCGCATCTAGCATGATGGGCTCATATATAAACTTATTCACATGAACATTGACAGAGAAACTATCATCCCATTGATTTCTTTTATTTCCAACAGAAAAGTTTTTTTCAAGGAAATGATTGTTCTGACATCAACCCATTGGAGCCGGTGTCCCCCAAGGATCAATCCTTGGTCCTACACTTTACTCTTCGTACGTGGTCGATTTTCCTAAGGATAACCTCAATCAACAATACTTCCTGGGATGTTATGCCGACGGTACGGCGCTTGCTGCAAAATCAACTAATATTAACCATGCGATAAAAAAGTTGCAAGATAAAATACCTTAAATTGACAGATGATGTACCTCATGGAGAATTACAATCAATGCGACGATATCTCAGTTTTACTTATTATTAGACGTAGAAAAGCCTAGACTAAACCTACTCGTCAGCTTATTTTATTTAACGAAATTGTTCCAATAGCCGAATACTTGGGTATTACTTTTAATATAAAATTAAAATTGGAATGATCATATTTATAATATTAAAAATAAAGCAAACAAGATTATTAATAGTCTACTTTCTCCTTGTTGGAAAATATTCTAGTATGGACTTAAGGAAGAAACGTCTTGTCTACACCTCTGTAATCACACCTGTTTTAGGTTATGCTTCACCTGCATGGACTTCTGCTATAAAAAATGAGCTCCTTAAGTTACAAAAAATTCAAAATCGCTTTCTGCATTATTACTAACGCACAATATTATGTCAGAAATCAAACACTTCATGAAGACCTCAGACTTTACGCTATCGAAACCTATATTAATAAGACAAACACAAAATTTTACGACAAAGCACTTGCTTGTGAATATTTAAATTCCTTTAATCTCTTCAATTATAAAACAGTTGAGGAGGACTATGATCTTAGATCATTTGCTGCACATCACAAAAAGAATGATTGTTCCTCTGCCTAGCTTGTGACGCATTTTCTTATCATTTCCCTAATTGCATTTGTTTTGTATTTCATTATATTTGTAATGTATTGGTAATCTACCTTGACGTCTTTCCTGCGTTTATTGAACGGTAATCTCGTTATTTTAAACTATTGCCAGTTAACTACACTTACTGACTTGCTTGCTTCACACACTCTCCAGCCCTTATTTGCGATGTCGGATCATTTTATGATCCTCATGCCCCTCCTTTGCCTTCCCACACTGTTACTTACTTTGGGTCCTAAGTTCATGATAGCTATATGTTATGCGCATTTATGGCATTATTTGTCATTGATCCGCACACGTTGCGCGTTGAGCGATATTCGCAGAATATTCTGGTTCGATTCGATTCGTAAGGAATCATTTTCACTTACTTTTGCGAGTGATGGGAAAGGCTGCTGATCTAAGTGTATCTGATGGCAGATTGTAATGGCCCGAAGACTCGGAACGAGTATCTCCGCAACTGTACGACTGGTAGGTTGTTTACGATCTGCCGTTGTTATATGCAAAGTGGATAATTGACGCTAAAACCAGCAGTGGATGCCAAGGTATTGGACATTCATGTGTCATAAAAAAGGGACGTCGAAGACTGTCCCGCTTGCTAAGCAAAACCGGCGTCAGACAGTGGCTCAGCTGACAGCCCAAGACAATTCTGGTCCAAGTGCAAAGTGTCTCGGAACTCTCAGTTCAGCGGACACTGTTGGATATGGAACTGCGTAGCAGACCTCTCACTTGTGTGCCTGTGTTGACCAAGCGTCATTGTCAACTACGATAACAGTGGTCCCGAGAACATCGAGAGTGGACCACGGATATATAGAAGATAGTTGCCTGGTTGCATGAATTACGATTTCTTATTTTTCACGTCGATGGTTGTGTCAGGAAGCGCCGTCTTCCAGGAGAGCAGTTACTCCCGTACAGCTCGTCATACACAGGTTGTTGGTGGTGGTATTACGCTTTGAGGGCCCTTACTCATGGGCGGCTCTTAGACCCTTAGTTGTGGTAGAATAGACCACGAAAGCTGCGGACTATTTGAACATAACTGCGGATCAGTTGCACCCTTAGATGACGTTTGTCTTTCCAACTGGAAATGGAATCTTCCAGCAGGATAACGCCCGATGTCACAAGGCTCGAATTGTGTTGGAGTGGTTCGAGGAGCATAAGAATGAATTCCAATTAATATCCTGGCCACTTAACTCGCCAGAACTTAACCCGATATAGCACATTTTGGATGTCATGGAGCTGTGGCTCAAAGTTCAAACACTACATGTCGAATATCTTTAGACTAGAATCTTGAATCCTGACCAGAATTTTGAATATCTTGACCGCTGCTTAGACGTTGAGTGCAACCTGTCTCAAGCCATCTATTTAGAACTTTGGTATCCATGCCAAGCCGTGTTGCAGCTGCTTTGTAGGCCAAAGGTCGCGCAACGCGTTATTGAGTAGATGGTTATAATGTTTTGGCTCTTCTATTCTATCATTGTTTTACTGCGGTATACTAGTGCTTAAAAATTCAATAGGAATGTTTATAATAGTGATGTTAGGGATCATGTCAGTTGTTTTTCGTCTACTTCAAATTAACAGAAATACTCTCGATGAATAAACTGCGTTTCTTTACAGTAATACAAATTGGATAAAAGTGAGATGAGTTTTCGGCTTAGATGATGCCTACGATTTAAACTAAAATTTTACGGCTTTCATTTAGCAATTTAAGAAAAGCATACTAATTATCGTTTATAAATAAATAAAATGTTACAAAATTTTCTATTCTTTAAATGATTTTTCAGTCGTAAAGTGTGTAACCATATTTAATGTTGCTACCTTGGTAGTAGTATACGATAAATGAGTGTCATAACTTTGAAGTATTTTATTCATTTAGTAGAGCAGTTAAAAATATGCTGTATTGTAACTGAATTGCAAATTGGTAATTCTTTATCAAACTGAATTTAAAATCTATAGGGCTTTTATGAAAATTAAAATTAAAATTTTATGGTAGTAGAAATATAAATTTAATTAACTATTTTTACATTAATTAATTAAAGAATTTCAATATTTTTAAAGAAAATTATTAAATCGTAATGCGATTAAAATTATGGTTTTAAATTGTTTCTAAAATCTTTGAATTAATGCTAAGAATTTTATAATCATTCTGAGAATGAAGTAAATATAGAATACAAATTAAATAATTTTGAATATTAGCATACAAAATGATAAAGAAATGCTTTTAGATTAATAATACAGGGGAAAATGTATAACTTTCAGCATTATCGTAGCTAATATTAAAAACATTAATAATTTAAAAATTGAATAATTTTAAAAATTGAATGATAAGGTATTTTCTTCGTCATTTCAGCATGCCTTCGCGGTGTAATTTGAAGAATACTAGACGCGCATTCGAGAGGTCCAGGGTTCGAGTTCCGGCGATGGCACTGCACGTTTTTCACGTTCTCCTGCTTCAAAATAAATTTAATGACTCTACAGAACAATTGTAATAAAACTGAATATGTGTAATGTAATTAAATAATGAAATGAGTAAGAAAAATATTCTCAAGTTATGGTGGATGAATGTTATAATTATGTTATGAATATTTGAATATAGAGTATGTTGAGGAAATATTGGTTCAGAAACAGAGACCTTAATAATTGTTTCTTTTACGCTCCGCATACAATATAAACTTTGAAGACTCCCACCTTATATTTTTTTCATATAATAATTATTATCTTTTATATATGTATACAATGAGATGTGATTTTATTTATTTATTTTTTAATATATAATGGAATGTTTAGTGCAGTTCGTAAAACCCAGTTATCTAATGTAAGGAACGGAGGTCTATATCAGCAACTGCCAGAACATTCCTTAACCACTGATGAATTACTACACCAATCTGTATAAGTCGATTTGCCTAACAAATGGATACGTTTGTATTGGAGAAAGTTGTGGGGTCTTTCAGTTTTGTGTAAGATAAGAAGATTAGAAATGTAATATTAACGATGCATAATTTGAGTAATAATGTTATGAAATTCATGATATTACAATAGTGGTTATAAAGGTGAAAATTAGAATAATATAAAATTTTAAAATTTGATTTCTGATTTGAGAACGAAATTTACTGATTAACTTTGAGATTATGATAATTTAAAATAAGTGATGGGTGTAAAAGATGTTTACACTTACGATTGTGATACGTCCGTTAACATAATTTTTGCCTGGCGTAAAGCGTAACGTACAGGGTGTTTGGGATAAATTTGACATATTTATAATTGATTATATTTTTCCGTAGGTTGGAGGTATTGACACACACTACTCGTCATTTAAAAGTTTGGACGCTTCTTCATTCATATACAAGATGTCAGAAAGAATGGATGACTGGAACCCACCTGAATCATGGAAGAGAATAAGTTGCATCATGATGATTCGTGCCGGCCATCAAAATAAGGATATTATGACTGCTGATCAATGCACCCTGAACACAGTAAAAACAATCAGGCATGAACTAAAGACTTGCAATGGTGACTACGAGACTACGAGGATGTAGCCACCACCAAAAGTCAAAAATGGTTGTCTGAAAATTTCTACGACTTCACCTGTCCAAATGTTTGGCCTCCAAACTCCCCAGACCTTAACCCCATGGATTATTTTGTATGAGGCGTAGTGGAAAAAGACACCAATCGCACTTCCAGTAATACAAAAGCCCAGTTAATGGATGAAATTAAAACAGTTTTTGAGGCTTGGCACCGGTCCTGATTCTCTTCTTTATCTATAATCTCGACTCACATGAGAGAGAGAAGAAAACGAGAGTCATTCGGGTAAAGTGCGCATGCGTAGTGTCTATTAAATTATGTCAGTAATATTATGTGAAAGGTTTTGAAAAGCCTTCCCCGAAAAAATATGATCATGTGGATTTTAAAACACAAGGAATTCAGGATTGAAAATTTTCACAGGATTTTAAATGTTATAAAAATTTACATTTTTTTAATTATTTAAACAGTTATTTTAGACAAAACTTTATGACTTGTATTTTTCAAAATTTGTACTATTCAAATTATTTCTCTTAATTTGCTAATGCTTTAGCGCTTTATCTCTTGAAAAGGCTCGTCTATCGCTTTTCCTTTCCGGGGGGGGGGTGAGATGTAAGTAAAAAAATACGTAACCATATGTTATAATTTAAATTAGCAGCAACCCCTTAATTCCTTATTTTAATTTGGGTAATTCCTCTCTCTGTTCTAAAAATAGTAATAATTATTTTTGTACTGCGTCTCTTCTAGATTAATACTTATTGCATGACTTGCACAACGCTGATAACGTTACTAATTGAGAACTTAAACCTAAAATTTCGAGAAATGAAAACTTTCTCTTGGTGAGCTTCCATACTGGATAACTACGCTTTCTCCTTCTGCCTCTGTTCTCGTTAAGACGCTGTCTCGCTGTTCTCTTCCTCTCGCAACAGTATCAAAAATGTAAATGTTAACGATTAGAGTGACAAGTAAATTGTGGCCTCAAATGTCAATTGAAATAAAGATGAATATTTAATCTGCTTCGGTTGCCAAGTTTGCTTTATTATATCTACATTTCTATAACATCTTGATTTCTAAGTTTACTTGCGTCATTACATATCTATAACTATAAACCACACCCTTACCTGGCCTTTATTTTCGCAATCGTTGGTCGTATTGCAGCCACATACTTCCAATTACAGAAGTGTTTTAAATGACAAAAATATTCATGTTTTTCCAATGTCTAATATAAAGAAAAAAATTAATTTTCGTCAAATAACGAAAGCTAACTTTTAATGCGATCTTCCGTTTCCTATACTTATATCTGGGAAAATTTTATACTCGTTATTAAAAAATAAAGTTATAAGAAGTCTAACTCCCGTACGATAAAAATGGACCGGAATATTTAATTTTAAAATTTGCAGTTTTTAATACTGTCTGGGGCCGAGAGGTAATATCGCTGATCACTGGTAGTTCTTTCCAGGGTTTGAATCCTGGCAAATGGGCTGGCTGTATGGACGTTTTCGTGGTTTTTTCTATGTGGTCTTCCATGAAGTCATCCCTCCTTTCAGGCAGATAGCCCTTGATACCGTAATTAAATGGAACCATTGCCATAATTATAATTGCCATAAAACCAAACCGTCGTTATTTCCACAATGTTACAATCATATATACAGATTCTTGATTATTATTCTCCTCTCCTAGTTTTCTAGCGCCAGGTTATGAAAATTTAAAAATATTCGTATTACTTTCCCTTCCTTAAATTACTGAGAAAAATAATTTCTCTAAATTTTAAAATGGATCCGCTCATGTAGTGATAAAAAAAACCAGCGAAGGCCACACCGAACCTTTCCCTTCTAACCGTTGAACTTTATGCCCGCCTAATACGAAAACTGACCATCAGACAATGCGATCACGAACTGATATTCGGACCACAATTTTGACGAGTCAGTAGCACAGACGACAATAAAAGCGAGAGATTCAAGATACAGGGAAAGAAAAATGGACATCACTTTTTAGATATTGCAATGTTAACATTTCTACGCATTTTTACTGAAATGTAGGTTACTTTGATGGAAATAATATTGCAATAGTTACTTGTGCCTTATCAATGACTGCTTTTCATTTGTTATGTTTTTACTGTAACCGCGTCCTTTTCGAGGGATAAAAATTAGTAGAAAAAGGGGGGGGATACGCAAGAAATACTGTAATAACAGAGGACAGAGATACAGACAAAATGACTATTGTGTTTCCATGAACACGGGTTGAAATCAAGGCAGCAAGATGCTGTCAAAGTTTTTTGAAGAACACTTCTGTTTTTTATTTGCTAATTACAGTTGTGGCTGTAAATCGTTATCAGAGCACATCCGGCTAAACAAAAACGAATATAAATAAATAATGACTGCGCTGCATTTTATAATTGGCGCAATAAATACAAATATTTAAAAGCGAAGCCGCTTTCCAAAAGATTTATTAATGTTTTTTAAACAGGATGGGAAAATAATTATCTTTCGGATTATTTTACCTAATCTTTGAACATAAATAAACAATTATATTTAATCAAATAATAATAAATTTTATTTTCATAGCTATTAGAAATTATTACTAAATGTTTTATAAATAATAACAATAATCTATAATTTACGACTGTTCCCTTACGAATCAAAATAAACTGTTATGCTACCAGCATATCTCGAACTCATAAACATATTCTAGACTAATATTCTAGACATATTCTAAAGTACCAATTATATTTGAAAATAGGTTTGGATCTTAAGAAAACATCTCTTTCGTAAACAACAAATAGGCACCGTAGGAATGCGTAAAAAGTTAACGATTTCATAACCTTTACAAAATTGATTTCTTTAAATTTAAAAATGACCAAATATGAATCTTTGAGTCATTCAAAGTACTTTTGTAACTGGAAGTAAATGTCTAAGACCAATCGTTATAGGTAACGACTTTTGACGACACGTTAAAAGTTTAGATTTGAATTTTATTAGGCAAAAAACTAGTTTCATTTTCTCCATTGTGTAGGTATGTGGATGGTTCCTGTTTTATAACAGTCATCTTCCAAGCAGCACCGGAACGTTCAAAACACGTTCAGAGAGTGAGTCTATCGTTCTGCGACGGTGTTATAGATGCACACAGAACGTTTAACACGATGTGCTATCAGACTGCGTGTTACCACCGTGTTCATAGTACTACATTTAGAAGTGCCGCCCAACTGGTATAGCGGTTAGCATTAATGCCTGCCATGTGAAATGGCCTGGGTTCGAATCCCGGCGAAAGCATGGATGTTTGTAAATATATAGTGTCAGTGCGGCATGGCGGCACTCTAAATATGCGGCAAGCCGAAAGTCCTCTCTTGTGGTTCGTTGGTAGGGACCTTCGGACCCTAGCAAATTATATTTACATTTATTATAAAAAATATAACAGATTTTATATTTAATATTTTATTTATTCTAAATATGAGTATACCACTTTCTGATGTCCATTATTAAACTGCAATATATAGAACGGTTTAGAGCCTTCTCCTTACCGTTCCAGGAACATTTTGGCAGAACGTGGCAGAAACATTGTACTTGAACGTTCATGATACGTTAAATGGAAGTATTGAAAACACAAGTATTTGATGTAGTATTGTTTGTTTTAGAACTGTAACATATGCATGTGATTTAGAACACTTTGCTTGAACATTTTCGGCATGTACGTGAAGCATTTGCATTGAACGTTCCTGGATTGAACGTTCTTGGATCTTCTTAGGATCACAGGGATTAATTTTGAGATAACACACTTTATAAGAACTTATTACAAACATTTTAAAATTTTTAAGGCGCATAAGAGAAAGAAAAAGACGATAGAATTGTAAAGGTAGCATATTACAAATTATATTTTATTTTAAATATACAAATGCAATTATTTCCTAAACCGAAATCTGTTTTAGTAGGATATACAAAGAGTTCTGATATACATCTTTAACAAAATAAATAATAAAAATAAAAAAACAACATGATTACACACAAAATTTGCCTATTACCTAAAGTGACATGTCCCGATTTTTGGCGGGATAGTCCCGCTTTTCGGAGGACTGTCCCGAGCCCCGCCAATTTTTACAAATGTTCCTCTTTTTAGAAAACATCTGCATTTCTTATTTTAAATGTACTTTAAAAATACATTACCTATTATTTATTAATTTTTATAGTAAATATAAAGAATGTGTGTGTGTGTGTGATTATGGCAAAGCCTCGAGGGCTATCTGCCTAAGGGGAGAGATGCCTTCGTGGAGGACTTTATAAGGGAAACTGGCTCGTATACACGTTACACTTGGGGAAAACCACGAAAACGCCCATGCAGCCAGCCCGTTCGCGGGATTCGAACCTCGGACCGAACTACCAGTGTTCAGCGACTTTACCGCTCGGCGGTTGGTGGGCCCCGTAAATATAAAGAAAAAATATATAAATAAAAAACACATAAAATGCATGCAGAGTAAACTAAATTAGGCGATGTAACGAATTAGATTTACTCGGTGGTGTTCGATTATTAACGTTTTTCGTCAAGGAATATGTATTGTTAACGGAGAAACAGCTAGCATTAGCTGAAGGGCTATTTGCTTTCCACACCATAAACCACAATCGAAGTTTCAGATCAATTCATTGTATGTCGCAAATGATCAAAACATTGTACGACAAAAAATTTGCATATGCAAGGACAAAAACCGAAGCAATTATTTGTAATGTTTTTTCACTATATTCGTTTTCACACTTGCAGAAAGAATTAGATAAATGCACATTAATATCCATATATTATGATGCTTCCAACCACAAAGATTTAATATTATTTCCCACAACTGTTAGTCTTTTTGATCCAGAAACAGGAATTAAAATTAGAATATTTTATTTTGTTTCATTGCCGGGTGAAATTTCACAAATAATTTTTGATTCAATAAGTATTATTTTAAAAAATAATAATTTGAACAATAAAATTATTGCCTATTGTGAGGATAACACTAAGGCAAATTTTGGAGGAAAAGCTAGAAGAAGCATCAATAACGTTTTTACGAAACTTAACGAACATTTGAATTAATAAATTATTAGGCTAGGTTGTGCAGCGCACATTCTACACAGTACTATTCAAACAGCATCTGACTTACTTCCAGTGCATTTTAAAAATATTAATGCAAAAATTTACTCGTATTTATATATATACATACACTGCGCGTGTTGAAAGTTTGAAGGATTTTTGTGAAAGCGTAGAAATCGAATATAAAAGAATTATTGGATACAGAAAAACACGATGGCTACCTCTTTTACCAGCTGTAGACAATATTTTAAAAATAAACGAACCATTAAAATCATACTTTTTATCACAAGATAAATGTCCAAGAATATTGCAGCTCTTTATTGAAAATGACACATCACAAATTTGGCATCAGTTCATTCACAACCAAGCTACATTATTTCACAATGCTCTGAAAATTATTGAGGGGCACAAAATTTCAATTACAGAAGTGTCAAATGAAATCAATAATTTAAAAACAAAATTGCGAGAAAGAATTGATAACAATTATCTTCCTTTAGTTATTCGAAAGGACATCACTAGGTTGGAAGAACAAGGTGCCATTAAACTATCTGATTTTCCGAAAGAAGTCAGAATTTTTTATAATAACTGCTTGGAATATCTTGAAGAACAGACAATTCAATTCGAGGATATTAAAAATTTTCATTGGATGACATTAAAAAAGGAGATTTTATGGAAATACTAGCAGCGGTGCTACTTTGGTAGACCGCTGCTAGTATTTCCATAAAATTTCCTTTTTTAATGTCATCCAATGAAATGTTGCACGGATTTTGGCGATTTTTTTGTCGCGAGCGATACGATTTATGGTAAACCCATTGTTAGACAAGTTGTTTATGGTAACCGATACTTTGTTGTCATTTTATTTAAAAAATAACGCGTTTTATTATGCATAAATTCCGTGTTTTAAATATTATTTATGACTTCAAAATAATAAAAATGAATTTAATTCTGCATTTTTATTTGAAATAATTTTATTCTTTATGATATTTTATGGAATTTTATGTTGTGAATGATGTAATGAATGACGTCACATTACTTTAAAAGTAATTGGTTTTAATATTTATAAATTTAATCTAATGTTTTAAACATTATTTATGGCTGTTAAATATTAAAATACAAATTAATTTTGCATTTTTTAAAATATGATTTTATTATGAATGGTTATTTAAATAATTTTAATTCTATGCGTGATGTAATCAGCTCCCTGATTGGTTACTAAATATTTGTGCATTACCGCGCCATTTTAAAATTTTATTATTCATCTCTTCGAATTCCTCAGATTTCAAAGCGAATGGATGTGTCCGTTTCGAATATGAATGCTGTTATTGGTAATTACCAAGAGTTATTGGTATCGGAATAAAAACAATTGCCGTTTGAGACCTTATTTTGGACAACCTGGCTTTTCTAATCAAAGATTTATTTATAAATTGTTGATACGTCAGAGGAAATTTATTTAAAAGTTTTGGAGAAAACATGGCTAATTGCTTCTTCAATGAAGTGTGAGAGATGTGGATCATATAAATGAAGATCGTTAGCGGATCGGTTCTTTTTTTTTTTTTTTTTTTCTTGTAGTACTTATCAATATAAGACAGGTTAAAAAATGTAAGTACATAATTTTCTTTTACTTCATAATTGTATGCTTCAATTTTTATTAAAAAATTAATACAATGTTTTAAAAACTTCCTGAGATATTTATTGCCACATATGTTTTAATGTTAAATAATTAAATCCTATAAAACTTATTTTAAGGTATTTAAGTAATATTTTAATTCTTTTAAACGTTGGTATGATGTTTTTAATTCGATATTCAATTTAAGTAATATTTTAATCCAATTAAATGTTGCGCAATGTTTTTATAGCGGTGTTTTTATTCTATTATATAAAAGTAATAATTGGTACTTTTCCGTTTCGCCAGCGCAAATCTCTCCAAGCAGACTTTATTGGCGACAACACATAGCATACACATATAAAATGTTAACAAATGTTGGTTCTAAGAATCTTTTATTTTGAGGGCATAAACATTTTAATATCGTTTAAATTTTATAAAAAGCCAATAAATAAAGACAATAAATTTGTAAAAAGTCATTAATTTAAGAATTTACTATGCTTTCATGGTACAACGTGCTGATTCACGTGACCCCAAGTGATCTCATCTCACGTAAACTACGCTACAAAAACCTAATTCTCTCAGTAATTATCTACATTAATTTCAAGTTAAATCTTAATTTGGAATACAAGTTTAAATGCAAGAATTATTTCAATTCGTACGAATAGCTTACTCAGAAATTATGTAAAACCGCAGAGCTTTACTTCGCTAGTGCATTCTTATTAGATTTGATGAATTTAACCCTTGACTTTGCCTTTTCTATATTTTTGCCTTCGGGTGAGCGGTGTGATTGCACCCTAGTCGACTTAATTAGCTCGAATGGCCTTAGGGCACAAAACTGAACTCTCTGGTAAAAATTCTATTTAATTGTATGCTAGTAGTGAAAGAAACAATCTATTTGATAAGAAATGGCTGCGACTTGTTTTGAAATGAGGCGTAAAAGGTTACCAGCGAGGATATTCCGTTTGGCATCAGTTGTACCATTATTGGCGACTTATCACCTGTGCCGGCAAAACGGAAAAGTACCTAAAAATTTAACCTTACTTAGCATTTTATAGTCTTAGTAAATGTATTTATTTACATTTGCCAGCCATCTTAAAAAACAACGTTTTCAACAAAAAATTAATCCTTTATTTTTAACGATATTTATCTTTTTTTAGGTTTCGAATACTTTACTATATGCGTAAAATACGTAAAAACAGCATTTTTCAAGATGGCTGACGACTGTAAAAACCGCGCCAACAATTGTGCCAGTGTAAATCGCCCAAAATCCGTGCAAACGTCTACCAAAGTAGTACCCTAGCTGCTTGGCTGTCAGCTTTCGTCTGGCTTTTAAATGTACCGGAAAAATGGCTGAAGGGAATACCAAACGTTAAATTTAAAAACTGCGTAGAATTTTACTCTGCAGAACAACTTCATAAAAAAAGTTATTACGTATAACAAAATTACAATGAAATAAGCAAGATCCCTTAATACAAATATTAATTATCCTAATAAATAAATTAACCAACTTCCCTTTGCAAAATCTTAAGAATTCAAATGGTATAAAGGAGGTTAAAAACTTTGTTTCCTAAAAAAATCACTCAAAACTTTTTAATATCTTAAAAACAGTGAAATGAGCAATAAGTAACATAAAAGAATACAAAAAACAAAAAATTCTGAAAAGCAAAGTATAATTAATGATATTTTATCTTATATTTTCAAGAGAAAAAAAATTACAATGAAATAAGCTATATCCCTTAATACAAATATTAATTATCCTAATAAAAAAATTAACCAACTTTCCGTTGAAAAAAAAAATCATGCAAAACTTTTCAATATCTTACAAACAGTGACATAAGTAAAAAATAACATCAAAGCAACTCAAAAAACAAAAAATTCCGGGCACAATTTTACTCTGCAGAACAACTTTATAAAAAACATCAATTTTTCTACTATTAAACTAATTAATTGGAACTCTAATATCTCTAGAAAAGTAATAGAAAACACGTTTCATAGCCAAATTATCAGAATAAAAAATATATGTACTGAAAATGACGATTTAAAGGAAGAAATCATAAAACTAATTAATGTACAAGTTGATAACCAAGTACCACCAAAATTTATTTAATTTATATATTAAAAAGGCAGGCCTTAACTTAACTTTATAATTTTTTGGGCTCTTTTGGATATGATAACATTACCTTAAACCTTAGCTGGAGGGTAATGAAGGATATAAAAGAGTAGAGAAATGATTGTAAATTTTTATTGTAAATATTTTGTAAATATGTATATTTAATCAATACTGGATTCTTTCCTTTTACTAATAAAGGGCCAACTCTTTTCAAAAGTCTCAATTATAGCCCGAATTGAGTGAAGATTTTAATCTTCTTTTAATTTTCAATACTTTAGCCAGTATTTAGTTAAGTTTTGATATACCAATCGAAATCAAGTTCATTAAACTTTTAATATTTTCTTTCATCAAATTTAAGTTTTATTTAACTTCCTAAAGGAATTTTTGAGAAATTTCTGAGAATTTTTAGAGGTTTTTTAAGGACTTCATTTCAAAAAATTTTGGGAAATTTTACTTTAAAACTTTAATATTAAAACATTTCAGTTTTTCTTAATTACTTTAATTTTTTGCAATTTTCACACAAAATATCTTTCACTTAATTTTTTTAACAATTTTCACAATTTTTCAACAGAACACACATTTCAAATTACCAACAGTTTACATTTTTTTCACATACCACTACACTTTAATTTCCTTCAAGCAAACTTACATCTCTCGATTGGCTCAGTTACTTAACTCCCTTAATAATTGATATTACTACCTTTAGGATTTTTAATTTAATTTAATTTAATTTTTAATATTAATGTTTAAAAAAAAATTTTTACTATAACAAAGATAGCAGCTTGACACTCAACTTTACCTACATAAACGCCATCTATATTATTTGAAGAACACACTTACTTCTCTTTCACACACTTTTGCAAACTCCAACACTCATACAGTAGGTAAGTTAGAATTAAAACTTACTATTTACTTGCTTTAAGTATTTTTTAAAAAAAATTTTATGTAGTATCTAAGTATTTTCTAAATATGAAATTATATTTTTAAATATATATTTGTTTTTTAAAAATTGTGAATTAGTTCTTTTTGTTTCTTATTGGTTTATATGGATTATGTATAGTTCTTTTATAGTTTCTTTTTATTGATATGCATATTCGTGTAGGGGAAGTTTCTGTAGACAAGGATTTCTAAAATACATTGGTTTCTAGATTTTTTTATTAAAAAAAATTAATTTTTAAAAAATTTAATTTTTTAAGAAAAAGTTTAATTCTTGAATTTACTTGCTTGTTACTCAAGAGACTTTCCTTTTTGAACTTTAATTCTTAAAAGTTAATACTTAAATGTTAATTTCTAAGGGTACCACTTTATTGGAATTACTTTTGGTTTTGACTTTTACCCTTGCCTGCATGAATGACGAAACACGAATTGAATGATTGGAGAGTTAGGTTTGGAGGAAACTTCCCCTTGATAAGTCTGTCTCCTGCCTACTCTACGGTCATTCACATATGCATTTTTTTAAAAAAAATTGTTTAATTTAATTTTAATTTATTAAATTAGTAGATTTATTTTCATGGATAGATTTTGCACTTGATTTGCTTATGCTTCTAAATTTAAATGATATTGTAGATTAGTTCGAGAATTAAATCTTTTACATGTTTGCACATTTTTTTTAATTATTTTAAATTATTTTGGCTTTTTTCTTTTTTTAGAATTAAATTTTTTTACTTTTTTACGTATTTGTTAAGAATTTAAATTTGTTTAAATTTAAATAAAAATGTATTATATATATAAAAAATGACAATGAAATATGCCAATCTCTTCAAAACAGTGACATAAGAAATACGATGAAAAATTGTTGCCAAACCCATATTTCTAAAAGAATGAAACTATTCAAAGTGATGCGATTTCATCAAAAATCTATCAACAACAATAAGAAAGTAAAATTGTTGCCAAAATCACATTTTTAAAGATGTGAGATGTGAGAAGTGTACTCGGAAGCTTCGTTTAAAAAAAAATTTAAATACAAAATATTATCATTTTTCCAAATTTTTTTTTTATAAAAGCAGTCGCAAGGATGAAAGTTCGTGCCCAAAAATGTGTCCGAAAATCATAGAAAAACAAACTGTACGTTTTTAAACATAAACCTTTTTAGAAAAAATCCCGTTGAAAAGGTGTTAAGCTCACTTTGTTAAATAAATTCGTATTTAATCGATTTATTGAAACACGAAATTTATTTTAAGTTCGTAAAATAGCTAAGTACCTACATTTCTTGACGATGTGAAAAACGTATACGGAGTGCGTACAGTAAAATCTCGCTTTCCCATAGCCCATTAGGTCTCAAAATGACGCGATTTCGTCACAAAACATAAAATAAAAAAATTCGAATTCGAATTTCGAAAAAATCGCGTCGAGGTGCACTGGCTGTTGTCTAGAATGTTGTCACCAATGTACCAAATTTCGTAGCCTTCGGTCTATTAGCTTACGCGCAGCGCGAACGAAAGACACACACAGACAAACTCTTTATTTTATTATATGTAGAGATTAAACTATTTTCGTTTAAAAAAGCTAAAACATGCACAAACTCGACGTCACGTACAAAGTCTTGGCATTATGCACATTACCTATATTGTATTGCATTCACCTATATTGTATGCACATTACCTACATTGTATGTATGCACTATCATTTTTCTCTTAGTTACACAGCGATTTGTTTTCGTTTAAAAACATTACTGAATTGCCCAAACTCGGCATCGCGCATATTAAATATTACAGTTATATAGATTGTATGATACATCACTATTTTCTAATATCCCGCATTGCCATTAATTTTAATTATCAAAAAATAAAATACGACTGTCAAAATAAAATCATTACGAAACAACGAAGAAGTAGGCTACTAGCATAAAATCTTTATCTAACACAGAAATCGCCAAATTTGCCGCGACCATGATTCTTCACGTTAACCAATTTAAATTTCACTAATTTCATAATTGAATAACAAAAGATTCATAAAATAAAAAATTTCAGTAGCTTTCATATTTGAATGTGCGATAAAATCACAACAAAAAGAAATAACAAATAATGCATGATTACTGATACTTCTACGTCATTTCTGTTTTAGCTAAGGAAATGTTAGTAGCAAATTTATTAATGAAACATTAAAACTTAAAACAATTTTAGTTGTGTGTATCGTTAGAAAATAGCATTTAAGAATCCATAGAAATGTCTGTTTCATACATTTTTAGTTATATATACTATGTGATACAATGCAACAGTAAAGTAATAATAAAAAAAAAAGACTTATAATTCATAATAATTTTTATTATATAGACATTTATGAAAATTCTCAATACTAAAATTACTTACAGACCTCTCAAAAATGAAAACAAAAGTGATATGCAACCATTCAATTTTAATAGTGTATAAAAATGTCTCGTTGATAAAACATAATGTTGTCCAATATTGCATAAGTTAATATGTATATACTACACATGGAAATTGCATTGTAAAGTATCTTTAATGTTTCCCAGAAGTAATTTTCAGATCAAAATATTTATTTGCAGAAAAAAACATCAAACAAAATTTTAATTATATAATTACATTAACAATTTGGTTTTGTTTTAGTCCCCAAAATACCAATTCAAAGTTTGCCAACTATATATATTTCCTTTCTTATTTAAAAAAATGTCTATGTTCCTTGGTCGTTAACAGACATATAATCAGTTTCTCTGACACTCTATTCTGAAACAGAAAGTTTTATATTTTACGTAAGAATAGAAGAAACTATTAAAAAAATGCATATATATTTACCGTATTTCCTCACATATTTCTCCCTTTTTTTTTTTACTAATTTTATTATCTGAACATCGAGAGAGGGAAATTATGCGAATCATTTCATTTTTGTAGGACAGAATCATAGTAAGAACACAACAGATAAAAATTAATCATAAATAAACTATAAATAACTATCACAATATTATTTCTTTAAAATAAACCTACATTCCGATAGGAATAACATTACAATATCTACTATAATATCATCATTTCTACTTTACTGTAACTTGAAGTTCGGCAGTTCTTACTGCTGTCTCTGCTATTTCTTAGTCTCCAATAGTAGATAGAATATAATTCTGGCCGGAATTATTTTGAATTATTCGGAATTATTAGGGGTTTGGGGCCACAGGGCGCTTGGAGAGGGGGGTCTGCCGAGGAGCACGCGGCTTAACGCCGGACGCGTCGCATCCTGTTCGTGACGTCATCCCGGAATATCTTGGTATTGCTACGTCAGCCACATGTTTCATCCTGTTTGTGTTGTAATCCGGTTTTATGTTGGCGCTTATCTATTAACGTAAATCCGCCATGTGATTGCAACATGATAGAAGTTTCTAGTGCATTCATTTTAGTTCAGCAACCGCCGCTAGAGGGGCAGCAGTCTCGCCCATAGCGCTTGCTGATTGGTTCTCGTGGATCCTGACCAAGTTATTAACCATTAATTTTAATTGATTATACTATTTGACTTAATATAGTAGTATTTAATGAAAAACGTTCATGTATTTGCACGAGTTTTAAAAATAATCCCACGGCTGGGACTTGAACCCTACATCTATGGCATGGGAAACGTGGACGATAACACAAAACCATGCTTTATCTTATTAATCCTGATATTTGACCGTGTCCATCCTTCTTTGTACAGCTGACTTTGTGCAACGGAAATGGATTGTGCATACGCCAATTCTGTTCCAACTTGCTCAAACCTTCGTAAATGCCCGATGATGAACGAACTCATAACTTTAAATTTATTTTTTTTATGTGTTAGGTTAAGATTTTTTTAAAATTTCTCTTTTCTTTATGTTACAAACATAATTTACGCAATTTGCTTTTCTTCTCGACGTTAAATTGAATGTACTAATTCTCACTCGATATTTTTTATACATAAACATAGGATTTTTTCTTTCCACATTTTTAAGTTTTACATCCCCCCCCTCCTCCATTTAACTTGAAAAGTAATATCTTTTATAAAAGTTATACTTTTTCACAATTTAAATTTTTTTGACTTTTTATTTTACATTTTATTTCTACGGTTTAATTTTTTTCCTTTCCCTTTTTTTACATTATTTATTTTTAAAAAGTTATATTTATTTTCATACGATTATTTTATTTTATTTTATTTTATTTATTTATTTTTTTTTTTTTTTTTTACAAAGTCGGTCTTTTTCCTATATTTTACTTCAAAAAGTAATTTTTAATTTTTCTTTTATATAAAAGTACTTTTTTTAATTTTTTGAAGAATTTTTCTTCTCTTATTTATTTATTTTTTTTCTCTTAATGTTTTCCTTGTTTTAAATACTTATTGATGTTACACCTCCATTTATCTAAGCGCAAAACTAAATATTTCTCTGTCTATGAAAATGAAGCTGGAATTTACACGTATATAATTTCCCTCTAGGGGCTTTCACGAATAATAATTTCTGTAAATTTAAACCAATAAGTATGATGGTCATTCTATATAGTTTAATTGGCATAATACATTTCTTACTTTTTACACTACTAATACTTAAGGTACGTAAAACTTTCTCTTCTAATCAGTTACATTATGCTAATAACACTTGACAGGTTGTAAGGATTCTAAGTTTTACTAACGTTTATTTTATTTTAAATCTTTACTATCACTTCTTATTTTCTACTTCCGGCCAGAATTAAAAGCTTTAACTTATTTATGCAAATTTGTCTTGCGAACAACAAGTACTTAAGTTGTGGCTTTTTGCCAAGCAAGAGAGAGGAAGGAGTTAGTAGAAGCAGGCCGCTTGCCATAGTAGTTTTACTCGGTTGCTGGTTGCCTTCAAGGACAGAGGTTTAATCCTCTTGATAATTTTAAACGTATCTTAGTGTTAGCAGTTCTCTGTACTACATACGGCTTTTTGTTAATATACGGCCAATCTTGGAGTTAGGCACTTGTTTATTAATCCAAAGTTAGTTTAGTTAGATTTTTAGTTAATATTTTTTATATTCTTACGTTCAGACCACAAGTGGTTGGTCTCTGTATTCCGAAGTTCTGGAAATCATTGTAAAGAGAGAAAAATAAAGGGTTTCGTATACCCTTCCTGTGTGTATTGTCTACTTCCCAAATTTATTGAACATAGCTTTAGTAAGCTCCCTGTTCCGAGTCAGGACATTTAATGTTCCCAAAGCACGTAAGGAGGAACACAGAACCTGATAGTGGCGCCCGACGAAGAAAAATAACCATGGCCGAATTTCAAGAAGAACCTGTGCTGCCTGCAGAAGCGGCTCAGAATCCAGAAATGCCAGCTGCCGCCCTGGAAGGATTTGGTTACATCGTCCAGACCATGCGCGCTTCGATGAAACCAGAAGCAACATTTAATGGAAACTCTCCGGTAACCAGTTTTTTGGAAAAATTGGATGACCACTTCATGCTCTACCCCGTGCACGAATTTCAAAAAGTTACCTTAGCTACCAGCGCTTTGAGGGGCCAAGCGCTTAAATGGTTCAAATGTATAGGCAGAAGTCTCTTGGGTCAAGCAGGAAGTCCCACCTATACTTACGAAAATTTTAAGACTGCCTTAGTAAAAGCCCTCCCTGTCGTAAGAGATCGTGCAAGATTAGAAACGGAACTCTTTAGCATATACCAGAAACGAACTGAAAATCTCTCAAGCTTTATTTTAAGAAAAATTCACGTCTTCAAACTCTTGTATGGAAACCGTCCGGATCCTGAGATAATTCAAGTGATTTTGCCGAGGTTACTTCCCCAAGTACAAGACTTTATTGAATTAAGGAATCCGACTACACTGGAAAAGTTATTTGAGCTAGCAATCCAGTTTGAAAGTAGAAGAACGGCGGACATTGACAGAAGACGCCAGTATGAGCAACGAAGCCAATTGGGTGCGCCAAGACCACAGCAAAGTCAAGAACACGGCTACGGAAGCAAAGCGAATCACTGGGCAAGGAAACCCGAGTATCCAAAAACAACCGGCGAACGTCGACAGTTCAATAGTAAGCCAGAAAAAAAGTCTGAAGGCCAGTGGAAAAAGAAGGAATGCATGGAAAGGAAGAAACAAGATTTAAACTAAAACGGATTTCTGCTGACGGGAGGGTGCGGAAATCCGAAGACCAAGAAAACCCCTCTTCCTTCAAGTTAAATACAGTGATGGTGAAAAATTTGACTCTTCCAAAGATTGAAGTGTTGGTGAATAACATCCCAGCCACCGCACTCCTGGATACAGGCGCGCAGTGTTCCTGTGTGGCAGAAGATTTTTTTAGGAAGTATTTCCGTAAATACCGCATATATAATTCGGATAATACGACAGTGTTAGCTGCGCAGGGAGAAAGATGCAAGTGCATAGGTAAATTACCGTTATACATTCGTATCAAGGACGAGCAAGTAAAGATTGTTTTTTATCGTAAAGAATTTGCAAGCACATGTCATTTTAGGGATAGATTTTCTTTCAGAGGCAGAAGCAAAGCTGGATTTTAACGAAGCGTCCCTTAAGCTGACGATGAAACCAGTTCGAGAAGAAAAAACAGAACCACCGACATTAAACATAGACCACCTGCCTAAGGAAGAGCAACAAAAAATTCGACAAGTGGTAAGTGAATTTGCTTCGTTATTTAGTGATATTCCCGGATTTACTCAAGTTACTAACCATAGTATCGAAACCGGAGATTCACTGCCAGTTCGCCACAAACCATACCGATATGATAAGAATAAAGAAAAAATTATAGAGTGGCACATTCGAGATATTTTACGTAAAAAGATCATAACGCCCATCTCAAGTAATTATGCTAGCCCGGTTGTATTATGTAAGAAAAATAATGACTATCCGGTAACACATCCGAAAAGGTGGCGTTTTGCAATTGACTATCGTAAATTAAACTCCATGACTAAATATCCGGTATATCCGTTACCTATTATCGAAGAAATTCTAAGGAACATAACTTCTACCAAATATATGACTACTTTAGACTTAACGACTGGTTATTTTCAAATAGGGGTTAGACCAGAAGATGTGCCTAAGACTGCTTTTATAACCAAGTCTGGCACTTATGCATTCCTGCGTATGCCGTTTGGCCTTTCAGGGGCACCGGCAACATTTCAGCGATGTATGGACATTGTGCTAAGGCCTGTTCTTGGGAAGTCCACATTTATCTATTTAGACGATATCATTATTACTAGTGATAATCTGGACCAACATGTACAGGATTTAAGACAGGTGTTTTCATTATTAAATGAGGCCGGTCTAAAAGTTAATGTTGAAAAGTGCAAATTTGCAGCCCCTGAATTAAAATACTTAGGTTACAAAATATCTCAGAAAGGAATCGAGACAGACGAATCAAAAATAATCGCAAGTGCAAAAGCATCCGCCGCCAAATACGGCGAAGAAGCTCTCTTCTTTTCTAGGACATTGTTCATATTATAGGTCATTTATAAAAGATTTTGCAGCTATTGCTGAACCATTGTTAAAATTAAAAAGGAAAAAGGCAAGATTCTCGTGGACGGCCGAAGCCAATAGTGCTTTCGAAAAATTAAAGCAAGCATTAACGCAAGCCCCTGTTTTGAAATTTCCTGAGAACGATGAGAATTTAGAAATTTCAGCGGATGCTTCGGATTATGCGGTGGGAGCGGTACTTTCGCAAAATCAGCAGCCCGTGGCATTTTTTAGTAGAACTTTAAATCAAACACAAAGAAATTATTCCGCGACTGAGAGAGAGGCACTTGCAGTTCTGTTAGCAGTGCAAAAGTTCCGAGTCTATTTTGGAAGGGCGCCAATAACAGTGTATTCTGATCATGCGGCGGTAACTAGATTGTACTCAGGGAAAAACTTATCCCCAAGGTTAATAAGATGGGCACTCAAGTTACAAGAGTATAATCTGGTAAGCAGATGCCCTATCCAGAATAAAAATAGATGAAGAAGGTAATACTGTAAAGGTGGCAATGCTCACAGCATGTACGATACATTCCCGAGAAACTGTAATAACCGAACTGGGTAAGGATCCTGAGTTTAAAAACATTTATGGGTATTTAAAGGATCCTGAAAGTTTTAGCCACCAAGATATTGTGGCGATAAGAAATAGGGCGGCCCATTACGAACTAATAGATGGTCTATTATTTTATACAAAAACTACGAATTCCAACAACGAATTTCGACCTGTTATCCCAACTAGTCTTAGACTAAATATACTGCAACAGTTACACGACTGCCCATTAGCTTCTCATGCTGGTATTCGAAAAACCATCCAACGCGTACGCTAAGCAGTTTGTTTTTCTGAACTGCAAAAGTTAACAAGGGCGTATGTCCAGTCCTGCCCAACATGTCAAGCAGTTAATTATATTAATTTCCGCCCGGCCGGGTTTCTAAATAGCATTAAATCCGAATTTCCAAATGAAATAATTGGCATCGATTTATTGGGCCCTTTCCCCAAAAGTCAGTTAAATAAAAGTCGGTATCTCCTTGTTATGGTTGATCATTTTTGTTGGATGCATATTTAATATTTGCATTTCTTTTTTTGTATATTTTATTTCCTCACTGCTTAATTTTATGTTATGATTTTTGCAATAATCTTGTTACTGGCAACGTGCTTTATTTTACTATAAAGTTTGTGTGAATGGCAACAGTTGTTCATGTTTATGTTTTCAGTAGAATAGCGTTCTTAGCCGCACTGCGCTGCAGGCAATTTTTCTCTTAAAGAATTTTATGTTTTAGAATAGCAATAAAGTTTATTATACAAAGCTGATGCTTTTTAGTTCAAGGCAACTAATTGGTTCCCCAGGTGAGGCATTTAATGCTATTTAATGTGTTATTATTAGATGCTTTAGAAGTGTGTTTAACGAATATTTAAGTACTGGTACTGCGAATCGTTCGCGTGACGTCAGAAAGATAAGCGGAAATATTTTTGCTGCTTAAGTATCTTGTTGAAGTTATTTGTGATTATTAATCATTATTCATGGTAATAATGACAGAATTAAGTGAATCTGATCTTAAAAGATTAAGAGGACGAACGAAATCTACCCTAACGCGGCTTCACAATAGTTTCAGTAATCAGTTAAGTTTAACGGAATTAAAAGCACGATTAGAAAGAATTGAACAAATATTTAAAGAATTTGATAAATATGATGCTGCTTTACCCGAAGAAGCTTCTGAAATTGCTGAATTCGAAGCTAAATATTTTGAAACGAAAGTAATGTATCAATCCGCCATTGAATCCGTAACGGCCAGAAATGTTTTGATTTCAAATCCCACTGCAGTTGAGGCTAGCTTTAAACTTCCGCGTTTAAACATTCCGAGTTTCAATGGTAAATATACTGATTGGCTTAATTTTAAAGATCTGTACATGGCGACAGTTCATACCAATCAGTCATTAGCGAAAATTCAGAAATTCCAATATTTGATAGGACTTTTAAAAGACGAACCAGCTGCTATTATTAAGCACATTCCGATTTCCGAAACTACATACGATGAGGCTTGGGACAAATTGATGAATCGTTATGATAGAAAAAATCAAATTGTAATGTCGCTTGTCAGAACATTTCTTGAGCAACCCAAAATTACTAGCGCTGATTCTGTTAATCTAAGAAAACTATCTGATACATCTGATAAAGTTATCCATGGATTAAAATCTCTTGGCGAAAAGGCTTCGTCTAGAGATGTTTGGCTAATTTATTTTTTGTTAGAAAAAGTCGATCCGGAAACGCGCCATTTATGGTCACAAAAAAATGGTGAAGAAGAATTTCCTACCTTAGAATGTTTTTTGGAATTCTTAAACTCAAGATGTGTTTCACTTGAAATGTTAAACACTCATAATAATGAAAAGCGAGTATCGCATAAAAATCAGTGCTCTGTTTCGAAGAATGTTTCACATAATAATAAAAATTCTGTTCTAAAATGTCAGCATTGCAATGGTTCTCATTTTTTATCAGTGTTATAAATTTAAAGGTGCAGATATTACGACTAGGAAAAATATCATTCGCAAGAATTTATTATGCTTCAATTGTTTCGGAAATCATCAATTAAAATTTTGTTCATCGCAGAATGTGTGTTCTATTTGCAAAGCAAAACACCATACTTTACTGCATGAAGATATTAAAAGTAATAACGTAGTTGTGTCAAATTCATCTCCATCTGATGAACAAATTTCTAATTCAGACGAACAAAATAATATTTCGAGTTTTTCTATTCAGGGTCAGAGTACTTCATTTTTACCAACGGCGGCAGTAATAATTTACGACTCTGCTGGTCAAGGTCATGAATGTATCATTCTTTTTGACAGTGGAAGTGAAGCTTCTTTCATCAGTGAATCATTTATTCGACAATTAAATATACGCAGACAAAATGCCCGTATTTGCGTAAAGGAACTTGGTGATTCTTGGTGAAGCAGCTTTGACTCGTGGTTATGTAAATGTAAAATTGTTTCCGAAATCTGAGTTGAAAAAAAATGGTGTTTTAATACAAGCATATATTCTTAAAAAATTAACTTCGCATTTGCCTTCAGTAAAGATTGATAGCAAGGACCTTGATTATTTGAATTCAATTTATCTTGCAGATCCGAATTTCAGTACGCCCAAACAAATAAACATGATAATTGGAGCTGACTATTTCTTTTCTCTGCTTCAGCCAGGGCAGATTGTTGGCTATAAAAATGTAATTGCGCAAAATACTATTTTTGGTTGGGTTGTATCAGGCAGAATTAAAACAGAAGGCAATACTCCGCATCCCATTAGTGTTAATCGCATTAGTTTATATATTGAGGATAACGTCGATGCAACACTTAAGCGTTTTTGGGAGTTGGAAGAATTAACGTTCCAAAATCAGAAGTCAACGATTGAAGAAGAGTTTTGTGAGAATCATTTTAAAGAAAATTATCGAGTAGACGGAAATGGCAGATTTGTTGTCCGACTGCCCATTTTCAGTAATGCTGAAGAGTTAGGCGACTCCAAACCTTTGGCTATTTCTCGTCTTCTATCCATGGAAAGAAAATTTGATTTAGATAAAGAACTTTGTAGGCAATACAAGGAGTTCATGCAAGAATACGAAACTTTAAATCATATGGTTCCAGTTGTTGAGAATGAAGAAAATAAGCAAGTATATTATCTACCGCATCATGCTGTTGTTAAACCGACTAGCTCTACCACTAAACTTCGTGTAGTATTTGACGGTTCATGTAAACCTAAAATTCAGTTTCTTTGAACTCTGTTTTAGGGGTAGGTGCAACACTACAACGAGATATATTTTCAATATTGCTCAACTTTCGTATACATAAAATAGCTTTTTCTGCTGACATAGAAAAAATGTACCGCCAGATTTTAGTAGATACTGAGGATCAACATTTACAAAGAATTGTTTGGAGAGAATCTGTTAATTCAAAAATGCAGACATATAAATTATGTACAGTTACATATGGCACTGCATCTGCACCATTTTTAGCAACACGCTGTTTGTGGCAAATTGCTTTGGATGCAGAACAGGATCATCCTCATGTATCCTCCGTTCTTAAAAATGATTTCTATGTAGATGATTGTTTATCTGGAGCAAACAGTTTAGAAGAAGCAGTTGACCTATGTTCTAAGCTTTCACAGCTATTACAGAAACGTGGATTTAATTTAAGGAAATGGAGATCAAACTGCTCAAAGCTTCTCGAAAATTTATCCATTGATAATCATGAAGAAGGTGACCTGGAAGTTCACTCAGATGAATGTGCCAAGACTTTAGGGCTGTTTTGGAACTCTACAGAAGACGTATTTTTATTTAACATTTCTATGGATTTGGGGACTGAAATTACTAAAAGAAGGTTCATTTCTGAATCTTCTAAAATCTTTGATCCTCTTGGCTTGCTATCACCATGTACAGTCAAGTTGAAAATGTTTTATCAGCAATTGTGGTTTTTAAAACTTGACTGGGATGCTCCTCTGCCTAAAGAATGGGAAGAGAAGTTGCAGCGACTTCAAGAAGATCTTAAGGCTCTCAAAAATGTTAAAATTTCGAGGTGGCTTCAAACTACGTCTAACCACATCTATCTGCATGGGTTTTATGACGCGTCAGAATCTGCTTACGCTGCTGTTATCTACTGTGTTCAACCAACATCTCACGACAGAAATGAAGTCAATTTGGTGGTTGCTAAAACCAAAGTTGCGCCCATTAAACAAGTGTCCATACCTAGACTGGAACTCCTAGGTGCATTGCTCCTTGCCAGATTAATCAAAGCTGTCCGTAAAGCCTTCTCCACCACTGAAATTTCCTTTCACGCTTGGACTGACTCTAAGGTTGTTCTCTGTTGGTTAGCAGCTCATCCTCGAAAATGGAAGCCTTTTGTGGCAAACAGGACTTCAGAAATATTAGATGCTATTCCCTATCAACAGTGGAGCTATATTTCGTCGAAACAGAATCCTGCCGATCTTCCTTCTAGAGGAATCGATCCTAAAGTTCTACCGAACATATCCCTATGGTGGCATGGGCCATCATTCTTAGCGTTCGACAGTTCGAAGTGGCCTCTACAATGTTCTGTCAGTAATGAGACTAACAGTGATGCAACTGTCTTAACTGAACAAAGGACAAAATCAATTTTTTGTACAACAGCTTATTTGACTAATGACACTCTGGACAATTTATTTCAGAACTGTTCTTCTTTATCTAAATAGTTAATGTAATTTCTTTTTTGTTTAAGATTTATTTCTAGGTGCAAAGAACGGGTCTTTGGTTCGGAAGATAATAGGTTAAAAAGTCCTGCAGTAGTACCTTCATCTAATGAAAGGCAAGCAGCTATGAAGTTGATCATTAAATGGATCCAGTTTGTGCACTTCCATAAAGATATAAAGGATCTAAAAAATAATTCATCTTTAAATCCTAAAAGTGTTTTAAGCTCACTTTTTCCTTTTCTAGATGATGATGGTGTTTTACGGGTGGGAGGTAGGCTGCAAAATTCTGACTTCTCATTCAATGCTAAGCATCCCATAATTATACCAGGTCAACACAGGATTGCTTTGTTGCTTGTTAAACAATATCATGTAACTTATATGCATGCAGTTTACTAGCTAACATTTTAAAGCAAAGCTATTGGATTGTAAATGGTAAGAAACTTATTCAGTCTTTTATCCATAAATGTATTGTTTGTCACAGATATAAATTGTCATCTAATAATCAGTTAATGGGAAACTTGCCAAAACAAAGAGTAACACTTGAGAGACCATTTTTTAGCACAGGTATTGATTATGCCGGTCCTGTAATTTTGAAATGTTACAAAGGTCGTTGCTTTAAGACCACTAAAGGTTATATAGCTTTGTTTGTATGTCTAGCTACCAAAGCTTACCATATTGAGGTAGTTAGCGACTTAACTGCAGATTCTTTCATTGCTGCTCTTAGGCGATTTGTACCGAGGCGTGGTACACCTCGATACTTATTTTCGGATAATGGTACGAACTTTGTTGGCGCAAAAAGAAAATTGTCCGAATTGCAAACTCTGCTACTTTCACTTAACAGCAATGAATTGATTTTAAATTATTTGGCTGAAAATACTATGGAATGGAAAATGATTCCACCTGCTTCTCCCCACTTTGGTGGTTTGTGGGAATCAGGGATCAAGTCCATAACATTTCATTTGAAAAGAATGATAGGAGAGACAAAGTTAACATTTGAAGAATTAACAACTTTACTAACTCAAATTGAAGCTGTGTTAAATTCACGCCCCTTATCTAAAACTAATCACAATGATGTAGGTAATTTAGATGCTTTGACTCCATCACATTTTTTAACTGGGGATGTTATTACTAGCATCCCAGAACAGGATTTTTCTAATATTCCCAAACCCACTTTATTAAAACGATGGGAATTATTACAACAAATGAAACAAGGCTTTTGGAAGAGATATTATAAGAAGTATTTAAATTCCTTACAACAAAGATACAAATGGAAGCAACAACTTCCAAATTTGTCTGTAGGTGATATTGTATTAATTAAGGAGGACAACATGCCTCCTGGTGTTTGGCCTTTAGGTCGCATTGTTGAAATCCATCCAGGAAAGGATGGCAATGTTAGAGTTGTTACAGTAAAAACTGTTCATGGTTATTTTAAAAGACCTATAGTAAAACTTTTACCATTGCCATTGCATCGGGAATGATCTATTGTTAATGCAATGGCAAGGGTGGGAGTTAATGTTGGATGCATATTTAATATTTGCATTTTTTTTGTATATTTTATTTCCTCACTGCTTAATTTTATGTTATGATTTTTGCAATAATCTTGTTACTGGCAACGTGCTTTATTTTACTATAAAGTTTGTGTGAATGGCAACAGTTGTTCATGTTTATGTTTTCAGTAGAATAGCGTTCTTAGCCGCACTGCGCTGCAGGCAATTTTTCTCTTAAAGAATTTTATGTTTTAGAATAGCAATAAAGTTTATTATACAAAGCTGATGCTTTTTAGTTCAAGGCAACTAATTTTAGTAAGTGGACCGAAATTGTTCCCTTAAAACGAGCCTCCGCGAAATTAGTTACTGATTCTATTTTAAATAAATATATTTTAAAATACGGGGCGCCCCTAAAAGTTATATCGGATAATGGTCCTCAATATGTAAGTAACATATTTGAAGACATGTGCCAAAAACTGGGCATACGTCATTTAAAAACGGTCCTGTATCGGCCGCAATCAAATATAGCGGAACGGGTCAATAGAAATATAGTGAAAATTATCCGTAGTTATGTTAAAAATTTTCATAAAAGCTGGGATAACTATGTCAATGAATTTGCTTTCGCCCTTAGGACCGCAAAACATGATACAACGGGCAAAACTCCTGCTGAGTTATTTCTAGGCAGAAAGAATATAACGCCGTTAGATAAATTATTTTATGTGCAACAAAGAGCCCCAGAATTTAAAATGGGTGATATAGAAAAACTAATTAAGGAAGCAAAGAAGAATACTGAAGTAGCACAGAGAAAACAAAAACTCTATTATGACTTGAAACGACGGGGAGTAACTTATAAAGTAGGGGATGAAGTTTTAAAAATTAAGCATTCACTTTCTTCAGCACCAGAAGATAAAACTGCCAAATTTTTTCCACGATTTGAAGGACCATATGTTATAGAAAAAATAACTCACACTGTAGTAGTGTTAAAAGCCAGAAATGGTGAAACCTGTTCCGCAAACATTGATCAAATCAAACCCTACTATGATCGTAATAAAATGCAAATATTTTCAGATCTTTTGCAGGATCCGGCACGGCAGACACCGCAGGCACAAGCTCCAGAGATGGAAAAACGACAAGTACAAGGGCAAGCCATTAAGAGGCAGGAGCAAGTGAAAAGAAAATTTCCCCGCGGAAAAATTGAAGGTGGCAAGAAAAAGAAGCCGTTCCACCGTCCAGAAAAGAGAGCTAACGAACACCCCCAGAATGAAGAAGGGAGAAGGACGACGTATGCAAAAAGAGCCAGGAGAAATGACGGCAACTATAACCCGGCTCTAAAACGGAAGATCTACTCATCCGACAGGACTCTCCGCAGCAAATGTCGCCGAACTGCGGAAGGGCCATCAGCGGCGGAGGAAAAGTTACAAGGAAAATTTGAACGGCCAGCAACGAGGTCCAAGCAGGAACACGAAAGAAGTTTCCCGGTTCCGCCAAGACCAGCTGCCATCAAACGACCAAGACCACAGGCAGAAGCGAAAAAGAAGGTATTCAAGGGTGACCGAACTGGAAAAAAAAGAAAGCTTCTAGAGGAAGACACTGAAGGGCGAGCCCGTACAAGAAGGAGGATAAATCAAACAGCAATCTGCACTACCTTTCAAGACTGGGCCCAGAAAAGAATGTCCGAATATCACAAAGATAAGTAAAATTTTATGTTACTTTGCAAACTTAAGTTAATCTTTCATTCTTAGTGCAAGTGGCAGATTTCAAGAAGTTTTACCTCATGCGAGGTCTACCTTTATCGCCAAAAGGGCGAGAAATGAGTTGTTACCGATTTTGGTATTATGTTTTTCAATTACTCGCGCGTAAAACTAAAGTTGATGTATAATAGCGTTGTGTAAAGACTTAAATATTGTAAAAAGTTATTGTATAAATATTATTTAAAACATTCTGGCAAGAAAGAAGTTTTAGTCTGAAAGACTTTTGAAATGTAGTATTTCAATGTAGAAGAATTGGCACTTGCTTGGGAAAGAATAGAAGTTAACAATGTACTACTAATGTATGTTTTAAAATGCGTAAAATTAACGGCATGTTAATATGTCCTTATATACAGTGTGAACTGTTATTTTAAACGTTAAGAAATACTGTGATATGTTAAAAGTGAAAGTAATGCCAAAAATTTTAACTTATTCGTGTGACTGTAAAAAAAGCAAATTATTGTGAATATGTGTTAAAGGTTGAATGATGTAGTTAGGCTCTCTGACGCTACACTTCAGAGTTAGCCACTTTCAGAATAGTACCTCAGGGTTTAGAGTTGAAATTAGGGTGCGTTACGAGGTCTTGGTATGTTGAATTTTAACACGTTAGTGTTTTGATTGTAGGAGGAAGTGTTGAACACATAGACATAAACACATTCGTGTTTGGTGTTCTTTTACAACACATGTCAGAGAGCACGGGGAGAGATAACTAAAATAGTTATGAATGAAATAAGAATGTTAAGAGAAATATAATTATACATGTTACTTGCCATTTCATTGTGTAACATTTCATTAAACTAGCTGGAAGGAACCAGATTTGAATAAAAGCTCCTGTTTAGATGCAGTACAGATGAAAAAATTTTGTCCTGGGAGCTGCTATTGTAAAAACAAATTTCTTTCTTTTAAATTTCTAGTTTCTAGCGAAAAATGTTTGTAAAAGATTGGCCTCGCGTTAGATTCTAGAGCTAAAAGTTTTCAACAAGCTCGTTTTAGACCTCAGTTTCAAACTAATTAACTCTGGCGGGAAGTATGTAAGGATCTTAAGTTTTACTAACGTTTATTTTATTTTAAATCTTTACTATCACTTCTTATTTTCTACTTCCGGCCAGAATTATAAGCGTTAATGTATTTATGCAAAGTTTGTCTGGCGAACGCCAAGTATTTAAGTTGTGGCTTTTTGCCAAGCGAGAGAGAGGAAGCAGTTAGTCAAAGCAGGCCGCTTACCTTAGAAGTTTACTCAGTTGCTGGTTGCCTTCCAGGCCAGAGGTTTTAATCCTCTTGATAATTTTTAAACGTATTGTAGTGTTCACAGTTATCTGTACTACATACGGCTTCCTGTTAATATAAGGCCAATCTTCCACGTTATTATTTCAAAGTTAAGTTAGCGTTTAGTTATATTTTTTATATTCTTACGTTTAGACCACAAGTGGTGGGTCATTGTATTCCGAAGTACGAAAATTATTGTAAATAGAGAAAAATAAAGGGTTTTGTATACCCTTCTTGTGTATCCTGTCTACTTCCCACAGTTTTGAACATAGCTTTAGTAAGCTCTCTGTTCCGAGTCAGGTCCTTGCATGTTCCCGAAGAAGGTTAGACGGAACATTGAACCTGATAATACTTCCAAAATCCCGGATTCCTGATGTCCTTAAAGAACCTTCTACATAACAGCCCTACAGGAGGTCACTTTGGAAAAATGAAGACCTTACAGAGAGTTCGTGAGCGTTTTTACTGGAATAATGCAAAGGATGACGTGCAAAAGTGGTGCCGATCTTGCGACGCCTGCGCAGGTCGAAAAGGACCGAGAACAGGCAGCCGAGGCAAGCTGCAACGTTACAACGTAGGTGCGCCTTTTGAACGTATCGCTTTTGACATCTTAGGACCTCTGCCACGAACTGCTGATGACAACAAATACATACACGTTGTCATTGATTACTTCACCAAGTGACCTGAAGCGTATCCTATTCCTGATCAAGAGGCTGTCACAGTAGCTGAGGTGATGGTACAGCACTGGATTTCCAGGTTCGGAGTGCCTCTGCAGTTACATTCCGATCAGGGAAGGAATTTTACCTCGGCAGTAATCAAAGAACTATGCAAACTACTCGGCATTGACAAAACCCAAACAACGCCAATTACATCCCCAGTCGGACGGCATAGTAGAGAGGTTCAATCGAACCATCCTTAATACCCTCTCATTAGTGGCTTCCAGAAGCCAACAGGACTAGGACAAGAAATTACCACTGTTTTTAGTGGCTTACCGCAGTGCTGTCCATGAGACTACCGGCTATTCCCAATCACAGATGCTTATCGGTCGTGACCTTCGTCTGCCTTGTGATCTATTGTTTGGCCGCCCTCCGGATGCTCCTTCATCGTCTGAGGAATATATTCAAGATCTCCAGGCCCGGTTTGAAGTTATGCACAACTTTGCACGAGAGCGAGTCAACTTGGCGACGGAGAAGATGAAGACCCGATACGACACATAAGATTCGGAGAAGCTACTGAACATCAATTCCACGAAGGAGACAAGGTGTGGTTGTGGAATTCGACTCGACGGAAAGGACTCTGTCCGAAATTACAGTCACCTTGGGATGGTCCATACACAGTCCTAAACAGGCTGAATGACATCTTGGTTCGGATCCGTTAAGTCTTCGAACTGAAAAACCTAAAGTAGTTCATTACGACAGATTAGCTCATTACTATGGCCATAGTACGTAGTGTAAATAATTGTAAATAGGGAAAGGTTCAGTATAGCCCACCTTCAAAGTTTGGCGAATTTGTTTGCATTTGAAGATTGTTAAATACTAATTGTTTGTTGCGAAGTCTAACCCAGGCTGCATGGTTGGTTTTCGTAGTTTTCTAGGTTCTCTTTACAAAGGTTCTCTATGAAAGCATCTTAATCAAATAGCTCCCATGTTCTTTCTATGTTCAAATAACCAACTGACCTAGTTTAAGCGCGATTTCCAAGTGAAGTTACTAGCAAAACCCGAATACTCATTAAAAATCATGTAGCTTTTTAATCGGGAGTAACATAAAAGATACGGCGCTAATAATTGAATTGCTGTTACGGTACGCTGTTTCTAAGCTTAGATGGTCATTCCTTAATTAAATAGGGCTCACCAGCGATCGAGCGGTAAAGTTGCTGAACAGTGGTAGTTCGGTCCGAGGTTCGAATCCCGCGAACGGGCTGGCTGCATGGGTGTTTTCGTGGTTTTCCCCATGTGTAACGTGTATACGAGCCAGTTTCCCTTATAAAGTCCTCCACGAAGGCATCCCTCTCCTTAGGCAGATAGCCCTAGCGTGCTTTGCCGTAATTAAATACACCACACCTTAATTAAATAGCTCACCAGCGGCCGAGCGGTAAAGAAGCTGAACACTGGTAGTTCGGTCCGAGGTTCGCATCCCGCGAACGGGCTGGCCGCATGGGTGTTTTCGTGGTTTTCGACATGTGTAACGTGTATACGAGCCAGTTTCCCATAAAAAGTCCTCCACGAAGGCATCCCTCCCTTTAGACAGATAGCCCTCGTGTGCTTTGCCATAATTAAATAATCCAATCCAATCCTTAATTAAATGTAATTGATTTGTAACTTTTACTAGAACTGACGGTAAGAATTGAAGTGCAAATAAATAATATTGTGTGCAATCTTGATTAATATAAAATTAAAAATATTTGCATTCAGACAGAAAGTTTTTTGAAATATTTGCAATTACTTTATAAGAAGGATTTATTAATAACCGTAATAATTACTTATTATATTCCTGATGATTAGGATTCAGTTCTTGACAATTACATTCTAAATTAGAATTTTAAGGATATAATGAAAATACGCTACGCACAAAAATACATTTTAGGATAAAAAATTAGTTGATTTTTTATGTTTTAAAACTTCTTGAATTCATTTAATAAACATCGTATCCTCGTTGTTAATTGAATCCAGAATGTTCGGTGTCGTTTATATAATTATTCTTACTTGTCCACAGAATCTGCTCACTTATCCAGTCATTAAGTAGCTGCAGATCATTTCTACATAACCATTGAACTTCCATTAATTCAGTCTCTAGAGGGTTGTATATTTATATCATAATTTGACTTTTATAAAAATGATTATTCTAAATCTTATGTTTCTATAAAAATATACTGTACTTTAAAAATATGGATGATAGTATAAGCCGCTCTTTCAGCCACTTCAAAAGCAACAGTTTGTTTAGAAATAAATTATGCAGTTATTGTCATAAAATTCAAATAAACCTCAAACGAAAATTCTCAGTTTTAGACAATTCGATTTAAAAGAAGTAAAGTAGCAGACGATAAAACGCCGAAAGTAAAAATTTACTCTTACAAAAATTTACTCTTATTTAAAAAAAAAAAAAAAAAAAAAAAAAAAAAAAATAGAGAGAGAAATTAAAAAAAAAAAAAAAAATAGAGAGAAATTAAAAAAAAAATAGTTAAAAATTCGAATAATATCATCTATAATTTTAAAAAAGCTTTTCATATAGTATTAATAAATATTTATTACGCATCATTGAGGGAAAAAATGTCATATAATTAATTCTTCGTAAAATTTTACTTGAAGTTTAAGGTTAAAAATAGCTGTGGCAATTCAGTGTAACAAAAATCTATAGACCACATTTGGCGTTATTATCGCTCGAAAAAAAGATGCCAAATTTCAAAACGCGAAAATAGGTAAATTCGTGTATATCTTAGAAAATTTTGAATAAAAAAGTCTAATTTTTTGCAGATATGCTTAAAAATACACCTACTTTAAGATGACGGTAAGAATTTTATAGTTTATAATTCAAAAATTTTTTCGAAAATTTTATAAAAATTATTTAAAAATAGAAATTTAAAAAATAAAACACAAAAAATGGGTAAATTTTATTTGGAATGAACCTAAATTTCGAAATGTGAGAGAAAAATCAAAAAAGTTTAATAAAAAAATCTGATGTGTGCATCACATGACTTCCTTGAACGGAATATTAAATTATACGCATTTTTTTCTTGAATTTTAATTAAATTGATTCGATTGAATCAAATCTACTTCGTCGACAGCGCATAAACCACAATAGAATAAATGCACTCTTTAAAATTCACTATAATTGTTGACTATAACGACATTCTGAATGCACAAAATTTATATCATTTGAAGAATTATCGTTGCCACATGTTCTATTCAAATACTATAAAAAAACTAAAACTATGTATGAAAGAAATTAAGCAAACAAAACAGAAAAGAAACAGTTTTTCACAGACGATTTAGTATTTCCCATTCAATTAATTCAGTTCTCACTTGGCGACAAGGCAAAAATACATAAAAACTCAAAATATCTGCATTAAAAATTAAAGTAAATCTTAAACACTTATTTCCTCGAAAAAATTCCAGAAAGGATTAAGCATGATTTAATTCGCAGTAATAAATGAAGGCGTTATTTTTGTGTTGCAAAGCTTAGTCTCTCTAGATTGGCAACAAATCTACAATTCTGCTGTTTCAAATGTAAACAAATATGTCCGCCATATTATTTAAAACTTAACCGCACTTAAACAGCTTTTAAATTGTTGATAATTGTACAAATATTGCTTCCAGAATTACGAAAGGCATAAAAACCTTAACCGAAAGATAAAAACAACATAATTCAATCATTTTTTAAAGCAAAAAATGTACAATTTACAAACATATAAGAGTAAAGAAACTGAGATCACTGAGCCGGGTAACAGAGTGGATATATATATATAAATATATTTACATACGTTTGGTGCGGCTGATTGCAACCAAAATACGAGGTGCACAACTTCATGTTATAGTAGTTCTATATACAAAATTTCAACGTTCTGAGGCTACTCGTTTTTTGAGTTATGCGAGATACGTACATACGTTCGTACAGACGCCACGAAAAATTCTCTTCAGAATTCATTTTAAAGCAGTTTTATATATATATATATATATATTTTTTTGGAGGAAAAGAGTGTTTTATTCTGTCCTTACATACAGATATCACAGAAATACATCGTTAAATGTCATTTGAAAGAGGTCAAAATGGGATATTTTCGTTGAAATATGCTGCCTGAAACTTTTCGGGATAACAATACTTCCTTTTTACTTCGTAGAAGGAAGTAAAAAGAGATATTAATAAATATTTGGCAAATTCAATTAACATTGAGGAGCTAAAATTTTGAGATCTAATATTTTAAAAACTACTCGTACGATTTTTACAAAACTTGGTATTCTGGCATAATTTGAGTCGTAGAATCGAAATATGGAAAAAAAATTGGTATGTTATTTCAGAAAAAGTCCGATTTTTTGTCAAAATACCTATGTTAGAATAGTTCGATATATAAATCTAATATATATCCTAAGTCGTGCTTTCGAGACATGAAAAACGCAGTTTGAATTTTCTCAATCGGCCCAATAGAACGGGAGATATAGCACTGTCCCATATTTTTTTTTTTTTTTTTTTTTTTTTTTTTTGAGCAGTGTACACATCGATCTATTTTTCACTTAAAAAAAAAATCCGAGAATTGCACAAACTAGGCACCGCGCACAACCTCGGAATTGCGCACTACATTGGCTTTGCCCATGTATATAGCGATCTCTTTTCACTTAAAAATCAGACATTGAATAAAGTCTGCATTGCTCATATACTAAGAAATCTGCTTTCACTTAAAAGAAATCGGAGAATTGCAGAAACTCGCGCATAAGCAACTTTATTGATTCGCGGTGGAAAAAAAAAAAAAAAATTGCTTCTAGAAAAATTGAGCTTGCTAAAGGCGAACCAAGATCCTAGCCTAATTGATTTAGCGCTACACTTCTTGGATCTTCAAATACTACCATTCGATGACTTTTTCTGACTAACTAACCAGCATGGTATCTTGCATTTTTCACAACAAACGCTATCTTTCAATAATCGACAATCCATCAAAAATCCTCTAAAAAGTTCATGCTCTCTTGTTAATTCACACATAAAATATCTGTTCCCCAAATTTTACGCTTGTTTGAAAACTCCCATCTTAAATTTTCTTTTATAATCTCCTGATACTTATTTACAACATCACTAATAGCAGTTTTAGAGCAAGCAATAACTAAACGCAAAAATATCACCTCCAAAGTAGCCCAAAAAATATATATACAAAATAGTATTCACAGTATCTGAGCGTTAAACAATGGCCAATAACAGTGTTACGAATTGTGTATTTAGATATTAATTTTAGTAGAATTATAATTTAAAATGTTGTATTCCCCCCTGCAATGCAGCGTGAGACAAATTTTAAGAGAAATCTATACCGGAAAAGTAAGAATACAGGGCACGTGCATTAAACTTTGAGTAAACGAATATCTCGGTAATTTGTATTGAAATTGAATAAATGTAACTGACTACTATATTAGCTGTAACCGTAATTCCATCCTTTTGTTTACATTGCGTTTTTTACTTCCTTGTACGAAGTAAAAAGGAAGTATTGTAATCGCGAAAAGTTTCAGGCAGCATATTTCAACGAAAATATCCATTTTGACCGCTATCGAATGCAATTTAAGGATGTTTTTGCGTGATATCTGTACGTAAGGACAGAATAAAATACTCTTTTCCTTCAAAAAAATTATAAAACTTCTTGGTAAAATCCTAGTATGCGGTGTAGCCTCGGCGCGATTTTGAAAATTATCGCCAACACCAAACATGATCCAAAGAACGTCTATATATATATACTATACACTATATACATAGTGTATACTATAGTGTATATACATAGTATATACTATGTTTAACTATATTCTTTGAATGACTCGTTTACTACTCATCGTATATGTCCCGTTTTTACTGCTCATCATAAAGTCGCCAAAAGTAGCCAAATCCCGTGTGCACCGGATACTAGGATTAAACCAACTGCTTTAAAATTAATTCTGAAGAGAATTTTTCGTGGCGTCTGTACGAACGTATGTACGTACGTGCGTACGTATCTCGCATAACTCAAAAACGAGTAGCCTCAGAACGTTGAAATTTTGTATATAGGACTGCTATAACATGTAGATGTGCACCTCGTATTTTGGTTGAAATCGGCCGCACCAAACGTATATAAATATATTTATATATGTATATATCTCCTTTGTTACCCGGCTCAGTGATCTCAGTTTCTTTACTCTTATATGGTTATAAATTGCACATTTTTTGCTTTAAAAATGATTGCATTGTTTTTATCTTCCGGTTAAGATTTTTATGCCTTTAGTAAATCTGTATGCAATATTTTTAGAATTATCAACAATTTTAAAGTTGTCTAAGTGCCTCTAAGCCTTTTTTTTTATGGCGGCCATTGATGTTTACATTTGAAACAGGAGACTAGTGGATTTGTTGCCAATCTAGAGAAACTTAGCTTCGCAACAACAAAGATAACGCATTTATTTATTATTGCCAATTAAATCATGCTTAATTCTTTCTGGAATGTTTTCGAGGAATTAAGTGTTTAAGATTTACTTCGTAATTTTTATTATAGATATTTTGAGTTTTTATGTATTTTTGCCTCCTCGCGAAGTGAGAACTGAATTAATTCAATGAGAAATACTCAATCGTCTGTGAAAAACTGTTTCTTTTTTGTTTTGTTTTCTCAATTTCTTTTATACATCATTCTAGCTTTATTATAGTATTTGAATAGAACATGTGGCAACGATTAGATAATTCTATTCTTTAAATGATATAAATTTTGTGCATTATGAGTTATAATATGAACGAAATATAATACTGAAGGGGAGTCATCACTTTTGCGCAACACAAAAAGTGAGAATTTTAGCTGCTTTTCGAGTTTTAATAAGTCAAATTGTTTTCGTCATACATATATGAAATTTTCAGTGTGTCATCTTTATACATAGATGATTATCTTTCTTGATTTATTTTACTTAATAGTGTATAAGAATTAGTTTTATAAAGAAAAAACTAACTGTATTTTCCGAAATTTTAAAATCTGTACTGAAGCACTGCGCGCAAACTGACAGTAATACAAATTTATTTACAGTAATAATTTTTAAGTGAATCTAGCGCTAGAGTGTCGCTATGGTAAACAAATACTAGAGTGAATTTTAAAGAATGCATTTATTCTATTGTGGTTTATGCGCTGTCGGCGAAGTAGTTTAATTCAATCCAATAAGTTTAAATGAAATGCAAGAAAAATGCGTATAATTTAATATTCCGTACAAGGAAGTCATGTGGTGTACACATTAGATTTTTTTGTTTAAAACTCCGGGTGGGCTAAACTGAAGCTGTGCCGTAAATAGTGTAAGACCATGGTCCTTTTTGTTTCTAAATGTGTATTTGATTTGACTTGTATTTAGTATTTGATTTGTAATTGGTGTTTCATAGCATTTGATTTGTTTAAGTTAGTTATTGCATTTATTGTTCATGTTGTTTGTTATTGCAACGTAATGATTAGTATTGCATTTATGCCCTAGTTGTACGTCTAGCTTCCTGTCCAGGATTGTACTGCCCGGGACGTGCAGTCCTTGGGAAAGGGGCAATGTTATGGATTTAGTATTTAAATAGTAATGTTCGTACAATTATAAATTAAATTGTTTTATTCCCCGTGCAGTGTAGCGCGTGATGAATATTAAAGGGAAGCTAAGCCGGAAAGTTAAAAATACTAGAGCGCGTGCATTTAATAAATAAATATCTCTTTTTGATTTCGAGAAAGTTCCAGAAAATTCTCGCGCGCGTTTTAAAATCTTATAAATAGGAGGAAAACCTCTCAATTCGAAGTTAGTTAGTTTTGTTGTTGTTTTAAGAGTTTGCTTAGAAAACTGTTCTTATTGACTGTAGCGAATTCGCGGATTAGTTTTCTTTAGCTGTTTTGAATTAAGTTCTCTTGAACGTTTGAGTAGTTAAAATACTGTGAGATAATGTAATATTGCACGAATATCTGAGAAAATTGAAGTATTGCGTTTTATTTATTTGTGATAATAATAAATATTATTCATTTTTCATCGGACTTGTGCATTCAATTCCAAACGAACCCATACGCACGCAACAATCAATACACATGGAAATAATATTCGTCACGGAAGTGAAACTTCGTCATCTTTTTCCCAACTTAGAATATAAAAATTTCTCAGCAAGGAATATTTTTTTAAAGAGTATGATCATTATTTTTACTAGTCTAAAAGCTTATTAATATATTCCTTCTAACTTAAGATATATATTTCAAACTGACAAACACTGAACTCTTACAGCTTTTTGAGAAGGATTTTTAAGTTATGAGACATAGCAAATAAAATCCTGCACAACAGGAAATATTGACATGAATTTCCAAATAATAATCCAACTTACCTTTAATATATTCAATTTAACTGAAGATACGCATTTCAAACTGACATTACTTTACTTTACTTAGAGTTCTTACAGATCTTTGAGTACATCTAATAAATAATTTTTCACAGATATAAAAAATCATTTTGCATAAATACCATACAAGACATATAATATTTACATGAACTCCATGTCATTGTTCAACATCGGTAACTTAAATGAACTTTTCATACATTTTAGTATGAGTTAGTTTTAAAAAAGAAAAATTACAATGCAAGTATTCAAACAGAAATATTTCACAAATTTCAGATAAAATAGGAAAGGGTGCTACTTTGGTAGACGGTTGCACGGATTTTGGCGATTTTTCTTTTGGCGAGTAATACAACTTATGGTAAACCCATTGCTGGATAAGTTATTTATGGTAACCGATACTTTGTTGTCATTTTATTAAAAAAATAATGCGTTTTATTATGCATAAATTCCGCGTTTTAAATATTATTTATGGCTTCTAAATATTAAAAATTAATTTAATTTTGCCTTTTTATTTGAAATAAAAATTTTGTTGTTTATAATATTTTATATAATTTTATGTTATGGATGATGTAATCAAGGACGTCACCTTACTTAAAAAGTAATTGGTTTTATTAATATCTATAAATTTAATCTAATGTTTTAAACATTATTTATGGCTGTTAAATATTAAAATACAATTTAATTTTGCCTTTGTTTTAAAAATGATTTTATTATGAATGATTATTTAAATAATTTTAATTCTATGCGTGATGTAATCAGCTTCCTGATTGGTTACTGAATATTTGTGCATTACCGCGCCATTTTAAAATTTTATTATTCATCTCTTCGAATTCCTCAGATTTCAAATCGAATGGATATGTCCGAAGATGAATGTTGTTATTGGTAATTACCAAGAATTATTGGTATTAGAATAAAAAAATTGACCTTTGAGACCTTATTTTGGCCAACCTGGCTTTCCTAATCAAAGATTTATTTATAAATTGTTAATAGTGTCAGAGTAAATTTATTTTTAATTTTTGGAGGAAACCTCGCTAATTGCTTCTTCATTGAAGTGCGAGAAATGTGTATCACAGATGAAGATGGTTAAAGGAGCCGATTCAATTATGATTCCGATTTTTTTGTGGTACTTATCAATAAAAAACAGGTTAAATGACTCAAAAAATGTAAGTACATACAGTGTCTCACAAAAGTGATGGGACACTTGTGATTTACGAAAGGAAACTGTAGTAAAATAAATTAAAAAACATGTAAAAATTTTTGTGGGTGTGTTTCATACTTAAATTTAGTAACAATTATTACATAACATACATTTTCTCAAAATAGTAAAATAGTAATGTAATAAAAATACAATTGTTTAGAACGGAGCAAAAAATGGCTCACATAAGTGATGGGACACTTACTTTTCCATCAAATATTTATCCAAAAATTTTACTTCTTAAAATGTTTTAATATTTTGTTGAATTTCCTTTTACTTTTAAAACGTGATTTAATCTTCTTGGGATGGTTCGACTAATTTTTTTGTGATTTCTGGAGTGATTTTACCCCATTTTTCTTGAAGCAATGATTTTAATTGTTGTTTTGAAGAAATGGTGTGTTTGCGAATTCTTGATTCCAATTCTTGCCAAATATTCTCTATGGGATTTAAGTCTGGAGATTGTGGTGGTGTTTTTATTATTTCAGGACAGTTATACAGCAGCCAGAGCCTAACGTTCAAAGCAGTGTGCTTGGGGTCATTGTCCTGGTAGAATTTAAAATCTTTATGAAAGTTCAATTTTCGTGCTGATAATTTCAAATTTTGATTTAAAATGTCAATATACTTGTACTGATCCATTTTACTGTCAATAAAAACAAGATTATCAACTCCAGCGGACGACATACACCCCCATACCATAACTCCTCCTCCACCATGTTTTACTGTTGGCACCAAGTTCTGTTTGCGAAATTCTTTCCTGGGTTTTCTCTACACCAAGATTCTACCGTCAGAACCAAATATATTCAATTTACTCTCATCAGCAAATATAACTTCATTCCAGTAATCAGACTTCTAATTTATGTCGGATTTTGCGAAAGCCAGTCTGAGTTTTCTATTCTTTTCACTTACAAAGAATTTTTTCCTGGCTGCTCTACCGTGATATCCAGCAGATCGAATTACTCTTCTAATAGTCTCAGAATTAACAATTACTCCATATAATGCTTGTAAATCAGCAGCAACTTTAGGAGCACTCATTCTTGGATTTTTTTTTTTTAATATTTTGAACAATAATTCGCTTTATTCCATTGGATAGCTTTGATGGTCGGCCAGGTCTTCTTTTATCCTGAATCATATGATTCTTTTTATATCGTTTAATGATATTGAAAACTGTTGAATGACTCATATTAACTGTTTCAGCAGTTTCTCTAATAGATTTTTCACGTTCAATATGCAAATTAATAACTAATTTTCGAATTTCAGGCAAAGTTTCTTTTCGTGTAGCATTCATGGCTGCACAGAGCTAAAAAACACAAAAATTCCAAAACAAACTGGAGAGAAAGACTGCAGACGATTTTATAAATTATTGCATATTGCTTTTGAGTAAAAATAAAAACCCCAAAAAATATTTTTATTGTAGTACGTAGTAGTATCTAATGGTGTCCCGTCACTTATGTGAGCCATTTTTTGCTCCGTTCTAAACAATTGTATTTTTATTAAATTATTATTTTAATATTTTGAGAAAATGTATGTTATGTAATAATTGCTACTAAATTTAAGTATGAAACATACCCACAAAAAATTTTGACATGTTTTTAAATTTATTTTATTACAGTTTCCTTTTGTAAAGCACAAGTGTCCCATCACTTTTGTGAGGCACTGTATTTTTCTTTTATTTTATAATTGTATACTTCAATTTTTGTTAAAAAAAAATTAATACACTATTTTCAAAAATTTCTGAGATTATTATTGTCACATATGTTTTAATGTTAATTATATTCTATATAACGTATTTTAAAGTATTTGAATTTAATAATATTCTAATTCTTTTAAATGTTGGTATGATGGTTTTTAAATCGATATTCAATTTCAGTAATATTTTAATCTAATTAAACGTTGGCACGATGTTTTTATAGAGGTGTTTTTATTCTCTTTTTTTGCTTTATGAAAGTAATAATAACCTTACTTTAGTATTTTATTCTCATACTAAATGTATTTATTTACACTTGCCTGCCATCTTAAAAAACGACATTTTCAACAAAAAATTAATCCATTACTTTTAACGATATTTATTTATTTATTTATATTTATTTATTTTTAAGTTTCGAATTCTTTACTATGCGTAAAAACAGCGTTTTTCAAGATGGCTGACGATTGTAAAAATCGCGCTAACAATTGCGCCAACGTAAATCGTTAAAAATCCGTGCAACCGTCTACCAAAGTAGTACCTAGGAAAGGAATGAACCTAATTAATAATAACGGAAAAGCATGCAAAGGACTATGAAAAGATGCATTCGTGCAAGACATTCCAAGACCCTATTTAGCACATGGGCTGCATTTTTCCTTTTTCAGATTAAGCAAACATTCAAGATAACCTATATATCTATAGATGGCTAAAATTCCATAAGCGGGATAAGTTGGCGCCAAACTATTTTGGCCTTCAAAATTTGGCGAATTTTTTAGGCGCACTAAATGAAAGCACTAAAATGTGATTTTTAAACGTAAACAGAATAGTAACTTTTAAGTTTTGCAGTAGTGAAACGCCGTTATTTTATGTAAACAGAATAGTAAAATGAGATGATAAAATACTAGATGAGTAAAACAAAGTCCAACAGCTTTGAAAGTAAAAGCATAGTCCTATACATATGTAATTCATCATAAAATAGTAGAATAAACAATTCTTGTAAATAATTATTGAGTAAATAAATGTATGCACTTATCAGATCAAAGCACTGCGAAGTCAGTTTTAAACGTAAACAGAATAGCAAATTATGCGTATTCAGCATCATAAACTAAAATATTCAAGTTATTATCGTCGTGGAACTCAACACACTAAACAACTTTCGTTCAAAGCTTTAAATATTCCACATCTTCCCATTGCCACATGCAAGAAACAAAACTAAAAAAAATTAACTAAATAAAATTAAATGAAAACATTCATAAATTATAAACTTCATGTCATATGAAATCCAACATTCTCCCACCAAGAGCTTAATCTTCTGCAAATATTTATATAAATGTAATATTAAACATATATATAACAATAATATTAAACAGTAAAACTTTTAAAAACAAACACAGTATTTCAAAATTAAATTTAAAAAAAAATCTGGCTACACTAAAAAATAAAATTACAGTTACCGAAATAAAGCTCTAGGTTTGCCACAAGAAAACATACAGCCGGAAACCACAACCAAATTAAAATCGCGCCAAATAAAAAACTCTCGCCAAGCTTGGCGCTCACCCCGATTATGGAATTTTAACCCTATAGATATTATTTAGACTAGTTGGTAATGTAATTTATTAGAACAGTCGCAGATGTACAGGAGAGGTATGCAATATCCATGAAAAAACTTTCTCCCAAGCCTAAGAGCAATGGTGAAATATAACATGTAAGAAGGGGGGGGAATGCAGGACTTAGAAGAGAAGGGCTAGCTCATACAGCTTTTCCCCCTGAAGCAGAAAGTAAGAAGTGATGACGTTGCCATGATGACACTGAGCGCTCCAATATAATTCACAGCTTGGAAATTAACGTTTTCGAACCAGCGTTTAAAATGAGCTGTGTGTGAAAGATAGCTATAATTTGGAAGAGGCAATGTTACTGCTTTATGCATTTTAGACTGAACCATTAAAAAATTTAATAATGCTTACTCAATTTTAAAATAATAGATAAAATGTGCTACTCTTTTAACATAAAGTTCCGTGGTTTTTTTTTTATTTTTATTTGCAGGTTATTTTATTTAATGCACGTTTATTTCTAATCATTTCTTTATCTGCATGCTAACTGAGAGAATTTTTATACTGCTTCTAAGATAAATGTAATAGCAGCTATTTAAATTTACTCAAAAAACAACTTTACGCCGACATAGGTTTAAACATATATGACATATATGGCAACATTTCTGCTAACCTACGTTTGATTTTTTGCCTAATTGTAAATTTTACATTGTCATAATTCTCTTCCGATTCAATATAATAGATATTTTTAAAATAATTTTGTAATTTATACTTATATCTATATTACAATTAAATAAATGTATATAAGATTGTTACCTTAATTTTGACAAAATAGCTTTATTCAGAGTACCTAAAACAGTTATTTAATTTTTCAAAAGTGTGAGTAAAGGAAGCAGGTTTTTTATGCCAATTACTTTGATGTTTTATACTATTATATTTTATCTAGAATGCTAATCTAGTACAAAATCTAATCAATAATTAGTTACAAAGGATACAATAAGAATAACTTTAACAAGTACTTAACAAAATTAGTTTGTTAAATACTTGTTATTCTTGTTGGTACTATTCATAATACCGAAGATATTATCGATTTACTCATAGAAGTCAGATGCTTTCTGATTTCCTGTGGGGTAGAGTATACCTTTTGCGGTACTTTTTGAAAATAATGTTTTCTCTGGAGCGACTTTTTGTCTCTCATTTCCCTTGACCATTAAATAATTTGGTTTTAGTTTGTGACACAATTTGATTTCTTCTCAATCTCTATTTAAAACCTCTTTAATCATATCAAAATTTAAAACAGTTACATCTTCTAAAACAAATCTTCTATCTAAAACGCGGTTTCTCATTAATTTGAGGCAGAGCGCGAAATGAGACCTCTGATTAAAACAAACTGCACATTTTGAAAAGAACCAACTTAATCCAGTTTAGAGTCATAGCAGAGTTTTCAATCTATATGCATTTCGTCGAAACTGAGAACGCATATTTTTTCTACAGAATACAAATATTCGCCTTTTTCCTTCTTTAGAGTAAGAACATTACTTTGAATTCTTGGACTACACTAAAAAATAAAATAAACACCATTTCTTTAATTTGATAATACTAGGTAAAGATATTCCAATTTTTTTTCTTTCCGAAAATCATAGCTTTAAGATGACAGAGCTCTTATGACAATGCAACGTGAAATATTTTCACTAGTCCACCTGATTTTTTTCTTCTTTTTCAGTAATGCATTAATCTGCGTCTTTATAAAAATAGGCTTCAGACATTTTTCCAAATTCTCCGATTTGTGCTCCCCTCCCCCAAATTTCGCTATTTGAGATTTTAATTTCTGATACCAATTTCTGTCTAGATGTCGTCCACCTTCTTTGTCGCTGAACAAACATTCTAAAATTTTTCTTTTCTCTATTTTTCAATACTTCGATACAATTTTCTAAGGATATTATTTTGTTCTTCAAATTATCAATGCATTCTTGTTTATCCTTAAACATTCAGGATGATCTACATTTTCATTTGTGAGTTTTATTTCAAAATCATTAAAATTTGATTTATTATTGTCATCATAATTTACTTTCGGCACAGCATTCCATTTCAACAGTTTCTTTTTGTGGCTATCCAAACAAGCGATTTTTCATATCATCTTCATAAACACTGCATAGAAAATGTTTGCTTCAGATTTTTCCGCTCTTCACACTAATAGAATCTTCTCTTTGACATTTGTGTATCCATTCTTTCGTCAAAAGCAAACTCTCATTTGGATCCTTTGGTCCCATGAAATAAAATATCTCATCCTTTCATACTTCTGTAAGTGCTACGGCACGTTACTGCAGCGCAAAAAGCCATATTACGTAAACGATACTTTACAATAAAGAATTTAAAATAAAAACTGACTAAAATTACATATATATAAATTATTTTAAATATATAAATTATTAGAAAACAGATATATATATTATTAAAATTAATTTGGGATATGTAACCTCTAGAAAATCGTCTCGCAGCTCAATGAAACTACTGTTTTAAACGCGGGAAATCAGGACAGGTGGCATCACCGTGACGTCAGATTATTGCCTGTTACGTCCCCCCATTAGGCTCGCGTCGGCGAGGAGTCGAACAAAGAAATGAGCTAGCCCTTCTATTTATCCCTGGAGAGATATAGATATAAATATAGATATGTTTTTGTGTGTGTGTATGTATAATAAAATTATAATAATAAAATCAAACTACTTGGTTCTACTCTATTTATCCCTGGGGGAAATGCCCGATTTCTAACAAAATTAGTATCTGAATATGAACAAGAAATGAATATTTTTTCTGAAAATGTTCCGAAGTCAGGGGTAAGAACCTTAACCAGTTTCAGGAATAGGGCATGAACAATAATGAAGTGTTTTTAATCTTATTTTTGTCTCTAATGCATTTACTTATATAAAATATTATGTTTGAAGACTGTATTCTACACTTAGAAGGAATTCATAAATCAGAGTGATTTCGTTTTCTGAAGATTCAGGTTCAGAAATAATACAACTCAAAAGCAAAAAGGTTAGAACGATAACGAAGTATACCGTAACCAATATAAAATGTTTTTCTTTCTAAAAAAAAATAACGTGAAACTTCTTCCACCTAAAAAAATCTAAATGATTGCCAGTCATTGCCAGATAGTTAAATGTTTGTTATTTTTCCCGCACACGAATGCATTTCGTGTCTTACATACGCTCATTATAATTGATTTAATAAAATTACAAACAAGTTAGAAGTTAGATGAATATTTCCTGAAATACTGTACATTTCATTTCGGAAAGTTACATAAGTATGTTCATTTTGAATCCTTTAACGTTTCTTTAACTACATCCAAAGTAAATTTTGAGTATAAAATTTTCAGTTTTGACGAAAAGTTATTTGCGGATGTATGTGATGTGTTCGTGTTTTCATAAACCGTTTTTTTTTAACACTTTGAATATTACCATTTTTTACATTACTGCCATCATTAAATTTTCAAATATTTTCCAATTTATCGTTTACAATGCCTCGTAATGTCTTGGGACCAAATTTTTACTAAAAAGTTATATTATTTGATTTAATAATTTTATTACACGTTTGGAAGATTTAACTTCAACAATACTACCCCCCCGAACCAGAAATTAAGAAAAGAAATGGAATTTTTATCTTAGTATTCTATAGGGATCGATTAATTTTCTCTGATATTGACGTATTCGTATGTAGATAAGACAGACTTTTAACCCAGCTCATACAGACTTGGAATATTTTCTATAAATCACCATGATAACTGACTTGCATTGTCATAAATTTTCTCGTGAAGTCTATTTCTTTCTTAAAAGAAGTTTATATAGTAATTTCATTAGAAATATGCCCAACAAAATACCTCATCTTCATAAAGAAAATCAGCGCTTTGATTTAAATTAGTATTAAAATAAGAATCATTGTTTTGTAAATACGTTTTTCCGTGACTCAAAAGTTTCTTCTTTATCATATTCGAAATGAACAATTAACCGTACATAACTAATATATTGTATTGATGAATCAGAGTTAAATTTTCACTTACTGCATTACATTTCAAGTGAACGTGTACATTGCATTTTTTAATAAAATCTTAAAGGCTGAGATGAATAATTCATTAACAAATTTATACTTTCTGACTTCATTCTACTGAAAGGAAAACATTCATAACTTATTGCGAAGAATTATTTATACATGTTATACTTTTTGATTAATTTTCGTACCACTGTATTTATCTTTGAAATTTGTTTCTAGTCCAGTGCTAATATATTACTAATTTTCGCTCTTTCAATGCATTTCGTATGTGACAAAAACTCAGTTTAGAAACTTTTTTTACTTAACACCTTATATTGCATTGCTGAACCGGGGCCATGCTTTCATTTTTATTACATATCATACGAATATTTTTTTTTAAAGGCATATTGTTACCTACTGTTAGCACAATTTTAACCAGCATTCCGAGCCTTCTTTAGTAACCTTCTCCTTCTTTAGTTATTACCGAACCTTCTTTAGTAAAACCTCAAGGGTTAAACTGAACGTTTCATTAATAATTCTGAAATTCTGGATATATTCTACTCAAACGTTCATAACTGATTAGCAAAATAATTTATATATGCACTTCATTGTGCTCTTGGTTAACTTTTAAATCGTTGTTCATCTATAAGATTTGAGTTCTAGAGAAGTATCGAAATGATTATTTAGTTTCCGCTTTTTATAAAGAATTTCGTAAACACATACGTTCAGTACAGAAAATGTTCTTAACTTATCAGTATTATTTCCAAAATAGAAAAGATGCAAATTTTTCCTAAAAATTTATATATTTGTTTCTTTACAAACATGTACACGAATACCCACATTTAATTACTTAATGTGTATTTTCCTATATCAGAACTAAAATTTCGAATGTAAATTTTTAAATAATGCCATGTTCCATAAAATTTATGTATTTGTGATGTCATTGTCTTTTCGCAAACGTTTTTAGAATGTGCTCTAGGCAGTCTTTTGGACACTTCGAAACTGTTTTCTCTTTGCTATCGGAAACTATTTTATCTTTGCTGTTGGTATATGCCAATGAATTCTCGATACTTTTTTTGGTTCATCTACAGCTTGTGTGTTATTTAAATACTTAAAAATATATTTGTAGATCGTTTATGATGATACTTGTGATTATTTTTTTTGGTACGTTTTGGTAGTTTTTCAAAGATTTTGGCCCAGAAACATGGAGGCTGAGAGTCCAAAAACAGATCAACCTCATTTCGGACGTCTTGGGCAGAATAGAAGATAGCACCAGCAAGATGTAGCTGCAGGTATTAAAAAAGGCAGAAGTCCGAAGGAGCGATGTCAGAGCTATATGGTGGTGTAGCAAAAGATCCTGTTCTAGTCAGTACAGAGTTCAGCCGGCAAATGCAGACACATGTGATCTTCCATTATCTTCATGGAATATTACCTTTTTGGGCCGGAACTAAGTTCGACGTTTCTCCTTGATAGCTGCATCAACACGGACTAGCATCTCGCTGTGCACCTTACTGTCGAAGGTTTTACCTTTTTCCAGGTATACTTTGTGGACAACACAACGGCAATCTCACCAGATACAAAGCATGATCATTTTGTTAGTCAAATTGCGCTTTGCGACGGGCTGATCGACCGCAGACGAACTCCTTTTACGGGCTGTGTTGTTGAAATAAAACCACTTTTAATCACAAGTGACGATCCGGTCTAGAATTTTATCCTTGCGTTGATATTCGAGCAGATTAGTGCAGGCCCGAACACGTCTGTTGCGATTGAACCCAGCGATTGAACATGTACTTCAAGTTTATTCGATGCATAACGCGACTAGCGGACATATCACTAAAGTCTAACTCCTTAGGAAGCTCTCGAGTGGTTGCAAACTGAACTTCTTCCATCTTCTCGCAGGCTGGACTCATCAACATCAGTAGGCCGGCCTGAGCACTCTGTTTCTTGAATACCATAATCATTGTTTTTAAACTTTCGGTACCAAACCTCGACAGTTTCATATGATACAACATTAGTACCTAAAGCTGTACAAATGATTTGGTGACATTTTGTAGCTGACGTATTTCAACTGAACTGGAAGTAAATGATGGTTCTAATCTGGTAGCCTGAGAGTTCCATTTCAGACACATTGTACTTAATGATAACGATATTTTTTCACCACACAGTGTACTAAAGCAAGTCTCTTTCAAATGCCAAAAATCGTTTGACAAAATATGATTAAACACGCAAACGCGAACTGTTTGCGCCGACGATATTTGCGGTGTCTGGAAACTTCCGTTAAAACCAAATGCATTATGCATCTTTCATTCAGCATTTGAAGGGGGTGTCTTTTCCTTTGATGATATTACTGTTACACTTTAGAAAATACTGATATTCTTTTGCTTCAGATCCTAGAGAATATCATTTGTAGATCATATGGATGCTATCCCTCCAACACTGCCATTTGGATTAAATGGGTGCTCAGTAGTTGGTGAACCAATGTCATCAACGTATAAAAGTGGAGTTAAATTTTGTAACCGAACTTCTTGTAAAACTTTTGAATTTTTAAATTTAAATCGTCCTTCTCCATGAGCAACCCACACACCTAAAATAGAGTTCTCCATGTCTTTAAGCATGATGGATGGTGATTCAATAATTTTTACAGTCACAAAACGGCTTCTGACAGATTTTGACTGAGAGAAACTCCTTGACATTGATTATCTTGCTCATTTTTATATGGAGCAATCCAGCCAAGAAGACCCATGAGTTGACATCCATTGCAAACACCCAGACTAAATGTGTCATGTCGATTTCTAAATGCTAAAAACTGAGCTTCCAATTCATGATGGAAAAGAAAAACCTGCAGCCTCGCTGTCCCCGCTCCAAAAATGAAAAAAAAGTAATGTATTCTGAAGATGATAAATTTATGTCCTATTTTTATAACATGTGCAATGGTGGATAAGTTATGTAATGATTTACTCTTGTCGTTAAGTGCTTTTAATGAGTTAAGGGGAGATGATAAAAGAAAGATTAATTTTGAATGCAAAAATGTAAACATTACTAATGATAATTTCGGTGAAATGCCTTTTCATGAAACTGAAAATTTTGACGAAATACTTAACCATGATAGGTAAAACCTAATTAATGAAAAATGTAATGAAACTGTTAAGAAGATATTAGAATGTTGTGCTCTTGTATACGAAGATACAGGTAAGCGTGATTCCAAAGGTAGCACGAAACACGATCAATGTGTTTCGGATTCAGAACTGTTTCGAGTGCAACAAATGAATGACCCATCTTTAAAAACATGCTGGCAAAATGCTAAGAATGGAAGTAATAACTTTATTGTTATTGACAACTTTTTGTATCATAAAGATACAGTTTTAGGAGAAAGAGTTCACCAGTTAGTCGTTCCTAAAGAAAGAAGAAAACAAATTTTGGACTTAGCTCATTCTAGCTTATGAGGAAGTCACCTGCGAATCAAGAAGACAGCCGAACATTTGAGATATTCCTTCTATTGGCCTGAAATTAAGAAAGATGTAAATGAACATTGCAACACTTGTATTTCAAACTTGTTAACTTCAAGCGAAAAAGCGTCCCTTTGATGAAGTTCCGATTACCCCAGTAACACGTCCTAAAGAACCATTCCAGGTAATTAATGTGGATATCCTAGGACCTGTAGAGCCAAGCTGTAGAGGTTACAAATATGTTCTGTGTGCTGTTGATCAATGTACAAGGTGGCCCGAAGCGGTGCCATTGAAGAATTTGAATACCAAAGCAACATGCGATGCATTGTTGCAAATCTTTTCACGCACAGAAATTCCTCATATTGTTGCTTCAGATCAAGGAACTAATTTTACTGCTTCGTTGACCCAAGAGTTTTTGAAAAGGATCGGATCGTCCCCAAGGTTCTCGAATCCTTATCATCCAAGTTCAAATGGCCTGGTAGAAAGATTTAATGCTGTTTTAAAGGGAATGATACATCATACCGTTAGAGAACATTCGAAAGATTGGGAGAAACATCTACCGTATTTACTTTGGGCCTACCGAGAAGTTCCTAATGCTACGACTGGTGCTAGTCCGTTCCAAATGCTTTATGGAAGACGTCCTAATGGCCCTTTGTCTATTTTGAAATCGTCATGGACTAATGAAACTCCTGTTCCTCATGGACAGTTAAGTTCAGTTACCGATTATCTGAATGATTTGAAGATGAAATTGGAAAAAGCTGCTGAGTACGCAAGGCTTACTGCTGTTGGAAAGCAACAAGCTTATGCATTCTACCATAACCGTAAGACACATCATAAAGAATTCAAGGAAGGTGACAGGGTTATAGTTTTAATCCCTGATAGCCAAAACAAAGTTTATGCCAGATGGACGGGACCTGCTACGATCATCAAAAAGCATACTGATTATAGTTACATAGTACAAATGCCTGACAATTCATCGAAGCACGTTCACGCAAACAAGATACGAGAGTTCAATACCGCTGTGAATAATGTCGGTGTGATATATGATACAGATATTGATTTCGGCGAAGTTGAAAACGTTCCAAGAATTGTTCCACGGAAAGCAAAAAAAAAAACACTATTCTAATGAGGAATGTGATTTTACACACCTTGAACTGCATCAAGAAGAAAGAACTTATGGGAATTTTAAGAAGGCATAAGAACCTAAGAACTGGTATTCCAAAAATCGCCAATGTGAGAGAACACAGCATCAAACTGAAACCTGGAACTATGCCAAGAAAGCAGAAACCGTATCGCATACCTGAAGAATACCTAAGAAATGAAGTTGATCGACAAATAGATAAGCTTTTACAGCTAAAGCTAATCGTTGAATCAGAAAGTGAATATGTGCATCAAGTAATTTATGCGTTAACAAAATGGAACGGTAAAATTATGTGTAGACTAAAAGACCATGCTGAGTTTATTGATGACGTGACTTGATGACTCGTGACTTGAAATGACATGATTATATTTCCCAGTGAGTGAAGCATGACTGACGTTATGAACTATGAACTATAAGACATTTTGACTGTTTAGTTTGATTTTTTTTTAGCTAAAATGCTAAATTTTTTTTCTAACGTTATGTAATAGGTTTAAAGATTTAGCTAGGGTTTGTTAAAGTATTATGTTTAATGTTAATGATTGATTTGTATTGTCTCGTTTATATGATAACTGCTTATATGATTATGATTATGTGAAGGATTTAAGTTTGAAAAGTTAATTGAATGTTACATCCTTTTAAATGAATAGGATTACTGAACTTATGTTGAAGTAATTTTAATTTAAAATGGTAAGAATTGGTTAATTAAGTTCGAAAATTTCATGAATGTTATTTTATTTTGTTTCAAGAAATGTTTATATATGTGGATTTAACAGGTCATTGAAAGACGCAATCAAATCTTTTCGAGGGGAGGTGTCATGACGTGATGACCACGCATGCGCAGTTTAGCCGAACGGCCTGCAACGCCTCTCTCTCATGAGACTTACTAGAGAAGAGTAGTTAGTAGGGAGTAGCGAAGTAACGAAGGAAACGTGTTGTATGTCAGCTTAGATGCAAGATACGAAGATATACTTGTGTGTTAATCGTTTGTACTTATTATTTTTTATTTGTGTGTTAATAAAGTTTTGTGCCGTTAAAATGGCTGTTTATGCAACGCTCACAATTCGATACGTCTACGGTAGGAAGTAAATACATATCCAGAAGCTACACGCCCAAGAAAAAGAAGGATATGACAACTGTATTACCTTGTAGCCCATTAGAATGGAACTAACAAATGTTTATTTGATTTTAAATCTGAATTAGTGTTTGTGTCGACTGTTAAACAGTTGTAAAAGAAGATAGCTTGCCAAGCAATTCAGATAATTCCGTGGTTACCCGTCAGGTTGAAGCTCAGTTGAATTTCACTACAGTTAGAAACTAATTGTATATTTTTATTTTTAAATCAAAGTAACTAATTGTGCATTTTGTATGAATTCCTATATCAAAGCAATGCATTTGAACAGTCATAGATTTTTCTAATTTTCTGTTCTGTAACTCTTTATGCATTTCATCTACTTAAAAAAAATTAAAATATACGTTTCCGTTTGTGATAACTGAAACGCCATAAAGGTATCACGCTAATCAATTGAAACTTCTCAAAAGTATAAAACTAATTACGATATATAAGGGATTAGAATTTCAGAATAACTACGCATGAGGAAAGCTGAGCAATTCCCCCTGATAACGTGTCATGTTGCCACGTAAACAAAGGACTGTAGCGAAAGGCTAAAGTAGTGTTTCATCATTTATCAGTGATAAACTCATGAGAAGTCATTATGCCTCGTCATCAACAAAAGCCCCGTATCAGCAAATTATATCATTTGAACAGCAACAAATGATCGGCGTGCGAGAAAAAGAATATTCCTTTCTAGAAATCTATCTTCTATGGTGCGTAGTGCCTCACCAGTGATGAGCGTGTGGACTAAAATGGCTCAAAAATACTGGATAAGCCGTAAACTTGGCAAGGGACCGCGAAATGTTAGGTAAGCACGCTAACGAATAATATCTTATCCTCATGACAGTGTGAGTGAGTGAGTGAGCGCCACCAAGGAAGACCACTGACCTGGCCTTAGCCTCACAGTGTGTTATCTTCCTGGCAGAAACCATCTACTCTCTGCTCCATCCTGCTCCGGGAACGCAGCCGAATAGACGGCTAAGAGCCTCATAAAGTCTACATATACACTACATCCTCATGACAGTGTCGGACCTTGCATCTTCATCTCGACAGCAGATACAGCATGTAAACACTGTTACATGTGATACTATTGTCAGCTCCAATAGCTCGCCGATATCTGCTGCGCAGTGTATTTGCATGCATGTATTTTTTGCGAAAGATTGCCCTAAAAGCTTCGACACCTGCATCTGCGGTGGGCTCATCAACGTAGTCTTGGCACCCCGATTGGCTGCAAATCGTCTTTCAGATGAAATACTATATCAACATAGAGTATAGAGATGTTTGAATACACATTAGGCGCTATAGGGGTAAACCTTCATCTTCCGGATTGCGTTATGCAACGTTATGCTGGGCAATCCCCAAACGTGATGAGCTGCGGCAGCATTGGATATAACGGGCAATATCGTCTGCTAAGAATTGAAGATACTATCATCAGCAACCATTACTTTAACGAGGTTGTGAATTCAGAAGTCGTTCCCTTCATTCAGTGTATTCTTAAGAGTTGTATTTCAGCAAAGCAATGTTCGTCTACTTATTGCTAGAAATGTAATAAATCTTCTTAAAATGACAGATACCGCTTCTTCTTTTCCTATTCGCATAGTCCTGTCCTGTTGAATATGTCTATAGTTTCGTCCACAGAAAACTCGCTCATGGCACTCTTTTCTCACCCAAGACGAATCAACTTTGGATCTGGATAGAAGTAATACGAAATCTGTTCCTCAGATACGATATTTCTCAAATATTCTTAAAATAGAGATATTAATATTGTTAATAAATATTCCTCAAACAGTGATATTCAAAACCTTTTTGAGTCAGGCTTACGACCAGCAGTCGCTGTTCATCAGATACATATCTGGAGTATAAAATATGGTTTTGTTACTGTGTAAATTCAATCGTTCCTTTGTATCACTACAGGTCATAAGTGGAAAACATTCAGTTTTAATGATTCTTTCATAGTGCTCCAGTTGTCCAATAAAATCCATTGAGAACCGAAGCTAACTCATCCTGAACACAATTTACTTGTTTCCTACGCTTTGGCCTAGCTAGATTGCTGCTTTTACTGCTGTCTTCTTATTGCAAGGCTATCAAAAATGTAAACGTTTTGAAATTGGCTAGAGTAGTCTACTAAGTTTTTTTTGGCTGCAACCTGTTTTTTAAAATAAAGAAGAATACTTAATCTACCTCCTGTCCAGTTTTGCTCTTTATAATAGATCAGCATTCTGTACAATCAACATTTCTACAATTATTAACATCTAAGATGGTATAAACCTTTATTCAGTGATTCTACTAAAGATGACCATATACCACCTCCCCAGAGTTTAGTCTTCTATGGACGCGATTGCTTTACAAAACATAAATATTGGCATGTGCAGTACCGAATTTTATTTAAGCTCTCACAATTAATAATCAGTTTCAGAGATTCTTGTCTACACAAGGCAGTTACCATTATAGATTTCACTGTAGTTTCAATATTCATATTTACACAGCATTCAGAATGTATTTTTTTAATTAAAAACTCTTATACCGAATGATGATTTCTCAAACAGTTAAAAGCATAAAATCAGTTAAAGTTTCAGAACTGCATCAAGGCTTGCCACAGAAGGTAATTTGAAAGTTCAAAGCGTGTAAAAGGCATGCTCATAGATGGAACGGCAAGATGCATCTGTGTTAAATTGGTAACAAATCTGAGACCATCATTTATTGTTCAGCACATAATGGGAGTTATTTGTGTAATTTAGTTACGCAAGAAGACTTTCCACGTTACTTTAGTGTTGCCTAACAAGGCTCTCTTATGCTGCAAGATTTTCAACTCTTTTGTTGCAAAGTTTTACAACTTGCAACAAAAAGAGTTTTTGCAAGGATGTTTAAAACAATAATGTTTGCGATTTATATCACTATTTTACTTCGACACTACAGTTTTGAGCACGTCTTCTTTTGTGTAGCGTGTTTTCTGCATAGAAATAGCAATATAATTTTTCCATTAAAAAGACATCTTTTGTCTGCTAATGTTTTCTACTATATAAACTAAGAAGTTTCAGCATTAAACAGAGAATAACTAACAACCAAATTTAAGAATGTATGCATACTTATGAATCATAAAAGTAACTTGTATTTTTCAGTTAGGTTATTTTAATATGGCAAAGCAAACTAGGGCTATTTGTCTAAGAAGAGGGACGCCTTCGTGGGGGACTTTCTAAGGAGAAATGGGTCGTATTCACGTTAAAGAAAACCATGAAAATCAACAATGCTAGATCATTATTTCTCTTTTACTTTTTATTTTATTTTATGCATTTTTATTTCATTCTTATTTTGTTCATTTTTTTAAATTATTACATTTCGTTTCTTAATATGGCATTTCAGGTTAGCTGTGGCATGCTACGCATTGGTATGGGACTTGGCTTGGCGGTTTGCTATTAGGCCATCTTCACAAAGACCAATCGAATATCTAGAATCTTCAATCGTAATATGAGGATTACAAGACGTCCATCCTATATAAGTCCTGAATCTCAAATTGTTATCTGCCTATGTTTAATCCTCATTCAAGTGACTTTGACAGTCTTATGGCTCATCATTAAACCACCTTCCATGAGACAAATGCTACTGGAAAATCCACGTGCGTGGGTTGTGGTGTGCAATTACGATGGAATATCTGTTATTCTAGGATTATCATATAATATGGTTCTCATTATTCTGTGTACAGTATATGCTTACAAAACCAGAAACATTCCAGAAAACTTCAATGAGTCAAAATACATTAGTTTTACTATGTATTCTTCTTGCATAGTATGGTTGGCTTTCGTACCAATATATTGCAGCACATGGCAGGACTACAAGGCAAGTACTTCATTCTTTACTTATTAAATTATACTAAGTATTAATATCAGTATGGTTTTGAGGCGTCCGCGTAGCAACTCTTCGCAAATTTGAAAGAGTCGAAATTCTTGAATCTAGCGCATAGAAGCTCTTTTGCACTAGAAAATTCCGCTCTCAGAAAACAAACTCAAGTTCTATACCCGAAGCCAGAGAGTTCTCTAGCATCACGCTTCTCATTTCGACCCATAGATGTCCCCAAGAGCAAAGCCTCAGATTAAAATACTCAAAGCGTCGAACAACTGCGAGCGAGCATAGCTAGCTCCGCGGACTGTCACAGTGGTGTCCCTTCGACGTGACAGGAACACACACCTTTTCCACCCGCCCACCTAGGGAAAAAAATGACGTACTACGTCCCTCGCGCCAACCCACCGAGCGTCACTCCCCAAAAGCTCAAAAGATTCATCTAGTCCATTATTTTGAAAAAATATATTTTAATCTATTTATTAAATCTTATATGCGTTTTCAGCTAGTTAATTATTTTTCATCGCAATCCAGTAAATCCTTGACGAACGTAGAAGTTACGTCATTAACACGTTGCACGTACAGCAAATCGCGTTCAGCAAAATTAACTTTCTATGGAAGGCACGGGTTAGGTATAGTTCATATTAAGGAAGTATGTATACTTTATAAAAACCTAAATGTTATTGTAATTAAAAGGAGATATGAAACGAATGTTAACTGAAAGGATTTCTATTACTGCTTAATAAGTGGGTACATGATACAATTATGTTTTTAAACAGCTGGTCTTTTGCTTGGACAACGTCTCATGCAAGTCATTAAACGTTTCGCTTTAAGGCGTGCAAAGTTTTTCAATACCTCATATAAAGTGTCTTCTTCTTTCTTCCATTTGGATCAATCTCCATTACAAAACTGACAGTTCCTGCGTCTTTCTTAACAATCATTTAACTTCTTGTATGTTAAAGACTCTTTTCTTATTCACTTTGGTTGCTTCACGGTTGGCTCGTGTAAACAACCGCTTCAGTTTTTATTACCATATTATGTATCGATAAACAACCGCTTTAGTTTTTATTACTATTGTCATGACGTGATGACCACGCATGCGCAGTTTAGCTGAACGGCCTGCAACGCCTCTCTCTCATGAGACTTACTAGAGAAGAGTAGTTAGTAGGGAGTAGCCAAGTAACGAAGGAAACGTGTTGTATGTCAGCTTAGATGCAAGATACGAAGATATACTTGTGTGTTAATCGTTTGTACTTATTATTTTTTATTTGTGTGTTAATAAAGTTTTGTGCCGTTAAAATGGCTGTTTTATGCAACGCTCACAATACGATTACGTCTACGGTAGGAAGTAAATACATATCCAAAAGCTACACGCCCAAGAAAAAGAAGGATATGACAGAGGTGTCAGAACAGGAGGATATGTCATTCTGCAAAGTTCATGGATAAATGCGTAAGTGAGTCTTCAGAAAGGTAAGAAATTTGTTGAATTTATTTTGTGGTAAAGTGGAATTCAAGGTTACGAAAATGGCTGAAGAGCTAACGAAATCTAAGAAAGAACGGAAAGTTATTCGTTCAGCCATTACTAAAATAACAAATGCTATTAAATCATTAATTGCAGCCGGTAACCTTGAAGACCTTGAAGAATCACTGGAAATTTTAAAAGTAAAAGCTATTTCTTTGAGAGCGTTAGACGAAAAAATTAAAACTTTGACTGATGTTAATGACATTGAAACCGAAATCGAAAGTGCCTTGGAATACGAAGAAAAAATTGCGAAATGGAGCTTATTGAAGAATTATTGAAAGAAAAAAGAAATAGCAATAATTCGCTAGTTTCTAATGGTTCTTCTAATGATAGTAACAATTTATCTATTTCTGGTGTCGATAAAAGTTCTGATTATAATGTTAAATTGCCGAAGATTATGATTGATAAATTTTATGGGAATGCTAAAAGGTGGCAGACATTCTACAATTCTTTTGACACGGCAATAAATCAAAACGAAAAACTAAAGTAGATAAGTTTAATTACTTGCTTAGCCTGTTAGGCGGTGCAGCTTTAAAAACAATAGAAGGCTTTTCTTTATCTCCAGAAAACTACGACGAAGCTTTTAAAATTCTCAAAGAGAGGTATGGTCGAAAAGATCTCCTTATTAATTCTTACATGCATAAACTTTTAAATTTACGGCCTGTCCGAAGTTCTAATGACATTAATTCTTTGAGGGAATTATATGATACCTGCAACGTACAAGTAAGGTCACTAAATTCGATAGGGTGGTCAAGACCGAATCGTATGGAAAGTTACTATACCCTTTGTTAATGAAATACATACCTCAGGATATAACGCTTGATTTTGCTCGTCAAAACGCAGATGAGGAAACTTTTAATGTCGACAACCTCATGAAATTTCTAAAACGGGAAATTGAAAGTCGCGAACGAACTTCATTAAATTTATTTTATTCTAAGAGTCACGCTAATTCTCTTGGAAGGTATTCACAACCAAATGAAAAGCGAAACAACTTCCACACTCGGAATTCATTCAACGCCAACAAATTTGGCGCCAGCTATTCCCCTAATGTAAGCAAAATTGCAGTTGTTCGAACTTTCCCTTGCTTATTTTGCGAAAGCGAAAATCATGCTTCGGAAAAAATGCGTTATGTCTCCGGAAGAAAGGAAAAAGAGTTTAAGGGCTTCTAATCGATGCTTTCTTTGTTTCGAAAGGAACTGTAGAATAAAAAATTGCCCTTCTCAATTAAAATGTTCGAAATGTAATTCTAAGTATCATAATATATTGTTGCATGAAGATAAGGAAAGGGTTGCTAAAGAAGAACTTAAGAATAATTCTAACGCCGTAACTGCAAAGATTTCTTCTAGATATTTTACTGCGAATCAAGAGGTTAAAGAATTAACAGATGACTTGCCAACCGTTAAACTTATATGTGATGGTAAATTAATTAGTGCAGTAGCAGATACAGGCACGCAATTAACCGTTGTCAAGGCCGACATTGTACCAGAAAAATACCGTACGCCACATGGAAGTGTTATCCTCACGTCAGCTTTCGGGCAAGCTTTAAAAGCTCCTCTCATTAACCTACCTTTAGTAATATATTCTGAAAATGATAAATTTATGTCACCTATTTTTATAACATGTGCAATGGTGGATAAGTTATGCAATGATTTACTCTTGTCGTTAAGTGCTTTTAATGAGTTAAGGGGAGATGATAAAAGAAAGTTTAATTTTGAATGTAAAAATGTAAACATTGCTACTGATAGTTTCGGTGAAATGCCTTTTCATGAAACTGAAAATTTTGACGAAATACTTAACCATGATAGGGAAAACCTAATTAATGAAAAATGTAATGAAATTGTTAAGAAGATAATAGAATGTTGTGCGCTTGTATATGAAGATACATGTAAGGATGATTCCAAAGGTAGCACTGGACACGATCAATGTGCTTCGGATTCAGAACTGTTTCGAGTGCAACAAATGAATGACCCATCTTTAAAAACATGCTGGCAAAATGTTAAGAACGGAAGTAATAACTTTATTGTTATTGACAACTTTTTGTATCATAAAGATAAAGTTCTAGGAGAAAGAGTTTACCAGTTAGTCGTTCCTAAAGAAAGAAGAAAACAAATTTTCGGCTTAGCTCATTCTAGCTTGTGGGGAAGTCACCTGCGGACCAAGAAGACAGCTGAACGTTTGAGATATTCGTTCTATTGGCCGGAAATCAAGAAATATGTAAATGAATACTGCAGTGCTTGTACTTCTTGTCAACTTCAAGCGAAAAAGCGTCGTTGCTTCGTTGACTCAAGAGTTTTTGAAAAGGATCGGATCGTCCCCAAGGTTCTCGACTCCTTATCATCCAAGTTCAAATGGCCTGGTAGAAAGATTTAATGCTGTTTTAAAGGGAATGATACATCATACCATAGGGAACATTCCAAAGATTGGGAGAAACTTCTACCATACTTACTTTGGGCTTATCGAGAAGTTCTTAATGTTACGACTGGTGTTAATCCTTTCTAGATGCTTTATGGAAGATGTCCTAATGACCCTTTGTCTATCTTGAAAACGTCATGGACTGTTCTCCTGTTCCTCATGGACAGTTAAGCTCAGTTACTGATTATCTGAATGATTTGAAGATGAAATTGGAAAAAGCTGCTGAGTACGCAAGGCTTACTGCTGTTGGAAAGCAACAAGCTTATGCATTCTACCATAACCGTAAGACTCATCATAAAGAATTCAAGGAAGGTGACAGAGTTATAGTTTTAATCCCTGATAGCCAAAACAAAGTTTATGCCAGATGGACGGGACCTGTACGATCATCAAAAAGCATACTGATTATAGTTACATAGTACAAATGCCTGACAATTCATCGAAGCACGTTCACGCCAACAAGATACGAGAGTTCAATACCGCTGTGAATAATGTCGGTGTGATATATGATATAGATATTGATTTCGGCGAAGTTGAAAACGTTCCAAGAATTGTTCCACGGAAAGCAAAAAAAAAAAAAAAAAACACTATTCTAATGGGGAATGTGATTTTACGCACCTTGAACCGCATAAGAAGAAAGAACTTATGGAAATTTTAAGAAGACATAAGAACCTAAGGACTGGTATTCCGAAAATCGCCAATATGGGAGAACACAGCATCAAACTGAAACATGGAAGTATGCCAAGAAAGCAGAAACCGTATCGAATACCTGAAGTTCTAAGAAATGAAGTTGATCGTCAAATAGATAAGCTTTTACAGCTAAAGCTAATCGTTGAATCAGAAAGTGAATATGTGCATCCAGTAGTTTATGTGTCAACAAAATGGAACGGTAACATTATGTCTAGACATAAAGACTATGCTGATTCTTTTATTGATGACGTGATTATATTTTCTGATGACTGGAATACACGTCTGAAACATCTTAACAAAGTCTTAAGTACGCTAGAAGAGGCAAATTTCACGGTTAATTTCAATAAGTGTGACTTTGCGAAGCATAAAATCAAATTTTTAGGACACGTAGTTGGTTCCGGTTCACACGAACCTGACCCAGAAAAAGTTGAAGCCATACAGAATTTAGAAGTTCCCCGTACTAAGAAAGATGTAAGAAGTATTTTACGACTATTATCGTATTACCGGTCTTACGTACCCAATTTGTCTGCGATAGCACAACCTTTAACTGCATTGACAAAAAGATGGGCTTCGAACGAAATTACTTGGCTGAAGGAACACGATGAAGCGTTTATTCAATTAAAACGTGCCATTTGCAATGCCCCTAAATGTTACTCTCCAAATTTTAGTTTGCCTTTCATCATTTACGCAGACGCATCAGCATACGCTGTAGGAGCTTGTTTGGCTTAGCAAGATGAAAATAGTGTAGAACACCCATTAGTCTTCGCAAGTAAAAAGTTGACCGAGACACAAAGAAATTACGCTGTTAATATTGAAAAGGAAGTGTTTGCCGTTATCTTTGCCCTGAAGAAGTTTGAAGCTTATATCTTTAGTTTTGAGATAGTCATCGTTAGTGATCATAACCCTCTCAGATTTCTCACCGAATGTTCTTCACAAAGTTCTCGTTTACAACGCTGGTCTTTAGCATTACAGCGATTTCATGCAGTGATTACGGAAAGGAGATCATATTAATGCAGATTCATTATCTCGATTGACTGCCTCTCACTGGGAGCATGACTGACGTTATGAACTATGAACTATAAGACATTTTGACTGTTTAGTTTGAACATTTTTTTTTTGAGATAAAATCTGATTTTTTTTTTTTTCTAACGTTATGTCATATGTTTAAAGATTTAGCCAGGGTTTGCTAAAGCATTATGTTTAATTCTAAATGATTGATTTGTATTGTCTCGTTTATATGATAACTGCTTACATGATTATGATTATGTTAAGGATTTAAGTTTGAAAAGTTAATTGAATGTTACATCTTTTAAATGAATAGGATTACTGAATTTATGTTGAAGTAATTTTAATTTAAAATGGTAAGAATTGGTTAATTAAGTTCGAAAATTTCATGAATGTTATTTTATTTTGTTTCAAGAAATGTTTATATGTGTGGATTTAACAGGTTATTGAAAGACGCAATCAAATCTTTTAGAGGGGAGGTGTCATGACGTGATGACTACGCAAGCGCAGTTTAGCCCAGCGGACTGCAACGCCTCTCTGATTATTTTATTATTAGTCCAAAGGGGCAAATTGCCCAAAAGGGCTATTAATTTCGTTTTGGCATTTCGCGTTGGTTGACTTTAAACGGCGTTTCACGTTTAGAATTGTTGCCACTAAATATTAGAGCCTTGCATTATATTTAAAGACATTAAATAATGAAGAATCTGCATGACTGTATGTTTCTCGCATTGTGATAAAACAACGGTACATAACGACATCAAACTTTAAATAATGTAGTCAAACCGAATACAGTCATCTGGAAGCCCAAATTGAAGTTTAGATTTTGCTTTATTATCTATTTCATATTTTGTTTCAAAGTGAGCAATGGCAACACTGTACGAAGAAAAAAATCATTTTTATCTCCAGCGCATAAGACTGTATCAGAAATTCTAAACATATGCTCTTTTTAGTTTATTTTGCGTTATTGCTGTTGAATTAAATTTTATGGTTTGTGGGGAGAACATATTTAACAAATAAAGGTAATATCTAAATAAATCTGAAAGCTTTCAGATATATTTATTTTGCGCGCGTCTGTGTTTGGGATAAATAATCAGATAAATACCGATTAAAAGGAAGTATAAATTAAGAGAACTTAAATAGAATGAAAAAAGAACATAACCTATTTGTGGGCAGAATGTATAAGATTGATGAACAGTGCTAGTTCGACATAGATTAGAATATCGGGAACCAGCTGAATGAGCATTTATGGTTTTCCTTGTGTATAAGGTAAGCAAACAAGTTTCCCTTTGAAAGTCCTCCACAAATGCGATGGCATCCCTTCCCATAGACAGATAACCTTGGTATGCTTTTCCATACGGATTTAAACAAACAATAGCACGCATATATGAAATACTAATTATAATGATAAAAATTTGATGTAATTGTAAGATCATATACATCGTTGACATCATGCCGAAACCACAAATCAACAACATCCCCCCTTTCCAAAGGAAATAACTTTATTTTGCAAAAATCGATGTTCTACTCTATAGTTTTAACATGTTTATGAAAAACAAATGCATTTTACTTTTTGATCATAAAGCAAAACAGAAAAATAATGTGAAAAATTCAATATTACTATTAAAGAGTACCACCGTTGTCCTAAGGAGAGAATGCGAAAATATTGTTCATTTTTTCCTGTTTCATTATATTAATTTAGATTCATGGCCTAAAATTTAAAAATGATATTTATTCATTTTTTTATTCTATAGTGTAGAACATGGATTTTTGTAAAATTCTTAAAGCTGCTTTTTTTTCAGTTTTAAAGCTTCTGTTCGTTTTTAAGAAAAAAGTAAACATCTAAAAATAACACAAAATGTAGGCGCATACTCATTGCTCTCTTCCTCTGTTTAAGAACAAAGGCAATATAAATTCTTAAAGTGCAACATAGGTAAAAGGAAACACCTAGAGCTTATTATACTTTATAGATGATTCTGTTTCGTTTTCAACGACACATTCCATTCCATATTATTAAAGTATTAACGACATTATAATTAGAATTTTATATTGTTTCAAGTGAAACTGTTATCTCTGTATTAAGTTAAATGCTTATTAAGTGAAAATCTCTTTCTTATTAAGTTAAATGCTTATCTGTTATCTTCGGGTGAAGATGAAACCATGCAATGTCCAAAATAACCTTCAGGTGAAGATAAAACCGCTGCTTTATGCAATTTCCAAAATAATCTTAGGGTGAGGACTTCGCTGGGAGTAGTACCTAAAACCTGGAAAAGAATACGAGTCGATGTCCTGGAGTCGTAAACTAAACATGTTTTTTTTTTTCTCAACTGGATAAATCATTCGAGCCGCGCGTTGGGTAGCCAACTATAACCAAAACTACCATAAAGAAAAGACTTGCTTGGTCTTTTTAAATAGTTTTAATTAACAAAACACAATTAAGATAAAACATTACAATTAAGGGCGTTATAATTACACATTTAAGTTACAAAGTAAATCTCGGGAACAGCATGCTTAGTTCATAATTCCCGTACATCGACTGAAGGCTACTATCTATTTTTTTTTTTTTTTTTTTTTTTTTTTGACTGGTGTTTATTCCTGCAGCCGCTAGGTGGCACTCGTTGAGCGGTAGGGTTACAAGAAGAGAATTCTTTGACATTAATGCACATTCATTATACCAAAGAAATAACACCTGACAAAATTTTTGATATATTTGCCAGTTTACAGTCACGGAAAATGGAATTTGAGAATATTTTAATTGTCGAACCCTAATGAAAGTCCAGAAAGAGGTTTGCCTTAAAAAAATTATTTTCAGTTTAAGTTATGTCCAAAATAAATGATGTATTAAAATCTTTATGTATTTAATTCAATATCTTTATTATATAACCATATACAGTTATCTTTATTATATAACCATACACAGTTATTTATCTTTATAGTTGTATTGTGAAACCAAAGAAAGATGAATTTCAAAATTCTGTTAAACTTTTAATAATAATTTTTAATTAATTTAAAAACAAAAATATTGAATTATGCATTTAGCATGTTTGAAAGGTAATAATTATAAATACAATAATGAAATGCAATATATCCATAATTATGCTACATAATTTTATTAATATCATATATCGACCGTTTTATATGATACAACATTAGTACCTAAAGCTGTACAAATGATTTGGTGACATTTTGTAGCTGACGTTTTTCAACAGAACTGGAAGTAAATGATGGTTCTAATCTGGTAGCCTGATAGCAACGCGAACTGTTTGCGCCGACGATATTTGCGGTGTCTGGAAACTTCCGTTAAAACCAAATGCATTATGCATCTTCACATTCAGCATTTGAAGGGGGTGTCTTTTCCTTTGATGATATTACTGTTACACTTTAGAAAAATACTGATATTCTTTTGCTTCAGATCCTTGAGAATATCATTTGTAGATCATATGGATGCTATCCCACCAACATTGCCATTTGGATTAAATGGGTGCTCAGTAGTTGGTGAACCAATGTCATCAACGTATAAAAGTGGAGTTAAATTTTGTAACCGAACTTCTTGTAAAACTTTTGAATTTTTAAATTTAAATCGTCCTTCTCCATGAGCAACCCACACATCTAAAATAGAGTTTTCCACGTCTTTAAGCATGATAGATGGTGATTCAATAATTTTTACAGTCACAAAACGGCTTCTGACAGATTTTGATTGAGAGAAACTCCTTGACATTGATCATCTTGCTCATTTTCATATGGAGCAATCCAGCCAAGAAGACCCATGAGTTGACATCCATTGCAAACACCAAGACTAAATGTGTCATGTCGATTTCTAAATGCTAAAAACTGAGCTTCCAATTCATGATGGAAAAGAAAAACCTTCAGCCCAACCTCTAGCTGAACCAAGTACATCAGCATGACTAAATCCGCCTTTGATACTTTTGATATGCCTGTTTCAGCAGGAATTATATCCCGCTATTACAGGCACCTCAAATAAGCCTGGTTAGAGAAGACACAACATACAGTGCTTCGCAGGAATATATTGACAAGGGACTGCTGGAAGATTGTGTACATGTGGCCCAAGCCAGTGTAAATGAAAATGTCATACTTTGAAACTTCAAAATTGGCTGGAAGAAGTTAAGATTATTTATGGGGAATTCCGATAAATGTGTGTTGCATAGGGCCTTAAATTGATGTCAATTTCTAGGAGCTTGTACTTAAAATTGTCTGAATAATTTATCTCCGCGTTGGTAATGGGGTTCTTGAAAAAAAAAATATTATTTAATTTATTGATGAATAACGCCAGTTTATGGAGTTTAAGGTCTCTGTGTAGCTGTTCATTGCGAACGAACCAGGGGGCTCCTGTGATTTTTCGTAAGTAGTTGTTTTGGAAAACCTGCAATTTATTTAATACGGAGGGGGGAACAGAGCACCATGCAAGGCAGGCATATGTAAGGATGAGTCTTAATATTGATGTGTAAATGTGCTTCTTGCGAGCAAGATACAGTAGTGAGGAGGCGTCAAGAAAGTTTCGGAGCTTCCTAGAGACTCCTATGGCTTTCCGATGGTCATGGAAATGTGAGGACCCCATGTAAGCGAGCCGTTAAAACGAAATTCCAAGTATGTAGCCTCTCTGACTTTGGGCACTGTTATATTAAAGGGTCAGATCTGCATCAATGTTTTTTCTTCTGTGCCGTACTATCAGTAATAATTTGGATTTTGTGGCATTAATGGACGTCCTCCATTTGCGACACCACACCTCTATCTCGTGTGTGTGGTTTTGTATTCTGATCATGACATATCGTGGATTAAGTTAACTAGAAAGAATGGCGGTGTCGTCCGCGCAGCAGGCGGTGATGCAGTTTGTATTTTCAATCATAGGGAATATAGAATCAAAATCGTTTCCCTGGGGAGATCGAGGGAAGCAAGCTTGTAGATGAGTCCGTTATGACAGACGCGGTCAAAGGCTTTTGCCACGTCCAGCATAAGGAAAGCAGTTGTCTGGTGCTTATGAATAGCTGCGCTTAAAAAATCAACTGGTGGTAGACAACCCTTTACTAAATCCGCCAAGAAATATAACACCTTGAAATTTAGATAATGATACTCCTTTTGTTAACAAATCAGTCATGGTAAAATCCCATACTTCAAAACCTGCCATCAACAGAGAAGCTATCACTTCCCTATCCCTATTTCCATTTATGCCTTCTCGAATAACAGCAACACGTGGCCCCGATCGAAATGTAGCATGAGGTTTAATTGAAGACATATCAAATGATATGCAATACTCAAGTCTAGTACGTTTTGATAATCCTTGTTTTTCTTGCATCACACATTCACGGTTTGCTTGCCTTGCTGAAAACTTGTTTCTTCCCAGATATCCCTCCAAACTATCATTGGCTTATCAAGAACTTCTCCATTCAGCTGTATTATTATTTTACAGGTGCATAGCCAGGGGGGGGGGCGCCCGGGCACCCTCCCACTTCACCACTACCTATAATTAAAAAAAGAGCTAATTGATTCTCAATAGATAAGACTTAAGTTTTTAAAATATTGCTTTCCAGCTTCCCAAAATATTCATGTGATTAACCAAAAAAAAAAAAAAAAAAAAAAAAAAAAAAAAAAAAACAACGGAAAGTTTACGATTTTCCTTTAAGAATGAAGATTAGATTCTTGATTGCTTTTTTCAATAAGTACAATATCCCCAGTTCCAGTCACTTCTCCTACAAAATACAGAGGAGACTTTTTCCCATCTCCAATGCTCTGAAGTACAGGATTTGGCTTTTGGATTAATTAGTATAGCATTACTTTTTTGATACTCAGCATCTCAGAGTTCAAGAACACTGATAGTTGGATCTCCTAACTGAAATTCCTCAGCATAAATAATAGCCAGAGCACCTTCAACAATTTCTTTAAGAACATTACCGTTACCACCAGCACCCTGATCATAGATGCTACATATGATATTCCTTTCGCCGCACTCAATACAAGCTCTTACTACTCAATTCAATTTTTGTTCCATTTCTGAATCACCTCTCTGAACAGAACCAAAATCAAGCTCTTCTTTTTGATTACCCTGAACATGAACTGAAGATGCTGCACTCCCACCCTTACCAATTCTATAAACAGGTCCTCCTATTTTTACGAAAAGCATTCCTAGTTCCTTCTTCTTCATTAATTTATCATTAATGCTACCAATTCCACCAGTAAACATAATTGGCTTTATCCAATCTCTCCTTTCAATGATCTTGCAAAACCTGCTATAATTAGTTCACCAAATTTATTTCCATAATTTGAAGCACAATTACTAGCCTCTACAGCAATAGCAACAAGCAAAGCAAAATTTGATAGATAATCAAATGTTTTATCTTCCCAAGGTAAATCCTACCCAGGAATGTTCAAGTTTCCGAAGCTATATCCTGCAGTTCCAGCTATTATGTGTGAGCCCCGACCAGCAGCCTGCTCATCTCGTTTACGACCTCCAGTTCCAGTTGCTTCACCACTAAAAGATGCAACCCCAGTAGGAAAATTGTGTGTTTCAGCAATAAATATAATATATAGCATAGTTGACTTAGTTTTGAAGTAACTTGGCTGATCAGAATCCACAGGTGAAAATACATTAACATTAAAACCTTGAATTCCACTACTGTTATCAGAATATTTTATCATATTATTTTGATATGAATGCGCTTGAGTCTTCATGATCATTTCAAATAAGTTCTCTTTCATTGGCACTCCATCTATAATTAGATTTCTCTTAAAAAACCAGCGTCTACTGTGTTCACTGTTTGACTGAGCTAGATCAAAACATTCAACTGTAGTAGGATTTTTTTTTTTTAAGTTCATTACGGACAATGTTTCAACTGATTAAGAAAAGCTGCATATTAAGAAACTTTGCCTGGCTTGATTTATCATACTCGCACATTTGTAAAGTGTGAGATTTGCGGGGCTTTATTTAGATTAAAAATCAAGAACAGCACAATGTTTAAGATGATATGATCTCAAAAATCTTTGTTCATATTATTTGGTGGGGGGATTTCAGGTACTCCAAATTAAGAAAGATTATCCTTTGTTGAAATAGCTGTCCACAATAAAATCCACTACGTGAATCTTAGGTTATAGAAACAAATCTAATCGGTGAACTCGATAAAATAAAATAAAACAAACAAAAGGCTTGCACTATCATGTCAGTAGTGTATTTGCATTAGATTTATGGCATCCATAGTCGCTAAAATTCGTTAATTTTATATTGGCTGTACGTTGTGTTTAGGAGATTAGAAGAAACAGCTGCTGAGTTGATTTGCCCTCATTGGTACATCAGTTGGTACTCATGACTGACTCTCGAATTGAAATCTCGAAGAAGGTATATGTATAGTGTTGGGTGCTCAGTATCAAAACTGTAACGGATCTGGACAAAATCGTACGATCATCTGTACGGTATGCAAGGCTCATGCCAACAACAGATGCAGTCTCGCTCTTCTTGCCGCGATAAAATTCGTGGGTTTGTTTGGATTATGCCAGCCCAATGAAACACAATAGAATCGGTGCTGCCATCTTCCCCTTTTCTTCATGGTTTGTCTCTTCACTCAAAGGCCTGATCTAATTCTTGCAATACGTCTTCCAGTTCCTTAATATTAAATTAGAACAAATATTGAATATTTAATGAACTATTAAGTTTATTTTGCTAATAACATTTCAAAGTGAATTGAAAGCACGGAGAAAAATCTATTTTCTTAACATTTTAACATTACATATAATTACAAAATATAGTGACGTATACTAAAACATAGAGAAATGACCAAATCTAGTCAAGAGGGAAAGTGTATCTTAAATAATAAAGCAATATTTATGGCTAAATTTTTCATTCTTTTGCTGTTTGCAGCGAAGTGAAATTTATCTGAAAGCAGTGAAAGAGATGTAACTGAATTTCTTTAGTATTACGCAATTTTCCGAAAACTTTAGAAAATTTAAATAAAATTTCCAGATTTATTTAAAATTCGTAAATCTAAACTGCAAAATATGTCTTAAAATTTTTAAATCAATTAAATTAATTTAAAATTTTAAATAATACTGCATACACTTATAAGCTTACTTCTTAATATTCGCTATATTGAGGAAATTGCCATAAAAATATACTTCAGGATTAGCTCAGTGCTTATGCCTTACCTTCTGCTTAACAGAAGTCATACTTTTTAATTAAAACACTAATTTGCAAATATAGTTTCATAAATTAGTAAAACTAGGTGGCGTTGGAGCTTCATGCACATTTTGCAGGCTATTTTCATAACGAGAGTTTTCAGACAGGAAATTCCAGTCAACACTACATTACTGTGCTCTTCTGTTGCTGGAACCTGAAAACCCAGAATCAGTCAGTAAACAAGAAGTTGTAACACTCGGTGTGTGAAGACGGTTGGAGACTTTGCACAGAGACGGTTGCACATCCGATACCAACCCACTTGGCGCTTGCAGTGCACGATCCCAGGTCCTCTGGTTAGGTCTAACTGTGAAGAATCCTGGTGATTAGGTAAATCATTAGTATTCTTTTCTAAACTTGAAAATGAAGAAGCACCAACTGCATTTGGCGATAAGCATTCATAACTTAGAGTGTGATTTTGAACTACAGCACAGGATGTCATTTCTTTGTTGTTATAACCTCTTTGATAAAGATCAAAGTTACTGCCAGGGCTTCTCATAGTTCCTCTAAATGCACCGCTTGACATTGGGTTACTATATTCTCTAGGATATCCGCAGTTTGAATAATGATTTTGGTAATCACTGTTACGAAATATGCTCGGATGGAACGTATTAGAGCAAACTGTTCGATCATTCATAGAAAATTTTGAAGGCTCGTTTTGGATTGATTCACTTGTATTCTGACTATTAAATGCAGACACATTGTTCGAACAATAACAGTTGCTATTTTTCATACAGCTGCTGTTAACTATATGCTTATTATTTGCATCAATGCTCAGTCTTTGTAAAGCACGTATGTGCGTTTCTGTTGCTCCAACGGTTGGAGACTTGCATAGAGGATCTTTGCTTGAAAATCTGTAACCATACTGCTGAAAGACGGGAAAGCAACTTGAACCTGAAGAACTATGCTCAATGGTTACAGCTGGTGGAGAAATTGAATGTGGGGACGAGGAGCTTATGACCAGTTGTAGACTAGGTGTCTGATTGTTTAGATCCCCTCTTTTACCTTCTTTTTTTATGTCTCGCACGTATGTTCTGAAAACAGATTTTGACCTGGCGTTAGGTAAGGTTAAGTTGTTTAGCCAACGCTAGTCTTGGTGGCCTACAAACGTAATTATTGAAATGAAATTCTTTTTCAAGTTCTACAGGTTGTGAATTTGTATATGCTGAGCGAGCCCGTTTCGTTGGTTGATCTAAATAAGAAAAGAAAGAAATATAATTCTAACAATTATCAGTTTTAAAAATTCTCATTATATTTCTTAAGTACACTGCACAAAAAAAAAAAAGGGTGGACAGTTCTATATTTAGATTTTACGACTCAAATTATGCCTAGATATTAAATTTTGTAATTTTTGGTGAGATATTTATGGAGAAATTAAAAAATTTATCTTGTCGTATTTTTTAATTTATAGCCACCTATTTTCCTTTGCCTTTTTTCTATGTGCACGAGCGGTGTGTGTGTGTGTGTGTGGGTCATCATTCATATTTTTAAACAATTTTAACATCACATTTTCGTTATTACAGTAACTTATAATTTATACACCTATAATAAATACGGCAAATTTTGAAACGTGCTAAAAAGTAAATTCACGTATATCTTAGGAAATTTTGAATACAAAACTCTAATTTTTGGACAGGTATGCTTAGAAATACATATACAGTCAAAAGTCGTTAATTCGGACACCCATAATCCGGACCTCAAAGCTAAAATCTTTCTGCGCATGCGCTGCGTTGACGCATGCTCATAGGCATTTTACGCGTGCGCGCAAGACATTTACGACTGCGCATATGCGTCTGCGCAAGCGCAGAATACGTTTTCGCGTGTACGTTTAATGTGTAACGGACGGTATAAGCTAAAATTATCTAATTATCTATTTCAGTTAATGTTGATGATTGCGTTGTTCCTTAATCTTCGAATTGGATCCGGCTTATTATTTTTTGCAGACTGTAAGAGCAATTTTATAAAAGTAAGCTTGAACTTTCGATTATGTCAAATAGAATTTCCGATGCTGGAGCTCCCAAAGGATCTAGAAAACGAAAGTATGTTTCGATGTCCATCAAATTTATTGAAAGAGGGGAGAATTTATTGAAATACTGAATTAAAAAATGGTAAAAACCTTCATATCAGAAGTTAGAGCTGCCAGATATTTTCCAGAATAATTGACTCTACCCCTGACATAACACACGTATTCCAGTTAACTTTTATACTGCGTTATGTATCAGAGGATGGAATCCCAATAGATAATTTTTTTGGATTTTGATTAATTTATTCACACACAGGAGAATTATTAGAAAATTAACTTTTAAAGAACACCGAAATATTAGGTCTAGATATTTACAACTGTAAAGGACAATGCGGAAAATAAGTCTGGAAAATAAAATGGGTTCCAAAACCACATTAAAAAAAATAGGCAAAACGCCCATTATATTCCTTGTGCTTCACATTTGTTAAATCTGATAGCAAGTAGAGCTAGTGAATCACATTTGTAAGCAATAACATATTTAAATTTATTGGAGAATGCTTATACATTTTTTTCAGCGTCTACTCATAAGTGGAATCAGGGTTGCCACTCAAACAGGAGAATGAAATTCCCTGACTTTTCCAGGTTTGTTTCGAGAAAATTCCAGTCTATCCGCGTAATGTACGTTGGCTGTGCTAAGAGGTAAATTAATTATGGTATTACTTGTACTGTGTAGCAAATTCACTTAATTATTCAATAAACCTCAGAGGACATTTATTCTTAATTATTCTTGGTACACTTTGTTTGATAATTTTGTTTACTTTTCCACTTAAGAAACTTAATAAAATTTAAGATATATACATCGGATAACAATTGTACGTTTTATTTAATTATTACTCATGATCATCACCAGTTCAACATGAGGCTAATCCGGTTCTTAAAAATCACAACGCAATGCTAAAAGTTAGGTTAGATTTTAGGTAAGTTTAATTTGTGTGAGGTGTCTTCTTAAAAGGCACCTTAACACTTGAAAACACAAATATAATTATAATAGGAGTTGTTTTATCCACTGAAGATTGAGATTAGAATCTTCCCAATCTGGAATAAAATAAGGCTTTTTTTTTGCAGACATTCTGCAGCTAAATGAAAGAAAGAAATCTTAATGATATTTTTTTACTAAATTGAGGTATTTTATATTTATTTCGCAGCATACATAAGGAAAAAATATGTGCATTAAATTTCGTGATGTCATCATACTGCCAGAATTAATTTCAGGATTATGCCAGAGACAGTGGCACAGCGAGAGGGGGGGGCAATTAATTATATATAATTAATTATTTCTTTTCTTGATTTTTCTGATAAAGTGTGTAATAAAATGTTTGCAGTATGTCAACCAAAACGTTCTTCCTGAACACTTTATTCCTTTAAAGTAGAGATATATTTATATTTTTTTAAGCGAAATGCACGTATATGTTCTGCTTTTTATTTTAAAACTATTTCTCAAACATATCCAGTTTCCAAATCCGATTTCATAATCTGGAAATGACACTCTGTGAAAATCCTAATGCTTCCACTACAATGGATTGCGTTTGACTCTCCTGTAAACGACTGATGACCTTCCTGGCTACCGATTCAACTATGTCATCTTGCTGAGACATCATATATTCACTGATACGAAGCATTCAACGCATGTGAATTGTTTTTAATCTCCTATTACAAAAGGAATACTGCAGGTCGCTCCTTACTCCTTATCTAAAACGCATAGTTTTTGACGCCACAGACTAAATTTGCATATTCCCAGCTTTGTAAATGTTATAATTTTCCTTTATAATCTCTTCTATTTCCTTTTGTTCAAAAATATTGTCGATTACATGGTTATTTCATACCGAACCCACAATATCCCCTAATTGTTTTGAGCAGTGAATGTGACTGTATGACGTTACTCCGCAGTAGAAAAGAAACGGAACCTAAAACTCCACTACAGATCTACAGAGAAAATGTTTTTCCAAACCTAAGAGTCGCACTTCAAATACTACTTACTATTTCATTATCAAATGCTAACTATGAACGTTCGTTCAGCATATTAAATAATTTTTCACATATTTACAATCAACGATGGGACAAGATCCCCTAAGTTATCTAGCATTTTTAAGTGTGGAAAGAGAACAATTTGAAAGGGTCGACTTTGATGAAGTAAATAATAAATTTGCTTCATCCAAGGTAAGAAAAATGTATACATAGTAATTAATTGTATTCATGTATTATATTATTATTAATAAATATAAGTGCCCGACCAAGTCGAGGTGCACGTGATTGAAGAGAGATGAGGGCAAATTAAAATTTTTAAGTTGGCTGGTGGTGTCTGACAATTTTAGATCTTTGGAACTCCAAACACAAACGTGTCTAGTTGGCTATGTCCTTTTGCATGCTAGGCCATACGAAACGTTGCTGTATCAGTTTTTTCGAAGCCTTGATGCCAGGAAGTGACAGATGATGTAACTGATTAAAAATCGCATGGTGAAATCCGGAGGGAACATAAGGTCGAAATCTTGAATTCTGAACATCACAATAAAACGATTTTCCAGGTGACAGCTGAATAGGCTGCAAGTTGAGATTGGTGGAAGATTTGCTTTTCAAGAGGGTTTGTAGTTCTGAATCCCGCTGTTGTTCATCTGCAAGGACAGCAAACTTTATTGGCGAAGAAACGCTAGTTCTTCAATATGAGGTGTCTGCAACAATATTCTGCGAACCCTCAATATAACAGATAGCTGTTGAAAATTGCCCGAGGAGAAGTTTTATCCTGTTGACGAGGAGAAGTTTTATCCTGTTGAAAAGCATACAGCATAAGCCTTTTTAAAGGGCGACTGGTGTTTTCAGGGAACCCAATCGCCAAATCCTGGGTGTGAAGAATTCTCATTAAACACATCTTTTAGTTTGAGCACCACTGTAGAGACATTAGGATATTTGGAAGCAAGAGAGATTGAAAAATTAGCAACCGCCTTTGCCGGGAATCGAACCGCAGACCTCTGGAGTACCTGCCCAACGTGCAGAACCACCACACCACGAAGCACACTAAGGAAGCGGGAGAAATACCTTCCCTAGTGTGCCTTCGTGGTGTGGTGGTTCTGCACGATAAAAAGTCAGCGCCAATAATAGGTCAGTAGCAATATAAACGTAATGGTTTAGATGTGGAAGGATACTACAAATTTGTTGCCAAAATTAAATCATTTTTGCAACGCTTCGCGAGATTCTGCGGTCTTGGTTATAACACGTTTTATCGTTTTTCTTGCTTCCAACCAAAAAAGAATTTAGAGGTGCTTGTATGGTTACTGCATGAGGTAAGAAACGTCGATAAAAATTGAGTATAGCAAGAAATCTTCTTAAGTTCTTCACTGTAGATGGTTCGGGCATATCGCGGATAGCGGTGGCTCTAGAAGGGGTCGAACGCCATCAGCGGAAATTTCATGACCAAGAAAGGATACTAAAATTGAGTTTCGTTGGCCAAAAACGCATTTGGAAGGATTAAGACTGACACCGTACCTTTGAAAACGTTCAAAAACTGTTCTCAAATGTGATAGGTGTTCTTGCTCTGAAGAGGAGGCGATTAAGACGTCATCAAAATAAAGTACACGAAAGTCGAGGCCGATTAACACCTGATTCATGAAGCATTGGAACGTTTGAGCAGCACTGCTTAAGTCAAAAATCATGACCGAAAACTCAAATAGTCCAAAAGGCATAATAACCGCAGTTTCAGCTGGGTTAACGGGCATTTGGTGATACGCCCGCTCAAGATCAAGGGTTTTGAAAATAGCTTTTCCCTCTAAAACTTGCATACAGTCTTGAATGCGCGGGATTGTGTAACAATGAGAAATTGTAGCTGCATTTAACTGGCAATAATCGCCACTTACCATTTCATTTCCGAACTAGATGGAGCGGACTGGCCCATGAACTTTTTGAAGGATGGCAAATTCCCTGTTCCATCATCTATTAAAATTCCTCTTTGGCGGCTTTAAGCTTGTCTGGAGGTAAGCGTCTAGGTTTAGCATGCCCGAATTCTTTTCGATTTTGAAAAGGCGTGCAAAATTGCGACCGCTGTCATTCACGACTTCGAGCAACGGTCCTCCTCGTTTCCCTGGTCACGGTGGGTGGCAATTGTTGGCACGGTGGGTCACACAGTGGGTGGCATTTGTTTGCTTTGTTTGCAACTTTGTGGTGGTAAAAAACAAATACCTGGAGTAGGGCTTTCATAACGTTTCCTCAGTGGGTTAGGACGTGTATTTCGACTACGTAATGTGGAGAGGTTGCGGTAAAAAGGTTCAGCTTGGATGGCTACTAACTGAGCAACCTGTTTGGACAAATCATCAATTTGAGCCTGTAACGCCACAATACCTGGACCAGGAGCTTGCACAGGAATGGCCAGTTCGTGAATTTTATTAGCGATTTCAGGAAGATTTTTAAGTGGCTCGCTACTGGCCGCTAAAATAGTTTGCATGTTAGATGGGGGTCTATTAATCCATAATGTTTTAAGAATGTTATCCATTAGGTTACTGGCAGCTAAGTCTGACATTTTAGACAGCAACTAAGAAGGCCTTATATCACCCAACTGTAAATCGTGCAACAGCTGCTTGATTTTAACTGTCTCAGATTCTTCATAAACAGAAATTAATTTTTTTTTTGGTGGATTCAAAATTATTTCACGAGCTGTTTGCAGTACCTCTGATTCTAACACGGCGATCGCTGTATAAAATTGAGTTTCGTTGGCAGTAATGTAACTCAATTTAAACTGAATGAACCATAACGATGGGTCTTGGGGACAAAAAAGCGGTGGCTTAACTGGCACTCGCGCCAATTGTGAAGCAGCATCATTGTCAACCACTTTAGATCAATCAAATATGCACAATAATAATATGTATAGAAAAATAATCAATATGTATATAGTGACACAGTTTCTTGGTACTTAAAATCAGAGAAGTTGGCGACTCAAACGCAGCAGGCGATACATATATTCGCTGAAATTATGACAGAAACATGTTGACTCATCGGAATGCAGCACAACGCTTCAAATCATAGGTGAAATGTCTTACTTGCATCTCATCACACTGGATAACTTACTGGTGCTCAGAATTTTGACATATAAACTCTATATTCGTGCAATGTTGAAGATTGCCATTCGTAATAAATACAGGTCACCAATTATGGTAGTACAGTCAAAAGTCGTTAATTCGGACACCCATAATCCGGAATGATCTATAATCTGGACCTCAAAGCTACAAACTCTCTGCGCATGCGTCGCGTTCACGCATGCGCACAGGCGCTTACGAGAGGGCATAAGACCCTTACAGCTGCAAATATGTTTGTGCGCATGCGCGTTTAATGTGTAACGGAGTTATAAGCTAAGCTAAAGTTATCTAATTCAGTTAATGTTGCAGATTGCGTTGTTCCTTAATCTTCGAATTGGATCCGGCTTATTATTTTTTGCAGACTGTTAGAGCAATTTTATAAAAGTAAGCTTGAACTTTCGATTATGTCAAATAGAATTTCCGATATATATTTACTACAAAGCGAAAGTATGTTTTGAAATCCGAAATATGTTTATCAATTTCACGCTGCTCTGTGGCAGAGGGGGGTTGGCAGAAACGTCATTATTAGATTATGATAGATTAGAAAGATTATGTCAAATAGAATTTCCGATATATATTTACTAATATGTAATTTGTATCTACAAAGCGAAAGTATGTTTTGAAATCCGAAATCTGTTTATGAATTTCACGCTGTGGATTGGAAGTTGATCTGTCAGCACTATCCTTATCTTCAGAGCAGATGTTTTTATTTTATTTGGTTTATAATTCCGTACTAAGTGTAGTATTTCATCTCGGTATACTCCGTCTTTGATATGATTTAAATCAAGTTCCTCGTCATTATAATTCGCTTCCGAAAGTGAAGAAAGTGACCCAGAGGTTATTGAAAACGAAAACATTTCGATTGACAAATTAGTCGGTATTCTCAACACAGCAATTATAGGACTTGAACAGCGGAACTTTGTAACTAAACAAGAAATTATGTCTGTTTAATAGAATTAAAGAGAAAGTATTATCACGTGAAACGAAGCAACTTACATCGAAGGAAATGTTTAATAAAGTAAACAAATAAATATTAAGCTTTTTCTTTTTGTAAATTTTGATACCCTTTAGATCATAATTGTTCTTTATTTCATAAATTACGGTTTCATATTTTTAATTTTGTAATTTCTGCATGCCATCTTACCAGATTTAAACTGATGATCTATAATCCGGAATCGCCGAAGTCCCGACGAGTCCGGATTAACGACTTTTGACTGTATAATTTTTTGAGACAGATCGTTAAATAATTATAACAATTGAATAGAATAAATATTATTTTTTTTGGTTGCTATGCGTTACCAGACTGGCAGAGTTGAGTTGTAGTAGGCAAGTTGCCACATATCTATTTATCTATAATGTATATTAAACTTTTAATTTTTTAAAAATTGTACCTTTTTAAAAACACTTATATAAATATGTAAAATAAATAACAGCTTTTTAACTAATTCTAGATCATCGTATGTCTGATTTTTTTCGCTGACATAGAAGCATTTCCGAATCCAAGGCTAGTGTAGTTAGGTAGTGACTATTCTTAATATATTTTTGAGTAATTTATGGCAAATTCAGCATTTTATTATTATTTGCATTATTTTCTTATTACGAATATATTCTATAGATTATATACTGAAAGTTTTTTTGTGTGTGTGTTGGGGGGGGTGCTCTGGGCACCATTTATGCTTGCTATGCCAGTGGCCAGAGAAAATTTCTTGAAATTTGGAAATATTATTTACTAATGATAAATAAATTTAGAGGGAAGAAGCAACACTAAATGATATGAATAACATAAAAATAAAGATAATTGCTTAAAAATTGAATTAGAATAATCAATGATATTTTAGCGAATATAGTTATATTACATGGTTAGCCTAGATGACTGATTACTATTTTTTTATTTTGCTGCAAAATGACAAGGTATTTATTAAAAAGAAAAGAAAAAAAAAAAAGATTTTGCGGTAAAATCCTAGTATACGGTACGGCCTTTGCACGATTTTGAAAATTGTCGCCAAGAACAAAATGACTCATTTACTGCTCATCATCATGTCGCCAAATCCCGCTGTACCATACATGGAGATTATTCTAACCAAAGAACGTCTATGTAAAGAAGAAAAGGTTCCATACACGTAAATGCTATTATGCGGCTAGAAAGCGGAGGGAAAATTTGCCAAGGGATTTGGCGACGGAACCTGGCGGCCAGAATTTCCCTCTTCGCGATGTGTACAGGAAATTGAGAAACACGTGTTAAGAAGAAATGTTCTTTGACAAAAAAGAAAACTACGAAAATCCATTTTTTAATTATTCGAAAAACCCAAGAAGAAACGTTTTATCAAAGAACGTTTTTTCTTGGATTATTCGCAATAATTTTAAAAACGGATTTTCGTAGTTTTTTCCCCCCCCTCAAAATAACTAATCCATGAATTAATTTACTTGTGCCAAAAGATATTTTCTTTTCCTTTAGATTAGAGTTTAAAGAAATTTTAAACGATATTCATTTTATGAATTCTTGATAACGTGACCTTCGAACTTCGACACCGGTTTCGAGCTTTGGCGACATATATATCGCGCTGTTTCCCTCTATGATGGAACGGAGTCACGTCTGTTGCAGAGAAGTTTTCTTTCTTTAAAATACATATTTTTTGATTCTAACCTTCATGGTACCGTATACTAGGATTAAACCCATTTTGTTTTATACAAGAAAAGGTACTTTCTTTAGTTCATGCACTGCACATGCGATTCTCGAGGTTACTGGAAACCAAAAGTTGCGGGAAACTTGATTTGCCTTAAGACAATCAAATTGGAGATGCGAAAATTGGCTCTATGCCAGCTGCCCGATTGTCACTCACGTGATACACAATTCGCCAAAAAATGTTATCTCTTCCGACGTTGGCGCAAAACTCGCCTTTTTTGGCGGGATCGTTGTATGAAATTCCCTGACTTTTCCAGATTTTGATTAAAACACTTAAATTCCCTGACTTTTCCCTGAATTTTTTGGTCGATTTCTGAATTCCCTGACTTTTTCCGGTTTTCCAGGTAGCGTGATAACCCTATGTAATACATTAGGAAAAAGGTTTTGCAGCAAATAATAAACATTTTACAATATATATATATATATATATATATTTACTATTAGGTGGCCTTGTAGAGCTGATGCTGTCAAAGCAATTTGCTCTGGGTTCAATGAAATAAAAAATGCCCATTTGATATACAGTCAAAAGTCGTTAATTCGGATAGCCATAAGCCGGAATGATCTATAATCTGGACCTCAAAGCTACAAACTTTCTGCACATGCGTCGCGTTGGCGCATGCGCGTAAGACCTCTACGGGTGCGAATGCACGTTTAATGTGCATTCGCAGCCGTAGAGTTAATTCGCGTGCGCAAAATACGTTTACGAATGCACGTTTAATGTATAACGGACGGTATAAGCTAAGCTAAAATTATATAATTCAGCTAATGTTGCATATTCCGTTGTTCCTTAATCTTCAAATTGGATTTGGCTTATTATTTTTTGCAGACTGTTAGAGCAATTTTATAAGTAAGCTTGAACTTTCCATTATGTCAAATAGAATTTCTGATATATATTTACTAGTATACAAAGGATCTACAAAGCGAAAGTATGTTTCGAAGTCCATTAAACAAAAAGTGGAATTGCTGCAAAAAATGGATAAAAGCATATCCTTTGTTTATATAAACTTTAACGTTAGTTTATCTAAACTTTGTTTATCTTTAACGCCGCGGCGCGCAATGAATTGGAAGTTGATCTGTCAGCACTATCCTTATCTTCAGGGCAGATGTTTTTATTTCATTTGGCTTATAATTCCTTACTAAATGTAGTATTTCATCTCGATGTACTCTGTCTTTGATATGATTTAAATCAAATTCCTTGTCATTATAATTCGCTTCCGATAGCGAAGAAAGTGACAGAGGTTATTGAAAACGAAAAACTTTCGATTGACAAATTAGTCGGTATTCTCGACGCAGCAATTATAGGACTTGAGCAGCGGAACTTTGTAAGTGAACAAGAAATTATGTCTGTTTATAGAATTAAAGAGAATATATTATCACATAAAAAACGAAGCAACTTAAACAACTTACATTGAAAGAAATGTTTAATAAAGTAAACAAATAAATATTAAGCTTTTTTTTTTTTTTTTTTTTTTTTTTTTGTAAAATTTGATACCTTTTAGATCATCTTTTGTTCTTTATTTCATAAAGGTTTAATCCTAGTATCCGGTGCACACGGGATTTGGCTACTTTTGGCAACTTTATGATGAGCAGTAAAAACGGGACATATACGATGAGTAGTAAACGGGTCATTAAAAGAATATATATAGTTATACATAGTATATACTATGTATATAGTGTATATACAATGTATATACACTACAGTATATAGTGTATAGTATATACTACGTATATAGTGTCTAGTGTATAGTATATATAGAGACGTTCTTTGGATCATGTTTGGTATTGGCGATAATTTTCCAAATTGCGCCAAGGCTGCACCATACACTAGGATTTTACCTTCATAAATTACGGTTTCATATTTTTAATTTTATAATTTCTGCATGCCATCTTACCAGATTTAAACTGATGATCTATAATCCGGAAAAATCGATAATCCAGAATCGCCTAAGTCCCGACGAGTCCGAATTAAAGACTTTTGACTGTACTTTGAGATGGCGGGAAAAATTTTATACGTTATAATTCCAATTTATTTTTGAAAAATTTATAAAAATTATTTAAAAATACAAATTTTAAAAATAAATCATAAAAAATGGGTGAATTTTATTTGGAATGAACCTAAATTTGGAAATATGAAAGGAAGAATCGGGAAAGTGTAATAAAAAGAGAGATATTAATAAATATATATCAAATTCAATTAACATTAAAAAGCTAAAATTTGGCAAGCTATTTTTTAAAAAACTACTCATGCGGTTTTTACAAAACTTGGCAGTTTGGCATAATTTGAGTCGTAGAATCTAAATACGGGGGAAAAAAATGGCATGTCATTTCAGAAAAAGTCTGATTTTTAGTCAGAATACCTACAGTAAAATAATGCTATATATAAATCTAATACATATCCTAAGTCGCACTTTCAGGACATGAAAAACTCAAGTTGAATTTTCTCAATCGGCCCAGTAGAATGGGAGACAAGAGTTTTTTTTTTTTTTTCTTTCTGCAGTGCACCTTAGATATAATGAAGATTAAAAAATACATTTACTTTCGATACACTTATAATTTATACAATAGTTGTAAAATATGTGAGTGAAATTTATAAATAAATGCAAACGCTGATTACAAATGATTTGTATATCAGAAAGTACACGTATAAACAGACAAAAAGTGCTTGCAAGTTTAATTAAAGTTTCTAAAAATTGTTGAGATTCTGTTGCTTTACTTTATGAAGAAAGTTTTATTACAATACTTACTTCACCTACTCGCAAATTTTATTTTACTTTACTTACATATTGAAAAATTTGTATTTCTTTTTTTTTCTTCCATCTAGTTGGTTGATTAATGTGAGAAGAATATGCGAGGAATAATTCCGTAAAGCAAGAGAAAATGCCTACGTAGCCAACCCGTTTGCAGGAGTTTGTATCAGGATCGAAGTACTAGTGTTCAGCGGTCTTATCTGCTCGACCACTAGTAGATTTTCTCTTTTTTACAGGTTTGAGATAAAATATGGGTATTCCGGATGTTTTAGATATAAAATTAAAAAAAAAAAAAAAAAAAAAAAAAGAAAAGAATTTACATTAATCACAAAATGTTAGGTTAGGTAATTTAATTACGGCAAAGCCTCGATGGCTATTTGCCTAAGGGAAGGGATGTCTTCGTGGAGGACTTTCTAAGGGTACTGGCTCATATTCTTGTTACACGTGGGGAGAGCCAAGAAACACCGATGCAGCCAGCCCGTTCACGGGATTCGAACCTCGGACTGAACTACCAGTGTTCAGCGACTTTACCGCTCGACCACTGGTGGGCCCCATTAATCACAAAAATTTAAGTTTTAAATTACAGTGCAGGAAGCTTAAAAATTTAAATAACCACTTTCATGAATGCACTTTTTAATCTATACCCTTGAGATGGTAAAATTTTCTAACACTGTGAGTATAATATCCAAACACTATGCGTCACAGGTAATGTCACTTGCAGAATTATTGGAAGTGTCATGTCTTAATCTTATTTTATGATGAAAAGAATTAATGTGAAAAAATGCGTTTAAAATTAATGTGTTTGTTTAAAGAATTAATGCATTCTAACTCGATTTTCAAACATATTTTTTAATTTATGCCGCAGTGTGTCAAATAAGTTTTACGAATTTACTATTTTGAATAAGCAAGCTAGCTGCTGATGGAATAACATTTCCATACATATGTTGCTATTCAAAAAGAAAAAAAAAAAAAAAAAAAAAAAAAAAAAACTTTTGAACAAAAATAGTAAATTTGTGCCCTGAAAATTGCACTTTTGGCGCTATCCATTCTCATTATGGCCCTATCACTTCTATGGACGCACGCGCTTACTCGGGACAATTCCGAGAAACGAGATTCCAGTAGCACGGCTTTAAGCGGCAGGCTTCCGAGAAATGTCTCGTCTAGCTAGGAGGAACCTGTCCCGAGGAACATTTTAAAACTTGACCGAAAATGTTCTGGCTGGAGACGTGTTCCTCGAACGTTCAACCAATCAGACGAAAGTTCTGCTTCTGAAGGATCACGGGTAACTTTCAATATGGCGATGGCTCTCACTGTGAAGTCATGGATGGTGGAAATAGAGGCTGATTTAATTATTGCTGTTTTGTTGTAATACAAGTGCTTGAGTCATTTTTTAAATGTGTATATATTCATTAAATATATAATCGTGGAAATTTCAGAGTGTACAGTATTTTACGACGTTCTTGCAGTTCAGATTTGTTTACAAATTGTTCGTCGCCAAAAGTTCGCCAAATTTGTCGTATTTCATGCTGATCGTGTATTATCACTATTATATAATAGAATTTTATTTCTTAAATTTAAGTTCGGTAATTTTTTTAAAATCTGTTTGTACATGTGCGGCTTTTCTTCTAATTACTTATCTTTTAAATTGTTAATTGCATAATCAGTGACACATTTTAAACAGTATGAAAGATGCATAAAAAAGAAAAGCATAGCTTATGTAATAATGAGAATACTCATTAAATTTGTCTATTATTTTCATGTTATTAATGAAATACTTTTTGGATTATAAATACATTAGAAACTATACTTTTATTGTAAATGCTACATATTGAAACATTGGAAATTTATGAATTTATTATTATGCATGATGAAAAACATTTGTATATACATTCATTAATATAAATCTTATTCATTACATTAATACTAATAAATATATATTAACAACTTCTAAACCATCGCATCTCTCTATCTGTATGTAAATATATGACTTATTAGATGTGTATACTTATTAGATATGTATGTATGAATACAAAAATGAACATTGCCAAGAAGTTTATTTGAAGTTGCTTTTAATTCAGATAACGATTATGTAATTGGCAGCAACTATAGTTATCAGTTCTTTGCAAATTATTATGGGTATGTAATAATCAGTTGAAAAATAATTGAGTATTTGAGTACTAAACCAGAAGTGTGTTTATCTGTTACTTGAAGTGCCAGAGTGGAGATCAAAGTGATTAACTTGATAGCAATTACCTTTCTATTATCTTCCATTACTAACAATAAAGTTTAAAACGAAAAACGTGTGAGCGATACAAAACAACACGAAAAAGCAAATGTCACTTGAAAGGAAACGTCACTTTCAATCTGAGCGATAACTGATTCTTGTTTGGCTTTCAGCCCGTTTACCAAGTGAAGATGGTAACTCTATTTCACCAAAGGGCGTTTCTCAGAACTGTTGCTGCAAACGTTTTGTTCCGGCAACAAATATCGTATGTGATAAGGGTTTTAGGAGTGCGAGAGACGCAAAAGGGCTCAGTTCCGAAAAACAACGATGCAAAACGTGTCATTTTCTGTTCCCGGAATTTCTGAATACACATTATTTCGAATGCATGAATGGCAACACCTACAAAACACTTCCAACATTTTAGGGGCAGAATACAAATTGCAAACAAATCGTGATTTGTGAAAGAACGTAAACATGAAACAAGTTTTATATTTTATTTGTTTATTTACTTATATAATTTACTTTAGAAGAAGTTTTTTTTTTTTTTTTTTTAAAATTTACTTGTTATTTAATTTATAAACGAAGCGAAGCAGTCTACTATTATATACCTTTTGTTGTAAAGAGGAATTTTTTTGGAGAAAGGGAGATCACCTCCATTGAACATACTTTTGCTACCATTGATAAAAATCCTTACAATAAATAACTTTTATCTCTTTTATTCATAATAGCAAGCTGGCTACATTTGTATTTGCATAGAGATCGAGAGAACGAATTTCTATTCGCTTGATCGTTATAGCAGAACTTTGATTATCCCAATTCCATTTACGAGAGCACACCAATTTCAAAGCGGTTCTCATATCCAAGTTAGGATAAAGTGGCTTTAAAGGTGGCAAAAAACTGAACGATTTAATTATATTACGAAATACAAGAAAGAAGATCTTTAAGAAAATCTTAAATTATCATGAATATAAAGTAGACTAAACTCAGTGACATAACAGGCCTAGTGGGTCAATGCCTGCAGTGCCCTGAAATCTGCTTTCTTGACCGTGGGCCCCGGGGTAGTAAGCATATGCCCTGAACAAGTGGTCAGCTTGTGGCAGGACCCCCAGTGTTTAGTCCCCAAGCAAATTTGATACTCATTTTATCGACCCAAGGGATGGAAATCAAGATCTGGACATTCAATATCTGGAATGATCTAACATCCGGACCTCAAAGCCACCATCAACCAATTTTTTACGGCTTTTTTGAAGGGAAGGGGTATGCTTTACGCACGCGCATTAGATTTTTTTCCTCATCATAAAAAAACATGCCGGAAATCCAGATTCTTAATCTTAGTTTGGCACTAAATAAAATATCTCATTATTGAAGAAATAATTATTTTAGCATAAATTTGTGTGATTAGTAACTTGACTCCATAGCTGCGTATCTGCTTGGCATAATCTCAAACCGAAACATTTGTTAATTTTACACCAACTAATATTTTATACCCTTGATGCTGAAATCGCGAATCATTATTTATTGTATTTTGCTTTCATCACCGCATGTTTAACAACGGATGACAACTTGAGTGATGAATCATGCAGCGAGGACAAATAACAGAGTATTATCCGATTACAGATTTAAGTTTAATGCGCTAAAATGTTGACAAGGGGAGATTTAGCAGAAATTTCTTTCCTTATGCTAAAAATAGATTTTGTTAATGATACTCATAGGACAAACGATTATATTTAGTGCTATTTGAATTAAGAAGAACTGGTTTGTTATTCACATAAAGCCAGAACCAGCGCCAGATTTCGTATGGCCGCACCAGGCGGCAGAATTTAGCGAAGTTAAACAGAAGTTTTTCATTGCGATGACAATGCCCAATCATCAATCAAATAATGGAGGGCGAAATCTGTAGTATGGTTCTAAATCCAGAAAATACATCTACCGATAGTGAAGAAAGTAACAGAGAGGTTACTGAACGAGAAAAAATTTTGATTGACAAGTTATTCGGAATTCTCGACACAGCAATTACAGGACTTGAGCAATGGAACTTAATGACTAAACAAGAAATTATATATCTATAGTATTAGTCTAAAGTATTAGCAGAGAAAACAAATCAAACAACTCACATTGAAAGAAATGTTTAATAAAGTAAACATATAAATATTAAGCTCTTTTCTTTTGTAAATTTTGATACCCTTTAAATCATAAATGCTTCATTATTTCATAAATCACGATTTCATATTTTCAATTTTATAATTTCTACGTGCCATCTTAGTAGATTTAAAATGATCTAATATCCGGAAAAATCTCAAATTTGGGATCGCCGAAGTCCAGACCTCGGACTTTGTACTGTATAAATATATATATAATATGGAATGTATATTTTCAGTTAAACTTCTACCCAATAACTTTAGTAATTCATGAAAGTTAATTTTGCGTGTAGTTAATTCAGGAAAATTAGTTTCAATTAGTTGTTTTCAGCTTTAAAAATATTAAAAATTTTTTAATTAGTTATTTTCAAATAATAATTGTATCGCCATTAGCAAAAATTATGCATTACTATCAACAATATAGGTTTAAACCAAATACTTAATTGTCTATTGAAGCTTCAAAACGTATTTCCGAACTTCACTTTTTCTCGGCTAGCGCTACCGAATTTGCCCTTGGCAACCTAAAATCAAAATGGAGCCAACAGATTTCCCGCGAAATCGATAACAGACCCTCTGCAGAAATAAACTCATAATCCCGATATTCAATACATATAGTATGTGCAAAAGAGAATAAACTCCGTAGAAGGTGATGAAAAATTAATTTTTGGCTTAATTGAAACAAACACAGAAATTAAGCTAAGCAAAACCGTGTAAAAACAAATTGAAATAATAAAACGAAACTTAATTTGCATGTGAATTTTCAGCGCTGACTCCCTCATTCTAGAAATTTCAATTTGTTTCAGACAAAGACCACATTTCAGGATTGCCATCCATCAATATCCAGTCTTTGTAGTCAGCTTGATGAAGCCACAGTTTATTGAAAATGCACTTTCCAGGCATCTCGTTCCTATTGGCGTCGGAAGGGTTGTGGCCTTCCAGGTTGGAATTGCTCTGATTTTGGCAAATATTTTCAGAATCCCCCCCTTTTTTTTATATCAAGCACTTTCATCATCACTTTTGCCTCTTAAAGAACTTCCGGCTTCACGTTTTCGTCACAATCTGCCTAAATTTATGGATAACACCTGTTTTGAAAGATTGGGTGAATAGCCAATCAGACATCGATACTTTCGTTTGGGTAGCTAATTTTTTTTTTTTTTTTATCGTTTGCAACGCAAATCCGCCAACAGATTGGTTAAGAGCCGTGTAATTTTAATTCCATATTCATGAGAAATCGTAATTCACACTTAGAATGGCAATCATTAGAAATGATAAGAAATGTCAAATGAGAAAAATTAAGGACTGTTTATTCATTTTGGCCAAAATTAAGGACCAAAAATCATTTTTGAAAAAATTAAGGACTTTTAAGGACCGTACGAACCCTGCCAACGAGTCCGGATTAAAGACTTTTGACTGTATTATCATTATTACTACAAGCATTAATTTAGCATCATGGAAATTTTATATAAATAAAAGACATATTAATTCTACATCAAAGAAATGTTTAATTGATACAGAAACATGTTTATAAGCAACATCAAAGTTTACAGCAAAGTTATGGCTCTCAAAATGAATTTGAAGCAAACTAAAAAAATCATCTTGACAACAATCAATTTATTAATTTTTAATAATATAAATGAAAGTATATTTAGAAATTTAAAAAAAAAAAAAAAAAAAAAATCTACCAAATTAATGAACAGTCAATGACAGCATTATTGCAATTTGTATAATATGAAAATTAGAGTTATTAGAAAAACGTATCATTCTCATAACAAATTTGATGTCCTCTAGACTACCCTTATGAGCTAGAGATAAATATTCTGCAAATTCCTTTAAAATAAATATTAGCATGCCTGCTTCTTTTTTTCAGGGGAAAGGGGAGAAACACTGACTTTTGACAAGATTAGCATGCAAACATACAGGTAAAAAATAATCCTTGTGGTAAATAGTGTATTAAGAAATAACAATAACTTGTAAAAAAACTTCAGTCACAAAAAGCATACCTCTGAAAGTGGTTTGTCATACATGTCTTCTCTCATGAAGTCAATATCTCTAGATGTCACAATTTCAACTAAAACACCACCAATTTCACCATTTTCTGTAACTGGAACACCAGCAGAACCTTTGCTTGCTTTAACATTTATTAAATCCCTAAGCTTATGTCTCGGACTCAAAACAACAGGATCACGAATAAAACCATGCTTATATTTCTGAAAATAAAATATTCAGATTTCATGCATGATGGTGAAAATACTAGATAAATAAATAGATAGCAATCAAAATTTATTAATCAATATTTTCTGCTTGAGAATATACTTCATTCGAAAGTTATAACTACTTTTTATCATTTTATTAAAAATTTTAAAAAAGAATTTATAATTAGATTTACCTCTAAAAATTAAGATACCAAACATATATATTGAGGAACTACAGTACAGTAGTTAAAATATAATGTAGAATAGGTATATGAGACAAAAAATTTCTACAGGAAAAAGCCAGTCATCAATTTTTAATTATTCTCCATTTTAAGTATATTCCATCTATGTAAATGAAGAATACATCATGTTGAGTGGTTAATGCAAATAATCATATTGAATGGTTAATACAAATAATTTACACTAATTTATCATACACTGATAAATAAATTTAAATTATTATTCAGGAAAAAAAAATAAATATAAATTTTTAATGATGATTTAATTTTCTATATACTATAATCATTATTAGTACAACTCTGATATACGCCCTAATTTCACCAAATGTGGCGATATGTGTTCCGCGCTGGTTTTTGGCGCGATTTCGTGTTCTATGGCAACCCTGTTGACGTTGAACAATCTTTCACTGGAGCTCGTTGATTCGCATCTGCGTCTGAGAAGATGGGAGGGAAAGATAAAATGGTAAAAGTTGTTGAATTGAAGATCGGCAAAAAGAAATATCATTATGGCCATCCTGTTGAGGGGTAGTGGGTATTTGGAGGTGTGGAAAGAGGGTCTGGAAGATTATTTTTAATGGCTGTGCATGATAGAAGTAGGGATTTGTGATTTTATTTATTTGTGAATCATAGTATGAATTTTCTGGAGTATGTCTGGCTGTCATGTAAATACGATAGTGATTACGTGGCGGCATGTTAAAGGTGGTATGAAATTAATATTTCTGCTGCTCGAAAAAGCATTACTTTATGGTAAGTGCATTTTATTTTATTCTTGTTCTTATTTTGTAGAATGTCATGTTCACTGGTTGTTTAGTATGAATTTCTGTCATTATTGTTTTTGAAACAGAACGCTGTGTACAAGGTATTATTTGAAATTTATTGTTATGTTAATTTATTAAGGTGAGGTGTGCGTAGTTCATAGATTCGTTCCTTCCCTAAATTGTGCAATTCGTATATGTTTTTTTTTTTTTTTTCAAGTTTAAACAGGATGCTGTGTACATGGTATTCTTTGAAATTTATTGTTGTTATGTTAATTTATTAAAGCGAGGCGTGCGTAATTCGTAGCCTACATTGTGCCATTCGTAGATTTTTTTTTAAGTTAAAACATGTCGCTGTGTACATGAATTCTTGTCAAATATTTTTGGTCAGAAACTTTACATTTTTGCTATATAAATTTTTTGTTTTTGTTTCAGATTTTTAGCTTAAATCGTGTGTTCTAAACCTAGTTTTTGCATGTGCGAAAACCGCGTTTTTGGAGACATTTTAGGCTTAAAGTTCGAAATATAGAGAAAAAATTTAGGTAGTAATATGGCAGCATGAAGTTTCTCGCCAAAAATGTTTGGCGACTTGAAGGCGCATATCAGAATAGTTCCTCATTATTTATTTTATTATGCAAAAAAAATCGTAAGAAGTGTTTTAAACATAATTAGAAAAATAAAGTTTTTAACTTTTACAGTACTTTCAATAACACGCCTTTTGATAAACTAAAAAACTAACAATTATAAATAAATACGTAAATAATATTTTAAGAAAGCACACATTATTTTGCAATTTTAAGGAAATATTGCACTGGGAGGTTTCAAAAACTGAAGTTCTTTTATTCAGGGAAAATATTACATTAAAATTTACCTTAACTTTCATGACCTGACTTGCTTGAAATTCTAGTGTACAGTTATGATGAATAATACCAATACCACCTTGATGCTATAAAAAATACAACATTAAGCTATAAATAATACCTTAAATGTGTAATTAATATATGTAATATAATTATATTTATTAACAGATATAATTTTACCAAAACAGATAATATGAAATATCAGTTCAACATCACATTAATTTTATTAAAATGCAGAATCAATTGATATCTGCCATTTTTATGCATAAAAAGATAATCATACTATCCCACTGAAGGTTCAGTTCATAAGGTTCAGAATTATAAATTCAGAACATGAAATTAAAAACTGCAGTCTGAATACTACATTCAGTTTCCAATTTGATATCTAAAACAAACAATAAGTTATGGCACCGAACTAGTTCAGAATTAATCCTTAGCTGAGAATTCTTTTGGGGGGATGGGGGAGGGAGAAAGGAAGAATCATCCACATATGAGACATCAACAAATATTTTCTATAAATGAAGTATAGAGCAACAATTTTTATTCTACTTAACAATGTTTGAAAATCATTGTCCACTTCTTTTGTATTCAAAGCAGTAGGCGACTAGCAGGTAGATCCAAATTAAATAAATTCCTCTTAATTGAAATGTACTGATTGTCACTGCAAGCTGCATTTGTTGACTTCAAAGGTCAACGAACCTACGTAAGTATTTAGACGTAAATTTAAAAAAATTGTCACATCTGAGTTAGTTTAGTTTTATTTCATGTGAAATAAAAATAACCAAAAATTTGAAGAAGAAAATGTGACCATTAAAAGCTTTATTTTGGCATAACAGTGCTAATCTATTTGCTCCAGAAAGGTCTTCTGTGGAAGACTTTCTAAAGAACTAGCTTCTCTATCTCTCACACATACACAAAGAAAAAAAATATGACATCCACTTATTTTGCTTTAAAAAAAATCATTTCTGCTTACAAATACTTACAGCCATTGCAATAGCCATCTCTGATTTCGTGACAGTATCCATAGGAGAAGACGGTAATGGTGCAGACAGGTTTTTTTTGTTAGTGGAGATGTCAGATCCTATTCAAGTTGAAATAAAATTTAGATTTCAGAATTAAATTTAACAAAATTATAATTTAAAAAAAAAACAATAAAACAGTAGTTCAAGTAATAATTTAGAAATTGCTATTTCCTGCATAAAAACATTTGCAAATTAGCTTAGAAGGTAGTAAATATTTTGTAAATTTTACTAACTACATATAAATCTAAAAATACCTTAAAGAAAAAGATAAATAAAAATTGATAGATAGCTCAATACTTCCTGATTATCTACATCCCAGTTTTAATATTTGTTACAACTGCCATGTTTTTTGGTGCATTTTTTAATATACGCATGACAATAATTAACACAAGTATGTGTAACATACACATGTTTGACAATAAGCAAATTTACATGATTTATATTTAGTTATCATTTCACTGAACTGTCAAAATGTAAATATTGGCTACATAGATATTTGTTCTCTCTCCTTTCTTATTGCTTAGCAAATTATTTATGAATGTAACAGTATCTATATAGCCAAACAAATGTTTCTGCTAATTCACAGTCATTAATGAATATTGAAGAAATTTCAAGAGGTTGCAGATATAATCAGAAAGTATTGATTTTTTTTAATTTCGCTTACTTAGTTAAGTGCTGAATTTCTATCCTATTGTAAAATTTAAATTGTTCAGTAATAAATATTTCAATAATATTTTCATATGAAGAAATTCTGCAGTTATATAGATATTTATACTTTTTTTAAACATACATAACTATAAAATAATTATGTAAAATTTCAGATTTCAGAATTATTTCTAGTCAGTTCATCATCCCATATACTAAATGACAAAATCTCTAATTTGCCTTCAGATTAAATTAGTATACTTTTGATCTCATAATTTAAGCATTGGGTTAGCATATGATAGTACCTGCGTTCAATCTTTTGATGGTCTTTGAAGTGCTCTCTTATGTATTTATTAAACAGTTTAATAATATTAGTATGCACTTTTTTGGATGTATATAATCATTCAGTTTGTTAGTCAAGGTTTCGTTAAAGGTTTAATAAACATGAAATAGATAATAAAGCAAATTGGGCTTCTAGATGCCCATATTCGAATACAGGACTACGCTGTGCAAAATTTGATGTCTCTAGGTACCGTTGTTTCTTCACAGTGCAAGAAACATAACATACATTCATGTGGATTCGTCATTATTTAATTTCGGTTGATCTTTACAATATGGTAACTGGTAGTTTGGCGACATTTTGGAGGCGATAAAGGTTACTACCTCAGACTTTGGTAATAATGTGAGCAGTACTCAGTTCCGATTACGCATTATTTTGTGTGGGGGAAATGAGAGATCATGGGATATGTCATGTGATATTAATGGACGAATTACGGTTCTTTAATCGGAAAAGGGGGGAATTTGGACAAGTATCTGTGGATGTATATTATTTTGTATTAAGCTTCATTGTGTGTTGTGTGAAGTAGGGTTGAATAATTTTGGGATTGTATGGCGCTGTCTAAAGTGAATTGTAGATGTGATAAAGAGAATTTTTTTTTTATCAAATTCTATCAAATTCGGAAAAAAAAATCGTTCAGTAATTTTATTGAATCCATAATAAAAGTGTATCCACCATGTAAGGAAGATTCGGAAGAAGATTAGGTTAGTTAGACTTTGTTAAGAATGTGAGTAGTACTAATTCAGAAGTCAAACAACAAAATTCAGCGTTAATTTACAAGATTTTCACAGGACTAGTTTCGATGGTTTTACCGAACCATCATCTTCAGCTGCAAAACCGCAAATGAACAAGATAGGAAATAATGTTTAGATAAGATAAGAAAGCCTGGACAAGAATAAGCAAGTGGCGCCATCTGTTGGCGAAACCAGAACTAAAACATAATTTCTCTAAAAGCCGAAGGCAAATTTGGACTGGAATTAGGATCGTTAACTAGAACAGAAAGATTTTTATGAATGTGAAATGCCTCTAGGAAATCCAGTTCTCCAATGGAAGATGTTTTTTGAATAATTTTGGCAGCAGAAAAATTGAAAGTGTGATTTTCGGATCAACAATGTTGAGCAACAGAAGACTTCTGTGCTTCCTTTTTTCTAACATATGCCTCATGTTCTTTGACGCGAAATTTTAAGGCTCTCTTTGTTTGGCCAATGTAAATTAAACCGCACTGGCAAGGAATCCTATAAATACCCCAGGAATTCATATCCGGAATGGGGTCCTTGAGTATAGAAGTTGGAATTTTATTGATGGGAGAGTAAACAACCCGAAAGTTAAATTTCTGCAAAATATGTGCAACTTTATAGCTAATTGATGGAAAGAAGGGAATGACAACAGAATTTTTATAATTTCCTAAAATAAGAGCGTGGCTTTTAGTGTGTTGAGATGAGAATTTTTTAACTGCTTGATTAATAATGTTGGGTGAAAAGCCCCTGTCAATAGCTATTGCTTTTAAATAATTTAGTTCTTCATCAAGGGCTGGTTTGGAGGAGCAAACTTGAAGAGCACGGAAAACATAGGAATAAAATGAAGCTAACTTTTGTTTAGTCGGATGACATGATTTAAAGTGTGGTGGAAGGCAAACCGATGAAGGTTTACGGTAAACTGTAGTACTGAAGTTGGATGTGTTACTTGTGACCAGAATGTCGAGAAACGGAAGAGAATTGCAAGTCTCAAGTTCAAAAGTGAACTAAATAGCAGGATCAATAGAATTCATTGCTGAAAGAACTCTATTTAAATCATCTTTATTACCTTCAAACAGGGTAAAAGTATCGTCTACGTAGCGGAACCATGCCGGGAAGTTTAAAGTTTCAAACAATTTTGATTCATAATAATGCATGTAGATATCAGCCAGGATGGGACTGAGGGGGCTTCCCATGGCTAATCCCTCAGTTTGCTTGTAATATTTATTTTGGAAAACAAAATGTGTTTGTTTCAAACAGAGTTGAGTGAGAGAAATTAGCTCATCAATTTCGATGCAAGAGAAATGAAATTCGCGAAGTCTGGTTTCTAAACATCTTAATGCACCCTCCACTGGGACATTGGTGAATAATGATTTTACATCAAAAGAAACCATGAGTAAATTACGAGCAGAAATGTTTTTAACCTTTTTTACAAACTCTATTGAATTTTTTATGGTGTAAATGTTATTGTCTAATAGAGTGGAAAATCTAGAAACTAAATATTTAGCTAATGGATACGAGGCAGTACCTAAATTTGATACAATAGGGCGGAAAGGAATACCACTTTTATGAATTTTGGGAAGAGCATATAATCTGGCACAATTCGCAACAGATGGGATAAGCGAATGTTTTAAGTTGCTTGAAATGATTTGCGAAGATTTGATCGCAGTTTTTGTTTTGGATAAGTCCGAAGGTGAAGGATCTTTAGGGATCGGATTATATGGTCCTTCGTTTAAGAGTTTAGTGACACCATTGATGTAAGTGTTCTTATCCATGACGACTATCTGGCCACCTTTGTCGGCCTTTGAAATGACAATATCCGGGTTAGAATGAATCTCGCGCATTGTAGCTCTTTCTCTCGCAGTTAGATTTGGTTTCAAAGGTTTATTATTGAATTTCACATTATGAGCGATAAGATGCCTAATCATTTCTTTCTGTGAATCTGAAACTTTACTGAACTTGAAAGCTTTTTCGATAGGAGCCAAAATCTTTGGAATCGAGGGTTAACAGGTTTGTGAGAAGTTAAAATTATATTTTAGAATTCTCTCTTGTTCTTCTGAAAGACTAACATTAGAAATATTAACTATTGGCTTGATGTTTACAATGGGAAGATTTTTTGAACTACTTGAACTGGAAGACTGTAAAAGAAGTTTTTTGAATTTAACTGCAAGGGTGTTTTTATGACGGTTAACTGCATTCTCCGTTCTAGACCAAGACTTTTGTTCAAGGGCAGTGAATTTTGGATATGTTTTAGCGAGTTCCAGATGAAGCTTATAGAGTTCATGTTCAATTTTGGACAATTGTTGACGTGTATCCCTTATCACGGACCGAAGTAAGGCAAGTTTGCAATTTAACAGAATTCTTGAAACACGACTCGAAGGTTTTTGATTAGATTTGATTTGAATAAAATTGGGGATCAATTTTTTACATTTACATTTAAGTAAAAAGTCAAGATGATTCAGGAATTTTTGCCGTTTCAGGCGTAATTTAGTGAAACGATTAACGCATGAAGGCATGATAAACAATGCAGAAAATCAAACTAAATTAACTGAGCAATAATAAAGTACACACAAAATAGCAGAAAAATCCCTCACTGAAATGAATAGAAAACAAAATGTTTGTAAGCAAAATGCATGAAATCAGACAAGCAAAGCACAATACAAAGCAAAAATTCCTGAATCATCTTGACTTTTTACTTAAATGTAAATGTAAAAAATTGATCCCCAATTTTATTCAAATCAAATCTAATCAAAAACCTTCGAGTCGTGTTTCAAGAATTCTGTTAAATTGCAAACTTGCCTTACTTCGGTCCATCATAAGGGATACACGTCAACAATTGTCCAAAATTGAACATGAACTCTATAAGCTTCATCTGGAACTCCCTAATTCATATCCAAAATTCACTGCCCTTGAACAAAAGTCTTGGTCTAGAACGGAGAATGCAGTTAACCGTCATAAAAACACCCTTGCAGTTAAATTCGAAAAACTTCTTTTACAGTCTTCCAGTTCAAGTAGTTCAAAAAATCTTCCCATTGTAAACATCAAGCCAAGAGTTAATATTTCTAATGTTAGTCTTTCAGAAGAACAAGAGAGAATTCTAAAATATAATTTTAACTTCTCACAAACCTGTAAACCCTCGATTCCAAAGATTTTGGCTCCTATCGAAAAAGCTTTCAAGTTCAGTAAAGTTTCAGATTCACAGAAAGAAATGATTAGGCATCTTATCGCTCATAATGTGAAATTCAATAATAAACCTTTGAAACCAAATCTAACTGCGAGAGAAAGAGCTACAATGCGCGAGATTCATTCTAACCCGGATATTGTCATTTCAAAGGCCAACAAAGGTGGCCAGATAGTCGTCATGGATAAGAACACTTACATCGATGGTGTCACTAAACTCTTAAACGAAGGACCATATAATCCGATCCCTAAAGATCCTTCACCTTCGGACTTATCCAAAACAAAAACTGCGATCAAATCTTCGCAAATCATTTCAAGCAACTTAAAACATTCGCTTATCCCATCTGTTGCGAATTGTGCCAGATTATATGCTCTTCCCAAAATTCATAAAAGTGGTATTCCTTTCTGCCCTATTGTATCAAATTTAGGTACTGCCTCGTATCCATTAGCTAAATATTTAGTTTCTAGATTTTCCACTCTATTAGACAATAACATTTACACCATAAAAAATTCAATAGAGTTTGTAAAAAAGGTTAAAAACATTTCTGCTCGTAATTTACTCATGGTTTCTTTTGATGTAAAATCATTATTCACCAATGTCCCAGTGGAGGGTGCATTAAGATGTTTAGAAACCAGACTTCGCGAATTTCATTTCTCTTGCATCGAAATTGATGAGCTAATTTCTCTCACTCAACTCTGTTTGAAACAAACACATTTTGTTTTCCAAAATAAATATTACAAGCAAACTGAGGGATTAGTTATGGGAAGCCCCCTCAGTCCCATCCTGGCTGATATCTACATGCATTATTATGAATCAAAATTGTTTGAAACTTTAAACTTCCCGGCATGGTTCCGCTATGTAGACGATACTTTTACCCTGTTTGAAGGTAATAAAGATGATTTAAATAGAGTTCTTTCAACAATGAATTCTATTGATCCTGCTATTTAGTTCACTTTTGAACTTGAGACTTGCAATTCTCTTCCGTTTCTCGACATTCTGGTCACACGTAACACATCCAACTTCAGTACTACAGTTTACCGTAAACCTTCATCGGTTTGCCTTCCACCACACTTTAAATCATGTCATCCGACTAAACAAAAGTTAGCTTCATTTTATTCCTATGTTTTCCGCGCTCTTCAAGTTTGCTCCTCCAAACCAGCCCTTGATGAAGAACTAAATTATTTAAAAGCAATAGCTATTATTGACAGGGGCTTATAACCCAACATTATTAATCAAGCAGTTAAAAAATTCTCATCTCAACACACTAAAAGCCACACTCTTATTTTAGGAGATTATAAAAATTCTGTTGTCATTCCCTTCTTTCCATCAATTAGCTATAAAGTTGCACATATTTTGCAGAAATTTAACTTTCGGGTTGTTTACTCTCCCATCAATAAAATTCCAACTTCTATACTCAAGGACCCCATTCCGGATATGAATTCCTGGGGTATTTATAGGATTCCTTGCCAGTGCGGTTTAATTTACATTGGCCAAACTAAGAGAGCCTTAAAATTTCGCGTCAAAGAACATGAGGCATATGTTAAAAAAAAGGAAACACAGAAGTCTTCTGTTGCTCAACATTGTTGGTCCGAAAATCACACTTTCAATTTTTCTGCTGCCAAAATTATTCAAAAAACATCTTCCATTGGAGAACTGGATTTCCTAGAGGCATTTCACATTCATAAAAATCTTTCTGTTCTAGTTAACGATCTTAATTCCAATCCAAATTTGCCTTCGGCTTTTAGAGAAATTATGTTTTAGTTCTGGTTTTGCCAACAGATGGCGCCACTTGCTTATTCTTGTCCAGGCTTTCTTATCTTATCTAAACATTATTTCCTATCTTGTTCATTTGCGGTTTTGCAGCTGAAGATGATGGTTCGGTAAAACCATCGAAACTAGTCCTGTGAAAATCTTGTAAATCAACGCTGATTTTTGTTGTTTGACTTCTGAATTAGTATTTATTCGGTGTGTTATTGTGTCTTAATTAATGTGAGTAGTATTCAGTTCTGATTACGCATTATTTTGTGTGAGGGAAATGAGAGATCATGGGATATGTTATGTGATATTAATGGACAAATTACTGTTCTTTAATCGGGAAAAAATATGGCAATTTTGTATTTGGCTTTATTCTGTGTTGTGTGAAATAGTGTTTGTGAATTTTTGGATCCCATGGCCGTAACTAAAGTGAATTCGAAATGGGTATTTAGTGGTATTGAAAAGGATAGTAATAAATGTTTTTTAAGGTTGTGCGAGAGAGAAATAAAGATGTTTTATTATGTTATTTATTTTACCTGGTATCTTGCTTTGAAAGATAAGTATGATTTTAAAGATTCTGAAACAGAAGTAAGAAAAGTGTATCCGCCACGTAATCAAGATTTTGAAGAAGATTAGGTAAGTTAGTATTTTTAATTATTTGAGGATATTATTTTTATGCATTGTTGTAAGGAATTTGGTATTATTGGGAAAATTGTTATTAGCAATGATTTAGTTTAAAGTAATTAGGATTGTAAGGTAATTTTTATTAATTTAATGTATGTGCTCATTTATATTTTAAGTAGTGTTTTTGAATTTAATTATATTTTAATGAAATGATAGTTATTTTGTGAATTTTATGTTTGTAGGAATTTGGTATACGTTTAAGTTGAAATAAACGTGCATGGAAATAATTTAAATATTTGATATTAAGTATTTGTAATGCTTGAGGTATGAATTCGTTGGTGACGTGTATAATGTAATAGATGATTTAGAGGTAAAAGTTTTTGGATATTTTATTTATTTTATATGTGGAAATGTTCATATTTGTAAAGGGTAAATACTTTTTCGCGATCAGGTAATTTCATATATGTTCTTTTTACCGGGTTTAAAGATTGAGAAAATTGTCATGTATTTTCGTGAAATTTTTGTGATTTATGAGAAAAAAGCAGTGTACATGGATATAGTGAAGAGTGTGCGCAATGCCATTTTTGTGCAATTCTGGGACGTTTTTTTAAGTAAAAATAAGTCGGCATGTACATGGTTTATGTGTATGTGTTATTTTGAAAAATGCGTAAGGAGAATGGTATTGTGCAGTTTTTCCTAATTTTGCAGTGAATATTTGTCATGATTAAGCAGTTTTGTTTGATAAAATTTCTAGCATAAGTGTAATTCAGCTAGTAGATTGTTGAAAGAAGTGTTCAGGAGCTAAAAAGAAAAGAAACATGTCTTTACTTTGTGAAGACAAAATGGCGGCGGGGGAAAAAATAGAGGGTTGCTGTAGGAGAGTTGGTCGTCAAATTTTCGCCAAAAAATCGCCAAGTTACCATAATGTAAAGATTAGCCTTAATTTCTTTAAATATAATGCAGGGCTTTAATATTTGGTGGCAACAGCTTGAAAAGTGAAAAGCCGTTTATAGTAACGCAAAATGTTAAAAACAATTGAACATACATTATGATATAAATATCACAGTAGTCTAAACATGGTATTATTTCAGCAATTATACTTTCCAATCTTTTGAATGAAATGTTTAAAATGTATGCAATCTGATTATGTTAATAAATAAAGCTTCATGACATAAAATTTTTTCTGTAACCCAAAAGCCAATAAATGCATTTTGCAATTTACATTTAATTTCCAATTTATTATGAATACAGATCAATCTCAGAAGTTTTTTATTATCACAGTCTAAATTATTTGCATCCAAACTACTCAATTGCACTTGTCATTGGAAACTTAAACAGATAAGTTATAACAGCGACTTCAATAGAATCTGGTTTTGTTTCCAGTTGAAAAATAACACCTCATGGGAGGAAAATTCTCATTAGGAATAAAAACCAATGAGCTTCACCATGATGCTCAGCTACTGTGATAAAATAATAAAATATATACTTTTTTTAGTTATCATTCATACAAACGTTTTGACATTTTTAAATACTGTGATAAAATAAATCGCTATTCCACAATTTGTTAACAAATATTCCTAAAAACAATAAAATAATTTACAACATATGATTAATTGATATTTTAACTAAAGAATCATTAATTCCATTACCACCAAATAAGTTATTCAAAATAAAGGACGTGATTTATTCACAAAATAACAAATTTTCCACTAGTAAAATAACTCATTATAGTGCTAGTAATCATTTCAAATATCACATTTAATATGTCATAAAGATTTGATATACTAGAATATTACACACATATATATATGTTGAACTCAATAAAGTTTTATGACTTACATAAGTTCTCCACATGTGTTTCATCTGTTATGAACATACCAGTCATACGCATTGGTAAACATTTTTAACCATGGTGAAACAGTCATGGTTGATTTCAAATGTTCTGGCATCCATGCTCACTGCCATGGTAAAACACAGCGTTCTGGATGAGGCATCATGGCAAGATGCCTTCCGTCAACTGAACATATGGAAGTTATCTCTCCAACACTGACATTTGGATTAAATGGTAGTCAGTAATTGGTGACCCAGTGTCATCAACATATAAAAGTGGAGTTAAATTTTGTGACTGAACTTCCTGTAAAATTTGTGAATTTTTAAATTCAAATCGTCCTTCTCCATGAGCAAACCACACACTTAAAATAGAATTTTCCATGCCTTTGAGCATGATAGATGGAGATTCAATAATTTTTACAGTCACAAAACGGAACTCAAATCGGCTTCTGACAGATTTCGACTGAGAGAAACTCCTTGACATTGATCATCTTGCTCATTTTTATATGGAGCAATCCAGCCAAGAAGACCCACGAGTTGACGTCCATTGCAAACACCAAGACTAAATGTGTCATGTCAATTTCTAAATGCTAAAAACTGAGCTTCCAATTTATGATGGAAAAGAAAACCTGCAGCCCAACCTCCAGCTGAACCAAGTACATCAGCATAACTAAATCCGCCAGGAAAAATAACACCCTGAAATTTAGATAATGATACTCCTTTTGTTAACAAATCAGTCAAACATCCTGCAGTACTTCAAAACCTGCCATCAACAGAGAAGCTATCATTTCCCTATCTCCATTTATGCCTTCTTGAATAACAGCAACACGTGGACCCGATCGAAATGTAGCATGAAGTTTAATTGAAGACATATCAAATAATATGCAATACTCAGGTCTGGTACGTTTTGATAATCCTTGTTTTTCTTGCATCACACATTCACAGTTTGCTTGCCTTAACTCCAGCTGGAAACTTGTTTCATCCCAGATATCCCTCAAAACTACCACTGGCATATCAAGAACAACTTCTTCATTCAGCTGTATTATTATTCTAGCACTCATTCCATGTCCCCAACTATATCCAATATTTTGAGAAGACACATCTAAGTTCTCAAAAGTTTTAAGGACATAACTTAAATTTGATTCTTTAACTTCAAGTACCCATCCAACTTCTTCATTAAACATTGAGGGCAACAAACTTCTATTACTTTTCAGATTAATATTTACACCACAATTTCCTGCAAAAGCCTTTTCCAAAATACCAACAATAAAACCACCATCACTAATATAATGACCAGCAGTTATTTTGTTTTTACTTAACAGTACTCGTATTGCATTAAATGAATCTCGTAAAGCTAAAGGATTATCCAAGTCTGGTGTATCAGCACCAAGTTGATTCAAGCACTGAGCTAAAGCAGTTCCTCCAAGACTACACTTCCCACTGGACATATCCACATATATTAGAGTTCCTTTTTCATCTGGACATTTCAAGTCAGGTGTCACAGTTAGCGTGATATCTGTACATGGAGCATATGCTGATATTACTAATGTGCCATCACCAACCTTTGCTGTCATGCTTAAAGAATCCTTGCCACCATCTATAGCAACACCAATTTTGGACATAATAGAACACATAGCTTTACAAACATCATATAAAGCAGCACCTTCTGCAGGTAATGTAGCTCTCAACATCGAATTTCCACTGCATTTGATATCCTGAAGAGACGTTATTTTAGCAAAAACTATGTTTGCTAAAGCTTCAGCTACAGATATTCTTGATCCAGCTGATAGATTAAGAAGACCTTTGATAGGATGTTCCCCAATAGATGTAGCACTGCCAACAGTATCAGAATATGAAACAGCAACTACAGCAAGAGGTGTATGTAATGGTCCAACACACTGCGGCTGAGCAATTAACCATATAACATTTCGATCAACTTTATTGGTAAGATATCTTTTACTACCCACAGAAGGAAGGCGTAATACATAATCAAGTGCCAACTGCAAATTTAAATCTGAAGGCAATTCTAAAGGCTTTAAAATTTTAGTCTGTCGATTCAAATTGAATGGTTTTAGAGGTACAGATCCAAGAACACATGATAATTTTAAATCAACAGGATGTCGAGAGGCTTCTTTATTCCTTTTTTTCTATATGTACAATATCACCAGTTCCAGTCACTTCTCCTACAAAACACACAGGACACTTTCCCTATCTCCAATGCTCTAAAGTACAGATTTGTCTTTTGGATTAATTAGTATAGCATTACTTTCTTGATACTCAGCACCCCAGAGTTCAAGAACATTGATAGGTGGATCTCCTAACTGAAATTCCTCAGCATAAATAACAGCTCCAGAACCTTCAACAATTTCTTTAAGAACATTACCATTACCACCAGCACCCTGATCATGAATGCTACATATGATATTACTTTCACCGCGCTCAATACAAGCTCTTACTACTCGGTTCATTTTTTGTTCCATTTCTGGATCACCTCTTTGAACAGCACCAAAATCAAGCTCTTCATTTTAATCACCCTGAACATGAACTGAAGATGCTGCACACCCACCCAAACCAATTCTATAAACAGGTCCTCCTATTTTCACAAGCACTCCTAGTTCTGGTTCCTTCTTCTTAAATTAATTTATCATTAATGATACCCAATTCCACCAAAAACATAATTGGTTTTATCCATTCTCTCCTTTCACCATTTAGCATCTTCAAGCCAAATGATCTTGCAAAACCTGATATAATTGGTTCACTAAATTTATTTCCATAATCTGAAGCACCATTACTAGCCTCTACAGCAATATTGACAGGCAAAGCAAAATTTAATAGATAATCAAATGTTTTATCTTCCCAAGGTAAATCGTACCCAGGAATTTTCAAGTTTCCGAAGCTATATCCTGCAGTTCCAGCTATTACATGCGAGCCCCGACCAGCAGCCTGGACATCTCGTGTACGACCTCCAGTTCCTGCACCACTAAAAGTTGCAACCCCTGTAGGAAAATTGTGTGTTTCAGCAGTAAATATAATATGCCGCATACCTGATTTAGTTTTGAAGTAACTTGGCTGATCAGAATCCACAGATGAAAATACATTAACATTAAAACCTTGAATTCCACTACTGTTATCAGAATATTTTATCATATTATTTTGATGTGAATGCTCTTGAGTCTTTATGATCATTTCAAAAAAGTTCTCTTTCATTGGCACTCCATTTATAATTAGATTTCTCTTAAAAAACCAATGTCTACTGTGTTCACTGCTTGACTGAGCTAGATCAAAACATTCAACTGTAGTAGAATTTTTTTTTAAAGTTCATTACGGAATAACTGAGTGTAGAAGTTTAAATCCCAATCATCCATTGTTAAACCACATTTATGACTAATTTCTTCTAAAGCTTGTCTTCCATAACCTAGTATATCCACTTCACCCCATTGTTCTGGAAAGACATCTATTTCAAAACTATGAATTGGAGTATCATAAACACATTCCGACATTCTGTTATGCATACACTTAGCAATATTTGTACTGATATCCAGGTCATATTCTTCACTGAAGTAAAGTAAGTATCTCACGGATCGCTCAATCCTTGAAACGGGTACATTAATCGACTTACACATAGATACAGCATTTGTGCAAAAATTCAATGTAGGCCCAATTTCCAGCACAGATGGCTACAAAGGGAAGCGTTATAAATTCTCCTCTGGAAAGAAAAAGAATAATATGTCATAAAACATCATACGTGAATGAATTCAGTCAAATATCAAACTTACATAAATTAAACATGAGAGATATAACTATCAACATGCATTTAATATAATATTGCTAATTAAAAGTCGATAAGTATCGTACATTGCTTTTTATTCAGATCATGATTCATGGGAGAAAGTAGAAAATGTTCTATCCTTTTGATTCAAAATTGCAAATCTTGATCCATTTTCCGAAAAACTTGAATTCAAGTTCTTGGGCTTCTAGATGCCCATATTCGAATACAGGACTATGCTTTGCAAAATTTGATGTCTCTAGATACAGTTGTTTCTTCACAGTGCACGAAACATAACATACATTCATGTGGATTCTTCATTATTTAATTTCTTCAAATAAAATGCAGGGCTCTAATATTTGATGGCAACATCTTGAAAAGTGAAATGCCATTTATAATGAACATACACAAAATGTTGAAAAGAAATTAATAACCAACGTGGGCAAATTACCCCTTTGGGCTAACAGATCGACGACGAAATCGCAAAAGTTTAAAAACTGGAATAAATGGCATATGATTAGAATTCCTGATGTAGTGTGAACTGTTGGCATAATTCTTCATACTTTTTTCAATGTTTTCTTAGTTCATCATACCAATATTGAATTACTTTAGGAATAATTATTATTAGTTATTTTAATATTTATGCTCATATTAGTTATTTTAGGAATAATTATTATTAGTTATTTTAGTAATAATTATGCTCATCATGTCAGACTGAAAAGAAAGCAGAAATATGCGATCAAATAAAGCACATAATATTGATTTAATGGTGTCTGCACCCATGTCTTATTGGATGCGTGTAGCATGGAAGAAAACTGTTGTTGATTGGAATGGCTGAATACCTTGATTCTTCGAAGGTCCAGCGGACAAACAGATTTTGCGAAGTGTTTTTTAACGATTAAGTGTAAACCAGATTATAAACTTAACTCATATTTTGACTGGCCATGGTAATTTTGGAATTTACTTTTTTCGTTTCAATACTGTTATTAGTGGAGAGTATGCTTGTGGCGATGCCGTGGAAGATAAGGGACATATTTTATTGCATTGTCAGCTGCATGCGAGTGCAGAAGTGCATTTAAAGTTATCTTAGGGCAACTCTTTATTTGCTGGCCTCCTGACTTCTATGACCTTTCTCGGAACTTCGAAGCCTTTGCAGTCTTGCACGCGTTTTTTTGAACTTTTAGTGTTATTTATATGATTGGATTTTAATCTTTTATGTGTCATTTTATTATTTTGCATATTGTCTATGTATGACGTGATATATTGACATATTGTACAGTTGACGTATCATTTTCTCTTTGTGTCTGTATTATGTATTATTTCATTTTATTGTATTATTATTAATTTGGTTTATTTTTTATAAGGGTACAAGCATAGTTTAATTATTCAATGTATATTTTAGTTTTATTTTAATAGTATTTATATTTTTTATCTTTCCTTTCCCCAGTCCTAGATATTATGTGTTTATTGTTGAATTGCATCTCCTTATATTATGAGTTATTTACTTACATCTGTAAGTCTTGTGGAACACGAAGAGTTTTGTTAATTAAAAAAAATAATAAATAAAGCGTGTGTGGAGAGAAAAAATTTACATGGTATGATATATTACCTGATTTGCCGCAATTCTTCTTTGGGTGCTAACGCATACCCACCAAAATCTAAGATCTTTACAAGTAGAGTGATAAATGTCTTTGATCACCATTCTATACCATCTATCTTGAATTTTGGAAATGCAGATGTAGCCTGGAATTTCAACAGAATAAAAAGTTAAGGGAAAAATTCATATGTTCGATTTAATGCTGTATAAATTAAAAAAAAAGCAGCATAAAAACAAACCTCTTTGCAACAATGGACAGGGCGGTGCATCCTATCGGCTGTACCAATCATCCATTTCCAATCTCGGTTGAGGTAGTGACTGGCATACTTCGGCTCCAATGGGAAGTAAGAAAATGTGCCCAGCATTTAATGAACACGATAGTCTTCAGTCAAGATGCCGGGATATAAATGAAGCTCGGAAAAGAATATTAATGATATAAATAAAAAAACTGAATACATAAATGAAAAATATTAACATACATTTAAAAAGTTACATTTTGAACATATAGTAAATATTCTGCATGGACATTTCAATGCAAATAACTAATTTAAAAAAAAAATCACGAAAATGAAACTGTTAGGTTTTTGCGTCCATCATCAAAATGCTTATACAGTCAAAAGTCATTAATTCGAACACCCATAATCCGGAACGATCTATAATCTGGACCTCAAAGCTAAAAACTTTCTGCGCATGCTCCGCGTTGGCACATGCGCACAGGCGTTTTACGCGTGCGCGTAAGACCTTCACTACTACGCATATGCGTGTGCGCAAGTGCAGAACACGTTTTCGCCTGCGCGTTTAATGTATAACAGACGGTGTAAGCTAAAATTATGTAATTATCTATTTCAGTTAATGTTAATGATTGCGTTGTTCATTAATCTTCGAATTGGATCCCGCTTATTATTTTTTGCAGACTGTAAGAGCAATTTTATAAAATTAAACTTGAACTTTCGATTATGTCAAACAGAATTTCCGATGCTGGAACTTCCAAAGGATCTGCAAAACAAAAGTATGTTTCGATGTCCAACAAACAAAAAGTGGAATTGCTGCAAAAAATGGATAAAGACATGAAGAAGGTGACAGAGAGGTAAGTGAAAACGAAAAAATTTCGATTGACAAGTTAGTCGGTATTCTCGGCACAGCAATTAAGAAATTATGTCTGTTTATAGAATTAAAGAGAAAGTATTATCACATAAAACGAAGCAACTTAAACAACTTACATTGAAAGAAATGTTTAATAAAGTAAACAAATAAATATTAAGCTTTTCTTTTTTTGTAAATTTTGATACCCTTTAGATCATAATTGCTCTTTTTTCATAAATTATGGTTTCATATTTTTAATTTTGTAATTTCTGCATGCCATCTAACGAGATTTAAACTGATGATCTATAATCCGGAATCGACGAAGTCCCGACGAGTCCGGATTAACGACTTTTGACTGTATTTGCAGTTGCAACAATTGTCTCTAATACATATTCTGTACTCGCCGCTGATTAAAACCACTTCTGTTCTGAAATTGGAGGCGGAACTGAGCTAAATCGCACGGTCACCTGTAACAAAGACAATGTAATGTTAAGAAGGAAAACTTCTCAACAGGTGTGGCTTCAACCAACACCTTGTTAAACAGGAATGGAAATGTATACACTGACACTTTAGGGCCATCATTAAAATATCCTTGGCATAATGACACACAACACTTTAAAGGCATAATAAGAAACGAAAAAAATAGCAAGGTTAAATTAAGCAGCCGTTCAGCCTACTAAAACAACGCTTTGGTTCATTAACACATCCTCTCACGATTTTCCTAACTTGCTCGTGCCATCTGGATGGCCTTGGACCAAAGGGGTTATCTTTCACATCCCATCCAGATAGCCAACAGTTTGTGACACCACTAAACTAGGAGACTTTTGTTTGCAAGAGTGTCCTTTTTCCCTAGAGTAGAAAATTCTTTCTTACATTTTTATCTTTCTTAACATACCTTAAAGCTGCGTTCAGACGTGGGGGTAATGCGCATAGAGGTATAGTCATAAGGGCATAAAACACGAGACGGGGGTCTAAACTGTGGCCAATGAGAGAAGCTAAATTTGCGCATGCGTGGATGTGTCTACACCTTTCGCGCGCTGTTTTCTAGCTCAATTGATTTCTCGCGCTCGCTCTGCTCATTTTTGTTATTTTGTGTCATGGCTTTTTCAGCTCAACACAGTTTTAATGGTTCAACATAATGCTCTTTTATCTGCCCTTCTTATAAGCCAAGAGGCAACGGAAGAAGGTAAAAAAAGAAAAATAATGAAATGGTCTAGAGATATTTTTTTGAAAGACCTGCAAAGCAGTATGGAATATATTTCTGCATTGTACTGTAGTACTCTCTATACTATAAACATGCACATCCATATTTATATACTATATAAAACATTCTTCAATTTTTATATATAATTTCTCTTAGAAGAAAAATGATATTCTAAATATGCCTAATTAAAAAAAAAATCTTGAGGATAACTAACAGATAGCCTGTATATAATATTTTCCCATTTTGCAGGTGTGAAAGCAGTTAAGCTAAAAACAGTACTTACCATACATTATTATTATTATTATTTTAATTTTCAATCAAAAGGAACATGTTTCTGTGACAGTGAAACACGTGTGCTTAGCACTCCTTATTTACTGTCCCTGTTGATCAATATAGTAATTTGCTGCACTACCAGTATCAATTATCACTAGTACTAGTATCCCACAACTGGTCACAATGACCAGCAACCACAACTAGTACAATACTAGGAAATGTTAACCCAACAATGTATTTTATGCTCAATCATTAAATACATTTTGCTGTCTTGCCAGCTGTTTGTATACATCTATTTTTAATAATTTGCATGTATAAGCCGCACACCTGAATTTAATTTCAACATATGCTGTCATTTCTATTTACGACCAAATCTCAAAAGTAATTTCACGTTGATAAATTTTAGGTACCTAAGCCTTCAAATACATCAAAATTATAAACATTAATACCTTATCTAGGAATTTCTACCAGAGAAATAGCATAAATTTAATGATCAAAACTCCATTCAAATGATAGTAATAAAGAGTGGATAATAATAACAAATACTATTCATTAAATTATAGTCCATGTTATAAATTATGTGTGCTATTTAGTTTCATTTAAAGTAAATTCCTTTCATGGAGAACGTAATTAAAAAACAGAACAGAACTTCAACAGGAGACAAAACTGTCTAGACTGTTGTTTTAAGGATATTTCACTACTGGAATTCTTAAGAGCATTTTCTCAGAAGATTACTATTCTATTATTACTTATACAAAGCTTACACCCTTGAATTGACTATTGTGACTATTCTTAAATAAGTGAAAATAATTTTTTCTTTTTTTTCAAGTAATATTTTTACTGTTAAAAAATATTAGTTATATTTGTTAGAACTATCGCAGTGTCTTATAACTGACAAAAAAAACGAAGATCTGGAATTGATGGACATTAAAGAGCCACAACCTGGTACATCGAACTCGGTACCACGGACTCCATGATATAAAATTGATCTGCCTGGACGTCTTTCGCTAGACATAAAAAAGCACAAATTAATTCGGATAGAAAATAAAGGCAAAAACCTATATGCGCAACGAAACTGTGCAGTTTGTGCAGCACATAAAAAAAGAAAGTTGACTTGCTTCAAATGCGAGTTTTGCAATGCACCTCTTCACCATGGCGAGTGTTATCAACATTATCACACTCATAAAAAATACTAGATTCTTCTCATAAATATGTACTTAAAACATTTTTTTATTAGTGTTTAGTTCTTTTTTAATATTTCTTGTAGTTTTAATAAACTTTTTTAAGTCTAAATTTTTTTATGATTACACAAAATATCACCCGCTGTAGGATGAAAAATGAGGCGGGACGGTCACCGCATTACCTTGCATACTTTCATCAAGATCCCCTGCCTTTAATGTATTAACACTAGTTCAAACTTATTTATTTGCTTCAACATATACCCTGTGTGCTAGTGCTAATATTGATGATAGTTACCCTCCTTTTGTAAACTGGCATCATCTGCAAATGGCAGAGAAAAAGATTTATTTTATAAAGAACACTACGGTAATCAGTCCCTTTTTTGATTTTTTCCCTAACATTAATAAGTTAGTGTTCATGGCAGTTCCACTACTGATGGATAAAATTTCGATCCTCTTCTGTTCTTTGCCAATCAGGCAAAAACTAGTTCTGACCTGAGAAGACCATGTAATAATGCCATTTACGGTGAGCAAAACTGCAAAATTCACTGCTACTGCCAACTCCCTTTTGTTAAGTGACATTATTTATCAAATGCAGAGAGGACAATCCATTCTGTAGAGAATGCCATTATAGCAGTTGGCATCTAAAGATTGCATGACTAGTAAGTTGGTGTTCATAGCTGCTTTGTTAGCAGAAAGGACAGAATGCATTGTCATAGGTGATTGTTTGCCCAATTCAGCAAATGCTAAATATGGTACAAGCACTAAAAAATACTGATATTGATGTCATGCATCACAAGCAGAGCCACCATACTATTCACTGCCACAGCTTTAGTTCCTATTTTAAGCAATGAATTTATTTTTCTAAGCCTGTAGTGTTTCTAAGCTTGTAGCATCTCAATCAATCATTGCAAATGTGCTAATTCTCATGCAATTAAACTACACATCACAAAAAGAAAATCGTGGAAAATAATATTGCTAAATGCTGATAAAAGATTTGAAGTCTACATCACTGTGACAGCCATGATGTATTTACAGCTGCCACAAGGAATATAACAGATTTTGCTAAAAATTAGATATCAAACAAAACAAGCTGAAACAGTCTTCAAAAATAAGATTTTTTCTATTATAAACTATCAGTATTTGATACAATGAATCAAAAGTAAAAAAAAATATGAGAGTAATTCAACATATTTTCAGAATAGATGGATTAAAAATTTGCATATAATGGATTTATGCTAATAATAAATAACAAAAATAATAATAATAAATAACTAAAAATGAGTTTTATTTTTTATACTTACCATTCCCACCAATGACTTGTATATGAGGATATGTTTTCTTTATAAATTTGATTAGTTCAATCTGATATATGGAGTACCCTTGAGATGATTCCTAAGGAAAAAGTCAATTCATAACTCAAAATCAAACAATAAAAGAACGATCAACAATTATCTCCTTATATATCAAAGAAAACTTTGCTTTCAGTCCAGAGTGGAATTTTCAGCCTTTTTTTTTTTTTTTTTTTTTAAATTTCTTTATTACCTCAAACTTATATTTATAAACGTAAGACTGATCCTCATAACCACATAAAATTACTATCCATATATTTCGGAAACTGTCCTTAAACTGAAAATGACACATCTATTTGTTTCTGCAAGGCTAAATAATGTAGCTTAATAAAAGGCCTACCCTTTTAACTTTTTAATAATATACCTTTATATTAAAATAGTTCAATAGACAGACATATCATGTTATATATTTGCAACATCTGAATCTGGCTCTCAGGAGGCATTAGCACATTCTCTGTGGGAGAAATATATGAAGTGACATCATTCTAGACTATGCAATAGTATAATTCATTTTGAACTGCAACTCAACAGTTACAAAAATACTAGAGTTACACGACCATATCAGTCAAAAATTCTTAATATGAAAAAGAATAGCTATTTTGTCTACCACCATCTTAGACAGATCTTATTTCCTGACATTTATGATTCGTTTTCTTAGAAAGTTCTATCGGCGCCTATTTTGCTGAATGTCTATGGGATTCCATCTTGTAGAAGAATCATGTTGCTCTAAAATGGATCTAGATTTCCTGATAGTTCAAGCAAACCATGATTATAACAATCAGTATATGTCTAATGTCAAAAAAGCATTGAAAAAGTTGGGGTCAAAAAACGATAATACTTCCAAGCTCAGCAGGAGGGGCAGATTAATAATTTGAGTTTCCATGGGTCTTTCTTTGAAAGCTATTCTATAGTTACTTTTATTTATTGAGAATGGTAGCCTGACTCTTGTAAAACCAATGCTTATAATAAGAATATAAATAAAATATGGCAGAGCATTTTCTAACACAAAGAAATTTAAATTATCTTGATCAATATATTTTACAATACAAAGCATACATGAGGGAGATCAGAATTTTATGCAACACATATGCAGAGCTAATGAAATGGAGGGGTGGAAACAATAATCAAAGACTGATGTTTCAATATAAAAGTTCGTACCAAAACAACAACATCCACACCAGCCTGAACAAGGAGGTGACATCTTTCTTTATCATGTTTACATGTTCTAATAGCGGCTCCAATCAAAAGCTGTTTGATTTCATCTTTTGAGGCATCAGAATAGTTACTGCTTTTTTTTAAATCTGTTCTTGCTATAAGTGAAATCAATTAACCTTTGTCATTAATAATTGGAAGCTTTCCTGTACAAATAACACACCATTAAATAAGTTAATATATGCAGTACAGACATGTTTTAAAACAACATTAATTAAAGTAAACATGAATAAGTGTATTTTATAACATTCATGAACTATGAGAGAGATTTATGTTAAACACATTTAAATTACAAAGATCTTATTATCATATAAATCTATAATTTTGATTTTTATAATACTTAGCTTTTGGTGGAAACTTGATTGATACTGATTATTATTCAATTAAGTAAAACAATTTTTTTCATTGTTTTAGGCATCACTGCGTGATTCACCTGCCACAACCTCATAGTTACATGGTAATGAAATGAAAACATAACATAAATGATTCACCAGGTTGTCATTTGGAATATAAGTTTTTTCTGTATGCGTACAGTGTTCAATGAATTTCAGAAGCATTTCGGATGAATGCCTTAGCTATGGTGGCTGTGGCTGAAATATTAATTACACAGATTTCAGCAAAATAAAGTACTGAAAATTATCAATATGGATGGAGGTGTTTTATTCAGCGCCAGCATGAAATTAAGAACCATGGTCCTCCATGTACAATTCCAAGAAAGTTAACATTTCTAAAAAAACAAATTACAAACAGTTCATCGAAAGGTATTTAAAACTAATTTATTTTACATTAGTGAACTTGTTCTTCTTCTAGGCAATTTCAGTTACGAAATATTTCAAACCTTTTTTACCTCCCTGGGGTATGGTATTTGCTTCCATTAATGTTACACTACTCTGTGCTCAGACTGTTTTTCTTTTGTCCCAACCTAGAATAAAAATTAAAGAGTAAATACTAAAAAAAGCCAGAACATTTATAAGTTTTGTTTTAAATAAATATACAGTCAAAAGTCGTTAATTTGGACACCCATAATCTGGACCTCAAAGCTAAAATCTTTCTGCGCATGCGCCGCGTTGACGCATGCTCATAGGCGTTTTACGTGTGCGCGCAAGACATTTACGACTGCGCATATGCGTCTGCGCAAGCGCAGAATACGTTTTCGCGTATGCGTTTAATGTATAACGCCCGGTATAAGCTAAAATTATCTAATTATCTATTTCAGTTAATGTTGCAGATTGCGTTGTTCCTTAATCTTCGAATTGGATCCGGCTTATTATTTTTTGCAGACTGTAAGAGCAATTTTATAAAAGTAAGCTTGAACTTTCGATTATGTCAAATAGAATTTCCAATGCTGGAGCTCCCAAAGGATCTAGAAAACGAAAATCTGTTTCGATGTCCATCAAACAAAAAACGAATTGCTACAAAAAATGGATAAAGGTATATCCTTTGTTTATCTAACCGTTCCGAAATCTGTTTATCAATTTCACGCTGCTCTGCGTGCAGGGGGGGGGGACTTCGCGCAATGAACTGGAAGTTGATCTGTCAGCACTATCCTTATCTTCAGAGCAGATGTTTTTATTTTATTCGGCTTATAATTCCTTACTAAATGTAGTATTTAATCTCGATGTACTCCGTCTTTGATATGATTTAAATCAAATTCCTCGACATTATAAATATCACGAATACAAATCAAATAGTTTTCTGGTTGCAATTTTCTAATTTCAGCTATGCGTAAGGTATGCTTTATGCATGCGCGCGTTAAAAAAATGTTTAATAAAGTAAACAAATAAATATTAAGCTTCTTTTTTTGTAAATTTTGATACCCTTTAGATCATAATTGCTCATTATTTTATAAATTACAGTTTCATATTTTTAATTTTATAATTTTTGCATGCCATCTTACCAGATTTAAAATGATGATCTATAATCCGGAATCGCCGAAGTCCCGACCAGGGTTCGTACACATTTCCTTACATGAAAATTAAGGACTTTTAAGGACCTTCAAAGAAAAAATTAAGGACCTATCAGCAAACAAAAAAATGAATAGAATAAAGCAATTATCCATACAACCGACTTCATGCTTGTAATTTCACTTTAAGAAACTAACAGAAGTGTGTATTATGCACTATTATTAAATTCAATTTAATACTTACCATAAAACAATTTTGAAAATTAAACTAACTCCCTACAAGTTATGAAGTAGATAACATTAAATTAGGAACATAATTTCTTTAAAAACATGTATAAGTGTATTTTACACTAATAACAGTCACTATTTTAGAGATTTACATGATTATTATTTAACTTATTTGATATTTGTTTAAACACAGTCAACTACTATTATAATCACAATGTAAGAATATTTTGCAGATTAAAATAACTGATTTGTAAACATACAATTTATTTCCTTTGTTTTTTGAAAGACACTAGAATAATAAACTGTACAATAAAAGATACAAAACATTTGTACTTTTTTTAAATCTGAAATCTTTTCGCTATTTTAACATCTAATTTATTTATGTCTATTTCCTTTTCTTTAACTATTCTTCTACGTTCATTTGCTTTGATAAACAAATCAATGTTCCTGCTGGTCTCAGCTTCATCTGCTAAAGCATCTACTTCTTCATTAATATCTTTAATGTCCCTTTGAAGAAATTTTTTCTTCTGCTTCATATAATCAATTTCTTCCTCAATAATATTTCTTTTCCTCTTTGAATTTTCAGATTTAGTTAAAGATTTTTGTTCTTGCTGCTGCTGATCTCATTTCTTTATTAATTTCGAAATAAAGAACACCTCCAGAAAATTTTATGTAATCAAATACTGTGCGTTGAAAAATGTATGATGAGTCACTTAAATTTTCAATTTCAATTGCTTTATTTACAGAGAAGCCCCTTTCCACAGAGGCCTGTTCATGTGACAAGATAAGAATACTTGTCACAGTGAATACTTGAATAGTGAAAATATACATTTTTTACTATATATATATATATATATATATAATTTATTTCCTAAAGAATATTGATTATTTGATTATATTATCTCCTAAGTTTAATTAAAGTAGAATTATTTTAAAAGAGTGAATCCATACTGGTAAGTTATATTTTGAAAGATGTATATATATACAGTACAAAGTCCGAGATCCGGACATTCAATATCTGGAATGATCTAAAATCCGGACCTCAAAGCCACCATCAACCAATTTTTTACGGCTTTTTTGAAGGGAAGGGGTATGCTTTACGCACGCGCATTAGATTTTTTTCCTCATCATAAAAAAACATGCCGGAAATCCAGATTCTTAATCTCAGTTTGGCACTAAATAAAATATCTCATTATTGAAGAAATAATTATTTTAGCATAAATTTGTGTGATTAGTAACTTGACTCCATAGCTGCGTATCTGCTTGGCATAATCTCAAACCGAAACATTTGTTAATTTTACACCAAATAATATTTTTTATCCTTGATGCCGAAATCGCGAATCATTATTTATTGTATTTTGCTTTCATCACCGCATGTTTAACAACGGATGACAACTTGAGTGATGAATCATGCAGCGAGGACAAATAACAGAGTATTATCCGATTACAGATTTAAGTTTAATGCGCTAAAATGTTGACAAGGGGAGATTTAGCAGAAATTTCTTTCCTTATGCTAAAAATAGATTTTGTTAATGATACTCATAGGACAAACGATTATATTTAGTGCTATTTGAATTAAGAACAACTGGTTTGTTATTCACATAAAGCCAGAACCAGCGCCAGATTTCGCATGGCCGCACCAGGCGGCAGAATTTAGCGAAGTTAAACAGAAGTTTTTCATTGCGATGACAATGCCCAATCATCAATCAAATAATGGAGGGCGAAATCTGTAGTATGGTTCTAAATCCAGAAAATACATCTACCGATAGTGAAGAAAGTAACAGAGAGGTTACTGAACGAGAAAAAATTTTGATTGACAAGTTATTCGGAATTCTCGACACAGCAATTACAGGACTTGAGCAATGGAACTTAATGACTAAACAAGAAATTATATATCTATAGTATTAGTCTAAAGTATTAGCAGAAAAAAACAAATCAAACAACTCACATTGAAAGAAATGTTTAATAAAGTAAACATATAAATATTAAGCTCTTTTCTTTTGTAAATTTTGATACCCTTTAAATCATAAATGCTTCATTATTTCATAAATCACGATTTCATATTTTTAATTTTATAATTTCTACGTGCCATCTTAGTAGATTTAAAATGATCTAATATCCGGAAAAATCTCAAATTTGGGATCGCCGAAGTCCAGACCTCGGACTTTGTACTGTATAAATATATATATAATATGGAATGTATATTTTCAGTTAAACTTCTACCCAATAACTTTAGTAATTCATGAAAGTTAATTTTGCGTGTAGTTAATTCAGGAAAATTAGTTTCAATTAGTTGTTTTCAGCTTTAAAAATATTAAAAATTTTTTAATTAGTTATTTTCAAATAATAATTGTATCGCCATTAGCAAAAATTATGCATTACTATCAACAATATAGGTTTAAACCAAATACTTAATTGTCTATTGAAGCTTCAAAACGTATTTCCGAACTTCACTTTTTCTCGGCTAGCGTTACCGAATTTGCCCTTGGCAACCTAAAATCAAAATGGAGCCAACAGATTTCCCGCGAAATCGATAACAGACCCTCTGCAGAAATAAACTCATAATCCCGATATCCAATACATATAGTATGTGCAAAAGAGAATAAACTCCGTAGAAGGTGATGAAAAATTAATTTTTGGCTTAATTGAAACAAACACAGAAATTAAGCTAAGCAAAACCGTGTAAAAACAAATTGAAATAATAAAACGAAACTTAATTTGCATGTGAATTTTCAGCGCTGACTCCCTCATTCTAGAAATTTCAATTTGTTTCAGACAAAGACCACATTTCAGGATTGCCATCCATCAATATCCAGTCTTTGTAGTCAGCTTGATGAAGCCACAGTTTATTGAAAATGCACTTTCCAGGCATCTCGTTCCTATTGGCGTCGGAAGGGTTGTGGCCTTCCAGGTTGGAATTGCTCTGATTTTGGCAAATATTTTCAGAATCCCCCCCTTTTTTTTATATCAAGCACTTTCATCATCACTTTCGCCTCTTAAAGAACTTCCCCCCCCCCCCCCGGCTTCACGTTTTCGTCACAATCTGCCTAAATTTATGGATAACACCTGTTTTGAAAGATTGGGTGAATAGCCAATCAGACACCAATACTTTCGTTTGGGTAGCTAATTTTTTTTTTTTTTTTTTTTTTATCGTTTGCAACGCAAATCCGCCAACAGATTGGTTAAGAGCCGTGTAATTTTAATTCCATATTCATGAGAAATCGTAATTCACACTTAGAATGGCAATCATTAGAAATGATAAGAAATGTCAAATGAGAAAAAATTAAGGACTGTTTATTCATTTTGGCCAAAATTAAGGACCAAAAATCATTTTTGAAAAAATTAAAGACTTTTAAGGACCGTACGAACCCTGCCAACGAGTCCGGATTAAAGACTTTTGACTGTATTATCATTATTACTACAAGCATTAATTTAGCATCATGGAAATTTTATATAAATAAAAGACATATTAATTCTACATCAAAGAAATGTTTAATTGATACAGAAACATGTTTATAAGCAACATCAAAGTTTACAGCAAAGTTATGGCTCTCAAAATGAATTTGAAGCAAACTAAAAAAATCATCTTGACAACAATCAATTTATTAATTTTTAATAATATAAATGAAAGTATATTTAGAAATTTCAAAAAAAAAAAAAAAAAAAAAAAAAATCTAGCAAATTAATGAACAGTCAATGACAGCATTATTGCAATTTGTATAATATGAAAATTAGAGTTATTAGAAAAACGTATCATTCTCATAACAAATTTGATGTCCTCTAGACTACCCTTATGAGCTAGAGATAAATATTCTGCAAATTCCTTTAAAATAAATATTAGCATGCCTGCTTCTTTTTTTCAGGGGAAAGGGGAGAAACACTGACTTTTGACAAGATTAGCATGCAAACATACAGGTAAAAAATAATCCTTGTGGTAAATAGTGTATTAAGAAATAACAATAACTTGTAAAAAAACTTCAGTCACAAAAAGCATACCTCTGAAAGTGGTTTGTCATACATGTCTTCTCTCATGAAGTCAATATCTCTAGATGTCACAATTTCAACTAAAACACCACCAATTTCACCATTTTCTGTAACTGGAACACCAGCAGAACCTTTGCTTGCTTTAACATTTATTAAATCCCTAAGCTTATGTCTCGGACTCAAAACAACAGGATCACGAATAAAACCATGCTTATATTTCTGAAAATAAAATATTCAGATTTCATGCATAATGGTGAAAATACTAGATAAATAAATAGATAGCAATCAAAATTTATTAATCAATATTTTCTGCTTGAGAATATACTTCATTCGAAAGTTATAACTACTTTTTATCATTTTATTAAAAATTTTAAAAAAGAATTTATAATTAGATTTACCTCTAAAAATTAAGATACCAAACATATATATTGAGGAACTACAGTACAGTAGTTAAAATATAATTTAGAATAGGTATACGAGACAAAAAATTTCTACAGGAAAAAGCCAGTCATCAATTTTTAATTATTCTCCATTTTAAGTATATTCCATCTATGTAAATGAAGAATACATCATGTTGAGTGGTTAATGCAAATAATCATATTGAATGGTTAATACAAATAATTTACACTAATTTATCATACACTGATAAATAAATTTAAATTATTATTCAGGAAAAAAAAAAATAAATATAAATTTTTAATGATGATTTAATTTTCTATATACTATAATCATTATTAGTACAACTCTGATATACGCCCTAATTTCACCAAATGTGGCGATATGTGTTCCGCGCTGGTTTTTGGCGCAATTTCGTGTTCTATGGCAACCCTGTTGACGTTGAACAATCTTTCACTGGAGCTCGTTGATTCGCATCTGCGTCTAAGAAGATGGGAGGGAAAGATAAAATGGTAAAAGTTGTTGAATTGAAGATCGGCAAAAAGAAATATCATTATGGCCATCCTGTTGAGGGGGTAGTGGGTATTTGGAGGTGTGGAAAGAGGGTCTGGAAGATTATTTTTAATGGCTGTGCATGATAGAAGTAGGGATTTGTGATTTTATTTATTTGTGAATCATAGTATGAATTTTCTGGAGTATGTCTGGCTGTCATGTAAATACGATAGTGATTACGTGGCGGCATGTTAAAGGTGGTATGAAATTGGTATTTCTGCTGCTCGAAAAAGCATTAATTCATGGTAAGTGCATTTTATTTTATTCTTGTTCTTATTTTGTAGAATGTCATGTTCATTGGTTGTTTAGTATGAATTTCTGTCTTTATTGTTTTTGAAACAGAACGCTGTGTACAAGGTATTATTTGAAATTTATTGTTATGTTAATTTATTAAGGTGAGGTGTGCGTAGTTCATAGATTCGTTCCTTCCCTAAATTGTGCAATTCGTATATGTTTTTTTTTTTTTTTTTTCAAGTTTAAACAGGATGCTGTGTACATGGTATTCTTTGAAATTTATTGTTGTTATGTTAATTTATTAAAGCGAGGCGTGCGTAATTCGTAGCCTACATTGTGCCATTCGTAGATTTTTTTTTAAGTTAAAACATGTCGTTGTGTACATGAATTCTTGTCAAATATTTTTGGTTAGAAACTTTACATTTTTGCTATATAAATTTTTTGTTTTTGTTTCAGATTTTTAGCTTAAATCGTGTGTTCTAAACGTAGTTTTTGCATGTGCAAAAACCGCGTTTTTGGAGACATTTTAGGCTTAAAGTTCGAAATATAGACAAAAAATTTAGATGGTAATATGGCAGCATGAAGTTTCTGGGAAAAATGTTTGGCGAAAAATTTGCCGACTTGAAGGCGCATATCAGAGTAGTTCCTCATTATTTATTTTATTATGCAAAAAAAATCGTAAGAAGTGTTTTAAACTTAATTAGAAAAATAAAGTTTTTAACTTTTACAATACTTTCAATAACACGCCTTTTGATAAACTAAAAAACTAACAATTATAAATAAATACGTAAATAATAATATTTTAAGAAAGCACATATTATTTTGCAATTTTAAGGAAATATTGCACTGGGAGGTTTCAAAAATTGAAGTTCTTTTATTCAGGGAAAATATTACATTAAAATTTACGTTAACTTTCATGACCTGACTTGCTTGAAATTCTGGTGTACAGTTATGATGAATAATACCAATACCACCTTGATGCTATAAAAAATACAACATTAAGCTATAAATAATACCTTAAATGTGTAATTAATATATGTAATATAATTATATTTATTAACAGATATAATTTTACCAAAACAGATAATATGAAATATCAGTTCAACATCACATTAATTTTATTAAAACGCAGAATCAATTGATATCTGCCATTTTTATGCATAAAAAGATAATCATACTATCCCACTGAAGGTTCAGTTCATAAGTTTCAGAATTATAAATTCAGAACATGAAATTAAAAACTGCAGTCTGAATACTACATTCAGTTTCCAATTTAATATCTAAAACAAACAATAAGTTATGGCACCGAACTAGTTCAGAATTAATCCTCAGCTCGGAATTTTTTTGGGGGGATGGCGGAGGGAGAAAGGAAGAATCATCTACATATGAGACATCAACAAATATTTTCTATAAATGAAGTACAAAGCAACAATTTCTATTTTACTTAACACTGTTTAAAAATCATTGTCCACTTCTTTTGTATTCAAAGCAGTAGGCGACTAGCAGGTAGATCCAAATTAAATAAATTCCTCTTAATTGAAATGTACTGGTTGTCACTGCAAGCTGCAGTTGTTGACTTCAAAGGTCAACGAACCTACGTAAGTATTTAGACATAAATTTTAAAAAAAAAAAAAAATTGTCACATCTGAGTTAGTTTAGTTTTATTTCATGTGAAATAAAAATAACCAAAAATTTGAAGAAGAAAATGTGACCATTAAAAGCTTTATTTTGGCATAACAGTGCTCATCTATTTGCTCCAGAAAGGTCTTCTGTGGAAGACTTTCTAAAGAACTAGCTTGTCTATCTCTCACACATACACAAAGAAAAAAATATTACATCCATTTATTTTGCTTAAAAAAAAAAAAAAAAAAAAAATCATTTCTGCTTGCAAATACTTACAGCCATTGCAATAGCCATGTCTGATTCCGTGACAGTATCCATAGGAGAAAACACTAATGGTGCAGCCACAGTTTGTTTTGTTAGTGATGTCAGATCCTATTCAAGTTGAAACAAAATTTAGATTTCAGAATTAAATTAAACAAAATTATCATTTTAAAAAACAATAAAACAGTAGTTCAAGTAATAATTAGAAATTGCTATTTTCTAGCATAAAAACATTTGCAAATTAGCTGATAATTTAAAATATTTGGCTTTTTTATTTTCTCTGCACTTGATAATGTAATTATCATCCTAATAAATGAAAGTTTGTGAAACGGGAATTAAAATAAGTAATTAAATAAATTTAGCTAATGTTAATGTAATTAGCATCTTAATTAATGGAAGTTTATCAAAAGAGAAATAAAAATAATAATTATACATATTTAGGTAGTAAATATAGTTTAATACAGGCCTACATGTACAGATTTTAGCTGCAACACTCAGAGAGTTAAGCAGAGTTGAAAAAACAGACGGAATGTTACATACAGGGCTATAGCAATTGATGACACTTTGCAGAGTTTCAGGAAACCCTAGGAATTATTTCTGAGAAAATTTTGGAAAATGAAAATTAGCCTCAGCATACGAAGAGGTATCTTTCAATAATTCATAACGTAATTTACTAGAGCATGTAGATACATCTTAACTGATGTGAGACTTTTCAAATAATAAAAATTTATAGAAGAAAGGATGCACAGCAGTCAAACTAGTACTGTGGATGTCTTGAACATATGAAATGTTAAACATTGCTCTTACTCCAATAAGATTAATACATTTTTTAGATATAAAATCACACAGACAAAATAACAGTTACCATTCCCTTTTCTTCTCTCTTGCTTTTTGTTGCCATTCTTGCGAAAAGAAAAGTGCATGCGAGAAGTGAGCTTTTTGTTGCCATTCTGGCGAAAAGAAAAGTGCATGCGAGAAGTTTCACAGATGGCGCTTCCTTAAAGCGAATGATGTCGCCGCACACCAAGGCCAACTTGCGCACAACCCCTTCCCAGTGATAGCGTTATACCTCGTAATCTTTCAGGTATGCAGGAAATCTCACCCTTCGTCCAGCTTTTGTGTTTCTAGGATGAATATCTTGGGAAGAATCATTGTCTCCAGGAAGTGGAGGTGAGATTTTGGAGTCATCAGCTTCATGTGTCGGGAGATTTGTTGTTGTTTCATTCTTGAGGCTGAAACATGGTTTCAGTCTATCTATCGATATCCTTTTAATTTTACCTGAAACTTCCACATAGAAAAATTTCTCAAAACGTTTTTTAGCTAAATATGGTCGGAGATAGGGTGGTTGAAGAGAAGATGAAATTACGTTATTATAGATGAATACGTGTGAACAATTTTCTAAGTCCTTGTGCACGAAAATTGGTTTTTTGTCATGGCTGGTTGTTAGTGTTGGTTTTAGGTTTTGGATGTGACTTTGCAATTTTTGTATAAAATTTGAATGCGTAACAGTGGGGACATAACTGAAAAATTCTCCAGGCAAACAAATTGATGAACCGTACACAAGTTCAGCAGAAGAACAATACAAATCCTCCTTAATGGCGGATCGAAAGCCAAGAAGAAGCAAAGGTAGCACGTCAGTCCAAGAATTTGACTTTTGCAGGTGGGATTTTAGGTTACTTTTCAAGGTTCGATGTTGCCGTTCTATTAAACCTATTATTATTCTATTAGATTGTGGATAATAAGCCGTGGTGCTGTTAGCCTTGAAGCCTAGGTATTTGCTCAAGGATCTGAAGAGTTGGCCGTCAAATTGTCGACTTAGTCAGATGTTATCGTCTCTGGAATTCCAAATCTCGAAATCCAAGTCGCGAGGATTGTGACGGACTCTGCAGTTTGGTCTTCCAAAGAGGTACAGCTTTGATCCACCGAGTGAATCTATCGATGATGGTAAGCAGGTACCTAAAACCTTTGCAAGGTGGTAAAGGGACAACGATATCGATATTAAGGTGCTTGAAACGTTGATTAGGAACTTTGAATTCAGCAGCTGGAGCATGGGAATGTTTGTGAATTTTGGCTCGTTGGCATTGCAAGTATGCTTTAGACCACTGCTAACAGTCTTTGTTTATGCCAGGCCAAATGAATCTTTTTGTCAACAGCTTCATTGTTGCACGAATCCCAAGAGGGGATAAGTTATGTATAGAAGGAAATACTTGTTCGCGAAATTCTTTAGGAATGTATGGCCTGTTAAAATTAGTGGAGGTATCACAGTAAATTTTCTTATTGCTATCCGGAATAGGAATTAGTACTATTTTGAAACTGGAATTTGATTTGAGAATCCTGAGGTCTTTATCCTCCTGGCAATCTGCTATAACTGTATAATCAATTGGAGCTGGGACAGCGATGGTGTCGATTCTCGATAGCGTGTCAGCTACAATGTTTTCTTCTCCAGAAATGTAGCGTATGTCTGTAGTGAATTCAGCAATGTAGTTCAACTGCCGTACTTGTCTTGGAGAGGCTTTATCTAAATTCTGGTGGGAGGCGTAAGTGATAGGTTTATGATCAGTGAAGATAGTAAATGATCGTCCTTCCAGAATGTGTTTAAAATGCTTCACCGCTAGGTAGATTGCAAGTAGTTGTAATTTCTCTGTGTTGGTGATAGGGATCGGGAGAAAAAACTTAGCGGTTGTTTTTCATTATTAGATAGTTGATGAATCACAGCACCCACGGCAGAATTAGATGCATCTGTAGTTAGGGTGATCTGCGCCGTTTGATTGGGGTGAACTAACATTACAGAGTTGCACAGTGCGTTTTTGATATCAGTGAAAGCGTTCTGCGCATCTTCGGTCCAAATTAGAAGTTTTTTGCTATTTTTCTTTACTGCTTTAAGCAAGATTGTCAGAGGTTGTTGTAGTTTGGCGCAGTTTGGAATGAAACGATGGTAAAAGTTCACCATGCCCAAAAATCTGAGCAAGCTTGTGAAGGATTCTGGTTTAGAATATTCTTTAATTGTATCGACTTTGGATGGAAGTGGCTTAATTCCTTCCGTTGATATTTCATATCCTAAAAATTCAATTTACTCAAGCCAAATTTGCATTTTACAATGTTTATGCACAGTCCATAGTTATTGAGTCTTTGGAAGATTAATTCAAGATGTTTTTTGTGTGTTTCAGCATCTGGAGAGAGAATGTCGTCGAGATAGCAAAATACAAAGTCTAGGCTGCTAAGCAGTGTGTTCATAAACCTTTGGAAGGTTTGTGCAGCATTTCATAAGCCAAATGCCATGTAAGGAAATTCAAAAAGTCCGAAAGGTGTTATGATTGCTGTCTTCGGAATATCAGCTTCATGAACAGGAATCTGTTGGTATGATCTTATTAAATCTATGGTTGAAAAAAATCGTTTTTCCGAGCAGAATGTGAGTACAGTCAGTTAGAAATGGTAGTGGGTAACGGCCTGGTACAGTATTTGCATTAAGGCCACGGTAATCGCCACATGGTCTCCAGTCACCGGATTTTTTTTAAAGTGAGGTGTAATGGACTTGACCAGCTGCTTTTCGATGGTCTGCAGAGACCTTCTTGCAACATCAAATTCCTTTTTCGCGGCAATCAACTTTTCTTGTGAAAGTCTTCTGACTTTAAAGGATACAGGGTTACTTTGGTTTCGATGTGATGCTGCACATCATGTTCTTTAATTTTACTGGGTTTTATGTTGGGCTTAAGTAAGCCAGGAAATTTGTCTAGGATGGCTCTATATTGGTTTTGAAAAGTATTAGCAATGAATTTAGGAGTGACGCTATTGTTACACAAAGTACCTTTAGCCGTTAATGAGATGGTGCCAACGATTAATTTCCTGTTTTTACTATCGACTAACAAATTAAAATGTGAAAGAAAATCTATTCCCACGATAGGTTTATTAACGTCCGCAATGATAAAAGGCCATTTGAAAGATCTGCGTAGCCCTAAATCGAGCTCCAGTAATTTTTGACCGTATGTTTTGATTGTTGTACCGTTAGCTGCGAATAACTCAAGCTTAGCCACAGTTCTTTTTTCATCAGACACTTTATAAGTTGAATTCAATCGCATCCGGGTAAACCAGTGTGTATGTCTTGAACATAGGAAATATTAAACATTGCTCTTACTCCAATAAGATTAATATTTATTTACATTTTTTAGATATAGAATCACACAGACAAAAAATCAGTCATCGTTCTTTTTCTTCTCTCTTGCTTCATGTTGCCATTCTGGCGAAAAAAAGTGCATGCGATAAGTTTCACAGATGGCGCTTCTTTAACGCGAATGATGTCGCCACAGTACAGTCAAAAGTCGTTAAGGACTCGTCGGGTCTTCGGCGATTCCGGATTATCAATTTTTCCGGATTATAGGTTATCAGTTTAAAGCTGGTAAGATGGCATGCAGAAATTATAAAATTAAAAATATGAAACCGTAATTTATGAAATAAAGAACAATTATGATTTAAAGGGTATCAAAATTTACAAAAAAAAAAAAAAAGCTTAATATTTATTTGTTTACTTTATTAAACATTTCTTTCAATGTAAGTTGTTTAAGTTGCTTCGTTTTATGTGATAATACTTTCTCTTTAATTCTATAAACAGACATAATTTCTTGTTCAGTTACAAAGTTCCGCTGTTCAAGTCCTATAATTGCTGTGTCGAGAATACCGACTAATTTGTCAATCGAAATGTTTTCGTTTTCAATAACCTATGTGTCACTTTCTTCACTATCGGAAGCGAATTATAATGACGAGGAATTTGATTTAAATCATATTAAAGACGGAGTACATCGAGATGAAATACTACATTTAGTAAGGAATTATAAGCCAAATAAAATAAAAACATCTGCCCTGAAGATAAGGTTAGTGCTGACAGATCAACTTCCAATTCATTGCGCGCTGCGTCGTTCCCTCCCCCCGCCGCAGAGCAGCGTGAAATTGATAAACAGATTTCGGAATGGTTAGAAAAACAAAAGATATGCCGTTATCCATTTTTTGCAGCAATTCCACTTTTTGTTTGATGGACATCGAAACACACTTTCGCTTTGTAGATCCTTTGGGAGCTCCAGCATCGGAAATTCTATTTGACATAATCGAAAGTTCAAGCTTACTTTTATAAAATTGCTCTAACAGTCTGCAAAAAATAATAAGCCGGATCCAATTCGAAGATTAAGGAACAACGCAATCTCTAACATTAACTGAAATAGATAATTAGATAATTTTAGATTATACCGTCCGTTATACATTAAATGTATTATGCTCATGCGCACAGGCGTATGCGCAACCGTAAAGGTCTTACGCGCATGCGTAAACGCCTATGCGCATGCGTCAATGCAACGCATGAGCAGAAAGTTTGTAGCTTTGAGGTCCGGATTATAGATCATTCCGGATTATGTGTGTCCGAATTAACGACTTTTGATTGTATATGATTTAATTTAATTAAATTGGCTGAAATTCGTGGTAGTTGGTTATGGTTACAGCAAGACATATGAGAACTACTCTTCCTGGTAAGATTGTTGTTAGAGAGAGTGTTTTAAGAGATATTGGTTGACATAGTCTATTATCAAAGCTAGCATGTTAGCCAAACAGTATAAACAACAAACAGACAGTAACAGCAAACTAATAGAGAGCAAAAGCAAAATGAGTATGAAAAACATGAAAATGAGAAGTTATTTTTAAACATAGATATTTACAAGAAATAGTGTCCTATATTTAAAAAAATTGTTCAGATGGATGACCAGCAGCTGCAACATATGCATCACAAAGACAATAGATCTCGTCTACGAGATGTAGATCGACTCTCCTGTCATTAGAATTGTCATTGGTCTCCTGTCGTTTGTGCTGCTGAGGTATGTGACATGCTAGGCATCTTTCAAAGTGTATGCCATCCTCATGATGCATATATTGCTGTTAATAATAGTTTATTTGAACAATTTTTCGAAAGTCAAACATTTTTTATTAAACATCCATGATTAAAGCAGTATTTGTGCGTTCTTTGTATGTTTCCATAACACACTGTATTATGAAAAGTGTAACTTGTGCAATATATTATCATACCTTAGAGTTGTGACTATTAATTTTGGCATACATACATATATATATATATATATATTGATGGTAGGCTAAAGTCACTACTCATTGAATGCTGAGTTAATTATAAGTTACATAAGATCATCTAGATGTTTTGCAATATAGTTTAGTATTTTTGGTTATACTAGCTGATAAAAATAGGAAATAAGGCATACTACTAATTTAAAAATGACACAGTTATTCATGTAATATAATTAACAGTAAAATTAATTCTTGATAAACAAGCTGCTTTGTTCCTGACAAAAATAATTTTATTATTAGTAGTTTGACCTATTTTTTTCTGATTTTCATCTGCATTTTAGTTATGATGTGTATTCAGTTTTTGTATTGGATTAAAAAAAATTTTTTTTGAATCGGTTGTGGATTTACTTTCTGTTTCTAGAATTGATATTTTATTTAAAAATTATCATACAAAACTAGTTTCATCATTTAACGAAAGACTTGTATTCATGCATGTGCTTATTACTTTACAGTTGCAATACCTGTTGCACAATTTAAAATTTGTTCATTTTTTATAATACAAGGTGTTCATTTTAAAAGTGGACCCTTCATAAAAATAGTTATGTGTGCATATTTATGAAGTATACCTTGTTTGTATACATCATGTTGACTGGTTTATTTAATTACGACAAAGCACTTGAAGGTTGTCTGCTTAAAGGAAGGGATGCCTTTGTGGAGGATTTTGTAAGGGAAACTGGTTTGTATGCATGATACAAATGGGAAAAATACCACAAAAACACTGACGCAATCAGCTCATTTGTCTGACTCGAACCCAGGTCAAACTACGAGTGTTCAACGACTGTACCACTTGGCTGCTGGTGGGCCACATTATATGTTAATATAATGCCCCAATTTAGTGCACTTATCTATGTACATATTTTTAGTGACAAAATGAAGTTTTCCCTATGTTATATTCTGACTTGCTGCAATGATGTTCATTTTCAATTCTTTTTAAGGTGTGAGTATTTTTTATCAACTGTGTTTGTGTTAAACATCTCCAAAAAATAATCTGGAGTCGTAAGAAGTAGACATCTCGACGCTCATGTCTTTAGATATAATTCTGCCTCTAAAACCTCCTTCAATATCTTCATAATGGAATCTACTCTGAAACATTTTGCATTACCTTGTTAACATTCAGTAATGATGTTCATTCTTCTGCAGTGAAACAGTGAATTAATAGACAGTACCTTGCAAGGTTCAGCATTTATTATTGTGTTAAAGAACACTGACTCAGTTATTTGTTCCCTTAATGTGACCTTTCAAACAACAATATTTGAAAAGATGGAAAGAAGAATGATAAACAAGTGCAAGTTCGGTCACAGACATATCCATTTCGATGAGACCATTCCTCAAGTGGAAATGTTGCCACAAATTAAGCTCTTAAAAAACAACAATCAGAGATATGGAACACAGTACGACAATATTTAACATTTGCTCTGTGCAAAAGCATTCATGATTGTCGATGATAAAATAGTAGACCTATAATGGTGGTTTGAAAAGCTAGCTGTTATATCATTAGGCTGGGTTCATATGCTTTGTAAATGTATAGTGATTTTCTGGCATGTAGGCACTTAAAAACTACTGATGGCAAAGTTCCCTTGAGAGGCTGGTGTTAGAAGAAGACAAGAGTCTTTTGGCTTTTCGTTAAGTGTTCCTAGTCGAAACTCAGATAAAATTTAGTGAAGTTATTCTGTCACCAGATTTGTGCTAAGGCCATAGTGAATAAAAGCTGTTCTTTTGCCCCACCCATAAACATTCATTGAAGCTGCTCCACTGGTAGTATATTGAAGTGTGCAAATCAGCAACAGAAATACATATCAAAAACTGTAGTGATTCAAATTTTAATTTCAAGACCAATATTTGAAGACTGTTAAATTTTAAGATTTATTTTACAAGAAATTATATAATTCATGGAAGTAATTTAGTCATATTATTTCATAAAAGTAGATTTTTGTTTTTTAGTCCAAAGGGGTAATTTGCCGAGGAGGACTATTAATTTCATTTTGGTGTTTTGTGTCAATTGACGATAAGCGTTGTTTCACTTTTCAAATTGTTGCCACCAAATATTATCACCCTGTATTATATTTAAAGAAATTAGATAATGAAGAATCTGTATGAATGTATGTCTGTTCCTCTCAGTGTGATAAAACAACAGTACCATCAAAATTTGAATAACGTAATCTTCCATAGAATATGGGCATATGGAAGCCCTAATTTCAATTTGCTTTATTATTGATTTCATCTTTTGTAATACCTCAACGAATTTTTGATTAACAAACTAAACGATTTCAAAGCGAGCAATGGCAATACTGTACGAAAAAAAGTTTTTATCTCCAGAGCGAAAGACTGTGTATCAGAAATTCTAAAGATGTGCTCATTTTAAAATTATTTTGTGATATTGCTCTTGAACTGAATTTTATGGCTTAAGTGCGAAGAACATGATATTTAATAAATAAAGGTAACACAGAAAATGATAAAAAAAAAACGCCTCTTTGGACGTAATTTAAAATCTGAAACCTTTCAGACTTTTTTTTTTTTTTTTTCTAATGATGGTGGTAAATGTTGTGAAACTAGGATAATATTTTTTAACTGAAAAACCACACTCTAAAATTTTAGTTGCCTTCTCCTATTAACCCTAGTCATAAATATTATTTGACATTTATAACAGGATGCTTTGAATCTTTAGATTTGCCTACAGTCATCTAATTTCTCCAGTATTTCTGATCATGCTTTTTGCTATAATTATTAGGTAATACTATAAAGATATAGTAAATTATGGTAATGTAACTACTTTAAAGAATAAAAACGTTTATGCAAAAAAAAAAAAAAAAAAAAAAAGTATGCAAGAAAGATACTTTTACTTTGTTACTTATTTAAGTAAAGAGGGGGTATGTTTGTTCAATATTTTACTTTATGTATGCAATCTTATGCTTTCAAAAAGATCTGCAGTTTGGGAAGTCATGTTAGTCAAGTTGTTACCTTTATTTATTACCACTATAAAAATTATATTTACAGTACAGTCAAAAGTCGTTAATTCGGACACACATAATCCGGACCTCAAAGCTACAAACTTTCTGCGCATGCGTCGCGTAGAAGCATGCGCGTAAGACCTTTACGGCTGCGCATAATTCGTTTACGCATGCGCGTTGAATTTATAACGGACGGTATAAGCTAAAATTATTAATGTTGCAGATTGCGTGTTTTCTTAATCTTCGAATTGGATCCGGCTTATTATTTTTTGCAGACTGTTAGAGCAATTTTATAAATGTAAGCTTGAACTTTCGATTATGTCAAATAGAATTTCCGATGCTGGAGCTCCCAAAGGATGTACAAAGCAAAAGTAATATGTTTCGATGTCCATCAAAGAAAAAGTGAAATTGCTGCAAAAAATGGATAAAGGCATATCCTTTGTTTCTCTAACCATTCCGAAATCTGTTTATCAATTTCACGCTGCTCTGCGGCGGCGGGGGGGGGGACGACGCAGCGCGCAATGAATTAGAAGTTGATCTGTCAGCACTATCCTTATCTTCAGTGCAGATGTTTTTATTTCATTTGGCTTATAATTCCTTACTAAATGTAGTATTTCATCTCGATGTTCTCTGTCTTTAATATGATTTAAATCAAATTCCTCATCATTATAATTCGCTTCCAATAGTCAAGAAAGTGTCACAGAGGTTATTGAAAACGAAAAAATTTTGATTGACAAATTAGTCGGTATTCTCGACACAGCAATTATAGGACTTGAACAGCGGAACTTTGTAAATGAACAAGAAATTATGTCTGTTTATAGAATTAAAGAGAAAGTATTATCACATAAAACGAAGCAACTTAAACAACTTACACTGAAAAAATGTTTAATAAAGTAAACAAATAAATATTAAGCTTTTTTTTGTAAATTTTGATACCCTTTAGATCATAATTGTTCTTTATTTCAAAAATTACGGTTTCATATTTTTAATTTTATAATTTCTGCATGCCGTTTTACCAGATTTAAATTGATGACCTATAATCCGGAAAAATCGATAATCCGGAATCGCCGAAGTCCCGACGAGTCCGGATTAACGACTTTTGACTGTAGGATAAAATACAGAAGAATTTTTATTTCCATATAGTTGTTTCACACATTGTAAATTAAAAATGATTTATGATCAGAATTAATTTTCATTGAACGAACAGTAACACATAGTATGAAATATTATGAAGCTTGTCTATTTAATATGATATGAGATCAATATGATTCCTTGCTGTGGTGGCTGAGAGCAGACATTCCTCTGGAACAGTGAAAATGCTTTGGTGGTTGAGAGTAGATATATGACTGCAAAAGGTTCAATAACACAATGAAACTATTTTAAGTTTATTATTAAAGCAAACAAGTTTGCTCAGTACATCCTGACTATCCGCATGCCCATAAAAAAGTGCAAACTTATTCCTGCAACTAGAAAGAAACGATTGGTTGCGTATGCTTGCGTTTTTTACATTCTTCTTTGCCCATATGAGAATGCATACGTCTTGCTTTTTTTTGTTTTTTTTTTTTTTTGTTTTGTGCTTTTGCTTTCCCTGTGTATACAGCAACCAGTTTTGCTTAAAAAAGCATCACAGAACTACAGAAATTTGGCATTGCATAGAACCTGAGCACTAAAATCCTAAAATGAAAAGTCAAAAAGAGGCAAAGAGGCCCATTTAGTCTTTAAGCGAGGCATATTGTGCTGCATGTGTGCAGAAATTTAACTCTGAGGTTTTGCTAAAAATGCCAAAAACTGCAGGATGTGCTTCACTGCTATGTTAAAATGCTGAAATTCCTATAGGAGTGATCAAAATCTGCAGTCACACTGATAAAAATATCTGGAGAAATGGAAAGCCATCTGGAAAGATGCTACACGTTGACCTGGGTTACTTTACATTTTTGCATACAGCATTTTACTTATTGTATATATGGAAATATTAATTTGAAACATAAAACAAAGTTTATTGCTACTTCTCAGTCCAGTATGCAATAAAGATGTGAGATACTAAAATTAGAAAGATGAAATTTTTAATGACAAATTGTTCCTTCCATTCTATATTACTAAAATTGTGTTTATACTGCAAAATATATATTCTTTTAGAATATTTAACTAAATTTTTATTTATGTAGAAAATGAAATATAACATTGTATTTTATCGAATTTAAACCAACAGGAGCATTAAACATGTCAGATGGCATGCAACTTTACTGCATATGTATTTTTAAAATCTATTATTATGACTATTTCGGAATAGCAAATTCTAAAAAAAAAAATTTCATTCGCATATTTAAATATACTGATTAGTACGTTTATTTTGTAAGTCAACATTGCTTAATCCAGGTATCTCTACGAATTGCAAAGTAACACCGTCACTCCATAAGCGAGTTGTGTAGCTCTTTTCCATAGTTTGTCACTATCATTTCAATTTAGTATATTGTATCATAATATATCGTGAAACTACTCAGAAGTATAAAAAGATGGGTATCACGTAAAATGTACAGAAAAAAATGTCTGATAAACGTTTGGTAATCCTGTACGTAATATCACAATGTATTTTATATATCTTGGGAAGCCTGTCACATTATAACTGAAACATTTTAGTAGCCGAAATGTTTAATCGCCTGATTGTACCATCATACGCTTAGGCTTATGATGGTATCTCGTATTATATATATGTCGCTTAGAAAGCCGGGTTAGCAATGCATTTACACTGTATGAATTGAATATGGCTACGGTAATTTAGGCATCATTGAAAACTGTATAACGAAAGGTAAATATATAACTTTCAAAGCACATACACAAGTGTTATGCTAGGTCTAAACTTAATCATTTCTGAAGTACAAAATTAACAAGTTACAGATTCGTGATTTTTACCGCTATGTATTATAATATTTCATGAAATTTAACAGTTTATGAACAAAAATTTACTTACTTGCATTCCCTTCAGACTCCATCTTCTGCAGTCTAGGCGAACGCAGTTCCCGCGTGTCAGCGCAACCCCAGACCAGTCGTTAGTGATTTTCTATCTGGAATTTAACTGAGAATGAGCGAGTCCTAAAAAGTTCAAGCAAAGAATATGTCCAACTCCAACTCTGTATGCCGCGTTTAACCTGCAAAGAATGTACGTTGTTTTCTGGCTACCTCAGTTAGATGCTTCGATGAGCGATGTAGGTAGGGAATTGCTGAAACAAAGAAAGTATTCTTTGGCTGAAATTAGGTTTCGGGAGGCAGGATATCAGGTACTAGGGGCGTGGCCAGTTTCTACGAGATTAGCTTTGAGACATCTGGACGGTTATTCTACGCTACGAGAGTCGACAGCAAGTTGTGGGCCGCCAGATGTCGCTGCTAGTAAAAAACAGGTCTACCCGACATCCTATATTCTCTGAGTACGGAAGTTGTCGAAAGCGCGTGAAAAAATGTTGCCGCGTCGTCAATCAGGGTTGTCCAGTTGACGTACTAAGTAGACAATGACTTTGTATGCGTTTTCGCCGCTGATGTTTTCATATTTAAACGAAGAATACGGTCGTAGATCTCTGAATCGGTGGCGAATTTATAGAAAATATGTTGATGCTTTTGCTCTGCCAAAAGATGTTTTCATTGCGTATTTCAGATTCCCAAAATTTATAGTTATTTTAATTTGGGGTGAACTGAGAGAGTATTTGGAGCCACATTCAGAAAACAAGAACGCAATTTCTACTAGAAGAAAGGTTATACTATTCCTAAAATTATAGATATAAATTGTAATTGTACGCTTTAAAAATGTAGAAGATAATAAGTTTATCAAGCACATAAACCTTCTTCATTTAATACAAATATAGACATCCGATAAGCTTCTACTCGATTTATGTACAGCAAGAATTACGTTTACTTTAAAATCTAACAGTTGAATACCTTACGAATAACACTGTGAACACAAAAATGTCGTTCATTATTACGCGAAATTCACACTACTATAAAATAAAATTAAAAATAATAATAATAATAATTATAAAACTATAAAATAGATTTATAATATTTTTTTCAGTAATTGTACTACTATTAGTGTGATACTTTTAAAAATAAGTTTTAGCCCAGAGGGGCTATTAGTTTCGTTTTGCCATTTTGTGGCGTTTCACGATAAATGGCGTTTCACTTTTCAAATCGTTGCCACCAAGTATTATCGCACTCTATTATATTTAAAGAAATTAAATAATGAGGAATCTGCAGAGCATGAATGTTTCTCGCACCGTGATAAAACAACGGTACCTAGAGCCATGAAATTCTGAATAACGTAATCCTCCATCCTAATAGAGGCATCTGGAGGGCCAAATTTTAACTGGGAATTTGTATTCCTATCCATTTCATATATCATATTTTGTAAAGCATTTATGAGTTTTTGATTAAGAAACCCAACGATTTCAAAGCGAGCAATGGCAAAAAACATTTTCATCTCTAGCGCGCGAGACTATGTATCGGAAATTCTAAAGATATGCTTTTTTTTAATTATATGATATTGCTGTTAAATTGAATTTTATGGTTTAAGTGCGAAAAACATGATATTTAATAAATAAAGGTAACACGCAAAACTTTAAAAAAATGGCCCTTTGAGAGTAATATAAAATCTGAAGGCTTTCATATTTTTTTTTTTTTTTTTTTTTTTTTTTTTGTGTGTGTGTGTGTGTGTGTAATTTTAATACATTTTAAAACTGGTTTTTAAGTGAGGACTTTCTAAGGGAAACTGGCTCGTATACACGTTACACATGGGGAAAGCCACGAAAACGCCGGCCAGCTCGTTCGCGGGATTCGAAACTCGGACCAAATTACCTGCGTTCAGCGACTCTACCGCTCGGCGGCTGGTGGGCTTGTTAGCAGAATTATACTGTATTATTATTGTATTATGCTATAAAGTAACAATGCTAAAAGACTGAGGGTTTGTTCATGGAATAGTACTTTTGTAACCTATTATAGTATTAAAAAATCATTGTTTCTTTGCAAACTTAAAAATAAATAAATAAATAAATAATAAAAATACTGTTCATAGCATTCTCATTTTTATATTAAAAGAGATATTGATTATTATTAGTTTTCTATTTAAAATGTGTCGAAACGCTGGTTTGAAAAGGAACTTGAACTGCAGGAGACCTACACTGATTATTTTTACTTTAGTACTTCCATTGTGAAAATATTACTATCTTTTAATTATTTTCACAGAACAAAATCTTTTGAGAAGGAAGAATAATTAAACTGAGCAGTTCTTATATATATACAAAATTAAAATAACAGCAATGTAATATTGAAAAAAAGATATTAGTAATTGTGTGACAAAAATTGCAAAACGAATTAATCACACATACAGGATAGATTAATTTAATTTTGGTTATATATTTTATATTGAAAAAACATTTTCTTTCGTGTTAATTAATAGAATAAATTATTTAAAATAAAGCATTTTGATGCGTGTCTGATAACTGAATGCAGCAGCAATCGGCCATACTGTAATAGAGAATGAATTTTATTTCTTTTCCTGAAAGAAATAATTTTCATAGAAAAATAAAATAAAAAAGGGAAGAAATATTAAGAAAGAAATATTTTCTTTCTAATTTCTTATTTAAAGAAATATTTTTCAAATAGTAACTGTAAAATAAATTGCGGGAAAACAGTTTTAATGTAAACATGAAAAAAAAAAAAAAAAAAAAAAAAAAAAAAAAAAACTTAGTTTGCTATTAGATTGTAATGCAGATTAATCATATTATAAATTTAAATAATTAAAATGGTTTATTTCTAAAAGGATTTGAAGTAAGCTTAATTCATTTACTCTTATCTATTTACCATTGCTTTCGTGGTATCCCATATCACTTTTTATTTTTTAGCTCTAAATTCCTGCGTTAACTTTCCCATTAAAAAACGAGATTTTCTTTCACATAACACAGCAGCATATTCAGCATGTATTGGTCATAATACTGTTTTGTGCAATTTTTTCGAACTACAAATGCAGCGGGTGAGTTAGTGAAATAATAGGAGAATATTCCTAGAACTTCAGCCAGCGCGCGCTATAAATTTCGTCACTCGGTCTGTACTGCGATTGGTCTAAAGCTCCTTGAAGCCTTGTCCCCTTCCAGTAAAGTTAAATGGACCCATCCGCCCACCAACTGAGGACTACAGAATGGCTTTCTCCGGTAAGTTGTGATGGCTGTCTATACCGGTTTTTTTGAGTCAATATTGTTCGCTTAAGTTGTAGACAGATCCAGTGATCATAGAATAAGCGTCCTGAGTGGTGAATAGTTATCTGGGTATCGGTAGGCTGAAAAATCGTACCTTTACAGAAGATAATTCGCGTATAGACAAACCAACAGTATTAAAATAAGTGGGTTGCAATCCTAATGATGACTAAAATGTATTCAAGTCCAAATGTGCAGGAATATGTACAGATAAATATTTACATTCTAGGGGCGTTGCATAGTGTGTCACAGAGGAAGTCACCCTCCCGGGTGCATATTTCACAAGTGCACATCAGCGTACCCACTGAGGGAGGGGTTTCCAAAATTTGCCAATGAGCTTCTATTGCTCTTGTGACGCTAAATCTTCGGGGGGGGGATTATCTCCAGTGCGCGTTATCGGAAATTTTTAAAATATGCTGCTTTTAAATATATTGTGACTTTGCAGTTGAATCGAATTTTATAAGCCGTAAACGCCTAAATAAAGTAAACGCACAAAATCCTAATAATAAACAGACAAAAAAGTTTTGTAAAGCCAACTTAGTAAGAAAAGTGATTATTGATATGATGAGCCGAGAAAAGACGGGAAGGGGGGAGAATTGATGCTAACACTTCAACGCTGCATCGGGAATTCTAAATGTATACTGCCATGCTGCTTTGAAAATTTTTTGAATTTTGCTGTTGAAATATATATGGCGTAAGTGCGAAGAAATTGGAGTTTAATAATAAAGCTAAAAGACAAAAAATTAAAGCCGTTAGTTGGAGTGAGGGTAACAGCAGACTGGTAGAGTTTCCAATTTTATTATTATTTATTTACTTCATATTCAAGATTAAGGTATTAATATTAAAGTATTTAAAAACATATCATTTTTAATTCTGTGTATGTGATACTAAGCCTCTACATTTTAATTTATTAATTGTGAACATATGTTAAATGTGGGAATTTTGTTACAAAAATATACAAGTTGTATCAGATATATTAAGTGTTTAATTTTTTCCCAAATTTCTTTAAAATATTTGGAAAGCCTAAATTGATTATTAGCGTGAATTGATAGATTGAAATTTTGAAAAATTTTTAGTTAATAGTATATAGCATATGTTAATTTTTATACATATGGTTTAAATTTTATATCATTTCTAATTATGTCTTGCCATAATTAAATTTCGCACATTTCTATGAATCTTTATGTAGTAAAAAGGAGTAAAAGTTCTGTTTCTTGATTCCTTGCATCTTAATTTAAATGGTATCTTTAAATGTGAATTGTTTAAAGTCATTTCCTTCGAGATAATGTATTTTAAATGCTACATTATATACACAATGCGTTTATAAAGATTTAGGTCTTAAATTTAGGCCCACTAGTGACCGAACGGCAGTCGCCGAACGCTGCGTTTTCCAAATTGGGGCTTCATAATCAGCCAATGCACATTCTCCTTGATACCTTGCGCTATGAATGGCGAAACGCTTTTTAAAATCTTCGAACCAATCTTTACTTGCCTCAAAATCTGGGTTGACAGAGGATTCTCAATGTTCTTTAAGGTGCGTGTAAATTTTGAGTGCTTTATGTTTAATGATATTACCATTCAACGAAATTCTTTTCTGACAATCCAAATGCTGAGTCATTTTCTCAATTATTGGCGGCGGGGGGGGGCCGAGCTACAAGTTTTGCGAATTCGAAGATCCTGCAGCAACAGCACTTCTGATCTTTTTTTCATTTTCCTTAATATTCCGGACTGTAGTTTTATTCAAATTAAGACTTTTTCCAATGTGAGATACCTTTTCTCATTTTAAAAGACGATCCAAGATTTTTATCTTTACTTACAAAGAAATTAATTTTCTCTTAAACGTTGTTTGTTTATTTTTATCGGACATGTTTTGGGACTGAAGCTTAATGTCTCAACGCAAAAAAGGTATTCTTTAACACACCGTGTCTCTATGCAGACTGACGACCAGGGGCGTGAGACATTTTTGTTTTCAGGCCATGTGCAGATGAGGATTCGAATTTTGGAAGTCGAACGTTCAGGTTGTGAGTTTTGGAGCTTTTATTGTGACCTCATCTTGTTCATTTTCTGCGATAGTGAGGTTCCTTCATTGTTAGCTTGTGACTGTGGTCTTTTGTGACTGGGTATTGTTTCCATCGAGCTATACTTGACGGTCATGGGAAGGAAACGATTTTCCCTTGTTATCGGTTAAAAATTTAACGATCGGTCTCCATCATGTGGCTCGTCTCCCTGAGGATTTTTGTTCTTACGGGAACCGGATCTTAGAAGACAACGGGCAGGACTTACAAAACAAGGATCCTTATATGTTGAAAACCTTTAAACGACTGAAAAGTTTGGAAAGAGAGGAAATAGGAATTACTTCCGTCCCCTTCAATTGCCATTTCAATGTGAAACTACTACTCTTTTGAAACTCTTCAGGATGCCTTTGTTAATTTTCAGATAACAGACTAGGGAGAAGGTCATCCGAAGAGCGGTAGGACTCAGTGGAGCGGTGCTTTGGTACACCAGGATACCTGGGCCGAAGGCCCTACCCCTTGTAGATCATTTTAGACAATGCGAACCACATTCAAAACAATTAACCTGACTAATGAGATCTTAATTAATTTTTTTTCTTCTCTTTTTTTCTTTCTTTCTTTTTTTTAAGCCATTTGAGTTATAAGTCTAATTCAAATTAATTTCTAATTGTAGCTGTAAAGAACAGAAAGCTGCCGAGCGGTGATTCCTAAAAGATAAGATGTAAATTGGCAGAAGTGCACAAAGTGTTACCAGCCCTTGATAAATAATAAGAGGTCACAGGTAAAAAGAAATTAAAGATATATATATATAAGAATGCCATACGGTAAATAAAAGATACGATATAAAAATGCAATACAATAAATAGAAAAGAAGGTGCTCAATACAAAACATATAAACATACTAATCAGAAATGCATTACTATGGTATGCTGCAAGCTTACATTATCCATTCGTTAAGAATGGCCAGTGGTCGATTTTCATTCTCCAGGTCGTACTATCATAATCAGGGATCTTAATGGCAGGGTTGTTGATTGCGAGCTGCCTGCTGTAATAAAATGATTTGAGGGGGCGCATGCCCAGTTCCTCATGTATCTTGTTGTTACTCACATACCAAGGTGCGTTGACAATTTGGCGTAGCATACAATTTTGTGCCACTTGAAGTACGCCCAGACAGGGCATGCATAGCATAGTAATGGACGCAAAATGGATTTATAAATGAGTAACTTATTATCTATTGATAAAACACTGTTTCGAGCAATTAAGGGGAAGAGTTTAGCTTTACGTGCTCGAAAACTTGTTGATAATATTTGTAATGTGAGGGTTCCATGACAAGGTTTTACTGAGGTAAGAAAAGCTACCCCAAAAGAGCGGTAGGGAAGTGTATAAGAACTTAACATTTCTACTTGGACCTTCAACTTCGGACTGCAGCGGCAGGTGGTGTTTCTGTCCTGCTTTTTCGTCTTATCTTTCTCCCCGCTCTAAGAACTTTCGTCTCACAGTGTGTTTACAGAGTTATTCCTCACCCACTTTCGAACAATGCACGGAATCGAAAATCGTCATCACGTTATTTTGGGTTAGCGATGACACGCGGGTACCCAAGCTTGGGAAACTCTTCGAGTTTGGCCTGAGTCGACAATGACTATAAAAATATTAAATAAATTAAAAGAATTCGATGTTTATTTATTTTACTTAAAGGCTAATTGAATTCGACGACATTCTTTCGTAACAGATTAGTGTAACATGTTTTTTATTTTATAATTTTGTTACAAATGCTATGCAGAGAAATTTTCACTCCAATTATTTGTAACTTTAGAAATATGATATTAAAATTATCAGATAGTTTTATTACTTTAGAATCTCAGTCCAAAAATTATACAAAAAATTCATTAAACTACAATTATTTTTATGATAACTTATGCAAATAATATAATATTACGAATTGCAATTGACAATATTGAAAACAAGTATTGTCTAAAATTCTGGGACTAAAATAGCATTTAAAAAAAAATTAGTGATCAATACTTTTTACAGTTACACACATAGAAATGCTAATCAACATCAGAAATCTTTCAAAACTGATATTTTATTTTTAATTAAGTACAAATGCAAAAAGACAGTAAAGAGGAATAATTCACATTATAATTAACAGTAAGTGATTGTTGATCATTTATCGGTAATATTAAGAATATTGGAGAATATGTTCATTGATTTCCTAAAATGGATCGATATAAAAAGTGAAAAACGTATATATATATATATATTTTAAAAGGAGAAATAAACAACACCAAATGATAACTTGGACGGTATAGAAAGAAATAGAAAAATTCGAGAAATTCGTATGTAAAAAACGTGAGTATTTTTACATTTTCAAGCTGCTCGGTTGCGCCATTCTTGGAATGCGAAAATTACTTAACCGCTTAATGCACCAAGTGTAGCGGCGCTAAACACTTGTAGCACCATCCTACTAGTGTTTAGCGGTCGGCCGCTATTGGGTAAGGTGTTGGTGTATTTAATTATGGCAAAGCACACGAGGGCTATCTGCTTAAGGGGAGGGATGCCTTTCGTGGAGGACTTTCTAAGGGAAACTGGCTCGTCTACACGTTACACATGGGGAAAACCACGAAAACGCCCATGCAGTCAGCCCGTTCGCGGGATTCGAACCTCGGACCGAACTACCAGTGTTCAGCGACTTTACCGCTCGGCCGCTGGTGGGCCGCTGTTGGGTAAGACAGCTATATGACCAGTAAGTATAAGCCAATTTCAATGAATATTTGAATGTACAGCCATTTGAAAAACAACACATTTCATGAACTGGCTTACTGTTATTTGCATTTCCATCATACACTACAGTGCATCATATACAACTATCACAGCTGGAAGCATCAGTTTGTATCAATGAGTATCAAACCATAGACCTTTTAGTTCATACATAAGTACTTTAACAAGCGTGTACAAAAACCTCTCAAATGTGTGCATGGGTACTAAATAGGCCTTCCCTTTTCTATCAGCAATTAAGACAGAACTCAGTTTGTGAACCACAAATGAAACTGAACAGATCTGTGAAAGATAACAACAAACCGGATATACGAATGAAGACTGGCTTCGATATAAATTAGCCTTTGTGTAGATACGTAGAGGGAGGGAGTACAGCTCCTAATATGCAATTTGCATCATGTCCATTACCATTACAATGACGAAAACCATTTATTGCTAGAATTGGAAAAACCTTAGTTTTAGTTGGATATTTTATTTTGTCTTTGTACCCTACTGCTTTATCGAGTAACTTCATTGACTACTTCTTATCGATTGCTTTATAATCTGTGAAGCATGTTCCTAGGCCGGATGCTAAATCAGTGCCGATAGATCGTACCATTTTTCGCAAATTTGCTGCTTTTGGCAAACTTGTGCAATTAAACTTTATGTGTCTGATTTTGCAAAATGTTTGCAACTCCATTATTTCCTTGTGCTACTTTTTGACTCTTCAATTACTCAATTCGTGTTTCGTCATTCCATATAGGCAACAGGAGTGCTACATGATGAGGCTATAAGTGTACTATTAGGAATTCTAGGAGAAGTGCATGGCATTTGCTTTAAACAAACATTATTATGGCTGAATATTACATAGCTAAATTCTGTCAGAACACAAAAATCTATCAATAGTCTTGCTATCACTTTTTTAATTAAAAAAGAAAGCTTGAATAAATCGACTGCTCATTTAAAATATTTTAATATCTCATATATCAGTTTCATATATCAGTGCAGTTTCTTTGTAGAGTGTGCTGTTGATCATTAGATAGTTATTATCATGCACACTAGTCTTTCATCCTTCCATACAATAAGTCGTTTAAGTACAAAAGTCACTTCTCCTTTGCGTAGACTGATGGACTTTTCAATTGGACAACCTTTGAGAAACCACGGTTTTCTCATATGATATGTACCCACTCTTACTTTCAAAAAGCATTCTAGCTAAAAATTCTATATTTCATTATCTTTGCCAGACTAAAATGCTCTGAAGCTAAAGCATCCTCTATACAGTACCACTGCTTCATCTTGAGATAACTCCTTTTCGGTTATGTATAGAGATTGAAATTTTGGAATAACATAAATCCAAAAGCTGTCTAATTTTGCATAGTTTGTCTCCAGTAGATGTATTTTGTGTAATATCATTCAGATAGAAAAAGTAAGAATTTGGTCATTCAAGGATATAGGATTCAGGATATCAATGAATTTTGATAGCATTTTGGATGAATGCCTTAGCTGTGGTGGTTGCGGCTGAAAAATTAATTACAAAGATCTCAGCAAAATAAAGTACTGAAAATTATCAATATGCAGGTGTTTTATTCAGTGAGGGCGTGAAATTAAGAACCATGATCCTCCATGTACAATTCCAAGAAAGTTAACATTTCTAACAAACCAGATTACCAACAGTTCATAGAAAGGTATTTAAAAATAATTTGTTTTATATTAAGTGAACTAGTTCTTTTTAAGGCAATTTCAGTTATGAAATATTTCAAACCTTTTTTGCTCCTCTGGAGTATGGTATTTGATTCTTTTAATGTTACTTTGTGCACAGACTAAGTGCTCTTTTTTCGCCATAACCTAAAATAAAAATCAAAGAGTAAATACTAACAAAAGCCAGAACAGTAGTAGGAAAGTGACAGTTCACCAACAGGAGGCGTTGCGCGGTGCAAGCTCGAAGGCGGAGCGCGGAGCAAAGCACGCGGAGGCGCAGCAGATAAGAAGGAATGTTTCCGGATTCTTTATTTAGTGGATAAGATGACGTCACACTTTGATAAAAGATTATCTTTGATTAATTTTCCGGAAGTTTTTGCTAATCGATGTTTTAGCCTTTGTATTTTTTTCTTCGTATTCCAGCTATTTTAGGCCGTATACAATGCTTATTTCCTTAACGACGCTTATTTTCCAATTTAATGATTGATTCAGAAGGCCTTAATTTTAGATGTAATTTTTTTTAATGTTTCCGTATATTTTAAGCATTATAATTTCCTATATACTCAGGATTTCACCTTATTTCTTCTGTTCATAATAACACATTCACTTTCCGTAATCTTAATTACATGACTCATTTTTATTACTAAATTCATTTTACCCAGAGTCTTTTCATACTTGTTAGCCAATACTTTTAACTTATTTCTTATATTTTACGACAGTAATTTTAAATCACGCGTTTTTGAGTATTATATTATTCAAAGTTAGATGTAATTTTAAACTTTTTTTCGTTCTTTTTAACGTAAGTGATCTTCAACATGTTCTGTATTTCTTATATTTTCTGATCATATAGATGACCTTTACTTAATTTTAGATGTAAAATTTAGCTTATTTTATACATTTTAAGCTTCATAATATTTAATGTACTCTAATTTTTAACCAATTTATATTTTCACACTATATACATGACTATTATTTGATTCTTTTGATAGATTTTAATCTTCATAATTTCTAATATAGTCTCAATTTTCCTACATTTTAGATCATATGCCTGACTTTCATTTAATTTTTGATGTAAATTTTAATTTCTTTTCTACTTTTTAACATTTTTAGTTTCCAACCTACTCTGAGTTTTAACTAATTTACTATATTTTCACACTATGTACATGACTTTCACTTAATTTTTAACTACTTTCATACGTTTTAACCTTCGTAATTTCAAACAAGCTCTTAATTTTAGGTTAATTCCGCTATTTTCTGACCATATATATGAGCTTTATGTAATTTTAGATATTATTTTTAACATGTTTCGTACATTTTGAGCCTTCATAATTTTCAAAGTACTTTAATTTTAAACTTGTTCATCATATTTTCTTACCATATACCTAACTTGTACTTAATTTTAGATATAAATTTCAACTTCTTTTGTATTTTTTAACTTTTTTTAGTTTCCAATATACTTTGAATTTAACTAATTTGCTATATTTTCTGATCATGCACATGACTTTCATTTAATTTTTGACTACTTTCATACGTTTTAACCTTCCTAATTTCAAACAGGCTCTTAAGTTTAGCTTAATTCCTCGATTTTCTTATCATATATGGGCTTTATTTAATTTTAAATGCTATTTTTAACTTGTTTAATAATTTAATAGTTTAATTAACTTTAATTTTAAAAGTACTATAATTTTGAACTTGTTTATTACGTTTTCCTACCATATACATGAATTTTAATTAATTTTAGGTGTAATTTTAATTTATTTCTGACACTTATTTTCTTCCTAGTTTTCAACATCCTCTAAATTTCAACTCTTTTTTTATAATTTCTGATTTTAATCACGCATTTGATAATACTATTTCAGCTAAATTTACATGTTTAAATGTCTTAAGTATAGAGATAGTTTTCCATTAAGGATTTTATTTTACAACCTTTAATTATTATTTATATCCAATGCGTTGAATAGCCCTTAGTCTGTATTTTATACTACTATTTTAATTTGCAAATTCTACAATTTATCACCCTGCAGTATTCTTACCATGACTAATTCTACTATTTTACGAGTTTAATATTTCTTGCATATTCTGGTATTACTATAAAGTTTTTACATCATTTATATCTGAATGCATGCTTTTAAGCTCGTCTGTGTTACAATGTTCGGTTTTGAATCTCGATTCTCATTAATTTAGTTTCATAGATTCCGAGTTTTTAGAATGAAATTTCCACTTTCATTCATAATTTTAGAACCATATACGCTGTTTCGTGTACTCATACAGAAACCTTCTTATTATTTTGAACGCTTAATGCTTAATACCTTTTAATTCAGTAGTTTTTGCTAATTGACTACACCTTAAAACACTTTAAATGTCTCCATTATGCAAATTTTCACTTTATTACCTTTCTCCTACACTAAGTACGGATATTTCTGCCTTCGTGGACAACTTTCATGTGAAATTAACGATTATTTACGTTATATGTATAAAAGAAAGTCCTAAGATAAACATTTTTAGGATCGAATTAAATGTGAATGACCATCGATTTCACCACTTGAAATAATGTTTAATTGATATAATTTTATTTCTAGTGCATAATGTTAACACATTTCTTCGAACCTAGTTCAGTTCCAACTGAATTTCCCTAGATAATTGCATATATAGTCTATTTTTTAATTTCTTATACTAGGATTTTCTTTCGTGAGTGTCAGTTTTCATTAATTTCTTCTGTTATGAACGAAATCTTGTGAAACACTACCATACCTTTACACAACCTATATCATTACCAATATACCTATTATTACAGAAGAAACCAAAGAAAGAAACAGTAAGAGACGCTTTACCCAAATCTTCAGCTATATTTTCGAATTTTTTAACGTTCATCCATCTCGAATACAAAAATTTCTTCATAAAAATACTAATTATATCAGTTAAATATTCTTTACTAATATTTATTTAATGAGGAACAACCCCTTTTCAATAAAAAATTACACCCAAATAAGTGTTTCATTTTCCTATAATTGTACATATAAGTTTGCATTATAGGAACTTTCTATGCATTTTCGAGAACTGTAATTTAACTAATGTTGCTACAGATTATATTTTTCGAAGAGAAAAACTCTAAAAGCTATCAAAATCATTCGTCTTTTACTGCAGTATTTCGCCAGCACCGAATACCTATCTCAGAACTATTTTCTTAAGAACTAAATACGAAAAAAGCATTGTCCTCTGTAGAACATTTACTGCTTTACTCCAAATAAGGATATAACCTTTATCAAATGTAAGCTTTTTTATCCAGAATTCTAACAAATTTTAGAAAACGTGCCATAGAAAGCAACTTATTTACCTAAAAATGAGTCTTAACAGATTCTTATCGGCTTCAGATTTACTATCTGGGAAAAACCTGAAGTTCACTTTATCTAGCCTTGTCATTATACACATAAAAACCAGGAATCATTGTGTAGTACAATCAGAATTTAGATAATTTAATACTGATTCAGATAATTTAATACTGATTCAGATAATTTAATACTGATTGAAATAATTTTAATTAACTTTCCATTAGGATTTTTAAACGATAAACATATTTATGCTACATAGTATTAGATTAGTTACAAACATTATTAGGGGGAAATGCAATTAAATATCCAAGACCCCCATACTCACTAAGAAAGTCCCACTCATTAGGAATAGTAAAACTTTATGCATATTTCTATGAAATGTGAAATCTTGTAAAGGTTTAGCATAAAACCTGACTAACAAATTATTTCCTATAAGCAATATACGGTTAAAAAGAGTATTCATATGGTAACTTATTAACCCTTAAGATGTAAGAGTAAGGTAATGAAAAAAATGTTTTTAGGAATTTTCCTTCGAAAAGAAGGAAAATTCCTAAAAACATTTTTTTCTCTTCTATCCGCTTCTCTTCTATCCGCTTATATGAAAGAGAATATTCAATGAAACTTCCCACTTTTTTCTTATGAAGGCATACCCATATCCCCTAATAGAAAAAAAAAAAAAAAGAAACCGGAGCATTACACTTTTCCATAGATTCAGCTTTACACTTAACTTTCATGGGAAAAAGAAAATGATTTTATTAAAAAAATAGGTTATCTTCTACTATTAGACCCTGAAACAATCACGATCAGACCTATCGAACTAGAAGATGAACCGGATTTATCGTATGATGTGATACATTTCTAGTATTCTTTTCCGAAAATAGAAGTTTATATTTTTCATACGCAAATTATTAAAACGAATCAATGATATTTTATACCATTATTAATTAACATTTTTTACTGCACAAAACTATTTTAAGTGTCATATTGGAAGCTCAACATCCATAAATTTCACATAATACTAAAGTTACACAGTGCAAACTAGAAGAAAGCTGCATAATCTATATTACATACAGAACATAGGCTACAATGCTCAAAGACCTATTTAAAGAATACATTAAACTTTTCAAAAATTGAATCCTATTTTATATAATTCTATGCATATTTCATATATTAAGCTCATTTCATGTTTTTAGAAATGTAGAATCATGTTTTTCAAGATGATGGCCAGTATATCCAACCTTATGGAAATGAGTCATCCAAGGTAAGATGGGCTAGTTTGATTATCTTAAACTGGTAAACTGGTTTGATTAGGAAAGTGAGAGCCTGTTAAACTACCACTACTAGGATATCTAGTTTAACAAGGCTTCGCTTCCCTAATCGCGTGTTTACCAGTTTAAGATAATAAAACTACCTTATCTTACCTTAGAATGAACTAGAATGTGAAACTTAAATAAGGAACCATATTCGTTTTAATGGAATCTAGCTGACGGAAGACACAGTGGTTTTCATACTTTCTTATCCTCCCGCCCATTTTATGCCAACAGTTTTAATGATAAGCAGTTTAAGCGAATGATAATCAAAATTAATTGTAATACACATTTTAAAGGTTTAATACTTTTTTTTTTATATATTAACTAGCAGAATTACGCAATGCCAGTTAAGTTAGATTGAGAGTAATGTATCTAACAACAGAGAGAACGATATCGCCGAGCTGCTCAAACTAATAACGATGCAAAAAATACGACTCGTAGTCATACATTTTTCAGTCTGATGCGATATGGAACTCACATCAAAAATTTTGACAGAAAAATAAACTTACTCTCTCTCATTATATCAGTAACAACGGCACGCAATTTTGAATGATTTTCATTTTTCTAATGAAATGGTCGTAAAAGCTCCAGTTCCATCCAATATTTCACCTATATTCAATTTTAGTCGATTAAATGTGGCAAAAAGTTGATCGTAATTTACATACACATTCTTTGTATATACAGATTTTATAAAACTTACAAATTTTTTATCAACAAACTCTACCATTTGAAAGCAAACAGCAGCACCACTTTTTGAAATAAAGCATTTTTATTTCCAACGCGCGAGACTGTTGCCACTTGGAAAAATAAGATAAACGTCTAAACTGAGTTTTTGTCACATACGAAATGCATTGAAAGAGCGAAAATTAGTAATATATTAGCACTGGACTAGGAAACAAACTTTCAAAGATTAATACAGTAATAAGAAAATTAATCAAAAAGTATAACATGTATAAATATTTCTTCGCAATAAGTTATGAATGTTTTCGTTTCAGTAGAATGAACTCAGAAAGTATAAATTTGTTAATGAATCACTCATTTCAGCCTTTAAGATTTTATTAAAAGATGCAATGTACACGTTCACTTGAAATGTAATGCAGTAAGTGAAAATATAACTCTGGTTCATCAATTCAATATATTAGTTATGTACGGTTAATTATTCATTTCGAATATGATAAAGAAGAAACTTTTGAGTCACACTGAAACATATTTACAAAACAATGATTCTTATTTTAATACTAATTTAAATCAAAGCGCTGATGTTTCTTATGAAGATGAGGTATTTCCTTGGGCATGTTTCTAATGAAATTATTATATAAACTTCTTTTAAGAAAGAAATAGACTTCACGAGAAAATCTATGACAATGCAAGTCAGTTATCGTGGTGATTTAGAGAAAATATTCAAAGTCTGTATGAGCTGGGTTAAAAGTCTCTTTTTCTACATACGACTACGTCAATGTCAGAGAAAATTAATCTATCGCTATAGAATACTAACATAAAAATTCCATTTCTTTTCTTAATTTCATGTTCAGCGTAGTAGTATTGTTGAAGTTAAATCTTCCAAACGTGTAATAAAATTAGTAAATCAAATAATATAACTATTTAGTAAAAATTTTTTCTCAAGACGAGGCATTGTAAACGCTAAATAGGAAAATATTCGAAAATTTAATGATTTGCAATGGTAGTAATGTAAAAAATGGTAATATTCAAAAGTGTTCAAAAAAAAAAAAAAAAAAAAAACGGTTTATGAAAACGCGAACACATCACAGCCATCCGCAAATAACTTCCGTCAAAACTGAAAATTTTATACTCAAAATTTACTTTTGGTGTAGGAAAAGAAATGTAAAGGATTCACAATGAAGATACTCATATTGTCAGGAGATGTATGTCTTTTAACTTGTTTCGGGAATATAACGTATCCTGAATAAGAACAGGAAGCTTACTAAAGCTATGTTCAAGTATGTGTGGAAAAGACGACACAAGCAGGAAGGGTGTACTGAACCCTTTATTCTCTATTAATTTACGGGTGCTCCCGTACTTCGGGATACAACGACCAACCACTCTTGGTCTGAAAGTAAAAATATAAAACTAATAACTAAAACTCAACTTTGAATTAGTATAGAAATTCCTAACACTAAGACTTGCCTTTTTTTTAAAAGGGTACGCCGAGAATTAGAATGCGTTTGTCAAATATCAAGAGGGCCTTAATGGAAAGCAGCAACCTGCTCGCTTCCTCACTCTCTTTCTCTCTCTTGGCAAAAAGCCACAACTTAAATACTTGGGCATTAGTCAGTACAATTTGCATAAACAAGTTAAAGCATTTAATTCTGACCGGAAGTAGAAAATAAGAAGTGATAGTACAGTTTTAAATAAAATAAAATAAAATAAAAGTTAGTAAAACTTAGGATCCTTACAATGTAACTTTCCGAAATGAAATGTACAGTATTTCAGGAAATATTCACTTAACTTCTAACTTGTTTGTAATTTTATTAATTCATATATAATGAGTGTATGTAAGACACGAAATGCATTCGTGTGCGAGAAAAATAACAAACATTTAACTATCTGGCAATGACTCAAATTTCATTATAAATGTAATGGCATGAAAAGTAGAAAACTATTCTGAGTGGAATATCTTGATGATAGCTTCTGAATGTGTTTGTTTTATTAAGGTGAAAAATGTTCACTACAGTTTCCGTTAGGACTCAAATGAAACAGTTTGCTTTTTTGAGTTGGAAAAAATTTCACTTCAATTTTTTAAGACGAAAAGTCGCCACTTTTGTTTAGTCTCTGGGAAAACACATGTTAATTTTAAAATGTAATTAGAAAAATTACACTTTAAAGTTTACAAAGTCAAAAAACAAAGAACACATTTAGATTTGTTTCAGGTTGAAAAAGTTTCGCTTTAATTTTTTTAGGGAGAAAAACCTCCACTTTTATTTTGTCTATGGAAAAACACATGTTAAATTCAAAATGTAAGGGGGAAAAGTTACATTTTGATTTTGAAAAGTAGTAGATTTTTTTAGATGGAAACAGTTTCACTTTATTTTTTTAGGAAGAAAAAATTTTTTTATTGGTTACGGTATACTTCCTTATCGTTCTAACCTTTTTGCTTTTGAGTTGTAATATTTCTGAACCAGAATCTTCAGAAAACGAAATCACTCTGATTTATCAAATTCCTTCTAAGTGTAAAATACAGTCTTCAAACAGAATATTTTAGTATAAGTAAATACATTATAGCCAAAAATAAGATTAAAAACTCTTCATGCCCTATTCCTGAAACTGGTTAAGGTTCTTACCCCTGACTTATCCCATTCGGAACATTTTCAGAAAAAATATTCATTTCTTGTTCATGTTTTCCGTACTCAGATACTATTTTGTCGGAAATCGGGCATTTTTTCCCCTTCTTACATGTTATATTTCACTATTGCTCTTTGGCTTGGGAGGAAGGTTTTTCGTGGATATTGCATACTTCTCCTATACGTTTGCGACTGTTCTAATTAATTACATTACTACATAGTGTAAATAATATCTATAGATATATAGGTATTATCTTGAATGTTTGCTTAATCTGAAAAAGGAAAAATGCAGCCCATGTGCTAAATAGGGCATTAGAATGTCTTGCACGAATGCATCTTTTCATAGTCCTTTGCACGCTTTTCCGTTATTATCAGTTAGGTTTATTTCGTTCCTACTTTATCTGAAATTTGTGAAGCATTTTTGTTTGAATACTTGCATTGGAATTTTTCTTTTTAAAATTAACTCATACTAAAATGTATCAAAAGTTCATTTAAGTTACCATGATATGGAGTTCATGTCAATATTATATGTCTTGTATGGTATTTATGCAAAATGTTTTTGATATCTGTGAAAAATTAAATATTAGATGTACTCAAAGATCTGCAAGAATTCTAAATAATGTCAGTTTGAAATGCGTATCTTCAGTTAAATTTAATATATTAAAGTGGGATTATTATTTGGAATTCATGTCAATATTTCCTGTTGTGCAGGATTTTATTTGCTATGTCTCATAACTTAAAATTTCTTCTAAAAAAGCTGCAAGACTTCAATGTTTGTCAATTTGAAAGTATATCTTAAGTTAGAAGGAATATATTAGAATGCTCTTAGACTTGTAAAAATAATGATCATACTCTTTGAAAAAAAAATATTCCTTGCTGAGAAATTTTTATATTCTAAGTTGGGAAAAAGATGACAAAGTTTCACTTCCGTGACGAATATTATTTCCATGTGTATTATAGACATCCTTTCGTTTTAGATGTTTTACACAAATATGGCTATATTTTGAATTTAAAATATTACATTACAATGTGGATATACTGTAGTTAAAAATTCTGTAGCTTGTTAAAAAATTAAGGCTGTGTTAAGTTCAAATAGAGCAGTGTTTACGAAGGTCTGCGGTTAATTGTGGGATAATATTAAGAATCCGAGTGACGTTTTCAGATGATGGAAATCAAGGTTTAGCGTATGTTGGTGATTTAAATACGATGTATACAAGAAAATCCAACATACTTTGGTAAAATATTTCAAAGAGTCAGTCTGTGTTAGATATAAATGAATCCTCCTGCTCAATAAAAAGGAGTGTTCTGAATATATTCATGTAAATGTCTGTAGTGTAAAATAATAGAAATGAAATGCTGTTGGTTAGATTACAGTTATATATAGATTGTATGATACATCACTATTTTCTAATAACCCACATTGCCATTAATTCTAATTATCAAAAAATAAAATACGATTTTCAAAATAAAATCATTTCAAAACAATGAAGAAGTAGGCTACTAGGATAAAATCTTTATCTAACACAGAAATCGCCAAATTTGGCGTGACGATTCATAAAATAAAAAATTCAGTAGTTTTCATATTTGAATGTGCGATAAAATCACAACAAAAAGAAATAACAAATAACGCATGATTACTGATACTTCTACGTCATTTCTGTTTTAGCTAAGGAAATGTTAGTAGCAAATTTATTAATGAAACATTAAAACTTAAAACAATTTTATTTGTGTGCATCGTTAGAAAATAGCATTTAAGAATCCATCAATTTAAAGTTCTTTTCAGAAATGTCTGTTTCATATATTTTGAGTTATGTATACTATGTGATACAATGCAACAGTAATGTGAAAAAAAAGGCATTCAAAATAATTTATTATATAGACATAAAAAATTTTCAGATCAAAATATTTATTTGCAGAAAAAATATCAAACAAAATTTTAATTATATAATTACATTAACAATTTGGTTTTATTTTAGTCCCCAAAATACTAATTCGAAGTTTGCCAACTATATTTCCTTTCTTATTTCAAAAAGAGTCTATGTTCCTTGGCCAAACATATATTCAGTTTCACTGACGCTTTATTCTGAAACAGAAAGTTTTATATTTTACGTAAGAATAGAAGAAACTAAAAAATTGCATATATATTTACCGTACTTTCTCGCATATTTCTCCCTTTTTTATTAATTTTATTATCTGACTATCGAGAGGGAGGAAGTTATGCGATTCATTTCATTTTTGTAGGACAAGGTCATAGTAAGAACACAACAGATAAAAAGTAATCATGGATAAACTATAGATAACTATCCCAATAATTATTTCTTTAAAAGAAACCTACATTCCGATAGGAATAACGTTACAATACTTACTATAATATCATCATTTCTACTTTACTGTAACTTGAATTTCGGCAGTTCTTACTGCTGTCTCTGCTATTTCTGAGTCTCCAATGATCCATATAAGCAATTGAAAGGTGAATGTGCAGCCGACTCGGCAAAATCGTAGATTAAACGTCCGTTCATGTTTGTATCGCTGTGATGGGTCGGTTCTAGTATTGCACAGGCATTTAGTTCAACAGTTAGAAGAGATAGGTTCGGCGTGACATTCGCAGGTAGTCTGCGCGGGTTTGTCTTTGTTGGTGAGACGAAAACGCTCACTGCGAAGACGCGTGCACTTTTAAAATTTAGAGAAGTTTGTTCCCTAAACGCAATGAAGAATGGGAAAATAATACGAATATTTTAAAAATTTGCAGAAACTTGCGCTAAAAGGGTAAGGGAAAAATACCCAAAGAAATATGGTATATTAAAAGAAACAATTTTCAGTAATTATTTAATAACTTTAGATTTTCTTATGCCTTTTTTAAATTAATCTTCATTTTAGGAAAAGGTAATTATATGCAATATATGAAAATTTGGCATCATAATCCTTAAATACTGATAATAGATATAGTTGAAATCCGCTGTAGGAAGCTTTGCTTTATGACGGATTCCCTGTTACAACGCATAAACCTTTTGGTCCCATTTAATTTCCTATACACTTAATGTCATTTTATATTTTTAATAGTCAACATATAAAAGAAGGAAAATCGGATACAACGAACTGTATGGATATCTTCGATTGAAATTTTTTTGTGTTTTTCCTATTTTTCCAGAATTTCTGCAGGTTTAAACAAAAGATTGACTAACCCTTAAAATCATCCACTTCTAAGATGTTAGGATCCACAATCCATTCATAAAGGAAAACAGTGTTTAATTTTTCTTTTATCTTCAAGCCCATATTTCTGTGTGTTCTAAAGAAAGGCTAAGACAAGTGTGAACCCATTTCAGGAGGATGAGGACACAAAAAGCAACTCTTAAGACGGTGATTTCAAACTGGCGATCTCCTTTTTTATGCTGCGCGCAAACACATCACCTGTAAATTAATTGGTATCATTATAATAAGAATTCGAAGAAGGCAGTGGGTGTGGCTAGAACTTTTGTCGCCTGGGCGGTCCCTGAATTTACTGCCCCTCTCGATATACAAACAAATAAGGACAAAAAATTTCAAAACAACATGTAGGGAAGTAAATTAAAACTCTATGTTCATTTTTGAAGAAAGACTTTTATTCGAACATTATTATTATTATTATTATTATTATTATTATTATTGTTCGCAGAACCATCCATTACACTGTAAAGATCTATTTGCTTACTCTTGCTGTTATGTAGACAGTAGGGAAAGATTTTTTTAAAAGCAAAACAGACATCTGTAGTTCTTAAATGATTTTTATTTGGGAAAAGCTTTTCATAACTAGCAACACCTACAGCAACTGAAAGGAAATTTGTCACCAGTATTACAATATTTGTAACTTTGTTCCAGAGATAGTATTCTAGAATAAAATTTACACAGTTTGTTTGACTTTCTTTGGGAGCATAAAATAGTTCAACTTCTAACAGATGTTAAACGAATTATCACTGTGTCTGAAAGGTTTAAAACAAACCTTTTTATTTAACAGAAATTGAACATAAATACGCTTTTTGTGCTCACAGTATCAGCCATCACTTGGGGCGGTGACTCTTAAAATAATAGTGAAATTCAAAATTTAAAACGTGACCTAATAGTAAAGGATACGCAATTTAATTTAATTCTAAGTTGGCTGAAGAATTCTCACGAATGTCAGACACACACTCTGTCTTACGATCCCCAAACCTCAGTTTAACTACTCTCCAATTCATTTACATTTCTGTTGAGGAAACGGGAAGCATATGTTATTGTAAAGGCCAACATTATGGTAAGCTACGAATAGCGCGAAATTTAATTGAAGATTTCTTCCTTTCCTTATAAGGTATTTCTTCCACCTTCGTGGTGTGGTGGTCTTCACGCTAGGCGCGTATTCCAGAGATCCGTGGTTCGATTCGCGGAGAAGGCGTTGCTCATTTTTCATCTTGCCAGCTTCCAAAAATACCTAATGTCTCTACAGTGGCGCCTGAACTAAAAGGGTGGTGGATGTTGAATTTCCACACAAAGGATTTGGCGATTAGGTCCCCTTAAAAAACACAGTCGCTCTTTAAAAGGGGGAGTATATAAGCTATTTCTCCCGTCTTCTTGGCAGGCCTTCGTGGTGTGGTGGTCTGCAGGCTGGGCGCGTATTCCAGAGGTTCGTGGTTCAATTCCTAGCAAAGGCGTTGCTCATTTTTCATCCTGCCTGCTTCCAAAAACACTTAATGTCTCTACAACCTATGTGTCAACTCACCTATAACGAACAATAGGCAGCTTTTCATCCCTCACCTTCTATACCAGTGGTAGCCAAACTTATGAAGCTTTGGAGCTACTGTACCGTTTATAACCTACTGTGAGCTACTAACCAAAAGAACTACCATTAAAAGAAATCTTAGATTTGTTTACTAACTATAAACAAATCTTAGATTTGTTTAACTTACATTTCTCGTGAATATGAAATTAATTTTAATTAAACTGTACATAAAATGAAACTGAAATTGAAATGTACATAAAAAAGAAACTGAAGTGTAGTTAATAATAAATAACAAAAGTAGTGACAGATTTTTTTATCAGACTTTAATGAAAAGCATGGAACTCTCTTTTGTCATCAATAATTTTTTTATTATTGGGAGAGTAGGTAGTGGCTGCCATTCGAATATAGTTTTCCAAGTGTTCGTCAGCGAGTCTCTTTTTGTACTTATTTTTAATAACTTTCATACCAGAGAAAGAAATCTCACACGTATATGTAGAGCTCAATATTCCCTTCACTTTGAGACAAACTTGGACCATAATTGGACATTTTTCTTTAGGAACAAGAGGCCAAATACTTGAAGAACAAGAGATTGAAGAATTTTACACATGAATCATCTTGAAAATCAATCAGTTCTAACACCACTGCCTCATTGTCTTCTTGAAACTCAAAATGCTCCATACCACTGTAGAGACATTAGGTTAACTGGAAGCAGGAGAGATGAAAAATGAGCAACGCCCTCACCGGGAATCGAACCACAAACCTCTGGATACGCGCCCAGCTTGCAGACCGCTACACTGCGAAGGCATACTAAGAAGGCGGTAGAAATACCTTATACCACAAGTAGAGAATTATTCAGTATTAATCTCTATAAAAGACGATTTGACAAACAATTGAAATCCTTTTGAAATCTTGAAAGCGTTTGTTGAATTCACTACTTTCGTATGAACTGATACACTTGCATAGCACAGTAAACACACACACTTGTCCTGATACTCCACACTTTACCTGGGTAAAGAAGTAATCAGTTTCCCATTCCGAATGAAAGTGATAAGTATTTTGCTTTTTGCTTGAAAATACCATCGTTATCGTATCTGGCTTGGTACCAATGCGTAAATCAAACTATCCAAGTTAGCTAATGTCTAATATACATACGAAAAAAATAACGTGCACAACCTCACGCGTATACAATCAACTATGAGATGATACTAACAATGGCATTTGTTTTCGTCAGCATCACCTCAATGGACGAATTAAGGTTAGCCAATCACGGCGTTGACGCGATCTACCGAAAATGTCCCTGCGAGTTACTAGTAGCTCGTGATCGACGGTTTGATGATTCACTGTTCTATACGAAGGGCGAATAAAACAAATATAACACACGAACTGCGTGACTTCTCTCTTTCCCTTCTTTAAGAAGCTGAATTCCCAAGAAGATAAGTGCTCTCCACTTCAGCTATCCTACACCGCCAGGGGCGTAGCTAAAGTTTCCAGCGCCCGAGGACAACTGAAGAATTTGCGCCCCTTTCTGTGTGCCAGAAGTAGAAAACATTTCATTAAAAAATTTTGTAGCATGAATTTGGCGCCCTTTGGATACTGCGCCCGGGGACAGATGTCCCCCCTTGCCCCACCCTAGCTACGCCACTGTACACCGACCAGCTCAAGTATTTCAACGCCTCTTAAATATTTCATATCTTTTACTTGCGATTTCAACTTCGTCAAAATCTTTACACCTTATATCAGGAATAGCGAATTTTTTTCCATTGCTGTGCCAGTTAAATTACGGTTTAAAATTTTCAGGTGTCCAGTGTGCCACGTGTTATATTTCTTTTTAAAAATCATCTTTCAAACTATCGAATTATCTTTTGCTTTTTAGTTATTAACTTGCATCAAAGGTAAACTGAATAAAAGGTATTTCAAAAACATTTAAGTTAAATATGTATTAAGATGGTGTTAAGTGTCCTAAAGCGGCACCCTTTACTCTTAAGTTTAAAAAAAAATGTAATTAATGGTAGATGTTTTGAATTTTTTATAGTATCAAAAGTACAATTCAAAATACATTACAATTGCTTTTTTCAGTTAAAAAATGGTCTCCTCTTTAAAACGTTTCACTTATATACTTTTTACTTTTCAAAATCCATTCATTTAATATCATACACAAATACTATAATATTGCATTCAAAAACTACATGCATTTAATCCTGTAGCTTTACGCCACAATACTCCAAACTTGCCAGAAGGTTCATCAAAAAGAAGCCGAAGACTTTAGTGCATCATAAAATTAACTTTATTTAAAATTGAAAGGTAAAATACGAAATAAAATATTTGATGACAAACCGACGTCAATCATTCGACCACGAACAAGTAGAAACAGTGAAGTACAAGCGCAAATGAGTCTCTCGGCGAACAGAGCAGCAAACACGGATACTGCATGCAAATGTTAATATACAAATATTCTCGTCGAACTGCAAATAACTTCTCCACAGTACTCCTCCACACACACGAGCCAAAGTCACGAGGAGTCAGCTGTACCTAGGGTTAAACTTGATTCTTCTGCCAGAACAAGTAGTCAGCACTGGAGGTATAGTGCCATTCGGCCCTATTGTAGAAGTCTGTTCAGAAACAGGAACAGGTGCTACAGTATCTGCTGGTTTCAAGCAATCAATGCTGATCACAGATTCTTTCCTTTTAACAAGAAGGGTAAAAGTTTTATTAGTTATTTTTATTACTTTAAATGGTCCACCATACGGACGAGTCAGTAGTGAATTTATTGCATCGCGTCTCACAAATACGTGAGTGTACGATTCTAAAGCTGGGTCCACGAAATACCTATTGTTAACATAGGGAAATATAGGTACCGCTGCTATCTCTCTCACTGCTTCACACAACTTCTGTAAAAATGAAATTGGATCAGAATAATTATAAACTTGGGTGGGTTGCAAAACTTCTTCAGGGAGACAAATAGTCGTTCCATAAACCATTTCCCAGCATTTCCCTTCCAGATCTTCTTTGTATATTGCCCGAATACTGAGAAGTACAATTGGAAGACTCATTACCTATTGAACATTATTATGGCACATTAACGCTTGTGTTAGTGAAAGATAGAATCTCTCAAGTAATCCATTAGCTGCAAGGTTGGTATGGACAACTCCGAATTCAGTAAATACCAAGAATTTTATCAAGAGTAATGAGCACGCGTGACTCAAATTGTCGGCCTTGATCGGTGCGTATGGTGGTTGGAACTCCAAACCTAGCAATCCAATCGGTAAAAAATGCTTGAGCGGCAGTTTGCGCTCAAATATCCTTCGTTGATATTGATTTCGGCAATCGGGAGAATCGGTCGATGAGGGTTAAAAGATAGAAGTATCCTTCCGAAGGTGGCAAGGGCTCGACTATATCCAAATGTATATGTTCAAAATGTTGACTGGGTAAGCGAAGGACTACCACAGACTGTCAGCATGCCGTATGACTTTGGATTTCTGGCAGTCGATGCAAGCACGATCGAAGCAACACAGTCTTTTGACACAGAAGGCCACAAAAAACGAGAGAGAATGAATATACCTGCATGAGAAAGTCCATAAAGAGAATCCCACAGTGCCTGTCGCAATTGGTTAGGAACAAAAGGACGGATCTTGTCACCACTTAGGTTACAGTATATAACCTATAACTTACATTTCTATTAAATATGAAATTAATTTTAATTAAACTGTATATAACAAAAAGAAATTGAAATATAAATAAGAAAGAAACTGAAATGTAGTTAGTAATAAATAACTAATGTAATAACAGACTATTTTTATCAGAATGATTAACATTAATGAAGAGGATGGAACCCATTTTTGTCATCAACAAGTTTTGCAATGCTGGGGGAGTAGGTAGTGGCTGCCATTCGAATATAGTTGTTCGAGTATTCATTAGTGACTCGGTTTCTGTATTTATTTTTAATAAATTTCATACTGGAAAAAGAAGTCTCTCACAGATATATATAGAGCTGAACATTGCCTTCATTTTGAGAGAAACCTGGACCAAAATTGAGTATTTTCTTAAAAAAACCAAGAGGCCAAATATTTTAATAGGGTTGAAGAACGAAATTTTACAGATAAATTATTTTGAAAATCAATCAGTTCCAACTTCACTGCAGCAGTGTCTTCTTGTCAGTGTCAGCTCAGTGGAGGAATCAAGGTTAGGCAACCGAAGATAGTTAAAGAGATCTACCGAAGATGTCACCGTTGCCTACTAGTAGCTGGTGATCGACGTTTTGGCGATCACTGCGTCACAGGTATTGTGATATGCTGAAGGATTTTGTAGTCTTATAACTTCAATAGCATGGATGTCTTCAGGACGCATTTTCTTGTAAAGCATATGCTTAGTCAGCATTTCACAGATGAACGGGTGATTAGCCGACATTCTGCAATAGCAGGGTCTCCTTTTGTTGCGGCGTTTCCTGAAGGACAATATCTACTGTAAAAGGTTACCATGTAAGTCATATCTGAAAGACAGCATTCGGCGACATGTTCTTGATATCCCTGCAGACTCAATCTGATCGTCAGTGTAAAATATGATCTGCAATTACAGCGGATTGTTGAACATGAAGGGGGACATACTGAGCAGTTATAATGCTGCTTTTCTATATTATTTAACAGTTTTATAGCATACTAAATGTGTTCATGTGTATTACATTGCCACCTATCTGCGGACTTTTGTACTAAAATTTTTTAATTAACAAATGTCAAGTGCATTTTTTGAGTTATCTGTAGTTCAAATTTTATCTCATTTGAACCATTGAACATTTGAACCTGAATTGGGAAATTTCTTTCTTTCTAATCTTGTACGTGGAATTACAAGTCCATCAAAGAGACTTGATGAGAAAAATCTGTTACTTGTCTAACTGATAAGTACAAAAAACAACATCTGAATCAAATGAAGACATATTGCGTATGTTTTAAAGTATTAGTAAAAATTTGAAAATACAGTATAAAGTCCGAGATCCGGTATTGTCAGGACTTCAGTGATTAAGGATTTTAGAAATTTCCGTCATTTTAGATCATCAGTCTAAAACTAATATGATGACATATAGAAATAATAAAATTACAAATATTCTTTATTAATATTTCTTAATGAAAGAAACATTTTACTTCATTTTTTTCTGAATCATCACTACATGGAATCAAAGTCTAAATGGTGATATGCCAAGAAATTGAAATGGCGATATTTTCTAGATTTAAAACCATTCGCCATTCCAGTAATCATTGATGATTCAGGTATTGTCATTGCAATGTAAGACTTCTGCTATATCATCACCTTTGTTTAGCTTTTCATCTCAAATTCCAATTTTGCTTTTTATCACGATATCTGAAAACTTTCAGATTCGTGGTCCTTATCATCCATCATGAAATTTATTAGCCAGCTAATAAATTATGCCAAACATTCATTTTAAAACATTTGCAGACATGCCATGTCGTGATTCTCCAAAATCTCTCATGTCAGATTTTATATTAAAATATTTCTAGAATTCTTGGATGGTCTTACTGCTGCATTTTTTTTCAAAAAGATCTTACCACTGTATTAGCTTTTAAAAGTCTGTATGTAAATGGTGTTCTAAAATTAACGCAAGATTTGAATTTGCCACTATTCGTGCAGTAAAGTGTTGGCAACCCCATTAAAAAAGCATTTGACAGCTGATAGTTTAGGGTTAGTAGAAAAGAAGCATTACACGATAGAACAACATGTTTTCATTGTTGAAAAATATTTCAAAAATAGTGGAAGTCTGAGGGCCACAGATCGAAAATTTCAATGAATCCCATTTTTACCATGATGGCTTTGTTAATCGTCACAATTGCTGCATTTAAGATTCAGAGAACCCACATGTGGTTGTCAAAAAACAAATGCATGCTCAATGTGTCACTGCTTGGTGCGGAATTTGGGCTGGAGGCATCATTGGACCAAAGCTGGTCAAACAGTGAATGTTACTGGCGCTCGATATCGGGACATAACACAGTTCTTTCTGCTTAAATTGAATGATATTGATGCGTACGTCATATGGTTTCAACCAAGACGGTGCCACATGCCATACAACCCGTGAAACAATGCAATTGCTGCATGAGACATTTCCTGGCTGTGTACTCTCTAGTTTCGGTGATGAGATGGCCCCTTAGATCATATGATTTAACACCATTTGATCTCTTTTTATTTGAAAGTCAAAGGTCTATGCCAACAAGCCCACAAGCACGCGTGCACTGGAGAAGAAAATTCAACGCTGCATCAACGAAATCCAGCCACATTTATGCAAAATGGTCATGGAAAATTTCGACAAAAGAGTGCGTATGTGACAGTAAAGCCATAGAGTCCATTTGCCGATGTGTTATTCCATACATAACCCTATCTTGTGCACTTTATGATTCAATAAAAAAATAACAATTTTAAGGGAAAAAACTGTGTTTTTTTTATTTAATTCAAATCTTGCGTTAATTTTGGAACACCCTTTACATATCTTTCCATCTTCATTACAATGCAAGCAAAATTCCGATATCCGTTGGCTGATTGATGGATGTACAGTTATGGATAAAGAGTAAAATGGAAACATTATTATTTACTAAAACTGTAATATTTACAACTAGATTGCCATTAGCTGAGGTGCAGTTCCCTAGCCAGCAGATGTTTGAAAGTTGACATACAAGAATTTCAGTTGGAGAAAAAACTGCTTTTATGGCAATTTTGCTTTTTTTCTTATATTACGAGTATACTCTCAATTTTGAAGTATTATAAACTTTGTAAGGGAATTTTGAAGTATTATAAACTTTGTACTCTTTTTTCCTCCTTTCTTTTCATTGAAAAAAATACATCTAGCACTCTCATTTTGAAATTAGCACTAATTTATATTACTCTTTATTTAAGATGGTACAATTCGTCTGTCATTGTAGGGTAAGTTGTTGTGATTGCATATATATTGACAGTTTTTTAGCATAGTTTGCGTCCTACGTGGTATTAAACCGCTTTCTTTTGGTGAAATAAATTGAGACTCTTAATTGCTGTTTTATATTTGTGAAATTTTACTGGTTTTTAATTTTAAGTATTAACAACAACATTTTAATATTTTTTGTAGATGGCATAGAATTTCAGTTTAAGTACAATTTGCTAAATATACCCAATTACGAAGCAGTTCAGCAGAAAATAATTTTCTCCTTATCATATTTAAAGTTCCTGCTGTTTAAAACCCTTTCACTGCGTACTTTTTTTTTGAATCAAAATAGGTTCAAAAATTGCTTATTCTTTTATTACGTATTTCAAGTCTACATATATTTTAGAGTTAAAATGTAAAAAAGTTTTTTTTTTTTTCCTTTTTTTTTTCGATATAGAATTAAATCATAGAAAAAGGTTGTCAGAGTACTGAAATTGAAGAATAGTGATATAAAAAATGAAAATTATGAAAATTAATATTGGTTAAATTATGATTTAATTTATAAAATACAAAGGTAAAATATATATACTAATGAAAATATTCGCATAATGTAATATTTTGCACCACTGTCGAACGTTTTCAATAGAAACTGAATTTTTAGGTTCAGCACTATCTGCAAAGGAATCCGAGAAATTCTCATCAGTTTCGCTATAACTATTTTCAATATACTTGAAATCAGAGTCAGAACTACTATCAGTGTCGGAAACAGCACCACCTGGATACATACTAAGTTTTAGGGGGTATTGGTCAGGAATATAGGTTATATCACTTGCGAAACGCTTCCTGCCAGACATCTTTGAGCTCTGAAAAGCGCGCGCAAAATGCTAAATTACGTATTCTTGTATATAGTAGTTAACAGAAATGTGGACAACTAACGCCATCTATTAGCTCACATCTAAATAAACAATTAAACATCACAGAAAAGCCGAAAGGAAACTTTGAACGAGGAAAGAGCGGTTTGCATAGTTAAATAAATACACGGCAAAAATTTATCCCCGCGGGAAATCGCGAATTGCGCAAATTTTGCTACTTTTACGTTGCCCGTGGAAATCGCGGGATGCGCAGCGAGAAAGTTAACTACGCTAATAATAACCCAAACTAATTTTTCCCAGATTTACTATTTTCGTTTCCAGAAATTTCAACCTGGTATATTTAAAAGGGAAAAAATATGAAATTTTTACACATTGCGTGATCTTTCATTTACTTCTCATATTATTCCCATGACAATGTAAACTTTTGCCAAAGTGACTCACATAAAAACTGTTTATTTCTTAATAATATTTTTCGACACGGTTGTTATTATTTATCTATTATCGTCTATTATTATGAATATCATATGTCAAGGAAAATATCCATTCTGACTGCTCTCAAATCCATTTGAACGATGTTTTTGCATGACATCTGTACATACGGACAGAATAAAGGACTCTTTTCTTTTTCTTTTCTTTTTTCCAAAACGGATTGTAAAATGGATTCAGAAGAGATTTTGTCGTGATATCTGTACGTACATATCTCGCATAACTCAAAATTGAATAGACGTAGAATGTTGAAATTTTGTATATGGAACTGCTATTACCTGTATTTGAGCAACTTCCGTTTTATTTACAATCGGTCGCAACGAAGATATATATATTGCTACGCTGATACCTGTCTTTCATTCTTATATGTTGCGTTTTTTGCATTAAAAGTGGCTGAATTATGTTGTTCTTATGTTCCGGTTAAGGTTTTTATTCATTTAGTTAATCCGCATGCAAAAGTTATAGAGTTATCAACAATTTAAAAGTTTACTTGCCGCTAAGACTAACGAAGATGCCACTTGTTTACATTTGAAACTCTTAGAACAACAGTGAATTAAGTCAGTTGGTGCACCAACTTCAGTGTTATTCTGCCAAGGCCGACAGAAAGTTAACTTTCAATTTTGTGTATCGAAAATTTTGGCTTCATGCCCGCAGGCCAAATTGCGCTTGTTTTTGCGTAGAAACTCTAATTTTAATTGTAAAAATTGGTTTTTTACTGTTTTTAACTACGTTTGGTGGTTTATATTTTCTGCATTTAAAAATTTTTAATGAAGATTGGGTTTTTATAGTCTCTTAGTGAAATTTTGCCTTACTGCGAAGTGAACTGAATTGATTGAATTAGAAATATATCTCTAATGAAATTCGAGGAAATAGTTTAAATGAAATGCAGCAAAAAATGTGTATAATAGGCCGTATACAAGGAAGTCATGTCGTATAAACATCAGATATTTCAACTCTATTTCTCTGTTACATGAATCAAAAATAAATTTAATTATAATTAGTATAAAATTCCATAACAAAGCAAATTTTTACATAGATAAGCATTTCGTTATGAAATTTATTCACAGGACGCTTTTCTATTTTGTGCAAGATATCTTTCAAATACTTTTGATACAGATCATAAAGTGAATTCATTGCAGGAGGAAATTTCCGTAGCTCTAAGTCAACATATTTGAAATTCCATGATGGTATAAATGGCTGAGTTCTGCTAAACTGCAAGATCTCGACATTAGAATGTCTTCGCATTTTAATCTGATCTGAAACAAATCAGGATTAAAAGCTTCATGTCTCTTAGTGACATGCAGCTACTTTCTGAATTCTTTTTTCAAGTATCACATGTATTACACAGTTGTGCTGAATACGGGCTTGCAGGGGAAAATGCATTGTTTTAAATCTTAATAAGTTTTAAATCTTTATTGATTTGCAGATACCCGCATTGTTATCATACCACGATACTTAGATAAGGGAGACTAACATTATACTGACCCTTCAAATGCAGAGTAACTTTTAAAATTAATACCAATTTAAGAGAAATTTTTGCAAATTTTAAATACTACTTATTGCAGTACATGAAGCGAGCTAAGCAATGTATGCATTTACATATATATGAGTACACTGTGTAATAAAAAGCTTTAAATATTGAAGGAAACTTACGCTATCAACCAATATAACCATTAAAATTTTGTAAGATATTTAATGAATGTAAAGATTAAAGGAAAACAAAAACAATTTACTTGGTAGAACGGTGAGCCAAGTATATTGCCGACAGTTTCCAAACTTATTGGAAACAACACACGCATATTTTCCAGCATCGTCAAAAGTGACATTCTGAAGAGTCAGGTGACTTGCCTTGATATGATTAATGCTTCTGTACTGAAAGAATAAAAGTCAAATTCCATCTAAAACACTGCCACTGGATTTCAGAAACAATCAGAAAATCAAAATATATTTGAAAATATGTGTACGTAAGTAGGCATTGTTTCCACAAAGTTAACTATGGTTTTAATAAAAAACTCATTAGCAAAACTTACAGTGATCTCTCTCAAAGACACCCTTTATAGTTTTATATCTTTTTGGACGTCTGTGACAGTAATTTTCATTAATGCTATCAGAAATGCCAATTGTGAGGAGATTCACAGTACATTTATATATGAGCATGTGAAACCTTAGCAAACATTTTATTTCACCTCAATATAATTATTAAATAATTTCGATACTCATTTTAACAAATTATTTCGTCCAAAAATAAATCATTTTGTTGCAGCCAAATGTGATGCAAAGCATACATGACACTAAACAGAACACTGATATTCAGCTATGAATTTCAGTGGTTATATTTCAGTAATTATTTAGTTAAAATTACAATATGAAATATTATAATAAATATTAACAGCCTGAAAGGGCTTTTATTTGAATATAATTAATAGCATATGTGATACACACATAAGCTGAAAATGATGTTACAAGCCAAAAGTTGTCTATGAAACACCAAAATATGTTTTACCAATTTCTATTACTAAAATATATTTAAATTTCAAATTAAAAGTGTAGTTTCAAAATTCATATGAAAATCATTACTGCTTGAAAAATCTACATTTTTATTTTACCACTCAGACTGTCTTCTAAAAAAAGTTGCTGCAATTGGATTAAAATCTATTTTCAAATACATTTTCATAAACTGAAAAATAATAAAGCACATTACTTTCTTTTACGCATTTTGTATTAAAAAAAAAAAAACTAAATAAATTTTCTCGTAAAATAACATTTATACCTGGACTCGTTTCATGTATGGTACACCAAACTCATTCAGTGAGAATCCATTCACTTCATAGTACTTCACCCATTCCACAGTATCATGTGAGCCATTAAATTTGCATTCAAATGTAGCTACTTCACCCACATGAACTGTCTTATTAGAAGGAAGGACATAAAAATACTCCATTTCACTAGTTTGAAATCCATCTGTAATTAATTTTTAAATTATTTTGAAACCTCTTCATTGCATGAAAAAATTAAATAAAGCAAACTGAACATCATTTAAAATCAAATACTAAAATAAATAATTTGTTAATTTATTACAAGCAATTTTCATTCATTAAAGTAATTGCTGCATTGGTCTGAAGATAAACAACATCCCCTTTTATATATCATTTTGAAATATGAAACTTTTTTTTATATTGCCAGTTTTTTTAAAAAATTTAACCAGCATTTTGCAGTTGAAGCAATTTCTTACATTAAGCTGAAATCTTTCTTTGGCAATCGCGTTGTAATCCACAGTTATTAATGAAAATCGATAGTTTCATTTGATATGCAAGTTTTATTTACTGCTTATTTCAGTAGGTTATATATCTGGTTGTAAAGAAAGTTTACCGCCAAAAGGTTGTTCTTAATAAAGTTAGAAAAAAAAAAAAAAAACTTGAAAACAGTACCTTTAGTGCCGCTAGTATTCATCACAAAATTCTATGATTTTCTACCAACGTTTTGGTAGTTTTTCAAAGATTTTGGCCCAGAAACATGGAGACTGAGAGTCCAAAAACAGATCAACCTCATTTCGGACGTCTTGGGCAGAATGGAAGATAGCACCAGCAAGATGTAGCTGCAGGTATTAAAAAAGGCAGAAGTCCGAAGGAGCGATGTCAGAGCTATATGCTGGTGTAGCAAAAGATCCTGTTCTAGTCATGGACCTTATAAGAAATAGACTAACCCAAACGGGTTTTCTGCCTCGTCTGATGCGTTGCTGGCTGTCACCTTGATCACATCCGGAGGAGTAGGGACGACTTGCAGAAATTTAACAGTGGTTGTCTATTGCAGAGTATATAATTGCCAAGAAAAAGCTGGTTGTAGCGCCTCATTTCACAAATTAGAATTTCTACATATTTTTATTTTTGAAATTGAGATTGATTTTAAAAAATTTAGCATATTTATCAAGCATAATTAACGTTGCAAATAATTATAAAGCTATTGCATGCTTTCAGGACTGTATATGTTTTAAGCTTTTCCTATCCTGTAAGGAAATTTGTAACTACTTTTAGAAAATAATATTTTAAATCTAAACTAATAGAAAATTTGAAACAAGCAATTTTCTCTCGCAATTTTTATGCTTTTTATTGGTGTAAATAAGTAAAAAATACTAAAATATTTAAAAACGAATTTTTGAAAGTTTTGTTTAAAATTCTAAATTGTGCTGCTTTTTTAAAATTATAGATGAGTATTATAGCACAATTTCTATAAAGAAATTTTATTTCAATTATATTTCATAATACATCATAGTAATAAACACTTTTGACTCCTTAATATTTTTTATACATTTAATTCTAATATTAAAATTGTATTTAACCGTAATAATGAATTTTGCTTGTATTTTATAGTGATTATTTTTTAAATTTATTTTTAGTTCTGCATAAGATTTTTTAATTTACTGTTAATTTAATTTATTAGCACAAAGGGGCGGTAACCTGGAAAGGATGTTAGTTCCGAAGCGGTATTTTGCGCTGTTCTACTATAAATGTCCGTATCTCTTGCAAATTGTTGTTACCAAATATTGTCACCCTGTATTATATTAAAAGAAATTAAATAATGAAGAATCTGCATGAATACATGTATGTTTCTCGCACTGTGACAAAAACGACAGTATCTAGAGCCATCAAATTTTAAATAATGTAATCCTCCACCCGAACATGGGCATCTGGACGGCTGAATTCCGAATTTGTTTTATTCTATTTCATATTTTGTAAAACTTTAACGAATTTTTGATTAACAGACTCAACGAGTTCAGAGAGAGCACTGTACGCAAAATAACAGTTTTATCTCCTGTGCGGAAATTCTCTTCCTTACCTTCAGGGCTTGCCCACAGCCATATTTCAACAGGATAATGCGCGACCACACGTGGCACGAGGCCATATTTCAACAGGATAATGCGCGACCACACGTGGCACGAGGCCATATTTCAACAGGATAATGCGCGACCACACGTGGCACGAGGCCATATTTCAAAGGATAATGCGCGACCACACGTCCAACTTCGTCAAACATGATATTCAGTAAATATAGGTAACACACAAATCGTTAAAAAAGTTTCCTTTTGGGCGTAATATAAAATCAGAGTGCTTCTAGATTTTATTTTACCTTTTTTCCCCCCCCTTCATTACACTCAGAAAATGTTATGCTCCGAATTTTATAAATTACTAAAATAAATACTCAACTTTAATGTTAATAAGTTAATGATGATGTAATCAAATAAATGATTGTTTTGTAATGTTATTATAGTTTTGAAAATCACTGCCTGAAAATGGTCATTAAATTTTTTAAAAAACGTTATCAGATCTTATTTCATTTTACCTTATTTATTTCAAAGCATCACGTACTATCAATCTTATTTAATTTTACGTTATTTTTACTCAAAATTAAGTTCATAAATTTTGTGCCTAGAATTTTTACTGTTTTACCAAAGTAAAGATGTTTGTACAAGAATTACGCGTGAAAAAAATGCGCGAAATGCATTAAAAAGTGCTTTAATGAGATATATTAAATCCCATTTGGAAAAAACTGTGGCTTTCATAATCTCATCACTATACAACGTATCACATTCAGTAATTAAAAAGAGTTATGTGATGCAAACGCCATAGGTTTCAGTGTTAAAGTAAACCAGATCGTCCCTACTCTTTCTTGCCGACATGTCGGTGACGCGTGCCCCGCCCACTGGGCTAGTCTATCTCTTATAAGGTCCATGGTTCTAGTCCGTACAGAGTCCAGCCGGCAAATGCAGACACATGTGATCTTCCATTATCTTGATGGAATATTACTTTTTTGCGCCGGAACTAAGACGTTTCTCCTTGATAGCAGCATCAACACGGACTAGCATCTCGCTGCGCACCTTACTGTCGAAAGGTTTACCTTTTTCCAGGTATACTTTGTGGACAACACAACGGCAATCTCACCAGATACAAAGCATGATCTTTTTGTTAGTCAAATTGCGCTTTCGACGGGCTGATCGAGCGCAGACGAACTCCTTTTTCGGCTTGTGTTGTTGAAGTAAAACCACTTTTCATCATAAGTGACGATCCGGTCCAGAATTTCATCCTTGCGTTGATATTCGAGCAGATTAGTACAGGCCCGAACACGTCTGTCTTTATCTGCTTGCATTAGCTCATGCGGCAACCAGAGATTGAACATGTACGTCAAGTTTATTCGATGCATAATGCGACTAGCGGACATAACACTAACGTCTAACTCCTTAGGAAGCTCTCGAGTGGTTGCATACTTATCTCTTTCCACAAGTTCACCTCCACAGTTTCATATGATACAACATTAGTACCTAAAGCTGTACACATGATTTGGTGACATTTTGTAGCTAACGTTTTTCAACAGAACTGGAAGTGAATGATAGTTCTAATCTGGTAGCCACCTGATAGTTCCATTTCAGAGACATTGTACTTAATGATAACGATATTTTTTCACAAATTTCACAACAAAGTGTACTAAAGCAAGTCTATTTCAAATGCCAAAAATCGTTTGACGAAATATGATTAAACACGCAAACGCGAACTGTTTGCGCAGACGATATTTACGGTGTCTGGAAACTTTCATTAAAACCGGATGCATTATGCTGGAAGGGGGTGACTTTTTCTTTAATGATATTACTGTTACATTTTAGAAAAATACTGATATTCTTTTGCTTCAGATCCTTGAGAATATCATTTGTAGACCAATATGGCCTGTAGTTTGATTGCAGTGGAATAGAATCCCATTTACTAGATAGTTGTAATAGAGGTTGTTATGTACAGATGTTGTTGCATCAGGTTTGTCACGTCCTCATACGGGTATCTTCCTTTCTTTGCTGTAGTGATTATGTGGCACAGAACTTGGAACACATTCAAAATTAGCAATCATTTAAATTTTCAGTGGAATGCCATTTTAAAATGTACTGAATTAACCCTTTGGCGCTGTAATAACTAACATGATGACCATGTTATTTGTAGTCTGAAAAAAAAAAAAAAAAAAAAAAAAAAAAGTCTATGTGCAGGCTTTTCTTATTTTTAAATTATTTAAAGTATTTCATTTGCCTTTCCTCATCCAGATGCTTTTATATATATATACGGATTTACTTATTCACTTTTTGCAGATAAAGTTAAAATATAAGAATTTCTAACTTTCAGAGAGGTACAAAAGGAAGCATATATTCTACTGTACGATATACTTTACATACCATACATATTTTAGTGAGATAATATATAATGTCTATATTCTATTGTATTACTCAGAATACTTTGTACTGCATAGATTAGTAACACAACAACCTTGAGTTTGGCGTAGATTTGAGTCAAGATCTCAATCGATTTGAAAGCAAACAGGTACAGGTCCCTCTTCATTAGGAGCAAAGAAATCTTCAAGATTCAGTCTTGCTCCTGATGAAGAGGCACGTATACCTATTTGTCTTCGAAATCGATTGAAATCTTGACTCAAATCTACAACAAACCCAAGATTGTTGTGTTACTAATTTTATGTTTCAGTTGGCGCGTTTCTGTTCTACTTTCACTTTATTACCACTATACTCTATTCTAGTAATGTCTTATTCAAATAATTTACTGTTTACCCATGACTGTAATTATGCATATTACATGACTATCTTGTTTTATATCACATTTAATATTGTATTTTTCAGAGCTTAATGTATTAATTTGGATACAGTTTAAGTTTAAGCCTATGTATTGAAATATAATGCTTGTGAATACAAGTACACTTGAGTACACTTCTACACTATTTTTTTAAACAGAAATTCATACACCTGCTATACTTTGCAATGCAGAATTTGTAACGAAAGGGAAATGGAAAAAAATACCTGGAATAACAGTCAGCCATGCACTTTGATTGGATGATCCAAAAGTATTGGAAACAATACAAACATATTCTCCGGCATCTTCCAAAGTCACATTTTCCAAAATTAGAAGTTTGGGATCAGTATTCGATGTGCTTGTAGACTGAAAAAAATAATTTTCCATTCATTATATTGACATAAATAATAACATATTGTGACATAAATAATAATAATAATAATTAATTAGAAAAATAAACACACCGAAAATTTAAACAACAGTAGCCTAGCTACAACATCTATAAGATATATTTGACATTTTCTTTGTAATACAATGCAGGATATCTGATCTTAAGTCCCATTCATAAAATATATGACGACGTACCTCTGTGTTTTTTGTGCTTCATCTATCCAAGTGGCCTCAAAGGCCTCAAATAAATATATTAATGGATCAAACTTTAATAGAGCATCAGAAGAATACACTAAGCAAATTTTGTCCAACACAAATGAAATCCAGAAGCTATTACTAAGTGATAGCATCAAACATACAAGTATTATATACATGTGTTGCACATCAGCAAAACGCATTGAATCCTTTAAAAAGTAATGTTATTTGAACTTCTTAGATCATTTTGAAATAAAAAAAATACTATAATAATTTTTGCAAAAAATGTCAGAAATAAATTAGGTTTTTTTAGCACCATATTAATATGCAAACTGTATTTCTAAATCTAAAATTTCTAAATCGACTTCTTCTGTACGATACCGTTTGCATCAAAAATAAATCCAATACTTTATCTACTATTAATGCATGACTATATGAATATGCACGCATGTCCACAGAAGTTCTCGAACAGTCATTATTTTTGCAGACACTGATCGTAGGCGCATGCTTCTGATTACAAGAGTGTTTAAAAGGATGCAAATAATCAAATTTAGTATTTTTAAAGTAAAGAAATTAGACTTGCAAGAGCATAAAATATAACTTTTTATGCAATCTCTTAATCTCCATGTTTATACTAAGAGAAATTCTACGCTAATTATAGAGAATACAACACAAAAAATTCCGATTTTCGTCACAGAAGAATTCGCTAAAATATTTAATTTCAAAATGTTCAGATTTCTGACATTATTTTCAGCTTAATCTTGTGAGGTTGACTTCTAAACTAATTAGCAAAATTTGAGGTTTATGTTTTCCCCCTTAAATGCATATCAATGATTTTTATTAGATACGGTATACCAGAAAAATTTTCACACAAGTAATTCATGAGTTTTTAAACTGTTAAAATTACAGTATTAATATTCTTAGACAATTTCGAATCATAATCTAAGAATCCTGCAAAATAAACACAAATTTATTTTACATTTTTAATTCATTTAAGTAATTCTCCCAGTGAATATGTGACAATACTGAAGTCCTCCAACACTACCCAGGACGAATTCTGCAAGATTCTCTGAATAAATTGGCCAAGATCCTTTATGAAAAAAAATTATACTGATCAATACTTTTCTCGATAATCCAGATAAAAATAGTTCTCAGTTAATATATTAGCATCAGAAACCTTTTTCAAAACGGATATTTTTTGCATTATGCACAAATACAAATATTTCACTCTTCGATTTGAGGATGATTTGAGTATTCGATTTGAATATGATCTTTAGTTTAAAATTAAGTATCTAGGTCCAGCCGCCCAACCAGGATAGTAGTTAGCAATGCTGACTGCCGTACCGCAGGACGCGGGTTCAAATCTTGGAGAAGGCATGGATCTTTGTAAATGCATTATGCCTGTGCAGCATTGGGACACTCTATATATGCGCTGTGCCGTAAGTCATCTCGAGAGGTTGGTGGTAGTAGAAGAGAGGTGGAAAACTCTCGGACCCGTCCGCCCGGGATGCTGTCCATCAAAATTGAGGGCGGAACAGAGAAAAGGCATAGTGCCACCTGTATGGTGCTCAAGGCTCTTGCCTACGACAGACGCCATCTTGGACACCTTATCATGATGAATTTCCTGGGCTTTTTTGGATGTTATTGTTAGACAAGTGAGATAAGTCACACAACACATATCTTGGTCCATTATTTCATACGGGAGTCACACTTTATTTAATATTATTTATGAGAATAAAATTTTCCTATATATAATTTAGGGACTGGAGGAAAGCATACAAAGTTAGATTTCATAATTTTTATTTTACTTATTTTGGACAAAACTTATACAGCATAAATTAATATTTTTATAGTGTTGTAATGTGGTGTCCAGCCCGACCCTCTCTCCTAGCAGACAGTACGTCGCTCTAAACAACAACAGCCGCCTCCCGCCCCAAAAAAGAAAATCATAGCAAAAGAGAAATCATCAAACAACAGCCCACCAGCGGCCGAGCGGTAAAATCGCTGAACACTGGTAGTTCGGTCCGAGGTCCGAATCCCGCGAACGGGCTGGCTGCATGGGCGTTTTCGTGGTTTTCCTCATGTGTAACGTGTATACGAGCCAGTTTTCCTTAAAAAGTCCTCCACGAAGGCATCCCTCCTCTTAGGCAGATAGCCCTCGAGGCTTTGCCATAATCACACACACACACATCATCAAACACAACTAGAAAGTATTAATATAGACCTTCGGTTTTTTATTGTTCAAACACTGATAAAGCAAAGCAGGGGGGAAATAGGGGGCGTTAGAAACTAAGCTAAAAGAAAAGAAAAAAACTCTCAAAACATTAACACAAACACATACCCACATGCAAACTAACATATTATGCCTTTTTTTCTCGCTATCTTGACTATCTACTCTTGCCATAATTTTCTATGCAATCCTTTTCATTGCTACACTCTTGTAATTCAATGTTTTAAAGTCATTGTTTGCTCCTTGCATAGTTCTAGTAACAGCGCACTCATTAACAAAATGACGAGCATCTCCAGTCGTATTGCATAACTTGCATTTACCATTCTTTTGAAGCCAAACCTATTAAAATAATAGGAAAATCTTCCATGGCCGCTTATAATTTGATTAAAGTTGTAGGGTTTATATTTATTTTAACTAACATTTATTTTAAGCTATCTTTCCTGTCAAGCCTTTACTTTCCCCTGGAATTGCCAATGCCAGAGTATGTAAATTTTAGTATAACGTGCAGAGTATTCAAATTTTTAGCAGAAGTAATTTGAGTTAAATAGAAGGGAAACGAGTTTGTAGGTGTGCTTTCTTGATTCACGAGCGTGAAGGTTGCTAGGTAGAAGTTTAAGAACCGCGCGTTTCGGCCTGTGTGCCTACTTCGGCAGTTAGTTGAATCTTTCAACTTCTTATTCAGAAAGTTTGCTGAAATCTCAGCGGTTAAGTTAGTCACGTTTTTAGAGCCTCGTAAGTAGTGACTTGTTATTTATTCATCCTGTTATTTATTTTTAGTTGTACTTTTCTATTTTTATTTAACCGCCGGGTCGGCGTAGTTTGTGAGCGTCAAGTGAACGCATCTGTAACTTCTAAAGTGGAATAAAAAGGGAGTTAAACCCTTCTTAAGAGTTTGTGTAATTTCCAGTTCATAGCAGTCACTACTATTGTTGCGGGAGAGTTGGGGCCACGCAACACCACACTGGCGCCCGAACACTTTTCGAACTGAAATGGCCGAAAACTGGATGGAAGCTCCTGTACAAGTCCAACAACAAGAAATGGAGAACCATTTAGAAGGATTTGTATACCTGGTCCAGAAGATGAGAGCATCAATCAAGCCAAGCGTCAATTTCGACGGAAAACATTCGGTGGCGATATTCTTAGAAGGTCTCGAAAATCATTTCCAGCTATACCCTGTGCCTGAAAGACAAAAAGGTGCCATTGGCACGTCTGCACTAAGAGGACAGGCCTCACTATGGTGGAAGAATATAGGCAAATTTTTATTAGGGGAATTCGGAGGTCAGACATATACCTTTGAAAATTTCAAAAGATCATTATTAAAGGCCTTCCCCATAGTGAAAGACCGAGCAAAGCTAGAAGGCGAACTGTATAGTTTTTATCAACGTAATATAGAAGAGTTGACGGACTTTATTCTGCGAAAAATTAAGCTGACGGATATGCTGTATGGGAAGAAACCCGACGCGGAGATTATTGAAATAATCTTACATAGATTGCTACCTGCTGTCCAAGATTACTTCGAAATTCGAAATCCAAGCACCTCGCAGGAACTCTTCGAGTTGGCGGTCAAGTTCCAAAATCGCAGAAAAGCGGAAAAAGCTAGAGGGGCATCGTATTCTCAAGGTCTCCGAAGGCAATCCTCAAATGAACAGACCAGAAACACAAATCGCTCTTATGGGGGAAAGAGCTATCAAGCTAACTCATCGAAGCTCGAAAGTCAAGGCCCAAAAAGGAAATTTGAAAACAACCGTCCGCGTACCCAGAAGGCAGAAGTTGAAAGGAAAGCTTTAAACGAGTAGAGGGGCCTGTAAAAGCACGATTCCAGACCGGAGGCCGCCAAGACCAGCCGTCCAGGGGCAAAACGGAAAAGACAGGAACCCGAAGACTATGACTCCAAGATGCCGGCGTACACAGGGCGAAAAAGAAAAATCACCATGGACGAAACTCGAAGAACCCAAAGGAGACGATTGACTTCTGTGAATTCCATAACGTGGGATCAGTTCTGCCAGAAGAGGATGTCGAATCATCGAAAACTGAAAGATAAGTTAAAATCTTCTATAATTTTTTTCTTTTGTTCCGAAATGTTATGCGTAAATACGAAGTTCTATGATTTGACGGAAGTCAATGTGTCTCGGTTGAGACTTAGTTTTGTTTTACTTTATTTAGCTAAATTGTTATAGATTGAAAGTGTAAATTATAATTTTTGCAAAAGTATTATTTTCTTTAAATATAAAATCTAAGAACAAGCAGTTTCTGTTGGTCGAAAGACTAATTCTGTTATGTTAAAGCCAAAATTTGGCCGAAAGTAAAATAACTTCGTATTCTTGTATTAATGAAAAATTATTTTCAGTGCCTACAGCTTGGCGAAGAAAGCGTGAAGTAAAAATTTTATTTTTATCTTATTCATTGTATGGTAAATTGTAAAAATCATATGTATTAGAATTTTGTAAATATACGTAAATACTTGAAAGTTATGCAAAATTAGAATTTAGTCTAGAAGCATAAAATTTTAAATGCTAAAAATAAATACTCGAAAGAAACGAATTCAAATTTAACTATTAAACTTTAGATAAAATCATGCTTTAGAGCGAAAGCCTGCATGTCTAAAGATGAATGAAGGGGAATTTAGAATGAATGTGTTTTGTAGGGTTCTCAACCTACACTTGAATTTTAAAGAGGTCGCTTACCTAAAGAAAATTTTCTGAGTTACAGGAAATTCGAATTCAAATTACAAGAATTTGTTAACTAAATTCTTCTTTATTTAAAATCATTCTCTGGGATCTGGATATACTTATGGATTACGAGGAAATGGAAACCCTTAGGGCGGAGTCTGAAGTCTCGTAACTTTGCCTCAAATGCCAATATTTTATGATTCATGCAGTTTTTCAAGAATAAAGCTTTGAATATTATAATAAAACACAAATGAATAATAATAAACGAAAGTCTTTAATACAAATGAGATGACAAGACGAATGATTAAAATTTTATTGGAGAGCCAAAAGTGTAAATTTTACATTTAATTTTTAATAAAAGTCTAAACTTTATAACGGGTTCGAAATTTTTTTGAAATGGTAATAATGAATGAAATTGTAATAAAAAATATAATCAAAAATTTAGAAATAAGTAAATCAAATACAAAATTAAGAAAATAATAGTAAGAATATTAATAATAATAAAATTAATGCTAAGCAAAATAAAATATTAAGGAAAAAAGAAATATAAAATTTAAAAATTAACAATAAGAAAACACAAAAAACATAAAAGTAAATATTAATAAACAAATAAGTAAAACTAAAATAGCATTTAAAAAAGAATATGATATAAACATAGTAAAAAATGCATTAATTGCAAAAATATAATAAAAATAATTCTTAAGCTTTAATTAAAAGTCTTAATTTTGGCAAAATGCACAGTTTAGTCATAATTAAGCCACTTCCTTTGCTCCCCAATTAATCTTTCTTTTATTAAATAAATATAGGTTCTGCTTATGAGCTCAGTTCTTCAGTCAGTTAAGGAGATCATAACATGACCAGTACCTGGTCAGTCAATGAGTTCGTCACTTATTTAGTCAAAGTCAGTCAATGTCCTATATTTATTCAGTCACTTCAGTCACTGGTCAATTAGTGTGATCGTCAGTTAGTCAGTCTCTCGTCAGTCAATGCACAATTTTTAGTTAGTCAATTAGATTGGTGTCATTTCGAACAAATTTATCGCGAACATAAATTGAAATTATGTAAACTTAGATTTTGATATGATGCTTTAAACTGTTATGCTTATTTTTGATTTTTTTAAAGCGAAAATATTTCAGTAAAGCTTTTCTTAATTTTGAAATTGTGAAACGCTTGCTAGGCTGTGATGAAGGATGTTGAGTATTCTCGTCATCAACGTAGATAACAGCGACGGTATCAACGACGATATCAATAAGGCGTTCTTGAAATTCTTGAATTGGTTTCACTTCTATTCTGTCTGCTTGATCCATTTTGGTATTTATTTCTGGTTCATTATTTGTGTTGATGAGATTGCCGAAATTGATGTCCCCTTGTGCTCCAAGATCGGTATGCGATACAATGCATTCAGCATCCAATGATTTAATAGAGGCATTCAAACTGGGGTTTTCCTGGTTGAAGATGGTTATACTGCTATTCATGCCTGTTTGATTACCTGAGTTATCAGGTTTTGGGTAATCAAAATTCCTTTCTGCTTCTTCATGGAGGTAATTCAATTGATTTCCATCACTTATATGGTAAACTTCAGTGGGATTATTATTGAAATCTTTGGCAAAACGTTCGATGTGGTCAGTGTCACTATCAATATGCAAATTTAGAAAATTATTATTAAAAACGTCCTTAGAAATTTGGAGAAGATGGGTGTCATTGTCTATATCCGCATCAAAGGAATCGTCATTATGTTCATGAATATCAGCACATGAATCAAGGAAATCTAAATTATGTACCTTCTTTCCGGCACTATAGTTGTGTTCATTAAGGTTAATGGTATTTTCATCGTTACGTTTTCGAGTTTTCTTTTCTCTTCGTGGAAACAAAATGAAGGCAATCGCAAAACAAATAAGTATGCCCAATAGGCTATCGATAAACGGTGTTGGTATAAAAACGTAACATAATACTGTCAACAAAAAGAAGCCCATTTCTAAAAATGGCCCGAATTCGTTTTCAGGAGTAAAAATAACAAATTTAAGCAAATGTGTTCCACACGTAAAATTTTAGCACCAATAGATTTGATATCTCTAATGATTATGGTTTATTAGCATTGTTAAATAAGTATTCATTAACTTTGTTGTAATTCAAGAAAAGCCTAAAACAATTATTAGTAACTGGATTGTTACAAATGTTATTAAAAGGATTCTTTGAATATGTAGCAATGAAAGATGTTCTGATATATAACTCTACTCATAATATAAAGGAAGTTTCTGTGTGTATTTCTTTCGTTCATGCTACGTGTAAGCTAATAGACCCAGGACTACGAATTTGGTACATAGGCACATCTACACGAAAGCCGGTATACCTCGAACAGAGTTTTAAGCTCAACAATATTCTTCCATAAGGAACCATTCTATCAGACGACATATTGACATCATATCAGGCGACGACATTTCATACGACCATCATAACAGACATTGTGAACATTGAAAACTGAGTGAATAGAACATATCGTTTCAATTCTCTACATTCCTCAATAACAAGATATAAGTTGAGACAACATGGCGTTTTCAGAACGCTTACCTTTATAAGGGATTCAGGGAATGGAATTAAGGTAGCTCGTGCGGTGGGCACTTTCTCATCCAACAGATTATGACTAGAGAGCGGAAATGAGAAAGTGACTTATATTTCATCTTCGGTGAACCAACAGAGCTAAATTACGCGCCTGCTTAATGCTGTTGGCTAAACATCCTTCTAACACTTATACACATGCCTGAAAAAATTCATGAGACTTAGAATGGAAATATTTATTATCTTCACTGCTTATTGGGTCACAATCACAGAGTTAAGGGAAGTGGGAGTTTAATTAAACTATTCTTTTGTCTTTTCTTTAAAATCAGTGCATTGTTTTCAGAATATTATATTCGATCTAAAGGTGTCACATCGCTTTTCCTCCTACTCAAATCTTTTGATTTTTATTTATATATAAAATCATAAACAATTTCGCTCACCACTTACATGAACGTAATATTTAATTTAGGTACATGCACCCAATAAAATATCTGTTGTGGCCACCACACGACTTCTCTGTAAGGACTATTAAAACACCTTCATTAATAACTGTAAAATATATAAAAATGTAAAACGTTTATTACAGTTAAAAACAATTTTTACAATTAAAATTAGAGTTTCTGCATCCAAACAAGCAAATCAGCCAACAGGCAGACAGACGAAAATTTTGGTATACAATATTGAAAGTTAATGTTTAGTCTCCCTATTCAAACGGACATGGAAGTTGGCGCACCAAATAACTTAATTCACTAACTCTACTAACTCTTTCAAATGCAAATAAATGGTGGCCTCGTTGCGCCTACCATCACTTTTACATTGCTCATAAATCGATAGCTATCCCATGCACTAAAGTTGTAAAATCCTTAACCGCTACATAAGAACAACATAATTCTAACCCTTTAAAAGGCAAAAATGCAAAATTTACTACTAGATAAGAACACAAATACAGAGCTGAACAAGCCGGTGTAACAGGACAGGAATATATATATATTCATAAGTCTCCAATAAAATTCAGGTTCATAGCTAATAGTACCAAAAGTTATCTCAAAGAAATAGATTATCTTTTTGCACAAAAACTTCGTATGATACGTGACCTAATTAACAACTATGATTTTAAGGATCTGCATTGCAACTGGATGATCTCTAGTAACGAACTAGTTCTTAAAACTGTGAATTCACTTAAAATAGACCATATCCAATGCTACGACTTTGAAAACCTCTATAGTTCTCTACCACTTGAAGAAATTTTTACAAGTTTACTAGCGCTTCCAGATTTATTTCCGCAAATTTCTACCATTATCAGCAACGAAAAATGGCAACTTTTCCTCTCCAGCGTGCTCTTCAATAATTTTATTCAATTTAACAATAGCATCTTTAAACAAGTACAGGAAATCCCAATGGGAGGTAATTTTTCAAGCTCTGTCTGTGAATTATTCCTTTTTACAAAAGAATTGACCTTTGTCCGTTCAATCAGTACAGAAGAACGTATGTTTTATACCAACACATCTATAGATATATTGATGATGTCATTGCATTTAATAACTACAACTAAATAGAAGTAGCTAATATCTACCCTACATGCTTAAAACTAAATAAACAAATACAGAACAGCTTAACGTAGTCTACCTTGATTTAAATATTATTGATTACAATTTTATAAATGTTCCACACTAAAATTAACTAACTGGAATTCAAATATTTCCAAAAGAGTCATCCTTAACACAATTTATTCACAACTACTCAGAATAAAAAGCATTTGCAATACTGCAAAACACTTACAAGAAGAAATACTATACTTCGTAACTATTGTGAAAAGTAACCTAATTCCTCATAAAATAATTAAAAATACCTTAAAAAAGCTGGCATTAGAATTACCTACTTTTAGATTTTTTCAATTAGATAATGATATTTTATGCCTAAAGCCCAAGGGATGGTATAAGGTGGATGGCTGATTGAGAGAATCTAATGTAAAAAATGTACAGATAATTCTTGTTTATACATTATCTTTCCTCCAAAAATTTTGGCACATTACTTTTATTGCTTTTAATACTATTATTTAAATAGTTTTAAATTTCTTTAATGGCAATATTACCACACCACTTTTATTAACAAATCGGACGTTTTCATTTTTCATAGTAGCTTGATCGCCCGCTAGCTTGAAGAATTACGACTTTTTATTAACAAAATGACTGTTTTTTCCTTTTACTCTTGCTTTAGTGGCCAAGTTTAGTAGTTTTAGCTGTTTTGTATTAGCTGAGAGATGCTTGGCGCCAGAGCGGAATGTTGGCTAATGGCGCATGCGCCGCCGGAATTGGCGTTGAAATGTATTCTGTGAGAAACTTGATTTATGCTACATTCGAAGTTGCGATTCATATGTTACGCTGTAAGGTGAAACCTAGCGCCTGAGTGTCGCTATGGAAAATAAATGTATTGAAACTGTGTAATGTCTGTGGAGTTATTTTATTACGATATACAGCTATCGACGGGAAATAGAATTAAGTCATTTCAAGTTTTGTGGCCGATCAGAGCCGGAGGAGCTAATAAAGTTTATGAGAGTGCGAATTTACTTTCGGTTTGTGAAATGAAGAATTATATAGGATACTTCAAGATTGAAGTTCTGTAGAAACAAAAGGGTAAGTACTCTCCTCCTTTTTGAAGCTCTTTATTTGTTTATTGACTTTTGCTAATTAAAATGTCACTAAAGGAGATATTAGCGAAAAAACGTACATTAAAAACACAGTTAACAAAGTTGAAACAAAAGGTTGCGGAAGAAAATGTCCAAGGAAGTGACTTGGAAGTACTAAAGAATAAATTTAAAGTGTTTGAGACAGAAATAAATTCTAATTTCGATTCTTTGTTCGGGTTATGTACGGAAGAAAGTATTGACGCTTATGTAAAAGAGAAAGAAGAGATTGACGGTATTCTCTTAGATGTAGAAGTCGAATTAAATCGTAAATTAGCTAAACTTTCCAAAGAAATGAAATCGGAGCTTTCGGTTTGCACGAATACTGAGAACAATGTTAAATTACCGAAAATTAATTTGCCAACGTTTTCGGGTAACTTACACGAGTGGCTTTCATTTAAAGATATCTTTTTAGCCAGTGTTGATTCAAATCCTAATTTAACAGATGCAGTCAAATTACAGTACTTAAAATCTGCGCTAAGAGGTGATGCTTATCGTATTGTGCAGTCAATATCCATAGTTGACTCTAATTATAAATTAGCCTTTTCATTACTAGAAGAAAGGTTCTATAATCACCGTAAACAAGTGTATGCTCATCTGAGACGATTTATGAATATGCATCCTATGCAAAATGAGTCTGCGTCAGCAATATTAAACTTAATTGACATTACAAATGAATGCGTGAGATCACTAGAAGTTTTAAATCAGAGTGTTAACGGTTTTTCTTCCAATGTGTTTGCATACATTTTAGGGCAAAAATTAGATCCTAACACCACAATATGGTGGGAAAGAAAGAGAAAGAGAATTTGCCTAATTTAACAGATTTTATAGAATTTCTTAAAGATCATGCTCAACGCTTCAAATAGTGTGACTAACACAAAAAAAAAGTTACACATAGAGTTACCGCTGTTGTTTCTAATGCAAATGAAAAACATACACGGAATTCGTGTAGGTTATGTAATTTGAGCAATCACAAACTTTTTAATTGTCCTAAATTTCAGAAATTAAGTGTAAAAGAAAGGGCAGAATTTGTGAAAAAAACAGAATTTATGTTTTTGTTGTTTTAATTTGCACAGTGTGAGAAATTGCCGTTCTAATTACTTGTGCAAGAAGTGTAAGAAAAAACATAACTTTCTCTTGTGTTATCAAAACGAAAATAATTCCGTTGGAACCACAGTAGAAAGAGCAGACACGAGTTGGGTGATCAAAACAGCAATGCGTTAAATGTACACGCACCTGCATTTCAAGCTAAAACTCAAAACGAAACCTTTACAGCCGCTACAGGTACTAACAGTGGGAAAAACGTGATTTTATCTACTGCCTTTGTATTTATCGAGACTAATGATGGAACATTAATTAAGGTGAAAGCGTTATGTGATAGTGGAAGTGTTTCTTGTTTTTGTACCACTGAATTAGCGGATAAACTTAATTTAAAAAGGGAAAATACAAATATTTCGGTTTGCAGTATATCAGGTATTTCAACTACGATAAAAAGAAAAGCAGTTACCCTTATCTGTAATCAGGAACAAACGTATAAAAGGAAACTAGAGGTTTTGTTAATTCCAAAAATAGCAGGTTTAACTCCCGCAAAGTTTATCGATGTTAGTAACCTTGTGATTCCTGAGAAGGTGAATTTAGCGGATCCGGAATTTTATAAACCAGAGAAAGTAAACCTGTTGCTAGGCGCGGAAGTTTTTTATGATATGTTACGAGCTGGTAAAATCTATGTTCCTAACACAGGCTTGATATTACGAAATAGTGTGTTTGGATATATAGTTAGTGGAAATGTAAATGATTCACAGAGAAATAATTTATCGTATTGTGGGTTAATAAATGATAATTCAGAGAGTGAATTGAAAATGTTTTTGAACTAGAATCATTAGGCATTAAAGATGATCCTTATTGTCATGAGGAAGACAAAGCATTGGAAATATTTAATAAGACAGTTTGTTTTAAAGCTGGTCGCTACGAGGTTACTTTACCTTGGAAAAGAGACTGGAGGGAATTAGCTGATAATTACCGAGTAGCGGAAAATAGATTAAAAACTCTTGCAAAGCGAATGAATTATGACAAAACACTGTTTTCTACATTTAGTGAAATATAAGATGATTATCTCAAGCAAGGTATCATTGAAAGAGTGTCAGATGGAAATATACCTATCGGTAAACCAGTGTTTTACCTACCACACCAACCGGTATTTAGAGAAACCAGTGCTTCAACGAAGACTAGAATAGTGTTTGATGGCAGCTCACGTGAGTTCGGGCAGCTATCACTGAATGATTGTCTATGGACAGGGACAAACTTAAATCCTAATATGTTCCATCTGCTAATTAATTTCCGATTAAATAAATTTGCAATTTCAGCGGATGTAGAAAAAGCATTTGCAGATTGCTTTGGCAGAAAAGGATCAAGACGCAGTGCGTTTCCTGTTTGTGGAAAACACACAATTAAATGATCTAAAACTAGAGACATACAGATTCAAACGCGTAAATTTTGGGATTTAATCAAGTCCCTTTTTGTTGGCTGCAACAATTAAAGAACACATTAGAAAATATCGAGATGAGCAGCCAGATGTATTTGAAATATTGAATTCTTGTGTTTATGTTGATAATTTTATTACTGGACAGGGCAGTATAGATGAGCTCTAAGCTTATCGCAAAAAGCTAAACAAATTATGAGTGCAGCAAATATGAACTTGCCTAAATGGGTATCCAATGATCCTGAGCTGATGAGAAAATGGGAAAAGGAAGATTTCGAGATCCATCCACATAAAATCAATGAATCAAACGAGACACTTAAGATCTTGGGAATATCTTGGGATACTAATGAAGACTCTGAGTATAGAGACAGACAGTTTGATGGAATTCCTTAAGAATAAGCGTAATACGAAACGGTTCATCTTGAAAACTGACGGGAAGATATTTGATCCCTTTGGGTTAAAAACTCCATTTACTGTTAGACTTAAATTCTTGCTACAAGAACTTTGGGTTCGAAAATTGACATGGGATGATAAACTACCTACAGATATCTGTCAAGAGTGGGCAAAGTGGTGCTGTGAGTGTCATCATATAAGTAAAATTGCAGTTCCAAGATTCATTTTGAATCCCGAAGCCGATTCCATAGAGATCCATTGCTTTTCAGATGCCAGTCAGAGGGCGTACGGTACTGTTGTCTACGTAAAACTGCGTAAGCAAGAAGAAATTTCTGTGAGTTTCGTCGCATCAAAATGTCGTGTTGCACCTGTGAAAAGAATTACGTTACCTCGTCTTGAATTACTTCGTACATTACTAGCAGCCCGTTTAGGTTCTGGAGGGAAAAAATTGCTCGATCAAAAGAAATCCTCGAGAATATTTTATTGGACTGATGCCAAAATAGTGTTATGCTGGATTAAAGGTACCAGTACCAAATGGAAATCTTTCATCGCCAACAGAGTTAACGAGATTAGGAAGTTAACACAGCCGATAGAGTGGTTCTATTGTCCAACAAAAGAGAACCCAGCAGATGTTATGACGCGTGGTGTTCAAATTGACTTTCTTGTGAACTGTTCCAAATGGTGGTCTTTCTGTGACTTTTTAACATGCTCAGAGATTCCTCATCACGACTTATCATTTGAGGTAGTTGAAGAAGTGTGTCCAAATGAACTTAAAAAGGACAATGAACTGCATAACGATTCTAACTTAGTTTTAATTGCATGTAATGAAGCAAACCTCTTTAATGATATTCTTAATTTGTCTTCTAATTATACTAAACTTATTCGTATTGTAAGTTTCATTTTCAGGTTTATCCATGATCTTAAGAACCCTCAGGTAAGGAGATACGGAGTACTTACTTTAGAAGAGATAAAGGATGCTGAGGTGTATATTTTATTAGAGGCCCAAAAAAGTGAGTTTAAAGACGAAATACATCAATTGAAAAGAGGTAAGTGTGTAAACCTTAAAAGTACTAGTGTAGAATTTTAAAAAATGCAAAAATTGGTTGAGTGTCCAGATGAGAATTTAGCGAGTTTTTATACCACTGAAGGTATAGTGTGGAAATTTATTCCTCCAAAGTCGCCAAATTTCGGCGAAATTTGGGAGCAGGAGTTAAATCATTTAAGAGTCATTTGAAGAGAGTTATTGGTAATCAGTGTTTAAATTTAGAAGAATTTTTAACTGTTTTAACTGAAATTGAAGGAGTATTGAACTCAAGACCTCTTACTCCAATTTCAGCTGATTACAATAATTTTGAAACTTTGACCCCAGGTCACTTTTTGGTTGGTAGACCTATCACAACTCTAGCTGAGCCAGATTTATCCAACATAAATGAGAACAGACTTTCTAAATGGCAAAGAATCACTAAGTATACACAAAAAATTTGGAAATTATGGAAACGTGATTATCTGAATAATTTACAAGAACGTCACAAGTGGAAAATTTTAAAGGATGACGTTCAGTTGGGAACTCTTGTATTAATAAAAGATGAAAATTTGCCTTCAACCAAATGGCTAGTGGGGAGAATAGCTGAGGTTTTTCATGGTAGGGATAACAAAATAAGAGTAGTAACTGTAAGATTGCCTAATCAGCATTTGCTGAAACGAAATGTTCGAGATATATGTATACTTCCTGTAGAATGATGGTTTATTTCTATTATAAACTGGTATTTGTTGTAATAATTTGAATGTATATTTTTCAATATTGTGATTTGTTATTGTAAAGTAATTTATTGTAGTGCCTTTATATTTACATTTATTTACATAATAGTTTTGAAATTGTTAATTTCAACGCCGGGAGTGTTTTGTATTAGCTGAGAAATGCTTGGCGCCAGAGCGGAATGTTGGCTAATGGCGAATGCGCCGCCGGAATTGGCGTTGAAATGTATTCTGTGAGAAACTTGATTTATGGTACATTCGAAGTTGCGATTCATATGTTACGCTGTAAGGTGAAACCTAGCGCCTGAGTGTCGCTATGGAAAATAAATGTATTGAAACTGTGTAATGTCTGTGGAGTTATTTTATTACGATATACAGCTATCGACGGGGAATAGAATTAAGTCATTTCATTAGCTGAATTAGCCATTTTCACTTTCAGTAACAATTTTTTCTTCCGACGACATGACTGACGCCATTTTAAAATCTTTTCACGTTTTTCCCAGCTTTCCGACCCCATTCGAAAATTAGAGACTAGTTACAGCTAATGGACAGTCTTTTCGTATTGGCTGATGCCCAAAGGACATCGCTCCCCCCTACTTACGTCACACGACTAAAGTACACAGAAAGGAATTACGACCCCTCTTCAACTTAGTTTTAAGAGGGAGAGCTCTGCATCGCCAAAGGTCAGTTTTTTCTGTTTCTTTTGTTACAATTTTTTCTTGGTTTTAGCAAGACGCACTGTGTTCGTTTTCATCTTAATTTTCATTTAAATTTAATTACAGGTTTCTAAAATCTATAAAAAAGAATAAATCTTTGAGCTTGCAGGCCCAGCCCGTATGTTTTTGTATATTTAGGACTAATAGCAGACCGCTATTTATTTTTATTTTTATTTTTATTTTTATTTTTGTCTTGATTTTAGATGTAATTGGAATTGTTTTTACACATTTTAACACCTTAATGTGTCATTTTGTGCGGACGCGTCGGGAAATTGGAACAGAGAATTGAGACTAATAAATTTTTCCAAGACACTCTGTGTAAATTAAAAAATCTTGTAGCGAAAAATCAATTGTCTGTTTCGGCTTGTTTCAATTGTCTGTTTCGGCGAAACGCGTAATGGAGTTAGCTTGATTCGACGTTCAAATCAGATATTTCCCTTAAAAAGCCAGTTTGGAAGTCGAGTTCAGCTAATTTACCATTTTCCGCTTTCTATTTTTATCTGATTTTGTTTGTTTTATGTTTTACTTGTTACTTGGTTTGATTTTCATATGTATTAATTTTTCAAATGGCATATCCATAGGTATTTTACTGTATTTTTTGCCATTACTAGTTTCCAACACTGAGTATTTTACTACGTTTTTTTCCTTTCTCGTGTAGTATATTTCTCCCCCTTCGATGACATTGTTCTTTAAAAACGTGTTGAACTTTTTGGAGCCACAGCTCCTGGTAACTTTTAGGCGAGCTTACTACTGATTCTAATTTACTTATTTTGCAGCATATTGCGCAAAATGTTATCTAGACCAAATAGGTTATACAGTATTGTACTAACTACCTTGCTTGTTATTATATATATATATATTTATACATATTAAAGTGACCGATTGCCACGAAAAAGCGAGGAGTACAACTATACGTTATAACACTTCCATATACTAAAACATTCTACGTCTACTCATTCTCGAGTTATTCGAGATACGTATCTCTTGAAACGAAAATACTTGCAAATACCGAAAAATCTCTTTGCTTAATTCATTTTACAATCCTTTATTGGAAAAAAGAGCTCCATATTTATTCTGTCCAGATACTATGCCAAAAAAAAGTCATTTCAATTGATTTATAGTGGGTTAACTCTTTGTAAATATTGGTAGAAGACATTCGGTTAGAGAACAGTTTTCAGTGTTTCTTGGTATCAAAACAATGGATAGGAAAGCTTGCAATAAATGTGTTGTCAGCTTGTAAATGTGACCAAAGGTATAAAAGAGAAGGTATTTGAGTTGGCCAGAAAATAGTAAGGAATAACATGAAAGCTGGTATCCATCTATGAAAGGTGAGTATATTATCGACACTGGAGTGTCGTTTCATGGTATATGGCATAAATGTAGACACAATTCCTTGAATTCTATTGGTTGTGCTAATCATAGACTGACCTAGCAATCGATTTTTGCGGTAATAAACTATATATTTACTCAATTTTATGCAACTATTTATACTTGATAATGACATCGATTTGAATATATTTTAATATTTATGGAAAAAAACTAAATGCATAAAACATAAAATTGAATTATTTTGTAAAATATATCAAAATGTGATTGTTTGATGGTAGAAAAATTTTACAGTCGAAGAGATTATAGATAATTAGCATAAAAATTTAAACATAGGTCAAAACCGCGTTAAATAACTTGATATTCAATTCTGTGCACATTTTGATATTTAGAATCACATTGCTTTGAAAATACTTTAATATTTCAGGCTAAACATGACTAATTAAAACCATATATAATTTCATTCAAACATATATAATTAAAAAAATTAATTTCATTCTCATATATCATTTCATCATTCATATAGAATTTCATGTTGTTCCCGTACTGCTTTCCTCGACAGTTCAAAAACTTTCTCTTTTATACTCTTGCTTTCTTTTACAAGCTGCACAACACATTTATCGAAAATTTTCCTGCCCATTGTTTTCATACCAACAGATATTGAAAACTGTTCCATAGCAGAATGCCCTCTACCAATATTTAGAAAAGTTTCAAGCATGTTTTTGTTTATCTCAAAACACCGCTGTTCAGCCAGTCGTGGACTTGAATATGTTGAGCCTTAAAGTGCATTGCATGAATTACACATTATCTGTAGCTCTGAAGAATAACCAAAATTATCATTATTTGTTTACTTTTAGTTGATTTTTATTGCAATACTGACACCTAAATCCTTTCAGTAAATGAATCCACATAATATCACACATGACAGTGTAAGTAGAAGCATTATTTTCCACTAAATCCTCATTATTTCCAGCGTTACTGAAGAAACACAGCTTCTGTTCAGTCCTGGACATTTTACCATTGTTTAAAATTATACTCTGTGTGTCAGCACAATCAGACTGCAGTAACACATCTACATCAGAATGGTGTGAAACATCAGCATTTGGATTGCATACTTTGTGCAAACCAGTATCAAAACATTCAACAGTTTCACTTTTGCATTTATTCCATCATTTATTGGCTTTATCACTTGCAAGTTCCGTTTTTTTTTTTTTTTTTTTTTTTTTTTTTTTTTTTTTTTTTTGAAGAACGGGACACAGGGTTTCGCCATCTGAAACTCACAGCATGCATACTTTCGATTTATAAAAACAAATCACAAATATAAGCAAACGATTTCGCCGTGCCACTAAATGTAAACGAAACTCGAAGTAGTTCCTGTTGGTATTCACGGAAAGAATAGTATGCATGTTGCAGTGCCTACAGTTCGAAATAAAATAAATTAGTGGCTTGTCTGCGAGCGCAAAGTCTGTAAAACAAATATCGCAGCCCTTTAAATGCCCTTTTAACGCATTTAAATGTCCATATCTAAAACGAAATTTACTTATAAAATGCTTAATTTTCGTCGCAACTTAAAAATTCGTTTTTGTAAACATCACTTACATTATTCTTTATTTTCAGAAACAAAAAATGAAATTTCGAATTTTTGAAGGAAATTTACGAATCTGAACGTCCCTTGTCCCCTTAATTCACTAATTCTACTAACTCTTTCAAATGCAAATAAATGCTGGCCTCGTTGCGCCTACCATTACTTTTACATTCCTCATAAATCGATAGCTATCCCTTGCACTAAAGTTGTAAAATCCGTAACCGCAACATAAGAACAACATACTTCTACCCCTTTAAAAGGCAAAAATGAAAAATTTACTAATAGATAAGAACACAAATACAGAGCTGAACGAGAAGGTGTAACAGGACAGGAATATATACATATACATATATATATATATTTATACATGTTAAAGTGAGCTATTGCCACGAAAAAGCGAAGAGTACAACTATATGTTATAGCACTTCCATATACTAAAACATTCTACGTCTACGCATTCTCGAGTTATTCGAGATACGTATCTCTTGAAACAAAAATACTTACAAATAACGAAAAATCTCTTTACTGAATTCGTTTTACAATCCGTTATTGGAAAAAAAAGCTCCATATTTATTCTGTCAAGATACTATACAAAAAACAAATCATTTCAATTGATTTATTGTGGGTTAAATTGGGTCCCAATTACAGAGTTTTCTTGAAAACTGGTACCCTAAATTTTTTGCAATTACAGTTCTTACTTTAATTTGTACAAGGAACTAGAAGGTGACAGTTTTGTATCTTCCATTCTACAGGGCCGATTAACGAAGTTTAGCTTGCATTTTTCGTACCGGGAAAGCGCGTCTTTCGCAAACTTGTATAAGAGTTTTAACACAATATTAAAAATGATCTAAATTGAAGTAAGAATTTATAATTGAACAAACTCGAAAAATAAAAATGCGAAAGGGAAAATATACAAATTGTAAACATATAACAATAAATCTCCTTTTAAAGAGGTCGCTTACCTAAAGAAAATTTTCTGAGTTACATGAAATTCGAATTCAAATTACAAGAATTTGTTAACTAAATTGTTCTTTTTTTAAAATCATTCTCTGGGATCTGGATATACTTATGGATTACGAGGAAATGGAAACCCTTAGGGCGGAGTCTGAAGTCTCGTAGTTTTGCCTCAAATGCCAATATTTTATGATTCATGCAGTTTTTGAAGAATAAATCTTTGAATATTATAATAAATCATAAATGAATAATAATAAACGAAACTCTTTAATACAAATGAGATGACAAGACGAATGATTAAAATTTTATTGGAGAGCCAAAAGTGTTAATTTTGCATTTAATTTTTAATAAAAGTCTAAACTTTATAACGGGTTCGAAATTTTTTTGAAATGGTAATAATAAATGAAATTGTAATAAAAAATATAATCAAAAATTTAGAAATAAGTTAATCAAATACAAAATTAAGATAATAATAGTAATAATATTAATAATAATGTGGGCTGGCATTGTTCATTTATAATCGGATGACGCGACAAGCTGTGGGAGGAAATCTTTCACTTTTTCGATGATGAAGGGCAGAGGATTCCGCCATTAAGACGATGACGCGATTCAAAGATGTTTGCTTGTAAAATGCGGTTCCTTCTCTTCGTTTGTAAATAATCTCATCTATTTCCTTCTATGTATGTAATTACTTTGTAGTTTGTAGCAACTATTCATGTTTCATTAAATATTCAAGTTATTTGTAAATTGGACTAGTTTATTAGCCCCTAGACAGCCACATCGGAAGTAAGTTTACGAACATCATATTCCTAGACAGTAAGTACCGATTCTACAGATTTGGGCGCTCAGGCCGGTATGAGCCTAGGAAGAAGCATTATGAATATTACAAAATAAGTAAGTTTTGTTTCGATTATTTCTACATTGTTACTTCTAAGAATAGTGTTCTATGATACTGTGAATTAAGATGATTACCTTATGTAGTGTCGCTTCAGTTCCGTTAAGTTTCTAATTAAATTTAGTTAAAGCGGAATGGCAACATCTAGTCTCCGCGAAGAACGAAGTAAACAAACTTCGAGTTTTTGTCACGCGATGCTACGTGCATGTAAAATGTAAATAAATCTTATGAATAAGAATCTATAACTTCGTAAGGAATAAAATATTGGTTCCATTGGAGTCAGAGAAGTGTTATTTTCCTGCATTTGCACACCAGACACTTCACTGGTGTATCCCGGCGTGATCGAATTCTACAATGGCTGACGAAGACGAAACCGAAATTAAAGCAACAACTGCATCTGTCGCCAAGGTAAGAGTTAAAGTTCCTCCTTTTTGGAAGCCAGATCCTAAAATATGGTTTATTCAACAAGAAGCACAATTTAGAAATGCAAAAATTAGTGCAGATCAAACAAAATATGATTATGTTATAAGTTCCATTGAACCCGATATTTTGTCACAGGTATCTGATATTTTGCTAAGTCTACCACAAGATAATAAATATGAGGCAATTAAAAATAGACTAATTTCATTATATGCTGATTCAGAGACTCAAAAAACCCAAAAATTACTGAGTGAGTTAGAACTGGGTGACAAAAAGCCATCTCAATTACTGTGTGAGATGCGTAATTTGGCTGGTGATAAAGTAACAGATACTTTCCTAAAAACGTAGTGGCTAGAACGTTTACCCGTTAATATGCGTAGCATTACATCTGTTAGTAGTGAAGATTTGTCAAAAGTAGCTACAATGGCCGATAAGATTTGGGAATTAAACCCTGTTACTCCCCGAATAGCTGCTGCATCATCCATAACGGTAAAAACGGAAGTGATTGAAAGTTTACAAAAACAAGTTAGTGAACTTAGCTTACAAGTTTCTGCTTTAAACAAGCAACGCCACAATCGTCCCTATTGTCGTAACCGATCCAAATCAAGAGATAGGAGTTACAGTGGTAACAGATCTAGTGATATTTGTTACTATCATAAAAAATTCGGTGATAAGTCATTTAAGTGTAAACAACCCTGCAACTACTCATCAACATCACAGACAAATAGTCCGGAAAACCAGCTCCCCGTCTCTCATTGACGACGAAGGGACAAGGGGTGCAGGTGAGTCGTCTTTTCATCAGCGACAAAGAATCGGCTACCCAATTTTTAATAGATACTGGGGCAGAAATTTCTGTCATTCCTCCCTTGCCTGCAAATAAAAAAAACATCTCAAAATTAGAACTCTTTGCTGCAAATGGTACGAAAATTAAAACATATGGCCAAAAATTAATCAAGCTTGATCTTGGACTCAGACGATCATTCACATGGCCTTTTGTAATTGCGGACGTAAACAAACCGATAATAGGCATGGATTTTCTTGCAAATTTTAACCTTTTGGTAGATTCTAAAAATCGCAAGTTGATTGATGGTACTACATTCTTAACAACCAATGGAACTCCTTGTTTTCAAAATAACAATAATAATATTCCGATTTTAAATGCCGTAAATGATCCATATAAACGTATCATTAATGATTTTCCGGATTTGTTAAAACTGAATGTAGTTAATAATAAAGTTAAAAATCATAACATCGAACATTATATCGAAACCAGAGGTCCACCAGTTTTCGTTAAAGCCAGGAGACTGTCAGCTGAGAAACTTAAAGCGGCTAAAAAGGAGTTTTAATTTATGCTCCAAATGGGTTTATGAAGACAATCCAAAAGTAACTGGTCGAGCCCACTACATCTCGCTATGAAGAAATCAGGTGATTGGAGACCTTGTGGAAACTATCGAGCGTTAAACAACGTCACGATTCCTGATAGATACCCTCTCCCATTTTTAACAGATTGCAGTTCCATTTTAGCTGGAAAAAAAGTTTTCTCATCCATAGACCTCATTAGAGCGTACCAACAAATTCCAGTTCGTGAAGAAGATATACCGAAAACGGCCATTCTCACTCCCTTTGGCTTATTCGAGTTCCCATTCATGACGTTCGGCCTACGAAATGCGGCCCAAACGTTCCAACGTTTCATGAACAGTGTGTTGAATGGACTAGAATTCGTGTTTTGCTATTTGGATGACATTCTAATAGCCTCTCCAGATGAAGAAACTCACCAAAAACATCTACGAGCAGTCCTCGAGAGACTAAACGAATATGGCCTGTGTATTAATGCGGCAAAGTGTAAATTTGGTCAACCAAAACTTGCATTCCTGGGATACGAAGTGTCAACTGGAGGACTTAAACCTCTTTCAACGAAAGTTGATGCCATCAAAAATTTCCCAGAACCAAAGTCATTTACTAGTTTAAGACGATTTTTAGTATGGTGAATTTTTATCACAGATTCATACCAAATTGTGCGAAATTGCAACAACCTTTAACAACATTGCTCAGTGGTATTAAAAAGAACTGCAGAAAAGAAATAACCTGGACGGCAGAAACAAGAAACGTCTTCCAGATCTTAAAAGATGCACTTATTCATGCCACAAACTTAACTCACCCATCCGAAAAGGCTGAAATATCGCTAACAACTGATGCTTCCGATACTGCCATTGGAGCCGTTTTACATCAGATTGTGAATAATGAAAAACAACCTTTAAGTTTCTTTTCCCGAAATTTGACATCAGCACAACAAAAATATAGTGCCTACGGTAGAGAACTCTTAGCCATCTATACAGCAGTAAAACATTTCAAATACATCTTAGAAGGGCGAACTTTTGCAATATACACGGATCACAAACCACTAACATTTGCCTTCCAACAAAATTTGGAAAAAGCTTCGCCACGACAAGCTAGACAACTGTCATATATTGGCCAGTTCTCAACCGATATCCGATTCATACAAGGGCATGAAAATACCGTCGCTGACGCTCTCTCTCGCATAGACACCATTTCTGTACCATCTGCAATAGACTTACAAACTATAGTAGACTGTCAAGAAGATGACGACTTGGAGATACTAAAAAAACAACCCAAACTTTAAAATCCTACAGATCCCTATACCGGACAGCGAAAAGAAAATTTACTGTGATACTTCTACAAATTATAATCGACCATACATCCCTGCAAAGTTTCGGCAGAAAATATTTTCTTCAATCTATAATTTATCTCATCCTGGAATAAGATCCACGATAAAATTGATAACACGACGTTTCATATGGCCCAATATGAATAAAGACTGCCAACTATGGACTAGAGCATGTTTATCTTGCAAAAGATCTAAAGTTCATAGACATACATAGTCATCTTTGGGAGAATTCAAAGTACCTCCACACAGATTCCAGCATTTAAACATAGATCTGGTGGGTCCGCTACCTCCTTGCAAAGGATTCAAATACCTTCTAACCATCATCGATCGTTATACACGATGGATCGAAGCGGTACCGTTAGAAGATCAATCAGCAGAATCTATTGCTAAAGCTTTGATTTATACTTGGTTTTCACGCTTTGGAATTCCGAATCGCATAACATCTGACCAAGGTCGGCAATTCGATAGACAACTTTTTCAAGCTTTAGGAAAATATCTTGGTTTTCATACAAACACTACAACTGCGTACCATCCACAGGCAAATGGCCTGATCGAAAGACAACACTGAACTTTAAAAGCAAGTCTCAAATGTCATCTACTCGAATCAAAATCATGGTTGGAAGCATTGCCTTTCGTTCTTTTAGGCGTAAGATCTGCCATCAAGGAAGACTTAGGTTGCTCATCCGCAGAACTTGTATACGGAACCCCTTTAGCATTACCTGGTGAATTCTTTTCAACAGTACCTCATATGAAACAGTCTGAATTTTCTCAAAACCTTCAGAAAATAATAAGAGCTATGAAGCCAAGTTCTACCACCACCCATGGAAATAGAACAGTCTTTGTTTCTAAACATCTTTCCAACTGTTCTCACGTATTCCTATACAACAACATTAATAATTCGTCGCTACAGCCTGTCTATCTTGGACCGTATCCTGTAAGAGCAAGAAAGGATAAGTACTTCGATATTGAAATCCAAGGAAAAGTTAAAAGAGTTTCAATAGACAGACTAAAGCCATGTTTCCTAGTGCAAGATTCTGATATTCCTTTTCAAAACTCCCATTCTAAGAAAGCGGAACTTGGGGAAACACCTGCACTCAAGAACACTGAAAAAAATTCTGAAACTCATCATGAAACCAAGACTACTAGAACTGGCAGACATGTGAAGTTTCCCAGTCACTTTAAAGATTATCTTCCATAATCGCTGTCACTAGGAAGAGGGTGTGTAGTGTCGCTTCAGTTCCGTTAAGTTTCTAATTAAATTTAGTTAAAGCGGAATGGCAACACCTTCTAGTCTCCGCGAAGAACGAAGTAAACAAGCTTCGAGTTTTTGTCACGCGATGCTACGTGCATGTAAAATGTAAATAAATCTTATGAATAAGAATCTATAACTTCGTAAGGAATAAAATATTGGTTCCATTGGAGTCAGAGAAGTGTTATTTTCCTGCATTTGCACGCCAGACATTTCACCTTAAATTCTATTCCTAGAATTTCAAATTCTTTAAAGACTGGGCCTACTAAGTCAATTAAACTTTTACATCAAATTGTGTTTGGAACTTTGGGTGATCGAAAAAATAGAGCTAGATTGCGTAACTTTTGTGGTTTTCCATCTGATTTTAATATTGAAGAAACAAAACAAAAATTACTTAAAACTTTTACTGCAAATGATTTTATTTTAAGCTTTTAAAATCCGAAAGTGATGACGATGATGAGTTATCTGAAAACGAAAGTGTTTATGATTCTGATAGAAATGATGATATTAAGTCTGTTCTGTCAGAATCACCTCCCATAAATAACTCAGTGGATGAAAACATTATAATGCCTAGCAATATTTCCTTACATTTTCGTGATATTTTAGAAACTGTTTCTGAATTTAATGGCGCTGATACATATCCAGTTGAATCCTTCATTGGTGATTTAGAAGAATGTTTTAAATTATTTAAGTTATCGGAATTACAGAAAATTGTGTTTGCTAAAAAATTGCTTACTGGTTCTGCTAAAGTATTTATTAGGTCTTTGAAAGGTATAATATCATGGAAAAAATTTAAAGAAAATCTTTTATCTGAATTTGGTTCTAAAATAAACAGTGCACAATTTCATAATTTGTTACAGAAACGACACTTAAAACCTGGTGAATCACTTTCCGAATATTTAATTGCCATGCGTGAAATAGCCAGTCGCGGTTCTGTTGATGATTCATCAATTCTTGATTATGTAATCAATGGGATACCAGATCAGAGTAGTAACAAAATTGTTTTGTACGGGTGTAAAACTATTTCTGAATTCAAAGAGAAATTAAAAATTTATGAGAAAATTCGCGTTCCAGATACGAAGAATAAGGGTTATTCAAGTACTAACACACAAAATAAAACACGCGCTGTACCTAGTAAGATTAAAGAGCCAAGGTGTTATAATTGCGGAAGTTTAGGTCATAAGTCTAATTTTTGTAACAATAAGAGTAAAGGATTTTAAGTGTTTTAAATGCGATTTGTTTGGACACAAGGCCATAGATTGTTCGAAAACATCATCTAAAAATATCCAAGATGCCAAAGCTGTTACTCCAATAACTCAGACTTGTCAGAAAGAAATGCATAAAATTATTAATTTGGGTAATTTGCAAATTGATGCGTTAATAGATACTGGTAGTCAGGTAACGTTAATTCGAGAAGATATACATAAGAAGATAGGTTCTCCTGAACTTAAGTCGGCAGATCTACAGTTAACGGGGTTTGGTAATGGGAAAATTAAGCCTATAGGAAGATTTGAAGGTGAATTCGAAATTGATGGTTCTTCATTTCGATCAAATATTTGTGTTATCGCAGAAAACGAAATGTTTTTACAAGCGATCATTGGTACTGATATTATAAGGCAAGGGGAATTAACTGTAAATAAAAAAGGAGTCTAAATTAGAAAAATGCAACCTGAAAACTATTTGATGTGCATTCGTGATATTTATAATGACGAGGAAATTGATTTAAGCCATATCAAAGACGGAATAGAAATGAAATACTACACTTAGTAAGGAATTATGAGTCGAATAAAATAAAAACATCTGGCCTGAAGATGCGAATAGTGCTGACAGATCAACTTCCAGTTTATTGCTCGCCGCGACGCTTTCCCCCAGCTGAGCAGTGTGAAGTTGATAAACAGATTTCGGAGTGGTTGGAGAAACAAATCATTAAACAAAGCTGTTCTGATTACGCAAGTAATATCGTGCTAAGTAGAAAAAAATGTGGCTCATGGAGACTTTGCGTGGATTATCGGCGCCTGAATAAAAAAATAATTCGCGATCGCTTTCCTCTGCCATTAATTGATGATGTTATTGATAAATTACAAGCAGCAATGATATTTACAACACTAGATTTAAAGAACGGATTTTTTCATGTTGAAGTGGACGAAGAAAGTAGAAAATACACATCTTTCGTGACACAAAACGGACAGTATGAATTTCTGAGGGTCCCGTTCGGTCTTGCCAACAGCCCAAGTGTTTTCCAAAGATACATCTACGATATATTTCGTGATCTTTTAAAGGACAATATTGTTGTAATCTATATGGACGACATCATTATTCCTTCCGAAAATGAAGCTCAGGGAATTCAAAAATTGAAACGCGTATTACAGACTGCATCGGAATATGGACTAGAACTAAACATTAAGAAATGTCAATTTTTGAAGCGCGAAATCGAATTTTTAGGACACAAGGTTAAAGATGGGAAATTATATCCTTCTTCTTCTAAAACGAAAGCAGTAATTAACTTTCCAGAACCTAAATGTGTAAAAGATGTTCAAAGTTATTTAGGTTTAACTGGTTACTTCAGAAAATTTATACCTAATTATTCATTAATTGCAAAACAGCTTAGTGATTTACTGAAGAGGGATTCTAAATTTAAATTCGAAACTAAAGAACTTTATGCTTTTAACGAATTGAAACGCATATTGACGTCAGAACCTGTTTTGTGTATTTATAATCCGAAAGCAGAAACCGAAATACACACTGATGCTAGTGCTGACGGTTATGGAGCGGTTCTGTTACAGAAATCCTTAATTGATAATCAAATGCATCCGGTTTATTATATGAGTACGAAAACGACAGACATTGAACGTAAATATTCGAGCTACGAATTAGAGGTTGAAGCAGTAGTAGAAGCTCTTAAAAAATTCAGGGTGTACGTATTAGGCATACCATTTAAAATCGTGACAGATTGTAATGCATTCAAACAAACTATGAGCAAGAAAGACAATTGTACTAAAATATCTAGATGGGCATTAATGTTACAAGAAGATTATGATTACACAATCGAACACAGATCTGGCACCCGTATGGAACATGTGGATGCTCTTAATCGAAATCCTGTATGTATGGTAATTCAAGATGGTATAACATTTAAAATAATTCAAGCTCAAGAAACTGACGAAAATATAAAAGTTATAAAAGAAGTTTTGAAGTCTAAGCCATATGAAGATTATTGTTTGCGGAATGACGTGCTTTACAAAATGGTGAATGGAATTGAAGCACTAGTACTACCTGAGATTATGCAAATTGAAGTAATTAAAGACGCACATGAACGAGGTCATTTTGCTGCCAAACGTACTGAAGAACATGTGAGACAACATTTTTATATCCCTAAATTGAAAGAGAAAATTGAAAAATGTATCGCAAATTGTATTACCTGTATACTGGCAAACCGGAAATCTGGAAAGAAGGAAGGATTATTACATCCTTTACCTAAAGAAGATATTCCTCTAAACACTTACCACATAGACCATTTATGACCTTTGGAGAGTTCTAACAAGAATTATAAATACATTTTCGCGGTTGTTGATTCGTTTACAAAATTTGTTTGGTTACATCCAACTAAAACCACCTCTAGTAAAGAAGTAATAGCTAAACTTGAAATTCAAAAATCATTATTTGGAAATCCCTGCAATATAGTAGCTGACAGAGGTACTGCATTTACTTCTCAAGAATTTGCTGATTATTGTACTAAGGAAAATATTCATCTATCCTTAATCACAACAGGATTACCAAGAGCCAATGGACAAGTAGAGCGGTTGAATTCCACTATCATATCAGTCATTTCTAAGTTGGCTATAGATGACTCTACGAAATGGTAGAAACACGTAAATGATGTCCAGCAAATAATTAATTCGACTTTTCAGAGGAGTATCAATTCGACACCTTTCGAGCTTTTGTTTGGTACGAAGATAAAGACGAATAAAGACAGGAAGATTA